>NC_064617.1:786110579-786730939 GCF_023898315.1 Schistocerca nitens
CGGCGCCGCAGCGAAAGCAGTCGTTTGGCACTGCATTTTATAGGGTTTTTGGATTCCTTTCGATGCGAGAGATTTCCTCTGACATGTGTTTCCTCTAATTTCGAGCTTGTTTGGCAGTCATATGGTAAGACATCGTTCAGTATTTTGAAATTCTCAGTTTTCGCTGATATTCCGGCGGATATTTTTATTGCCTCATTTTGGGTCCTTCTAGCGCTCTGCAAGCGCTCCACAATGACACGCGAATAAATGTCCCACTTATACGCATTTCCACGATCCGCCAATTTATAATTTCATACAAAACTAAACGGCAGTAATCACGCGCTTGCGTCTACACGGTACGATTACGTCACAGGTAAAACCAATAATCGCGACAAACACGAACAGACATGTTTCATCGGTTATGGGCTTAACTATTGTTTACGAGTTAGTTATTAACAGTTCATATCGGCTGGTATTTTGTCACACACGAGCGAATAGAGGTTTTCTCGAAAAAAGAAGTTTTTCATGATTCATGGACAGATTCCGTGCACGATTTTCTGTACCAACCATGGATACCTGAATACACAGTAGCGATCACGAAGTGACAAAACAGTAGAAAGCCGCGCCGCTGACGTCAGAGGAAACCCGACCCGCTGTCAGTAACCGGAACTGCCATGACGTATTGTGTTGCAATTGCGTTTACAAGCGAAAACAAGGTTACATACGGAAATGTGAATTTTTATTAGAGGCTGGGGATTGAGTACAGAGTTATGCCGCAATTATCGGTCTTCCAAGGGATTTTTAGAGTAAGCTTTTAAGTGAAAAATAATGGTTTGCTGTGTGTCCTAAGAACAGCAAGACGAAAAGAAAATGGATACATTTTTGTATACTTTCAGATTCGTTTTCAGTAGACAATGCTCCCGTCTGCTCAATACATTTTACTGCTTTAGAAAATGAAATGGATTTGAAAAAGACTGTTGAATATACCAGCGAAACTCAAGGTGAAGACTGGTGCTGTGTCAGCTCTAAAATTACCATCTTCTGGTGCTGATTTAGGGCGTAGGAATGAACCTAATAATGAAAGAAACATTAGGCACAAAACAAATCTATCGTAAAGAACTAGAAGATATTTTACAAGTAAGTATATTATCAATTAACGAAGAAATTACTCTAGCCAAAACATTAACCATGAGAACGAACACTGGTGTGAATGCGACAATACGTGCTTACAACAATAATTAGAGATTATGGAAACAGAATTAGAAGACCTAAAACCAAAGAACGCAGATTTGCAGAAACGTCTCTGTCCATGTAGGCTAAGTTACTGAAATTAGAACACGTTCAAAAAGAAATTTAGGGCTCTATTTCTGATGGTCAGCAACAAGTGGTTGTGAAAGGACGGTGTACTAACTGGTTACCTGAAGATCTCACAAGGGCAGCGAATTTGTATTGCCTATATAATGAAGCGTTATCTTTTGTCAGGACTTTGCTGAAATATGTATAGCAAGTACACGCACTTTCTTTGAAATGAAAGCTGTCAACAAGAAAGAAAATGCAAAGGTAGCATGCGAACTGGGAGAAAACAAAAAGGAAAAACTGAAAAAAGAATAGAAAAATAAAACCTGTTAGTACAGTTAAAGAGCTTAAAACGACATTAGAGGGCATCCTCTGTACTACAGATGTATGTGGTCTAAGCTTGTGTGAACCCTCTTCCTCCAGAATAAAAGCAGTGCTCTTCGACATGGTGAAAGAAGTTGGGTGCTTTACACTAGCCGTAAACTGACCCCAGAAAAAATGGTCTAATATAAAGCTTAATAATAGTAATAATAATAATACACTAAAACATGAAGAATTTCGACTACCTACATACCTGCATATGAACTAAAGATGTGTGCGCCATACGCCTATAAACTTCAATGGTGTGATGCCTGGATAGGGTTCATAGTGACGTCACAGCTCACATCCCGCCTGCGCGTAACCTCTACCGTGTATTCTAATGTCCCGTGACACCGCGTTAGTGGAACGGACGATACGGCGATATGAATGGCACACATCAAGAGAAAATAATAATTGCCGAGCTCAGCATGGGCGAGTACTCATCACGTGCAGACTCAGAAACGAGAAAACCGCCAGGCGAGAGAGGAAAAAAATTATGAGACTTTACAGTACAGGAAATAACATCCGCATTTTTCAGGCAGGGTGTTCCAGCAGGTAGACGTCTATTTCCGAAGTCGACCAGCCACGCAGCTGCCAAGGTCGATATTTCCGGGCAGTGAGGTTAAATAACGCAAACCCCGGCGTAGGTCGGCTGATTCCGACGAAGCCGCAGCTTTCCAAGTTTAGCGCATGGCTCTCGTTACTAATTAAATACCTGCAGAGCTTCCGGAGTTCCGTGCAGAAAGTAGTCGCGTCGCAGCAAAGAGAAATCTCCCGGCACTCGACCAAAAGCGGGAGAATTTACGGCTGATTTGATGAGAATTCCTTTGTTGTTGCCAGGTAAACGAGATTAATCAGAGGCAGACGAGAAGCGAGAAAAATAATTTGGGACCCGCTTGCACGAATATCTTCCTGAAAAGTACGAAGCGCTGAAATGAATCAGTTTTTATTTCTGATCTCCCCTCAGGCACCTTGGCAGAGAGAAGGCCAAAGACGAGACGTGTTCGCCAGCCTCGACTGAGAGGCAGAAGACTGCTCAAGTGATGAATTACGGAATAAGTTATGATTAAAATAAATCTAACAACATAAAAAAAAAGGACCCAAAGCACCGACAGGAAGTTTTCAGATAATTTATATTTGTGAAAATTAGATTTGTAGGAAAACCATCAGTCTCATAGATTTTCTAATTTGTTCTTAATATCCAACATTTCCCACGAAGAAATATCCCTAGGCGACAAAAGTCACGGAATATAGACATGTACGTATGTAGATTGACGGTACTATTGTGTACACAAGGTATAAAAGGCCAGTGAATTGGCAGAGCTGTCGTTTGTACTCAGGCGATCCATGTGAAAAGTTTTCTGACGTGATCATGGCCGCTCGACGACATTGAGTACGTAATGGTAGTTGGAGCCAGACGCATGGGAGATTCCCTTTCGGAAATCGTTAGGGAATCAATATTCCGAGACCCACATAGTCAAGAGTGAACCGAGAATATCAAATTTCAGGCATTGCCTCTCACCACGGACAAAGCAGTGGTCGATGACCTTCACTTAACGACTGAGAGCAGCGACGTATGCGTAGATTCAAATGGTTCAAATGGCTCTGAGCACTATGCGACTTAACTTCTGAGGTCATCAGTCGCCTAGAACTTAGAACTAATTAAACCTAACTAACCTAAGGACAACACACACATCCATGCCCGAGGCAGGACTCGAACCTGCGACCGTAACGGTCGCTCGGCTCCAGACTGTAGCGCCTAGAACCGCACGGCCACTCCCGTATGCGTAGAGTTGCCAGTGCTAACACACAAGCAACGCTGCGTGAAATATCACCAGAAATCAACAAGGGGCGTACGACGAATGCATCCATTAGCACAGTGCAGCGAAATGTGGCGCTAATAGAGTATGGCAGCAGACGACGTAAGCGATTGCCTTAGTTTACATCATGACACAACCTTTGGCGCCTCTCCTGGGCTTGTGAACAATCAATAGTGGTTTGGGCGTAGACAACTGGGAAACCATGGCCTGTTCAGATAAGTCTTGATTTCAGTTGGTAACAACTGGTGGTATAGTACCAATGTGGCGCAGACCCCAGAAAGCCATGGACTTAAGTTCTCAACAAGCACTGTGCAAGCTGGTGTGCTCCATAACGGTAGGGGCTATATTTACATGGAATGGACTGGCTTGGAGTCTTCATGTTCCCAAACAACGATGTAATTTTTGTGGATGAATGTGCGCCATGTTACTGGGCAACAGTTGTTAGCGAATGATTTGACCACCCAAATCGCCTGACAGAAGCTGATTCGCACTAAGCCTTTGCCAAGGGTCACTGGTGTGCCGCCAGTGACTGATTCTACAGCTACTTCAGCCTCCACCTACAATTTGCTATGGTGAGACCGAGGCGCAAACATGAGACGATGTGTAGGGACATTAAAGTCATTTTATAGAACTTCATAACTTCAAGTCGACTGTGAAGACTTGATTCAGATTCAATGGCCAGCTTGCTTTCAACTCTCTTTCGCGACTGCATTTCTTCACTTAAGGAGTGATTAGAATCATACGTCAGATCCTTTTATCAGATGTTCCAAGGTTTATCTAGAATAATATTATCATTGCTTATCAAATGTTTTCTTTAACGGAATAAACAGAATTAATTGAGATTCTTGTTTCATTTAGTAATCTTTTAATTCCTACTTGATTATTTTGGAGAGTGATTAATTTTTTACGTCAGATGCAGGGCCAATTTCCACAGCTTTGAATCACGTGACCGAAGCCTAGCTCATTCAATAAACGTCAGGCTGACATTAAGTGTATATTGTACTTGGGTACGTAAACCCTTCAGCAGCACCGCACAAAGTGCAGAAGAGATCGCCATTCACATTCTGGAATATAAGGAAAAATTACACAGCGAGTTCCTCTTCTAGAAGTAGCATTTGAGTATTAGTTAGTTTGGACAAAATACTGTATTATGCCACGTGCAAGAAGGAAAACCCGTGGCTACTGAGCCTGCACAATTTTAGTGCTCGCACTGGTCAGGACAACACAACGGTCACGCGAAAGGGCAATTGAGGAATTCAGGAGGTTCTCAGTGACTCCATACAACAACCACCTGACAGTACATACACGTTGTTCAGTCAGCCGTGCAGGACCGTGCAGCCCCATCACGCACCATGAGTCAAGAAATGGGCCTGTTAGCAGCAGCCACCATGCACTGAATGACAGCAACGCGGCCATTGCTGCGGCTCCCCTTAACCTACCAGAATATAAAGCGCCGCTGACAATGGTGCATCAAGCCATTACATTGGATGCAGGAGCGTCTTTTCGGATGAGTGTGGTACTGTGTACACCACGGCGATGGATTATCTTTCTGTGGATGCTCGTGGAGACGGCGCCACCGCATCGTCTGTTCGGTTGAGTGTGGTCCTTTGTACACCATAACGATGGTGGAGACTGAACGTTGCCAGACTTCATTCGTCGCCGTCATATGGGCCCAGCAGCTGGTTCGATGTTATGAGGTGCCGTTGGTTATACAACAGGAGCATCTCTTGTTCGCGTAGCCTGCAATTTGGACAGCAGGCCTTACACTTGTGAAGTGCGAAGTCTGGTGCAAGTACACGATCTTCAACAAGTTAACGCAGGACAGCATGTCGATCGTACTGTCCTCACCTACTGGTCAGCGTGTTCTGCGGATCCTTCAGTGATTGGAAACATGTGGTCATGGGGGTCTACATATATTTCTATATCTACATACATACTCCACAAACCATTGTACGGTGCGTGGCACGGGGTGTCCTGTGCCTCTACTAGTCATTTCGTTTCCTGTTCCACTTGCAATTTGAGCGAGGGAAAAACGACTGTCTTCATCCTCCTGTACGAGCCCTAATTTCTCTTATGTCATCTTCGTGCTCTTTACGAGAAACGTACGTTGGCGGCAGTCGAATCGTTTTTCAAACAGCTTCAAATGCTGGTTCCTTAAATTTTCTTATTAGTGAACCTCGACAAGAAAGTTGCTTTCCCTCCACGGATCCCTATTTGAGTTCCCGAAGCATTCCGTAACACTTGCGTGTTGTTCGAATCTACCGGTGACAAATCTAGCTGCCCGCCTCTGAACTGCTTCGATGCTTTCCTTTAATCCGACCTGGTACCGATCCCAAACACTCGAGTAGTACTCAAGAACAGGTCTTACTATCTTCCTGTATGTGGTCTCCGTTACAGATGAAACACACTTTCCCAAAACTCTCCCAATAAACTGAAGTTGACCGTTCGCCTTTCCTACCACGATCCTCACATGCTCGTTCCACAGGTATTTAAACGATGTGACTGTGTCAAGCAACGCACTAGTAATGCTATGTTCCAACATTATGGGTTTGGTTTCCCTACTCAACTCCATTAATTTACATTTTTCTACATTTAGATCTATCTGCCATTTATCACACCAACTAGAAATTTTGTCCAAGTCATCTTGTACTCTCCTACAGTCACTCAGATTCGACGTCTACCAGTACACCACTGCATCATCAGCAAAGAGCCTTAGATTGCAGCATACCCTATCTGCGAGATCAAACATGTACCGAATCGAGATTGCAACTATAAAAGCCGAAGGACATGGTATGGAAGCAGTGGTTGAGGAAGGAGAGAGGCAAGACTGTAGGCTATCTCTGATGTTGTTAGTCTGTACATTGAGCAAACGGTAAAGAAAATCATAGATCAATTTCAAAATGGAATCATGAAGTACAACTTTGGGTCTGGCAGTTACATTGTGATTCTTTCAGAGATGGCAAAGGAACTGACAGTGCATTTGAATGGAACGGATGCTCACTGTTTTTTGGTAACATATTTAGAAAACACAGTGTCCAAATCTAATGACGGCTTTACCTCCTGGACTGCACTACAGCTCAACGTTACGCGAGTCTCCATTGATGATACCCTATGGTCTGAAGATGGGCTTTCAAGATTGAAACCGGTTACCATAAATGAAATGCTTTTGTGTTCAAGACTGATTATGTCCAAATGAAGCGTATTGTGGCTTGAAAGAACATTACGAGATGAACATCAACGAAAGTAAAACAGGAGTAATGGAAGGTGCACGAATTAAATAATGGCTGCAGCGAAAATTATATCAGGAAATCATACTCTGAAGTCATAGATATCAATTTAAATTTGGGAAGGAAAATAACTGAAGAAGGCCAAAATGCAGACTGGCAGTAGATAGAAAGGCTTTTCTAAAAAGGATAAATTTGTTAACATCACGTTAGGAAGTCTTTCTTGGAGGTATTTGCCTGGACTGTAATACTATATGTGACTGAATGTGGTCGATAAGCTGTTTAGGATAGAAGAGAATAGCGTCTGAATGTGGGCGGTAAGCTGTTTAGGACAGAAGAGAATAGCGTCTTTTGAAATGTAACTACAAAAGAATGCTGAAGATTAGATGAGTAAATGGGATCGCTAGTGAGAAGTTACTTAATCGAGATGAGGAAAAATAAATTGTGACACTACTTGACGAAAAGAGTGGATACGTTGATAGGACATATCATGAGGTGTGAGAAGTGTGAAGGGTCAACAATTTTTGACACTGCCAAATCTTTATAGTAAACAGGTTCACTGATACGTATACTGCAGAGATGAAGAAGCCTGCAGAGATGAAGAAGCCTGTACTGGATACAAAGGCGTGGAAAGCTGCATTAAACCAGTCTTTGGACTGAAGACCTCGACAACGACAATAATATATAAAATTAAGAAACATACCAATTTTCGTCTTTTTATTCCATGTATTACAGTTTCAGTTGATTTCAATGTTTTGCAAAGGACATATTTATGTAACTACACCATCAGCTGCTGTCAGAAACTCTACTAAATTGCTACTACTTTCGGTAATACCTGTAGACGGTCTTCTGACACTGGCCAAAATATTATTATTATATTTTGCTTTCTGATGCATCACAAATTGTTGCTTTAATATTAAGTTAAAGGCAAGCATTAGTGTTGCTATTATGTGCCTTTAATACAGTTTTGCTATCTGGACACTTCCGCGTAAGATGGCAAATATGTTCCTTGTGAAATCTTCCTAAGTCATTCTCGATTTGTTTGCGTCACAACCTTACGCAAAAAGTCGTTTCTGTATAGATGAAATTCCCATTCACATTGTTTTGCAGATTCGCTATATAACTCCATGTGTAGCGTGCTCAATGGCCCCGACTGCCACGATGGCCATTGATCTCGCTGAGGGTTTTGGAGAAGGATCTCCCTGCAGCGATTGGCTGCTATGGGTGCACGGCTGCATATCGAGGCCCATGTTGTCTCGGATGGAGCCTGCCGTGTGGATTGAGAGGGCATCTTCAGTTGCTAAGGGCGACTGCCTACTTTCGTGAAGACAGCTAGCTGAATGCCCACATTGTACTAGAGACGAAAAGCTGGCTGAAGTCAGATGTTACAAGCAGTGAAATTCTGAATTATAAGTGGAACGTAGCTCACGGAGTGGTGGAAGCGTGTTTACAGCTGTAAAAAAAATACGGTAATATCTATTGATATTAGCACAGATTCCGAATGCGAAATACTTTCGGCGAAGACAGGTGTCAAAGGAGGATCAAATATGCTAACCGGAAGCTTTGATAGCCTCCCTGAGTCAGATCCCTAGCTATCTGTTTCTGCTACTAGACAAAATGAGAATATATTTTCTTCTTTTTTCAGTAAGGATAAGTGTCTTGTATAAACAACATTTCACCCAACAGGTGAATTACAGTGAATTAGTTTGCCAGTAAACTGGCATATAGAGATACCTTGCCAAGATACTCCCAGACGATTTTTTTCTGTCGGTATGTTTAGCTACTAACCATGAAACGTCCCCTTAGAAAAATTGTACAAGACTGTGCTTAAACTGACACACAATATTTTTAGCGCAACGGAATCTGACTTTCAATAATCCCTACAAAAGAATGGCCCTGACTAACATTAAACTATACCTTTCACAAATCACTCACCCCACAAAAATCTTCGTTACTCAAGCTACTGCAATACAGCGAGCGCCACTACTGCCAGCTAAATGAAAGATTCAAACTACTGAAGGCACTACCTACTGATAGGCATAGTTAGCAAATGAAAGATTTTGATAGAGAAAAAATAATGTATTTACCTTAATATTGTTCAAAAGTCATATTATATATATCAGTTCATGAGATCCAGTCTTACAAAGTTACTGTCTCTGTCCAGATCATCCGCTCTCACAACTCCGCCATCTCTCTCCCCACATCCACCACTGCTGGCGGCTCACCTCCAACTGCGCAACGCTACGCGCTGTTAACAGCCAACTGCCCAACACTACAATGGCAAATTCCAACAATGCCACCAAGCCACAGACTGCACACAGCACAGCCAGTGATTTTCATACAGAGCGCTACGTGGCGTTACCATTAAAAAAACCTAAACAGCCTACTTACAACCAGATCAAGGAACATGCTACATACTCTGTGCAGCGAGAAACTCTATCGTACCAAAACAATTCTAAATCTTATCCTGCGCAGACAAGTTGGCCTAAGGAACTTGCATCATAATTCTACATGATACGTAACTTGTGGATACGCTTTCCCATCTACACAGGTTAACGTCGAGATGTGAAGTTACTGGAGATGAAGCACCCACCGTCATTGTCTGAATACACTAATCACAAGATCAATAGGTTCCACTACGTAAACCTCCTGTGTGAGATTCAATGCACCTATTATTCAATTTGTTCTATGGTAACCATATTTATCGTACTCGCATGTGCTTCATTTGCTGCCGCCAGGTCTTGCAAGTTTCTGTGTTAATCGCCAATAAAACCATAGATCCCGTTGAACTTAGCTACTCCGTTTGAATGGCTGAAGGAAATGCACGACAGTTACGTTACGTGGGCTGCATGAAATCGGGTGAAATCTGTCAGCAGGCACTCATATTTGGTGAGAGACGCTGTTTTCCAGCCCTCTTTAGGTGCTCGCTGTGCACTCAGAACTGAAAAGAGCGACGAGACGTGTCCTATGGGCATCCCAGAGACACTGTCCAAGCAAAGCTTGGCCGGATTTTCCCTTTGGTTTCCATTTCGCTACCTGTCGGACCATAATAAACGAATAGCCCTCGTACATGCAAGTTACCACTGATTCACGGTCCACAAAGAAGTACAGTGCCGAATTTTCGTCAAACAATAAATAATATTCTTACTGTTGCTAAAAAAGGAAAAATTCAGACACCCGATCAGCATATATTGCTGCCAAATTTTACATGATTTCGGTGGCCGCACTCGAAAAATCGGCGAAGTTAGAGACCACATTGCGAAATTTTTAAAAGTTCTGAGGGCGTACACTCGAAAACATCCAACTTCAAACCCATACGTGCAGCTGATCTGCCGTACTATCACACGCAGACCAAAGCGGAGTGGCATCTCCAGCCTCTTACACATTGTCAGCTCAGAAACAGCACCAGATCATAATTTAATGCTCGCTGAAGGTGCTTGCTATTGTGCAGCTTAATTTGAGATATCGCAGTACGTTGCACAGTGGATAGTTTTCCCATAATTAATGCAGATATAATTAGCAAGATTGCACAATTTCATTGTATTGTTAATGGCGCCTAAGATTTATTATTAACAACTAAATGTCACATTATTCACACGGAAATTACCTCGCTTTTCCCCTCGTCCAGCCATTTTTTCACAACTTTAATATAATTTGGGGTGTATGTGAACCTATTTGTGAAAATATTAATCGGCATAAAATAACCAACTAAATCAAAAAAGACATAAATCGTAAAATGGTGTCTGGTGTGTATGATGGTATCATGGTATCTTAGCACATAATGCATTGGATTTATCTGCTGTCTTGTATGATTAGTTAAACTGGTTATTAGTTTTGCATATAATTACCTTCTACCAGGTAAATGTTGCTGTCAAAAGTTGGTACTTTACCCGTTGATGATGATGATATTGGTTTCAGGGCACTCAGAGGCTTGTTTATCAGTACAGTGACAATAAAATATTTCATCGACACCAGTCCTCTTGGAACAAAGGCCGATCGACACATATTAAAGACCTGGAAGTCTGGTAGTAACAACACGGACAGTGGTTGTTTGTCAATATATTAAACTCGACAGTTAAAATCATGCATGGGATCATGCTTGTCTACGTGTTAAGAATGTGTTAAGTTCTTTCCGCTAGCTGGTCCGATACTCGAAACCTCATATTTTGTTCACCAAAGGGCAGTGCGAAATCGTTTCTAATGCCTTCTGGAAGTCATGCAACACGGCATCAACCTGCACGTCTTGTCTACGGCGCTCTGGATTTCAAGGTCGTATCGAACAGAAAAAACTGACAAAATTCTACTGATACATATGCTCTTGATGCATTGTTTACTATTTTGTGCTTCAGTCGTCGTTCCAGATGGTGGCATTGCAAGACTTTGTACTTATTTGCACCTTATACTATTATTATTATACGTACGGTGAATAGCAATCAGTCATCGTGCCGACCCTTACGTGGAATTATTCTGGATCTCGAGTATGAGACTTTTCTAAGGATCGGAAACTAATTAACTTCACTGTCAGGGAGCATCTAACGCCCAAAAATCATTGCTTGTCTTTGGATTGGATCCACGATCGTTCTCACGAAACCTAGAGAACTTTCGCCAGTTCTCATACAAGGAGACTGTGCTCCTCGTCATCATCAATTTCGTCCCAGTTTAAGGTGTATGCAGGGCTTGCCCAGAAGAGAAATTGACTGAAGTGGGGGCTCCAGACGGCGAAGCGTTTAGGGGAAACAGTGGTTTTGACGGAGGTTGGGCGGGGCACAAGCCTTTTACCTTTGCGTTACTGCAGATAGCGGCAGGCTCAGCGTAAGAAGTTCAGAACGGTAATCCAGTGGTAGAGGGGTCGGGTCCCTGTGCTGCAGCTTTTTATTTTTATTTTAAATTTTTATGTTTCTTACAGCCGGCCGCTGGTGGCCGAGCAGTTCTGGCGCTACAGTCTGGATCCGCGCGACCGCTACGGTCGCAGGTTCGAATCCTGCCTCGGGCATGGATGTGTGTGTTGTCCTTAGGTTAGTTAGGTTTAAGTAGTTCTAAGTTCTAGGGGACTTATGACCTCAGCAGTTGAGTCCCATAGTGCTCAGAGCCATTTGAACCATTTTTTTTTTTTTTTGTTTCTTACACCGGAAAAAAACTAAATTATCTTCAGTTTATTGTACCAATTAATATTTTCATAAAAGGTATGAAAAGGAGAGGCAAAGGATAATTAAGTGGATGAGTGCGGGGCAAAATAGAGAAATGCCGTCGCTACTTCAGAAAAATCATGTGCAACTTACAACCACGGCACACAAAAATTTTGTGACTGATGTAATGAACCCTTCCGTGCAGGAGAACAAATTTCTCCCGTTAACTGACTATTGAGTAGGGCAAACAAGACCGCAATTTCACGACGAGATTTTTCATGTTGAAGAAGGATTGCCGTCATGCAGCACAATGCCCTCACTAGTGCAATCCTCCGATGTCCAATTTTTTTCGTCAGGTAAAAAAGCTTCAAAACTACTCTTATCCAGAGAAAAAAAGAAATCACATCTAGAAAAGACTGCATCAGAATACATTCCATTATCAATATTTGCTAAATCATGCGTTACGCGTGACTTGCTGCTACACAGTGCGATGAGAGAGAATCTTTAATGAATGCAAATCAAATTTGTTTTTCTATAGAAATCTAAAATTACCATGTAACTGTAAAAACGTGGCGTTTATAACGCGTGTAAGTAGTCAAGAAAGCCACTGCCTCCCCTTTCTTTACCATGAATATCACACCAGCACGAGTAAATCATCAGTTGCAAAACAATAAAAATATTTAATTTTATATCCGAAGTACTCGTGTACGACTTTACAATCCTTTGCTGTAAATATATTTGCAATCCAAAATTTTCGCTAACTTTTCCTTTTCACAGATTTCATTAAAATATTAATAACTGCTACATAGGGTGGCCCACTTAAACGTTTCAGCGCATACATCTCAGGAAGAGAAGTGGACATCGAAAAACGACTTTCACTGGTATGAATGTAAGACAGGGGCTCATAAAAATAAGTATTATGAGACATTCTTACACGTAACCAAATATTAGCTTCAACACAAACTTTCGTTTCTTTTAATGTACACCCTGTATTCTTTCTTACGCAGCCAATAACACGAAAAAATCACGAAAAAGAATGGAGTTGCTTGCATCGCAATATATTACATTCCGAGAAATTTCAAACCGAAGTTGATGCTTGAAATAAATGAGACGCGCATATCGCACAACTGCAGACGCAAGCGTGAACCCCACGTTGCTCATAATGGCGATGTAATTGACGTGCGTAATCTTACTGGCACTGCCGTCACGATGGCCGAAAGTAGTAACAGGGTTTTGCCACAAACATTAATGTGTAAGGTTCACACTTGCATCTCCAGATGTCGAATAGCGGCGCGTTTCGTTCGTTTTAAATGTCAACCTCGGCTTGCAATTTCTCTGGATTTAACTGACGTATTCCGATGCAACCAATGCCATTCTCTTGTGATTTTTCATGTTATTGATTTCTTAAGAAATAATACGGGGTGTCCATTTAAAAATCATAAGTTTCTGTTGAAACTAATATCTGCTTACTTTATAGAATGTCTCGGGTGATCAAAAAGTCAGTACAAATTTGAAAACTTAATATACCACGGAATAATGTAGATGGAGAAGTTAAAATTGACACACATGCTTGGAATGACATGGGGTTTTATTAGAACCACCACATATTGCTAGACGCGTGTAAGATCTCTTGCGCGCGTCGTTTGGTGATGATCGTGTGCTCAGCCGACACTTTCATCCTGCTTGGCCTCCCAGGTCCCTAGACCTCAGTCCGTGCGATTATTGGCTTTGGGGTTACCTGAAATCGCAAGTGCATCGTGATCGACCGACATCTCTAGGGATACTGAGAGACAACATCCGACGCCAGTGCCTCACCATAACTCCGGACATGCTTTACAGTGCTGTTCACAACATTATTCCTTGACTACAGCTATTGTTGAGGAATGATGGTGGACATATTGAGCATTTCCTGTAAAGAACATCATCTTTGCTTTGTCTTACTTTGTTATGCTAATTATTGCTTTTCTGATCAGATGAAGCGCCATCTCTCGGACATTTTTTGAACTTTTGTATTTTTTTGGTTCTAATAAAACCCCATGTCATTCCAAACATGTGTGTCAATTTGTACCTCTCTATCTACATTATTCCGTGATTTATTCAGTTTTCAAATTTATACTGACGTTTTGATCACCCTGTACTTTTATGAGCCCCTGTCTTACACTCAAACCCGTATAATTTATCTTTATTTGCAGTGTAAGTACCTTAAAAATTAACAACAGTTAAAAATGTCTCCACGTAGGGACTCCACCCCGATCCGTTGCGGCGCCAACCTCTGTCTGGTAACTACAGTGACATTACTGGCTCAGGCCTCGCCCAACCTGGGAGAAGAGTATTCTCTTTTTTCCAAACACTTGATCATCTGTCAATTTCGCTTCTGGCCAAGCGCTGCATATACCACAAATCTGTACGAAACCGATGACGACGAGTAGGCGCGGTGTCCTTTGTTAGTATGGGAAGTTTCTAAACGACACCAGTTATGGAACCCGTGACTTGTACGTGTCATATCCACGAAGATGGACCAGTAAAGGAGACAACCTTCCAAAACAGGCACCATTTGAAATCAAATAGCAAGTGTTAATCTTGTGCACCACTGCCGCTGAAACGAAAACGTTGCTAGTGCCTGGAAATATTGTCGCTTTGCAACAGGGTATTTGCTGTTGCAGATGTTCTCAGGAGCCGCAGCCGCTGTGGGGCCATCCCAGGGAGGAAAAAACCCACCCCTGCTACTACTGCGGCTCCATCCCAGCAGACTGTAGAAGACGCACGCGCGGGTGGAAGCCTGCGATAAATGGTGGCCCCCCTGGACTGTCGCCAAGAGGCGGAACAGATCCGGTTATTCAGGGAAATCTCCTTCGCCCCTCCCCACGCCAGGCTTTATCCAGGTCGCAGGCTTCTATCCTCGTCAAATATCTCCGCCGACAATCCCTTCACATTCTTCGGCCGTCTGGCTCGGCTTGCGGAGGAGGTCTGCTTGTCTCTACAGGATTGCAGAAAGAACTTTTCAACCTCCATCAAAACCAGCAAGTTTCAACAAAACTCTTATTCATGGGGATCTTTAGTAACAAATTTGCTCGCAGAATAGCGATTTTCTTACTCTGATACTCCTCTAGTAAGTTCAGAATTTGCATAATCATCGACCGGTCTCCTACAAACATTTTTGTCTCCATGACAGATACCACAGACACTATGCTACATTCAAACGTTTTTCCTACTCGTCACGAGTTGATTCAGTGTTTTCCTTTACTCCGGTTGACTCTTATACTGTTTTTTTTAATGTTTCCAGTACTGCGTTCTAAGTCAGTGCGATAACCTAGAGAATAGTAATCTCTCGTTCATAGTTAAGCAGTATTATCATTCTAGAAATTCTTGCCTTGTTGCTAAAATTTTTCGGCTCTACAATCAGTAAGCTCGTATCTTGATCCATTCTGTGTCCACATAACAGATTTAATCCGTCGCCAGAACTCTACAATTTACTAGCATCCGGATCATTTATCTCAGGAATTTCCTCTAGGGATTCATTCCATTGATGTCATCCAATTTCTACCACAACATTTTTGTTCATTTGGGTCTTCAGCAGATTTTCAATGCAAACACTACCTAAAAACTTCACTGAAACACTGGAACACGAAAAGGCATACAGATAAAAAACAAAAAATGAAATCAAAATATCCACGGGTGTACTGCCGGTCTACAGTGTCCAACGGGCACAATATTTCGGCGATCATACATGTCGCCATCATCAGGTGAACTGACGGACTGAGCTCCTGTGAACGTGCCGGCACGGAGATCCGTACACTATGGCTGCTCAGGTGGAACTGGGTTCGGTCGCGGCGGCGGCGGATTTAAATACCCTCCGCCCGCGGAGCGCTCACTCCGCCGTCCGCGCCCCGCGCCACGGTCGCGCGGTGGAACAGATTGCGACGGCGTCTGAGATGACGTCGGTGTGATGGCTCCGTCCGCCGTGGTCGTCACAACTATACATTTGCTCGATTTACTCTTGATTAACCCAATCGCTGGTTCCCAAGCCTTGCTAAGATTATAGCCACAGTCACGATTTATGAGGTCGTCATTGGTGCGAATTTCGATGGCCTCTCTAACAACGCTGTCCCAGTATCTCGACGTCTGTACCAGAATCCTCGTGCGTTCATACTCCATAGCGTGATTTTCCGACAAACAATGTTCAGCGACCGCCGACTTGCTCGGATACATCAGTCGAGTGTGCCTCTGGTGATCACGGCATCGATCCTCGACGGTACGCATCGTCTGACCAATATACGACTTGCCACATTGACACGGAATCTGGTACACGCCGGCCTTCCTCAAACCGAGGTCATCTTTGGCGCTCCCCACCAGTGCACGAGTTTTATTCGGAGGACAAAACACCGTTCCGACCCGGTGTTTCTTCAAAATGCGGGCGATCTTTCCCGAGAGTGCGCCTGTATATGGGATAAACGCAGTGCCTACCTCCTCCCTCGTGATTTCATCCATATCCACAGGTTGTGCTGTAGTGGTTGGGCGGAGAGCACGTTGAATCTGCCACTCTGAGTACCCATTTTTTCGAAATACAGTTCTCAGATGTTCCAATTCCTGGGGTAGACTCTCTGCGTCAGAGATAGTGCGCGCCCTGTGTACTAGAGTTTTAAGTACCCAATTCCTCTGTGAAGGGTGGTGGCAGCTGTCTGCGTGCAAATACAGATCAGTGTGCGTTGTCTTCCGATACACCCCATGACCTAGGGTGCCGTCAGGCCTTCTCTTGACCAAGACGTCAAGGAAAGGTAGTTTACCCTCCGTTTCAGTCTCCATAGTGAATTTGATGTTGGGGTGTATGGAGTTTAGATGTGTAAGGAAGTCAAGGAGTTTATCCATACCATGTGGCCAGATGACGAAAGTGTCGTCCACGTAACGGAAAAAGCAAGTAGGTTTCCATTCGGATGACGACAGGGCTTCCTCCTCGAAGTTCTCCATGTACAAATTCGCTACCACCGGTGAGAGTGGGCTACCCATGGCGACTCCCTCCGTCTGTTCGTAGTATTCTCCATTAAAAAGAAAATACGTGGAAGTCAAGACATGCCTAAAAAGTTCAGTGGTCTTCTCGTCAAACTTCTGACTTATCAATTCTAGTGACTCTCGCAGGGGTACCCTCGTGAACAAGGAAACGACGTCAAAACTCACCATGATATCTGACTCACCCAACGTGAAGCTATCAAGGCGTTTAACAAAATCCACGGAATTACGGATGTGATGAGGGCATTTACCCACGTAAGGACTTAATATTCCCGTCAGGTATTTGGCCAACAAATATGTAGGTGCCCTGATGTTGCTGACAATGGGGCGTAATGGTACCCCCTCTTTGTGAACCTTCGGGAGTCCATATAGTCTAGGCGGTACCGGACCTTGGGGTAACAATTTCTTAGCGTCACCCTCCGGTAAATATGCGTCCTTGAGAAGCGACCTCGTCTTGCTGTCCACCTTCTTTGTAGGGTCAACGCTGATCTGCCGGTAGGAATCGTCATTTAGCAGGCTCTGCATCTTATAAGTGTAGTCCTTATGGGAGACAACAACTGTAGCATTGCCTTTGTCGGCCGGTAAGACAACAATTTCAGAGCGCTCCCTCAGATCACGAATGGCCGCCCTCTCTTTACTAGTGATATTTGACTTCATCGGCTTGCATTTCGTCAACGCACGACAAGTTTCACGACGTATTTCCTTAGCTGATTCAGGCGGAAGTCGAGCTGCAACCTGTTCAACAGCACTAACAATTTCTGCGACCGGAGTGAACTTGGGGGTGGGAGCGAAGTTGAGACCTTTCTGCAAAACCGAGACCGCATCATCACTCAACACCATGCCACTCAAATTGATGACAGTCTTGCCCGGAACCTGCAGAGATGGTTTGTCAAGGAGACGTGAGAACTTAGCTGTTTGACGTCCCGTTGCCTTCTTATGGGCGGAATCAGCTGCAACCCAGGTGACACCATCAATCCAATCCCAGGAAAAAGAAGTGAAATTACTAGCCAGTTGCAAATGTAGTTTGAGTAATTCCTGTGAGATAAACTCAAGGCTCCGGCGGGTGAATTGCACTCTCTCACGTACCAATGCGAGGCTGGCTCGTTTCTTGATTCTCTTAGCTGCTGCAGAATCGATGTGATGCATAACCTTAGCAAAATTTGGAACAACGTTCTCGGAACGACATCTCTTTAGAAAGGCAAGAGTACTTAGCAAACGACATCTACGGTGGCGCAACTTTTCAAATTTCTTCATGCTGCGATACATCTCCTCCCCGTAAAGGTGTATGATGTGATTCTTGAGTTTCTCCCGGCGTATTTGATAATCAAAATATCCACGGGTGTACTGCCGGTCTACAGTGTCCAACGGGCACAATATTTCGGCGATCATACATGTCGCCATCATCAGGTGAACTGACGGACTGAGCTCCTGTGAACGTGCCGGCACGGAGATCCGTACACTATGGCTGCTCAGGTGGAACTGGGTTCGGTCGCGGCGGCGGCGGATTTAAATACCCTCCGCCCGCGGAGCGCTCACTCCGCCGTCCGCGCCCCGCGCCACGGTCGCGCGGTGGAACAGATTGCGACGGCGTCTGAGATGACGTCGGTGTGATGGCTCCGTCCGCCGTGGTCGTCACAACTATACATTTGCTCGATTTACTCTTGATTAACCCAATCGCTGGTTCCCAAGCCTTGCTAAGATTATAGCCACAGTCACGATTTATGAGGTCGTCATTGGTGCGAATTTCGATGGCCTCTCTAACAACGCTGTCCCAGTATCTCGACGTCTGTACCAGAATCCTCGTGCGTTCATACTCCATAGCGTGATTTTCCGACAAACAATGTTCAGCGACCGCCGACTTGCTCGGATACATCAGTCGAGTGTGCCTCTGGTGTTCACGGCATCGATCCTCGACGGTACGCATCGTCTGACCAATATACGACTTGCCACATTGACACGGAATCTGGTACACGCCGGCCTTCCTCAAACCGAGGTCATCTTTGGCGCTCCCCACCAGTGCACGAGTTTTATTCGGAGGACAAAACACCGTTCCGACCCGGTGTTTCTTCAAAATGCGGGCGATCTTTCCCGAGAGTGCGCCTGTATATGGGATAAACGCAGTGCCTACCTCCTCCCTCGTGATTTCATCCATATCCACAGGTTGTGCTGTAGTGGTTGGGCGGAGAGCACGTTGAATCTGCCACTCTGAGTACCCATTTTTTCGAAATACAGTTCTCAGATGTTCCAATTCCTGGGGTAGACTCTCTGCGTCAGAGATAGTGCGCGCCCTGTGTACTAGAGTTTTAAGTACCCCATTCCTCTGTGAAGGGTGGTGGCAGCTGTCTGCGTGCAAATACAGATCAGTGTGCGTTGTCTTCCGATACACCCCATGACCTAGGGTGCCGTCAGGCCTTCTCTTGACCAAGACGTCAAGGAAAGGTAGTTTACCCTCCGTTTCAGTCTCCATAGTGAATTTGATGTTGGGGTGTATGGAGTTTAGATGTGTAAGGAAGTCAAGGAGTTTATCCATACCATGTGGCCAGATGACGAAAGTGTCGTCCACGTAACGGAAAAAGCAAGTAGGTTTCCATTCGGATGACGACAGGGCTTCCTCCTCGAAGTTCTCCATGTACAAATTCGCTACCACCGGTGAGAGTGGGCTACCCATGGCGACTCCCTCCGTCTGTTCGTAGTATTCTCCATTAAAAAGAAAATACGTGGAAGTCAAGACATGCCTAAAAAGTTCAGTGGTCTTCTCGTCAAACTTCTGACTTATCAATTCTAGTGATTCTCGCAGGGGTACCCTCGTGAACAAGGAAACGACGTCAAAACTCACCATGATATCTGACTCACCCAACGTGAAGCTATCAAGGCGTTTAACAAAATCCACGGAATTACGGATGTGATGAGGGCATTTACCCACGTAAGGACTTAATATTCCCGTCAGGTATTTGGCCAACAAATATGTAGGTGCCCTGATGTTGCTGACAATGGGGCGTAATGGTACCCCCTCTTTGTGAACCTTCGGGAGTCCATATAGTCTAGGCGGTACCGGACCTTGGGGTAACAATTTCTTAGCGTCACCCTCCGGTAAATATGCGTCCTTGAGAAGCGACCTCGTCTTGCTGTCCACCTTCTTTGTAGGGTCAACGCTGATCTGCCGGTAGGAATCGTCATTTAGCAGGCTCTGCATCTTATAAGTGTAGTCCTTATGGGAGACAACAACTGTAGCATTGCCTTTGTCGGCCGGTAAGACAACAATTTCAGAGCGCTCCCTCAGATCACGAATGGCCGCCCTCTCTTTACTAGTGATATTTGACTTCATCGGCTTGCATTTCGTCAACGCACGACAAGTTTCACGACGTATTTCCTTAGCTGATTCAGGCGGAAGTCGAGCTGCAACCTGTTCAACAGCACTAACAATTTCTGCGACCGGAGTGAACTTGGGGGTGGGAGCGAAGTTGAGACCTTTCTGCAAAACCGAGACCGCATCATCACTCAACACCATGCCACTCAAATTGATGACAGTCTTGCCCGGAACCTGCAGAGATGGTTTGTCAAGGAGACGTGAGAACTTAGCTGTTTGACGTCCCGTTGCCTTCTTATGGGCGGAATCAGCTGCAACCCAGGTGACACCATCAATCCAATCCCAGGAAAAAGAAGTGAAATTACTAGCCAGTTGCAAATGTAGTTTGAGTAATTCCTGTGAGATAAACTCAAGGCTCCGGCGGGTGAATTGCACTCTCTCACGTACCAATGCGAGGCTGGCTCGTTTCTTGATTCTCTTAGCTGCTGCAGAATCGATGTGATGCATAACCTTAGCAAAATTTGGAACAACGTTCTCGGAACGACATCTCTTTAGAAAGGCAAGAGTACTTAGCAAACGACATCTACGGTGGCGCAACTTTTCAAATTTCTTCATGCTGCGATACATCTCCTCCCCGTAAAGGTGTATGATGTGATTCTTGAGTTTCTCCCGGCGTATTTGATAATCAAAATATCCACGGGTGTACTGCCGGTCTACAGTGTCCAACGGGCACAATATTTCGGCGATCATACATGTCGCCATCATCAGGTGAACTGACGGACTGAGCTCCTGTGAACGTGCCGGCACGGAGATCCGTACACTATGGCTGCTCAGGTGGAACTGGGTTCGGTCGCGGCGGCGGCGGATTTAAATACCCTCCGCCCGCGGAGCGCTCACTCCGCCGTCCGCGCCCCGCGCCACGGTCGCGCGGTGGAACAGATTGCGACGGCGTCTGAGATGACGTCGGTGTGATGGCTCCGTCCGCCGTGGTCGTCACAACTATACATTTGCTCGATTTACTCTTGATTAACCCAATCGCTGGTTCCCAAGCCTTGCTAAGATTATAGCCACAGTCACGATTTATGAGGTCGTCATTGGTGCGAATTTCGATGGCCTCTCTAACAACGCTGTCCCAGTATCTCGACGTCTGTACCAGAATCCTCGTGCGTTCATACTCCATAGCGTGATTTTCCGACAAACAATGTTCAGCGACCGCCGACTTGCTCGGATACATCAGTCGAGTGTGCCTCTGGTGTTCACGGCATCGATCCTCGACGGTACGCATCGTCTGACCAATATACGACTTGCCACATTGACACGGAATCTGGTACACGCCGGCCTTCCTCAAACCGAGGTCATCTTTGGCGCTCCCCACCAGTGCACGAGTTTTATTCGGAGGAGTGCTAGTTCTGCATGGTTCGCAGGAGAGCTTCTGTAAAGTTTGGAAGGTAGGAGACGAGGTACTGGCAGAAGTAAAGCTGTGAGTACCGGGCGTGAGTCGTGCTTCGGTAGCTCAGTTGGTAGAGCACTTGCCCGCGAAAGGCAAAGGTCCCGAGTTCGAGTCTCTGTCGGGCACACAATTTTAATCTGCCAGGAAGTTTCAGTTAAGTGACAGTTTAGTATTGACGTAATATGGACGTCAAGTTCACCTCGACGTACACTATGTGATCAAAAGGTTCGGACACCCCCAAAAACATACGTTTTTCCCATTAGGTGCATTGCGCTGTCACCTACTGCTAGGTACTCGATATCAGCAACCTCAGCAGTCATTAAACATCGTGAGAGAACAGAATGAGGCGCTCCGCGGAACACACGGACTTCGGTCGTGGTCAGGTGTCATACGCCTGTACGCGAGATTTCCACACTCCTAAACATCCCTAGGTCCACTGTTTCCGATGTGAATTTGAAACATGAAGGGACACGTACAGCGCAAAACCGTGCACACCGACCTCGTCTGTTGACTGACAGAGACCGTCAACAGCTGAAGAGGGTCGCAATGTGTAAAAGGCACACATCAATCCAGACCATCACACAGGAATTCCAAACTGCATCAAGATCCATTGCAAGTACTATGATGGTTAAGCGGGAGGTGAGAAAACTTGAATTTCATGGTCGAGCGGCTGCTCATAAGCCACACATCACACCTCGGTTGATGTAAGGAGCGTAAACATTGGACGATTGAACAGTGGAAAAACTTTGTGTGGGGTGACTAATCGCGGAGCACAATGGGTGGTCCGATGGCAGGGTGTGGGTATGGCGAATGCCCGGTGAATTTTATATGCCAGCGCGTGTAGTGCCACCACTAAAATTCGGATGCCGTGGTGTTATGGTTTGGTCGTGTTTTTCATGGAAGGGGCTTGCACCCCTTGTTGTTTTACGTGGCACTATCACAGCACAGGCCTACAGTGAAGTTTTAAGCACCTTCTTGCTTCCCACTGTTGAAGAGCAATTGAGGATGGCGATTTCATCTTTCAACACGATCGAGCACCTGTTCATAATGCACGGCCTGTGGTGCAGTGGTTACACGACAATAACATGCCTGTAATGGACTGGCCTACACGGGGTCCTGACCTGAACCCTATAGATCACGTTTGGTATATTTTGGAACGTCGAATTCGTGCCCGGTCTCACTGACCAACATCGATACCTCTCCACAGTGCAGCAGCACTCCGTGAAGAATGGGCTGCCATTCCCCAAGAAACCTTCCAGTACCTGACTGAACGTATGCCTCCGAGAGTTGAAGTTGTCATCAGGGATAATGGTGGGCCAACACCATATTGAATTCCAGCATTACCGATGGAGGGCGCTACGAACTTGTAAGTCATTTTCAGCCAGGTGTCCGGATATCAATATGTAATTAACCAAATGTTTAAGGCATTTTATGTAGGTAAATGACCTCACAAGCATTGTATTCACTGGTTACTTGAAAGTTACTTATGAAGAAAAGTGTACCTATAGCAACAAATGCAGCTAATAGTAAGTGAAAAAATGATGAAATTTCACATGTAAAAAAATTATTTTGTTATGTTTTTGAACTTCCGCTGCTACGAGTGTGAATCCTGAATCCTTCCTGGTCATGCTGACAAAGTTTTATGAATTTACTTGTAAAAGTATAGGCAGTGGAAATTGAAATGTCCTGTGGTGCCTCTCCTGCTCCAATTCGGCCCGTTTGACGTCCTACCCCCCTTAAGTACGGAAGTGGCATGGTTAATTTTAAGGGGTGGCCGGATGCAAGTTTTCGTCTGATCCTGTATTAAGGATATTAGAAGCTGAATGTTTCTTCTGAGAGATAGTAGAAAAACATTGCAGAAATATAGCCACTGCACATGACTGCTGGCAGCGGTGGTCAGAAAAATATACGGTCGCAAGAAGACGGGGCTCCGGACGGTTATGTGGCGCGACCGAGAGGGCAGACCACCGCGTTCGGCATATGGCTTCGTGCTGCATCTGCAGCGCACCTTGAGCACAAGTTGACACCACACTGACACAATGATCAGCTACAAATCGATTATTTCAAGGACAGCCCGGAACCAGAAGTTCTATAGTTCGCATTCCGTGACCCAAAACCACCACCGTATGCGACTTCAGTGGTGTCAAGCGAGAGTTTATTGGAGGGCAGGGTGTTTTCTGATGAAATCTGGTGTCGTCACGTCGCCAGTAATGGCCGTATGTTGGTTAGAAGGAGACCAGCAGAGGGCCTGCAAGCAAGCTGTCTGTGCGGCAGGCACACTGGACCTACACCTGAAGTTACGATTTGAGTGCGATTTCGGATGACAGGAACACTGTCGTGACTATCCCACGCTTCCTGACTGCAAATTTGTACGTCTATCTGCTAATTCGACTTGTTGTGCTGCCAATCATTTAGAGTATTCCAGGAGGTGTTTTCCAACTGGATAACGCTCGTCCACGAACCACCGTTTTAATCCGACATGCTCTACTGAGTGGCGACATGTTGCCTTGGTCTGCTCGATCACCAGATCTTTCTCCAATCGAGCATACATGGGACATCATCTGACTACAACTCCAGCGTCATCTACAAACAGCTTTAATCGTCCCTGTACTGACCGACCGAGTGCAGCAGGCATGGAACTCCATCCCACAAACTGACATCCGACATCCGGAACCTGTACAACACATTGGATGCACGTTTTCATCCTTGCATTCAACGTTCTGGCGGTTACACCAGTTCATAACGTAGCGGCATTTTATATTTTTAAGGGCTTATCTCTCGCTTGCATTATCCTGTAGTCTTGCTGTGTTATTCACATATTACCTATAAATGTATTCCCAGAATTTCATTACTCTACGTTAATTATTTTCTCCTTCAATGTATAATTACACAATAATTAATAATTCAAAATATTAATTATTACGTAGTTTTAATTTAATAAGAAACTAACCTACGTTTTTTTTCAGATTAAACTTCAGTCATATTTACACATGGAATTCTTTAATTTTTTAACATTAAGATTTCCTGTTCTGCTCACTTATCGTGTTCTTTTTTAAATTTCCATGACAGGCCGAAAACAAAACAATAGACGTGACGCACTGAATATTGCAATAAGTCTATATTCCTTTTTCACAAAGAACCATTTCAGAATAATTTCCGTGAGTAGTTGGTTGCTCTGTCAATAATTTAGATTTTTAGTAACGCTCATTTCACAATACATTATGCACATGAGAAATCTTTTTGACGTCACACGCAGTACTGAAGCGGGGACTGCTATCGACTTTCGTTAGCGTAAGGTGTGGAATGCTTGGGTTCACCATATTGGATTTCGCATCGTAATTTGCGTGTTATGAAAGTATGCCGTTCCAAGAGCTTAACACATAGAAAATTTATTAAAACACGTCGTTCTTGGTATGATTTGTATATTCATATGCGACATAAGGACATACATTTACATCTACATCTACAGTTATACTCCGCAAGCCACCCAACGGTGTGTGGCGGAGGGCACTTTACGCACCACTGTCATTACCTCCCTTTTCTGTTCTAGTCGCGTATGGTTCGCGGGAAGAACGGCTGCCGGAGAGCCTCCGCGCGCGCTCGAATCTCTCTAATTTTACATTCGTAATCTCCAGAAACGCACTCTCTCGAAACCTCGCCAGCAGGCTACACCGCGATGCAGAACGCCTCTCTTGCACAGTCTACCACTTGAGTTTCCTAAACATCTCCGTAACGCTTACCAAATAACCCTGTGACGTAACGCGCCGCTGTTCTTTGGATCTTCTCTATCTCCTACGTCAACCCGACCTGGTACGGATCCCACACTGATGAACAGTACTCAAGTATAGGTCGAACGAGTGTTTTGTAAACCACCTCCTTTGTTGATACACTGCATTTTCTAAGGACTCTCCCAATGAATCTCAACCTGGCACCCGCCTTACCAACAATTAATTTTAATTGATCATTCCACTTCAAATCGTTCCGTACGCATACTACCAGATATTTTACAGAAGTAACTGCTACCACTGTTTGTTCCGCTATCATATAATCATATAATAAAGGATCCTTCTTTCTATCTATTTGCAATACATTAGATTTGTCTATGTTAAGGGTCAGTTGCCCTGCACCAAGTGCCTATCCGCTGCAGATCTTCCTGCATTTCGCTGCAATTTTCTAATGCTGCAATTTCTCTGTATAATACAGCATCATCCGCGAAAAGCCGCATGGAACTTCCGACACTATCTACTAGGTCATTTTTATATATTGTGAAAAGCAATGGTCCCATAACACTCCCCTGTGGCACACCAGAAGTTACTTTAACGTCTGTAGACGTCTCTCCATTGAGAACAACATGCTGTGTTCTGTTTGCTAAAAACTCTTCAATTCAGCCACACAGCTCTCCTGGTATTCCGTAGGCTCTTACTTTGTTTATCAGGCGACAGTGCGGAACTGTATCGAACGCCTACCGGAAGTCAATGAAAATGGCATCTACGTGGGAGCCTGTATCTAACATTTTCTGGGTCTCATGAACAAATAAAGCGAGTTGGGTCTCACACGATCGATGTTTCCGGAATCCATGTTAATTCCTACAGAGTAGATTCTCGGTGTCCAGAAATGACATGATACGCGAGCAAAAAACATGTTCTAAAATTCTACAACAGATCGATGTCAGAGATATAGGCCTATAGTTTTGCGCATCTGCTCGACGACCATTGTTGAAAACTGGAACTACCTGTGCTCTTTTCCAATCATTTGGAACCCTCCGTTCCTCTAGAGACTTGCGGTACACGGCTGTTAGAAGGGGGGCAAGATCTTTCGCGTACTCTCTGGAGAATGGAATTCGTATCCCGTCAGGTCCAGTGGACTTTCTTCTGTTGAGTGATTTCAGTTGCTTTTCTATTCCTTGGACGCTTATTTCGATGTCAGCCGTTTTTTCGTTCGTGCGAGGATTTAGAGAAGGAACTGCAGTGCGGTCTTCCTCTGTGAAACAGCTTTGGAAAAAGGTGTTTAGTATTTCAGCTTTACGCGTGTCACCCTCTGTTTCAATGCCATTATCATCCAAGAGTGTCTAGATATGCTGTTTATCACCCGACTTGGATCATCTGATCGGCATCAGGTATCATAAAATAATTTACAGTATCGTTTATTGCAACGTTCTTTCTGCGGCATCAACATTCTGCTTCACTGGTGTCAATAGTAAGCTATAAGAATGCATTTAAGTGCTACCTGTATACCGCATTTTCCTGTTGACGCCACTTTTAAGAATATTTCCATGCAGGATGTTGTAAATGTTTTATCATACCTGAATATGATCAGATGAACGAAACGAGTAATTATTACAGATTTATTTCGTGAGCAGCTCTTTTTTGTAAATCAGTGGAGTGTGTTGAATGAGATTTTCACTCTGCAGCGGAATGTGCGCTGATATGAAACTTCCTGGCAGATTAAAACTGTGTGCCCGACCGAGACTCGAACTCGGGACCTTTGCCTTTCGCGGGCAAGTGCTCTACCAACTCAGCTACCGAAGCACGACTCACGCCCGGTACTCACAGCTTTACTTCTGCCAGTACCTCGTCTCCTACCTTCCAAACTTTACAGAAGCTCTCCTGCGAACCTTGCAGAACTAGCACTCCTGAAAGAAAGGATATTGCGGAGACATGGCTTAGCCACAGCCTGGGGGATGTTTCCAGAATGAGATTTTCACTCTGCAGCGGAGTGTGCGCTGATATGAAACTTCCTGGCAGATTAAAACTGTGTGCCCGACCGAGACTCGATCTCGGGACCTTTGCCTTTCGCGGGCAAGTGCTCTACCAACTCAGCTACCGAAGCACGACTCACAGCTTTACTTCTGCCAGTACCTCGTCTCCTACCTTCCCAACTTTACAGAAGCTCTCCTGCGAACCTTGCAGAACTAGCACTCCTGAAAGAAAGGATATTGCGGAGACATGGCTTAGCCACAGCCTGGGGGATGTTTCCAGAATGAGATTTTCACTCTGCAGCGGAGTGTGCGCTGATATGAAACTTCCTGGCAGATTAAAACTGTGTGCCCGACCGAGACTCTAACTCGGGACCTTTGCCTTTCGCGGGCAAGTGCACTACCAACTGAGCTACCGAAGCACAACTCACGCCCAGTACTCACAGCTTTACTTCTGCCAGTACCTCGTCTCTTACCTTCCAAACTTTACAGAAGCTCTCCTGCGAACCATGCAGAACTAGCACTCCTGAAAGAAAGGATATTGCGGAGACATGGCTTAGCCACAACCTGGGGGATGTTTCCAGAATGAGATTTTCACTCTGCAGCGGAGTGTGCGCTGATATGAAACTTCCTGGCAGATTAAAACTGTGTGCCCGACCGAGACTCGAACTCGGAACCTTTGCCTTTCGCGGGCAAGTGCTCTACTGAGTTTCGCACGTGCCTTGCGCCGCACAAATGTACGAGGAAGTGCTGAAAAGTAATCCCTCCGAATTTTTTATGTGAAAAGTCTTAAAGCTTTTTAAATACGACAAACGTTATTAACATTCTACTTCTTTATTCTTCGTGTCTACATATCTGTAATCCTCCACCGTTACAGAGTTCCGAAAGGTGTTTGTAACACGGCGGTGTATAACGTACCTACGTCGGAGCGTGAGAAGCAGCATTCTGTTCGTCCACACATGGAACACTCTCCTTCAGTGTAATAATACCTACCATACACGAACGCTGGTACATCTGCAACACTCCAACGCCTTGGGTTCACTTTCATAGATAATCCTCTATGTAGTCCCTACTTGGCCCAATCCGGTTCTCGTCTGTTTCTAAAACTTATAGAACATCTTCAAGGACATCACTTTGATAGTAATGAAGCGCTGCAAGCTAAGGTGAGGTTAGTGAAGTTATGGCTCCATCAACGAAGTCAAACATTCTACAATGACGTATCAACAAACTGGTCTCTCGTTGGAAGAAATGTGATCGTCGCCAGGGTGACTATGTTGAGAAATAAATGAGTAAACATCAGGAATCAGACGTAAAACGATAATAACGTTTGCTTTATTTAAAAAGCCTTAAGACTTTCACACATAAAAAATTCAGACGCATTGGTTTTCCGCACGCCCTCGTCTGTTAGGAATATGCCGACGTCAGATTTTGTTGTTGCTTAGATTACATAGGTACTTACTTTTTTTACATTACTTGTGCCTTGCGCTGCCAACAGAAATCAGCCATAAGTCTCTATTAACACAGTATAACTGCAATATAGCGATGTTAGGGCATCGTCTGAATTGAATTTTTGTTTAGAATGTAACTTCTAACGATGTATTCCGTTAGAATAGTTGCATACGTCCCTTTTTCAAGCTCACCATTTCTGTGGCTCACCTGTCTTGAGCTGTAATTGGTATTATTTGCCTGCTGCATGTGTTGTTGTTATAGTTTTTATGGTTCAAGGGGCCTGTGGACATCTGTAAAATTTCGTGAGCTTTTGGTTTCGAAAACTGTTTTCTGTGGTTCGCTGTTTCTAGATTGTGTTACGGATTTATAATAGCATTTACTTAATGGCGAATCTCAGATGTTACTATTTTGCTATGGATTCCACGCACTTTTCAGTGCTCATTCACGTTTTAGATACTGACAGTCGTCTTCTTATTTCATTGTTTTGTTTTCGACTGTCCGACGCTGTGGTTGATTGCAGATTGTATTATTTCGTTCTCCCTATAGAAAGAAGACTCAACTTGCGTGAGCAGGCGGAACATTTTGTAGCAGAATTCCATGCAATACAATGACCATCGAATGTAATATTCAGTACTGTTTAGTAAACACCGTGTGCATCTGCTGGACACAACTATATTGTATTCACATACGCCACCACATACCAGGGTATTTTTCTAATAAAACTGGGTAAACCGTTGCAAGAAAGTTTCCATCCAATACACCTTTGATGGACTAAGGTCCCACTATCATATTTCCTACGATGTCACTTTATACCATTACTCACCGTGCTTCAGCAATCAGCGATGATTTCATCAAATGATGCAAGTTCAGTTGTTGCTAAAACTGAAACATCCGTATAGAACACTCATTTAAAATGTAATTTCTTGCTCAAGAAGAAAAGGGAAGTTTCGAGACGACATACGAATTCACGACCGCTGAATGCCTGATATAATGATAGGTAATAGGGATGGAATGTGTCCCAAGGCTAGAAGTGAATGACACTCGTATGAATACATTAAAATTGGGACGTCCAGGGAACTTGTCTTTGACATACTTCGAAGAGGTTATGCCAGACTGCAAACCTTTGGTTTACTCGACTTGAGGAGGGCGACGTTTCACATCGCCGTCCCGTCATCCAGATATCGGTATTCCGCGATTTCCCCAAATCGCGCGAGGTAAATGTCAGGATGATTCCATTTGAAATGGGCACTGCCGATTTCCTTCCCCCCATCCTTTCGTAATCAGAGTTAGCGCTCTAATGACTGCGCTGTTAACGGGAAGTTAAATTCTAATCTTCCCACCTACCTTTCTTCGTTTTACTAATAGAAGACTTACCAAAAGCAATATTTAACACTTCAAAATCTTTACAGCACTTTATTCCTTTCTTATAGCCCAAATTTGATACAAATTCTGTGATCGATTTTTGTACGAAATACTGAATCACTGACAGTACCGAAACACATGTAACCTGTTTGACAGCAGACAACAGATTAAATATCTGTAATAGATAACAACTGTACAGATATTTTTCAGGCATGTTTACCAACATAACACGAAAAAGTCGCGCAAATCAGACTAATACAACACGTGAAATTGCCAAATTCAAGTTTCTTTTTGAACACGTCTCGTATCTGATTTCGTGTGCTTCGTCACTTGCATTTGTATCAGTCCCCCTTTGGCGTTTCATCTTCCCGTTTCCTCATCGTCCTGTGTAGGCTTGGAAGTAGCTGACGCTTAAGATCACCGGTGATGGTAACGGGCCAGTTCCACTGTCGCAACATTTCTTCCGAATCTCTACATACTATAAAAAAATGTAACCTCACCGGAAGAAACAGTCAGCTCAGTGCTGATGCACAGATGAATCGCTAAGCCTTCACAGACGTCACAGTGATAGAATCCCTAGCTCAACCGCGCACGCGCTGCCTCCACGTGAACATAAGGCTACAGCGATCAGGGAGACATTTATATTTCAAGCAGACATTGTATTTGAACCTGGGTAAATTTAAGGACGTGAAAGAATGGCAAACAGGAGCAACAGTGTTTGGTCGTGTCCCTGGCGACACGGTGTGTGAAGTTGCTGGATTTGTTGGTGATTGACGACGGACTGTTAAACATGTCTATAGGCAGGGGTGTAATACACCTGGCCGCCAAATACGTCAGAAATGTGGTCTGGAAGAGATCCTCACTGAGCGGGACCGGAGATGCGTTTCATGACTTATGATGCAAAATCGCTTCCAAATCAGACAGGAATTGCTGCAGGCGGTGAAGGAAGGACCGTCCCAACCTGCAAACGAGAGAACGTTACGACGTGAACTGCATGCAATGAACAAATCGAGTCGGTCTCTTCGAAAGAGGCCATTGCACACACAGACGCATAAAGACGAAACAGCAAAGTTCATCGGAAGAATGTGTTACTGATTTTATGAACAGCCCTCCACCCTATTACATGTAATTGGATTGAAAAATCACCTCACTTGAACACCCACAGAAAATCTGTGGTACATTGGCTAGAACGCCGACATCAGCAGCCATGCAATTTGGTAGAACCGCGAGATCAAGTCCTCAGCGAGTGGCTTAATCTGGATGCTACCTACTTTCACAACTTGTGGATTCACTTCTTAACCGAAGCCAGGCAATAATCAAGTCCAAGGGCGGAATTACACGGTGTTAAATGACTTGTAATGATTTCTCTGGGGGTGACTTTTTATCCAGTGACCTTAAGTGTTTAAGTATATATGTTCCACATTTCTTCCTGAACCACCGAATCGAGTTCAACCTAACTTGGTACACATATCAATTACTGTGTGGAAAGAACGACTGTGGAGGTAAGAATCGCCTACCACTCACAGGGATGGGCTGGGCGTGGGGATGAAAAACTAGTTCTACCTCACAGTGCCGTACGCAGAACACGTCCTGTCCAACTGAAGTTACTGCACAACGTTGCGCTTGGAAGATCGCGCCACAGCTCCTGTAAGTGCAACGTGCGTAAATTACCTGCTGCATAACTTTCGAGTCCATATTTTTCTGGGTCGCTAGGGTCGGTGGTGGCAGTCCTGATGACGTTTCACCCTTAAGGGTCGGAGGAGGGTAAGGGGGGAAAAGACAGTGACATCACCATACCTCTGTAAAGCCTGAAGCAGTTTCTACCAAACTCGGTACAAGTATCACTTGATGCTTGGAAACAATTACAATGCCAATACGACGTCCCAGTGAGTCAGGGTTCAGGTGAAAAAGACTGACATAGAAGCATAACTCAGAAACGCCTCGAGCAATTTCAACCATATTCGCTCGTACACGATTCATTACTGTTATCAAAAAAAAAAAAAAAAAAAAAAAAAAAAAAAAAAAAAAAAAAAAAAACTGTTGGCGAAAGATATTCCTACAACCGTTAGTGGTGGGAGCGGGGATGAGAGAGAGTGACATATAAAAATGCTGCAAAACGACCTGCTGGGATTTCTTCCTGTACTTAGTTCACTCGGAATACTTTGAAAGTATGAAGCGCAATCTGTCTCTGATTTGTCAACCAGGTTCCGAGAAAGAGCACTACAGCAAGCCAATAATTCTGTCAGCTTGTTTTGGGCCAAAGATCATTCCACACGGTAGAATATTAAGAATACCATATGTACCGTTCCATATTTTGAATGCGTTTTGTTGCTTCGTACATGCTCTGATATTGTTTTTTTTTTTTTTTCTTTTTTCTTGCGTGCATATTTGTGGCCTGCGGACGAATGGTCTATGGAAGATGAATGGGCAATGGCATTTCATTTATTTACCGGTACATATTTCATCTGCTCCTTTGTCCCTTCGTTTAACGTTCATTATGAATTCTTGTATGTAAATAGCGATAGTGTGTTTTAATGTTTCTGGGCGTAGCAACTATGCAAGTCCAGGGCAAACACATTGCCAACCTAATTTCTTGGCCAGGTGCAGAAGATAAAAGAGAAAGGAGGGAGAGGCAAATACAAACGCTGGAATCGAATTTCAAAAAAATGGCTCTGAGCACTATGGGACTTAACTTCTGAGGTCATCAGTCCCCTAGAATTTAGAACTACTTAATCCTAACTAACCTAAGGACATCACACACATCCATGCCCGACTCAGGATTCAAACCTGCGACCGAGCGGTCGCGCGGTTCCAGACTGTAGCGCCTAGAACCGCTCGGCCACTCCGGCCGGCAATCGAATTTCAGTGCGTGGTAGTTGGTCACTGAGAGTTGGTCAGGTCCTTCCCACCGCATAAAGACAAAATACACTCCAGAAACAACTAGCGCCACCACACAACCGAATATGATCAAAAGTTTCTAGCTGTGAACGCTAGTTATGAATGTCTAAACAAGTAACATTAACTCTGACCCAGAGAGAGAGAGAGAGAGAGAGAGAGAGAGAGAACAGAATTCCAAGCAGAATTTAACCAAAAACTTCCGTCTCTATTTATAAAGTCGCTTGATAGTTTAATTTCAACTACTTTCTTAATAACAGTATTGTAAAGCTTTAAGATGAACCGCACCAAGGCTACGTTCTGCAATATTAGATTTGCTCGGCTGTTTTAAGCACGTGCGACGCTTATACTCAACAGCCCCGGGTCTACGATATTTCCGAATCGAGGCAAAAACTTGATACTGGCGGCCGCCCTCCCCATTCCCTCTACTCCTCGAGTGTTTGAGGTAGGACATAAAAAATTTTTAAAAAATCGATTTTTCAAAAATTGTTCATTTTGTACCGCACATCTTCCTGTTGAGTTTGATATGTAAAATATATATGTTAAGGAAATGTAAGAACGTTATTTCCTCTTAAGTGTGCCCAAGTGCAGTGCCACGCTACTTCACACAGCATTCTCCCATCGCGTTTCACTGTACATCGTTCCGTGGAATTCAAACTTGTATATTTTGTAATGGAAACCATCAAACTTATATTCAGGATAGTGGAAATTAAAACGTCCTCTGATGCCTTTCCTGCTTCTACTCAGCCAGTTTGACATCCTACCCCACTTTTAAAAAAAATCTCACAGTTAACGCTGGGTGGTATTATTTGTGACTGGGAGAATAACAACTCATCAGAAAATATGCACTCTTTATTGCCTCTTATCTAATAACTTTCTCTTTTGTGTGACATGAAATTAAATATAGGAAAATAAAAGCAGTAAAGAAGGGAGACAAGTAAGACAGTACACATTTCTTCAATCCTCATGGCCCAGCATTTTTTCCTTCTAATATTTCTACAGCTTTACATGGAATCCTTTCTTTTCTGCGGAAGAAGCTATTACCTCATCAAAATTCGTCAAACGCTTTGCTACATGAAAAATCAAAATGTCCGTTGTTTAATCCTGAAATTGCTGTTAATATGAGTAGTACCCAAGACTGATGTGGTTTCTCGATTTGTTACGCCTATTTTTTCACTGTCTGTTAGATAAAACGAAATAGGCCTTTCTAATATTGCAGCAACTGTAACACACGACAAATAAGCGAGACTGTTATGGCATAAATGGTCATTTTTATCTACCTACATAAATGACACGTCAGAACATAATTCACGAAGTACCAATATCAAATGCCTGTTAGGCCTACTTCAAGTTTTATGTCAGGAAATACTTTCACATTTCATTCATACGCTCCAGTTTCTAAGCATCAAATCGTAAAGTAGTAACAAGAAATTTTTATATAAATCTGGAATCATCGTATTCTTCCATGTACTTAGTGTGATGTCCCGTTTCTTCTTCTTCTTCCTCCTTCTAACAAACGATCTTGTCGTCACTAATTCTGTAATTATTTCTACCATTGTCAAAACTTATTCTCCGGTTAACTTCACTAACTCTGCCAGAATCACAGGTTCACTTGTTGTTGTTGTTGTGATCTTCAGTCCTGAGACTGCTTTGATGCAGCTCTCCATGCTACTCTATCCTGTGCAAGCTTCTTCATCTCCCAGTACCTACTGCAGCCTACATCTTTCTGAATCTGTTTAGTGTATTCATCTCTTGGTCTCCCTCTACGATTTTTACCCTCCACTCTGCCCTCCAATACTAAATTGGTGATCCCTCGATGTCTCAGAACATGTCCTACCAACCGATCCCTTCTTCCAATCAAGTGTGCCACAAGCTCCTCTCCTCCCCAATTCCATTCAATACCTCCTCATTAGTTATGTGATCTACCCATCTTCTCTTCAGCATTCTTCTGTAGCACCACGTTTCGAAAGCTTCTATTCTCTTCTTGTCCAAACTATTTATCGTCCACGTTTCACTTCCATACATGGCTACACTCCACACAAATACTTTCAGAAACGACTTCCTGAAATTTAAATCTATACTCGATGTTAACAAATTTTTCTTCTTCAGAAATACTTTCCTTGCCATTGCCAGTCTACATTTCATATCCTCTCTACTTCGACCATCATCAGTTATTTTGCTCCCCAAATAGCAAAACTCCTTTACCACATTAAGTGTCTCATTGCCTAATCTAATTCCCTCAGCATCAGCCGACTTAATTCGACTACATTCCATTATCCTCGTTTTGCTTTTGTTGGTGTTCATCTTATACCCTCCTTTCAAGACTGTCTATTCCGTTCAACTGCTCTTCCAGGTCCTTTGCTGTCTCTCACAGAATTACAATGTCATCAGCGAACCTCAAAGTTTTTGTTTCTTCTCCATGGATTTTAATACCTACTCCGAACTTTTCTTTTGTTTCCTTTATTGCTTGCTCAATATACAGATTGAATAACATCGGGGAGAGGCTACAACCCTGTCTCACTCCCTTCCCAACCACTGCTTCCCTTTCATGTCCCTCGACGCTTATAACTGTCATCTGGTTTCTGTACAAATAGTAAATAGCCTTTCGCTCCCTGTATTTTACCCCTGCCACCTTTAGAATTTGAAAGAGAGTATTCCTTCCAACATTTTCAAAAGCTTTCTCTAAGTCTACAAATGGTACGATCGTATGTTTGCCTTTCCTTAATCTTTCTTCTAAGATAAGTCGTAAAGTCAGTATTGCCTCACGTCTTCCAATATTTCTATGGAATCCAAACTGATATTCCCCGAGATCGGCTTCTACCAGTTTTTCCATCCGTCTGTAAAGAATTCGCGATAATATTTTGCAGCTGTGACTTATTAAACTGATACTTCGGTAATTTTCACATCTGTCAACACCTGCTTTCTTTGGGATTGGAATTGTTATATTCTTCTTGAAGTCTGAGGGTATTTCGCCTGTCTCATACAACTTGCTCACCAGATGGTATAGTTTTCTCAGGACTGGCTCTCCCAAGGCTGTCAGTAGTTCTAATAGAATGTTGTCTACTCCGGGGGCCTTGTTTCGAGTCAGGTCTTTCAGTGCTCTGTCAAACACTTCTCGCAGTATCATATCTCCCATTTCATCTTCACGTACATCCTCTTCCATTTCCATAATATTGTCCTCAAGAACATCGCCCTTGTATAGACCCTCTATATACTCTTTCCACCTTTCTGCTTTCCCTTCTTTGCTTAGAACTGGGTTTCCATCAAAGCTCTTGATATTCATGCAAGTGGTTCTCTTTTCTCCAAAGGTCTCTTTAATTTTCCTGTAGGCAGTATCTATCTTATCTCTAGTGAGATAAGCCTCTACATCCTTACATTTGTCGTCTAGCCATTCCTGCTTAGCCATTTTGCACTTCCTGTCGATCTCATTTTTGAGACGTTTGTATTCCTTATCGCCTGCTTCATTTACTGCATTTTTATATTTTCTCCTTTCATCAATTAAATTCAATATTTCTTCTGTTACCCAAGGGTTTCTACTAACCCTCGTATTTGTACCTATTTAATCCTCTGCTGCCTTCACTATTTCATCCCTCAAACCTTCCCATTCTTCTTCTACTGTATTTCTTTCCCTCATTCCTGTCAATTGTTCCCTTACGCGCTTCCTGTACTCTGAACAACCTCTGGTTCTTTCAGTTCATCCAGGTCCCATCTCCTTAAATTCCCAGTTTTTTGCAGTTTCTTCAGTTTTAATCTACAGTTAATAACCAATTGATTGTGGTCGGAGTCCACATCTGCCCCTGGAAATGTCTTACAATTTAAAACCTGGTTCCTAAATCTCTGTCTTATCGTTATATAATCTATCTCATACCTTTTAGTATCTCCAGGGTTCTTCCATGTATACAACCTTCTTTCATGATTCTTGAACCAAGTGTTAGCTATGATTAAGTTATGCTCTGCGCAAAATTCTACCAGGCGGCTTCCTCTTTCATTTCTTAGCCCCAATCCATGTTCACCTACTATGTTTCCTTCTCTCCCTTTTCCTACTACCGAATTCCAGTCACCCATGACTATTAAATTTTCGTCTCCCTTCACTACCTGAATAATTTCTTTTATCTCATCATACATTTCATCAATTTCTTCGTTATCTGCAGAGCTAGTTGTCATATAAACTTGTACTACTGTAGTAGGCATGGGATTTGTGTCTATCTTGGCCACAATAATGCGTTCACTATGCTGTTTGTAGTAGGTAACCCTCACACCTATTTTTTATTCGTTATCAAACCTGCTCCTGCATTACCCCTATTTGATTTTGTATTTATAACCCTGTATTCACCTGACCAAAAGTCTTGTCCGTCCTGCCACCGAACTTCACTAAGTCCCACTACATCTAACTTTAACCTATCCATTTCCCTTTTTAAATTTTCTAACCTACCTGCCCGATTAAGCGATCTGACATTCCACGCTCCGATTCGTAGAACGCCAGTATTCTTTCTCCAGATAACGACGTCGTCTTGAGTAGTCCCAGCCCGGAGATCCGAATGGGGGACTATTTTACCTCCGGAATATTTTACCCAAGAGGACACCATCATCATTTAATCATACAGTAAAGCTGCATGCCCTCGTGAAAAATTACGGCTGTAGTTTCCCCTTGCTTTCAGCCGTTCGCAGTACCAGAACAGCAAGGCCATTATGGTTAGTGTTACAAGGCCAGATCAGTCAATCATCCAGACTGTTGCCCCTGCAACTACTGAAAAGGCTGCTGCCCCTCTTCAGGAACCGCACGTTTGTCTGGCCTCTCAACAGATACCCCTCCGTTGTGGTTGCACCTTCGGTACGGCTATCTGTATCGTTGAGGCACGCAATCCTCCCCACCAACGGCAAGGTCCATGGATCATGGGGGGGGGGGGGGGGGGGGGGGGGGGTTCACTTATCCCGCGCTTATTCTTCGATTAGGCGTTATACGTGTTCATACAACGCGTTTTTTCCCGCTATTACGAGAATAGAACTTAAGTGGATGCTAACTGAGGACTGCACAACTGGTAGTGTAGGGATCTGGAAAAATTTTCTGTCAAAATTTCATTTTCTTGGATACACCGAAAAGATTATAAGTAATCTTTCATAACTGTTATTCCTGTTAGTCTTTATTTCCACTCTAGTATTCTGAATCTATGGATTTCGCTAATAATAATAACAACGCTAATCATTCGCACACACAATCAACCACATAAACAAAGAGCATTTGGCATTAACCCGTTCAGATCCACCTGGCTCAGCTCGTATAGCCCCGTCCTCTTCTGTCTGCAGAAAAGGTTTTTACTTCTCATGTAACGGGGTTCCCCTGGCAGAGACATCACGTACACTACGCAAAAATAAACTCATGATTCGTTAGGAAATTAACTTTCAATGTGCTCAAAATGTTCAAATACCAACTGGGATGCGTTTCGAAGTCATTTGAATAATCAATAGGCCAATGTGCACCACGCTTCCCACTCTAGATCAGGACCTGATACTCAGTTACTCAATACATTGGTCCATTACTGGTCTGATCAATGCATAACGTGCTCCAACTGCAGGGGATACGGATGACACCCGCCTTATGCAAACTACTAGTACCCTTTACAGGCCCTAAATTCTTAGATGGTCGTCAAAAAAATACACTTGCCTTAGAATACGACAACCCTGTTTTAATGTTATTCGTCCAAGGCAAAAAGGTGCCTCCTCGTTATTTTCGTCACCCACTCGATTCACATTTGGCCGATAGTGCAACGCGCGTCCGATCTGTGTTTCCCTGCGAAACGTGGCTCTGAGGTGATCTGACTAAACTGACAAACTTTCAGGGTCAGAGATAACGAGATACAAAGTACCCCTTTATGTTAAGCAGGATGGTGACAACTATCAGCCAGAAGATACGAGGGTTGTTCGGAAAGTAAGGAACGATCGGTCGCGAAATAGAAACCGCAGTGAAAGTCAAAACTGTTTTCTTTGCACATTTAGCTACACCTTCCAGGTACTTCTCTTTATAGTCGCCGCTCTGACTTAGACATTTGTCGGAGCGTTATACTAAATTTCTAACACCATTGTCATAGAAGGCAGCCGCCTGTGCTTTCCGATAATTCTCTACGCTGGTCTATAGTGCGTAGCCTGGGCCCAAGTGTTGTCTTCGTATCCAGAGATGATACTCAGGACGAGCCAATTAGGGCTGTGTTGTGGGTGATCGAACACTTCCCATCGAAAAGGCTGCGGGAGCATCTTCACTGCCCCTGCAGAGGGCAGCTGGGAACTGCCATGAAGAAGGAAGCGCGTGGCAGTTGTGTTAGGTGGGCTGCATTCATTAAGGCGAAGGTTCTCAGCCGGCCCTCCTACTTGGCGGTAGACATTGTTGTTCTAGGCATCTTTACTCGCTCACAGTGCACTCACAACTAAAAAGAGCATCTTGATGCGATCGGCGGGCATACTAGAGACATTTCCCAAAATGTCTGCGAAAAGCATCATCGGAGTTTCACAGTGGTTTTCATTTTGCGGCAGATCGTTCCTCACTTTCCGAATAACCCTCGTACAAATCAGTCTAAACTAACTTCCTATAAACGACATGTCGCAGCGTGCCATCAACTTTCTTCTTGACCATCATATCAAGGAAGGGAACGTTAACAATCTTCTCCACCTCCATAGTAAAGAGAATATTCAAATGGACTGAACTTAGATGTTGTACAAAATTGTTCAGATCCTCACTGCCATGAAACCATACGACAAACGTATCGCCTTTGTATCTAAAAAAAGTAAGCAGCTTTCAGTGTCACTAGTTCCATGGCGCTTTTCTCAAATTCACCCTAAACAGATTACCAATAATAGATGACAGGGATCCCCATCACTACTTCATCTTTCTGCTCACAGAACTAGTCTCTGAATCATAATTGAGTGGAAGTCTACGGATGTAGATATAGGTTAGCTAATTCAACACCAAACCTAAACTCCACTGACCTTAACGATTCAAAGAGAGGAAAGCGAGTGAAGACAGATCACCTCAAAACTTACTAAAATATTTGTCATTCAGTCGCAGTCCCCCTAATCGACGAAAGGAATCCACCGACTTCTCAATGTGTTATATACCCCATCTTACTAGTGGGTTCAACAAAGTAGCAAGATGTTTTGCCACAAGGTATGTAGAAGCAACAATGTTACTGACATTAGGTCTAAGAGGAAACCCTTCATTGTGGATCTTCTGAAGGTCATATAATCTAGGACATAGCGCACAATGAAAGACTTGATACTCTCTTGTGATATGGAGCTTTATCAGGAGGTTGGTAAATTTCTTCACAAGCCATTTCGTCGGGTAAACACTTTACCTGCGATACGTTGTATGAAATAGCAAATACAGCATCTTTTCACAGTAATCCTGCTTGTCCAGAAAACCGTAGCGTTTCCCTTCCTTACGGATAAGATAACAGAGGCAAGATCCAGCCTGAGTGAAAGCAAAGCAGCCCCCTCAGCTACTCTTGTGTGAACCTGCCCCGCTCAGCACGCGACATGCTTATCTCCTAACCTCCTCGGCAGCGTCTAGAGGTAGTTAAAAACAGCCCGTTCGACAGAAATATTAAAATCAGCAACGGGAAAAGACATGGGCTTCCTCCGTGAGACTGAACACAGGACGTCAAGACTTAATATCACACTCGGATCCACGGAAACGTTCAAACTTAGTTGTATACCGAGCAGTGACAGAAGGGAAGTTCGCAGTCAGACTGCGACCAACAAGCACCATCCAACCAGTCTCAAGAAAATGCCAAAATTGTATGAGCAATCCTCAAATGAATCCGAAATAATTCCAGAGAAACAAATTCCATCTGTTGGCAAGTGTAATGGATCTTTTCACAAAAAAGAGCTAAACCAGACCTTTGCTTGATGCTATTAGCGACAGGAGAATTAATGTGGTGAATAACTTTGGCAAAATTTGGAACGACGTTATAGTCTCGAGACGAGACAAAAACTAAAATTCACACAGCAATCTCACTCTTCTACTGTGAAATTTATTTAGCTGCCACAAGTAAAGACGCATTTTCTCCCTTTTGAGGTAAATAATGTGAAATAGAGTTTCTCCCAGAGTATAAAATGTACAAACATCTTAGGAAAATGCAGCCAGGTAACAACTACGATAACCATCGATGTTTCGACAACTGAATACCCCGTTATTTTCAATGCACAAATACAGCGACAGTGCACTGTACAAGTAAATTTGAACCTCGGTAGATGTTGCTACGTTGTAGATTCAGTTGTTTGCTGTTAAGCTGTTTCCTTTACAGTACAGGGCATGGTAATAAAAAACCATAGGAGACTCTCACTCCTGTTCCATCTTCATCGCAATGACGTCGTAATTACATCTAATTTGTTATTGTTACTGTTTCATTTAAATCAGCAGTTGTTGGTCGTGTTTTATTTGACGTCGTTTTTAGAGTTTGAGAAATTGACTATGCGTGGTTATCGACAGTTTAATCCAATTTTGTGACTCTACAGGCTCTATAAACACACAAACAAGATTTTACTTGGTTTACTTCGTCATCTAGTTACGGTTCCTTCACGAGAAGATAGATTTTCTATTGAATCTTGCCTTCTGAATATTGGAACTTCTACGTACAAAAGCCTTCGTTCAGAAGAATTCCTCCGCGCCTCACGGTCTGCTGCACATCTCAACGTATCCACTGTCGAGGAGGCAGAGGACGATGGTCTTCCTGGACACTGGTGTAGCCGTTAGAACATTATCTACATCAGGATACCGGAAGTCCAAACTGTTCGTAAGTGATTAGCGCAGACATTAGAAATGCAAGTGTCACGAACTATGACCCAGCATATGCTCATCAAACGTTTGTTATTTATTAATTTATAAGGTTTTTCGTGATGAATATCCGCTACTGTAGTTCTATGTTATTTTCTTGGCCTTGGGGTCATTAAAATTTTCTCAAAAAAAACGCAACGTTAGATTTCGGTACACGGCACGATTCGTTCCCAAAAGGGTCACCGAATTCTTCTGTTTTACTTGACTTTTTCTCGTTGTTTTAATTTGTTTGTTGGTGCATTAAATTTAAGACATACCATTTATTTTTTCTTCTAATGTTTAAAGTTAATATCCGTTCTGAACCTTGGTTTGAACTGTGTTACAATATATACCTATTTTTAAAAAAGGGGTTAAAATTCAGATCTAACAATGGCATTCCTATCAAAATTTTTATTGTTGATGTACATTTTTAAAAAATTTCTAATTTTTTTTTCGTTCTCTCGAACAGCTAAGAATATTCTTTTCATTTTTATCTATAAAGTATTTACAATCTTTTTTGCTGATTTAAATAAGTAATTTTAGACCAAACTGTCAGCAAATAAACGTTTTTCCTAAATTTCATTTTATAGTTGCAAGGATACGTCGATTCATCCTTCCAGATGTCTGGACACACCAGAACCTAATGTTCTAAACCACCGCGCTGCAAGCTTCCCACTCTACTAACTGCAACCAAAACTTTAATGAAAAGGCAAAGGTAATGTAAATCAGAAAACTGGGATGAGTTGTGGTCTAAATAATAATTGATTTATTCATTCTTAACATCACATGAGAAAATATGGCAGTCACACAAACATTTTTATCTGACAAACGCTTTCAATAATATGCAGTCTATGGTGAACAAAGTGATCAGCTAGGGATCAATACACCACCCTAACCAGAACTAAACGCTTTATCTGACTTCATAAATGTGAATCTCTGGTATGGCCCAAAAAGCATCTACACTCTACTATTCCATACATAAACGTATGTTTCCAAAGAACAGGGTGCTGACAAGCGTATATTAGAGCCCTACCCCGTAGCAGCGGATACTTTACCCTTGTGCAGGTGAGGGCGGTACAGCACGACGCGGTCGCCAACTGGAGTCTTGGGCAGCAACAATCTGTTATTAACGACGCGCGCCCGGAAATATGCAAGTATGCGGTCTCGCGTTCGGCTGAAAAATGGTTCAAATGACTTAACTTCTGAGGTCGTCAGTCCCCTATAACTTAGAACTACTTAAACCTAACTAACCTAAGGACATCACACACATCCATACCCGAGGCAGGATTCGAACCTGCGACCGTAGCGGTCGCGCGGTTCCAGACTGTAGCGCCTAGAACCGCTCGGCCACCGCGGCCGGCGTTCGACTTCCATATGAGCCTCTGAAACACTGGTGGATTCCAGTGTGCAGGTGGACCCATTTGCTGGACTGCCAAACCAATTTGACTTCATAACTCGACTATGCGTGACGGAATATGTCAAACGTTTAGACGGCCGATCAAAACAAATAAGTACACCAACGCATAACTCGTTGCGTGTGAGATGCAAGAAGCAGTACTTCTGATGTTTCAGATGGTGACTGGCACAGTCTCCAAGTGCAACACTAGCAAAGGACATAAGTCTCATCGCTTAGGTAAAGACCTGCCGTCCTTTAGTAGCGAAGCGCCAGTTCAAGAGTGTCATCTTCTCTTTCTCTACAACTTTCCTCCGCAGCTCGGCAGCATAGCACATTTGCATGCTTAGACTACATCCACTTTAGCACAAGCCAATCACGAGCTGGAGCTCGGCATTCGAAGCTGGGAGACCGCCCACTTGCTCTGCATCTGCAGATTTGACCAACCAGCGACTTTAAAAATTTATTGGGAGAAAAGGATAAAAGATTCAGCTTCGCACCCTCTTTTCCCACGCGTTACTAAAAGCATGACTTGGATGAAACCACAGCCCTCCATGAAAAGATCGTTATCTCTCCTGTTGTGTCCATTTTGAACGTTCCAAGGAATGACCATAAACTCGCTAAAAGCCTCGTGCCTGGATGCCACTGCCATGTCCCACGGAAATTCGCAGAAACTCACAGCCATCTTTATCCGCTTTCTACCTAACAAGGGCCCATCCTCTGCTTTATTGTAGGTCATCAGATCTTCAATGCTCCACTCATAGCTGCAGCGACTCCTCGGCGCTAGTCAGCCTACCTGGAGGTGCCCGCCGACCGACCGGCGCCACCCAATGTTTCTGCACTATGAGACGAAGGGACTTGGCTGTCAGCAAACTCTTTCACCAGGTTCCGCAGAAAAAAAGCTCCCCTCGGTCCTCAGCTGACATACGCTTTTACTGCAGTCCATTAACTCGGCACCCTCTTCCTTAGCTTACCGCTACTCCTTCACTAGAGCACACAAGCAAGAGAGTTAACTTCCGCCAACCATTTCATCATATGAATGAAGTCAGATCGTATTAAATATAGCAACCAAGTAATAAAGATCATCTTCCCTAAGAACATTAAGAAGCATGACACCATATCAAAAATGAGAATGCCCTACAATCTCTCAGACTTACTGTTTAACTGTGGAAGATAGGATGTTCTGTCGAACATTTGCATTATGAAAATATATAAAATGTCACGAGAGAGTACAAAATGAGGTGGAAAGTATTACGTTGTCAATGGAGAAGCAGTGGCAGCAGTCAGGAGGGCTCAGTTACTTCAAACGTATATTGGTCATATAATTTCACATGAGTTGGAATTCAATAATGGACATTTCAACCCTTCTAAAGTTGTCCATGTTAATTCGAAACTGCCCATGTTAAGTGGAAACACGAAGGCGCAACTACAGCTAAATCAAGAACAAACAAACCTCAAATACTGATGGACAGACACCATCAAGATTTGCAGAGGGTGTTTGTAAAACTGTCACATGAAATCAGCGGAAGGAATCACTCCTAAGTTCCAAAATGCTTCCAGCTAGCACAATGACTGTGCGTATGGAGTTAAAAATAATGGGGAACAATGATCGAGCAGGTCCTCAAAAGCAACATACACTCCTGGAAATGGAAAAAAGAACACATTGACACCGGTGTGTCAGACCCACCATACTTGCTCCGGACACTGCGAGAGGGCTGTACAAGCAATGATCACACGCACGGCACAGCGGACACACCAGGACCCGCGGTGTTGGCCGTCGAATGGCGCTAGCTGCGCAGCATTTGTGCACCGCCGCCGTGTCAGCCAGTTTGCCGTAGCATACGGAGCTCCATCGCAGTCTTTAACACTGGTAGCATGCCGCGACAGCGTGGACGTGAACCGTATGTGCAGTTGACGGACTTTGAGCGAGGGCGTATAGTGGGCATGCGGGAGGCCGGGTGGACGTACCGCCGAATTGCTCAACACGTGGGGCGTGAGGTCTCCACAGTACATCGATGTTGTCGCCAGTGGTCGGCGGAAGGTGCACGTGCCCGTCGACCTGGGACCGGACCGCAGCGACGCACGGATGCACGCCAAGACCGTAGGATCCTACGCAGTGCCGTAGGGGACCGCACCGCCACTTCCCAGCAAATTAGGGACACTGTTGCTCCTGGGGTATCGGCGAGGACCATTCGCAACCGTCTCCATGAAGCTGGGCTACGGTCCCGCACACCGTTAGGCCGTCTTCCGCTCACGCCCCAACATCGTGCAGCCCGCCTCCAGTGGTGTCGCGACAGGCGTGAATGGAGGGACGAATGGAGACGTGTCGTCTTCAGCGATGAGAGTCGCTTCTGCCTTGGTGCCAATGATGGTCGTATGCGTGTTTGGCGCCGTGCAGGTGAGCGCCACAATCAGGACTGCATACGACCGAGGCACACAGGGCCAACACCCGGCATCATGGTGTGGGGAGCGATCTCCTACACTGGCCGTACACCACTGGTGATCGTCGAGGGGACACTGAATAGTGCACGGTACATCCAAACCGTCATCGAACCCATCGTTCTACCATTCCTAGACCGGCAAGGGAACTTGCTGTTCCAACAGGACAATGCACGTCCGCATGTATCCCGTGCCACCCAACGTGCTCTAGAAGGTGTAAGTCAACTACCCTGGCCAGCAAGATCTCCGGATCTGTCCCCCATTGAGCATGTTTGGGACTGGATGAAGCGTCGTCTCACGCGGTCTGCACGTCCAGCACGAACGCTGGTCCAACTGAGGCGCCAGGTGGAAATGGCATGGCAAGCCGTTCCACAGGACTACATCCAGCATCTCTACGATCGTCTCCGTGGGAGAATAGCAGCCTGCATTGCTGCGAAAGGTGGATAGACACTGTACTAGTGCCGACATTGTGCATGCTCTGTTGCCTGTGTCTATGTGCCTGTGGTTCTGTCAGTGTGATCATGTGATGTATCTGACCCCAGGAATGTGTCAATAAAGTTTCCCCTTCCTGGGACAATGAATTCACGGTGTTCTTATTTCAATTTCCAGGAGTGTATTTCTGCTGTCAGTGCTAAGAGATGCTTGGGGTCGTTTCAAGACTGACTCCATTGGACTGTGGATGGCTGGAAACGACTGATGACTCGTGATGAGTGATGACTCACATTATACATTATGGCAATTTGATACAGGGTTTGGGTTTGGAGAATGGCAACTGTGAAACGCCGAAGTGCAGCATTCCGTTACCGGTGTTTATCGGGATTAGAGTGTGGCCGTCTAATTACGCTTAAGGAAACCCTAAATATGAAAGGTTATGAACAAATTTTTTGCGGAATTGGTGTTGCGTACAGTAAAGGACTAGTTCAAAGACGATGGTTGTGTCAGTATGAAAGTGCACCTTGTCATAAAGCGCCATCTGTGAGGCAATGGTTTGTTGACAGTAACATTCCTGAACTGGAGTAGTGGCTCTAAGCACTATGGGACTTAACATCTGAGTTCATCAGTCCCCTGGACTTAGAACTACTTAAAATTAACTAACTAACCTAAGGACGTCACACACATCCATGCCCGAGGCAGGATTCGAACCAGTGACCGTAGAAGCAGCGCGGTTCCGGACTGAAGCGCCTAGAACCGCTCGGCCACAGCGGCCTGGGAACTGGAGCAGTCTTTGCAGAGTTCCCAACCTCAACCCTTCGAGTCAGCTAGAACGTTGTCTTCTCTCCAGATCCCACTGTTTGATATCACTACCACCACTTCTTTTTCTGGTTTCGATTCTTGCCATTCTTCCACAGACATTCATACACCTTACTGAAAGTGCTCCAGCACAGTACATACCCCAAATTAATATTATGTAATAGCTGTTCGAATATTTTTGATCAGATAGGATATATCTCTCCCGGAGACTCTGAAAATAATATAGGACAGATAAGGAATCGAACAATGCATATGTCGTTGTCGGCGCTATTGTTACTGTTGTCGTCGTTGTCGTCGTTTTGTTGTCTTCAGATTGAAGTGTGTTGTTTGATGAAAGTCTTCACGCTAGTCTACCACGTGCAGCCCTCTTCATCTCTGCATAACTACTGCAAACTATATTCATTTATATCACTGTTATTAAAATGACGACAGCTTTTATTTAAGTGCACTTACTAATTCGCACAGGTTTTATTCAATACGAATATCCTCAGGTGGCAAAGTGGCAGAAATTTGCCAGTGTCATGAATTAAAATGATTAATCGTCCAATAAAACGTTGAAAGATACATAGTGAAATCGGTCAAATACAATGCTTCACTTCGTTAACGCTGCTTAGCATATTAAATCACGATACTGACGCATTTGTACCACTTTGTCACCTAAAGACATTCGTACAGTATGCTTAATAAACGCACTTAAATAACAGCTGCAATTCTGTTATTAACATCCACATTAATCAGCCGTGGATGCCCAACACCCTCCACACATCCCACCATCGTGACACTGACTATTTGTTAATACCTTGGGACACTTCCTTAAATTTTCAGGCAAAAATCATTCTTATACATAAAATAAATTAATTTTTATCAAAGAATATCGTGCGTTCTTAATATTTGTTAATGTTGCGCAAGGCAACTATGTTCAAACTTTCTAAATTTCAATTCAGGGTTACGTGGTTGCTTTGATTCATAATTGCAGCAGTTTCTTGGACTTCCCAGAGCCCTATCTTATTAATTATACCCTTATTACATTCAAAAATTGTCATTAGTCTTTACCATCGTGTAATTTTTTCTGACTTTCAGGATGGCGTAAGGCCGAAACTCGTAAGGCAGAATAAAATCAATACATACTTTGGTCAAGACTAATATCAGTTTTTCAGCGCTTTAAAAATGGCAGCTACTTCTCACAAATCATTCATAGATTTTGCTGCTGATATCCTCATTATTTATCAGAGCGACCCATCTGATCTTGACTATTCTCCAGTAGCAGCACATTCTTGAAGTTTCTACTCTCTTCTTGTCTGAACTGTTTATCATCCTAATTTTCCTTGTTGCAACACTACACCCCATTTCGATAGAGAGGCACATAAATAATAAATGAAAAGCACCAGTTTGCTTTTGTTCTACAATATTATTTTTATTGCTAACCGGTTTTCAGCTTACAAGGCCATCTTCAGACTTAGATGGCCTTGTAAGCCGAAAACCGGTTAGCAATAAAAATAATATTGTAGAACAAAAGCAAACTGGTGCTTTTCGTTTATTATCATAATGTTGTTCTACCAAGAACCGACGGAAGATTCTGTTAATATGAAGGCACATAAATATTTTGCCCTCATTTATTATTTCCGTAGAATGGAACATGAAACTACTAATACTGATACGAAGTACCCTCTGGTATGGACTGTGAAATGATCTGTAGATTATACAAGCTGTTTCGAGGTCCTTACATCTAACATCGGGGTAACAATGAAGCATCTATTTGTTATTGTTATGCACATGAGAGGCAATCATTCAATCAAGTTACTAGAGTAGGCAGTACATAGATGCCAGCACACGTGGTTTGAAGAGCCTGCTAGATCGGTACAACCTCGTTGTACCTGGGTCACTGAATCCACTAAGAAGATGCCTAGCATCGCTGGGAAGCTTGAGCGAACATTTTGTCTGCAATGAAAGCTGTTCCCCATGACGTGACGTGTCGTCCCTTGACGTTTAACACTAAGACCATAAAACACCTTGTATGTGTACTTATAAATGGATTTTTTGGTGATAGTTATCTGTATTCTTTATCACTCTCCAAATTTATAATTTTGTATTCCTCTTCCGTTTTTCGAACTAAATACACTTTTCATCTGCTAGCTGGGCTTCCAAAGTAAGTTCCTACAAAATTATCCTTACACCGTCGATCACCCCCATCACACAAGGATAAACGAAACTGGAATTTTCTTTGCCGACATGAGAATTGTAACATGACTATCAGTGACTGCTGCATTTATTACAGACTCCATTCCGTATAAACGTGGTTTCATCACTAAATCTAACGAAAAATCAATTTACATTAAATAGGTCCCCCATTGTAAATCATATATCTGCAAGAGCTTTTTTTGTCAGTTTTAAAAGTCGTACGTCGCCTGACAACGTTACGTTACGACGCTGGTAAGCGATCCGCATCTCCGCACCTCGGGCGTCTACCTGCTTCAGTCACCTAATTTGTTGAAGAGGACTACAGGAGCGGACAGAGAGCCGCAAACTAAGCTCATTTGCTGGCCGGCCATTACGCTGCTGACCTAGATCCTCCCCTCAGCCCCCCCTCCCCCCACTCCTACCTATGCAGACGCCCACCGCCGTAAAAACCAGGCTGCGCCAGCAGAGCCCGTTTCACAGCCGCGCTCGGTGCGACTCGCTCACCCCGAGTGGTGGTCAGGTGCTCCAGGCAGCTTTTCATTAGCGCCTGCCAGCGACGGCAGCGCAGCCAGCCCGCACGAGGCGAAACTCAGCAGTACTCACCATCAAGCGATGAAAAATGTTTCTTGTCCTGGGGTATGACGCTCAAAAAATTTTTTCTGCACCCTGGCCACTTAATGGTGTCAAATTACATGCTCCCTCAAAGATCGGATGGCAGCTACCCGTAAGCCCATTGGTCACACAGCAATTAAAATGCATGTTATTACGTAACATCTGTTTTCAGAAAGCTGGTAACGCTTACAGTACCGGACTGATATCATCTAAGCAATGTTTTGATTATATGACACATGGTTTCTAGCACAATTAAATAAAAAATTGTGTAAATGGGCCCCTGAAAATAGTAACACAAGGAGAGATTGCTGTCCCAATGCGGCAACTAGAATTTGGCGACCGAGACGCCAACTCATCGTCCAGTCTCAACATCCATCTCTTACACGCACAGGTGAATGTTACAGAGACCAGCTGGATGGTCCTTCTCCTACCGCAACCCCTGGAGACTGTAACTTCAGCGACACAATAGGTGACCCGGTGGCGCTCGAATTGTGCCACGGTGGTTCGATAAACACTCCACGGCCATAAGGGTGCTCGGCTAGCCCTCTAGTGCACCTGCGCTCCACTCTACGGGACAGACCTGGGAGGCTGTAGAGATGGACGTGCGCCTTGCACACTGCTTCGTCAGATTTACGTGACTTATGAACGGCTAATGAGGGACGATGGTTCAGCATGGTTCCCTAATACTTCAACTGACTTATGGAGACCGAGCGCCAAACACAAGCAGAAAAAAATGGTTCAAATGGCTCTGAGTACTATGGGACTTAACATCTATGGTCATCAGTCCCCTAGAACTTAGAACTACTTAAACCTAACTAACCTAAGGACATCACACAACACCCAGTCATCACGAGGCAGAGAAAATCCCTGACCCCGCCGGGAATCGAACAAACACAAGCAGAGAAGTGTCTCTAATGTACGTGCACATTGGCGTCGAGTCCCCAGTTTCCTTCCATCAATTGTCCTGGAAGTAGCTGTAGCAGCGGTCTGAGTATATTTTATTGTTTTATAACTGTTACACCTGTTATTAAGTTATCCCATGGATACGCCCGTTGAATAATTAAATTCCCCGTTGAATATCACAGGAAAAGCTAAATTTACAACAGCAGTTTTGCGTAGACTATACCTATTGCCTAAGAGAACCTCATTAATCGCTTAGTAGCCAAAATTCTTCTATTGCGTGGTCCGATACCACAAGGATACTAGGAAACATTAGAGAATGATATCTAATTATATTTTTGTCTCAGCGTCATTCTGCCTAGCTTCACATTTGATATTTGCACGTTTTCAGCATGGTTAATTCGCAAGATAGTATGTTTTCGGGAGATCTTCAGTTTCCAAAGGTGTTGAATTCTAATAGATTTTGATTGTAAGGTTGACGCAAATATTGGTATATAACAAACCGATTTTCAGCGTATTAGGCTACCATCAGGTGACAACTGAAAAGCATCCACAAGATAAACTAGTGTGTAAGAAAATAAGTCTTTAAAATCGAAGATATTACCAGTGCACTGAATCTTTCGTCATGACATTAGGCAGGATACCTCAAACTGAGAGCTAATCTTTCGTGTTATACGTCAAATACGTTACAGTATTTTTAGCAGCCTAAACTACTAACTACTGTAATTAATATTCTATGTGTACTATGTTTAGTTGAATTGTTCCGTGTTTTTTTTAAGCTAGGCTGTATAACACACACACACACACACAAAATCCGTTTCTGTGTTTCTGAATTCCACATACACAATGGATTATGTTCTTAAACACATTCTTGAATATAATAGATAAAAACGATTTATTTTGATATTTTCAACTGTATTATACACAGATAAATTTCATTAGTTTAGCTGCCATTCGCGTACAAAATATAGCCATTATTACTGTGAAATAAAAAACTACCACATCTACTTCTTCGAACGCTTATGGAGGACGGAGGAGCTGATAACGATGCAGTTAGGTCCCTTTAAACCAAATCGTGATGTATTTTTGTACATAGACTATCCAATAACGTAACGTTGCAAGATTACTTTTTTATCCCAAGCTACCGTTAGACAGAAAAAGAAATCGACTCTATAGACAATCAACTAATAATTTAACTAATTTTCAGTACCCGTTTTTAAAAGTTTATTTACAGGACCCAAATCGTGAAGTAAAATATTTTACATAGTCTCCATAAAAGGATTCACGACAAAATTTATTTGCAAAGAAAATTATAGTTTCCCCTCCAGGAGAAACAGTAAGAGAACACTCATGCAAGAAACATATGAAGTTGCCCGAGGGATAATCGTGACGATTTCAGAACCACTATGAATTACTTAATAGACCAGCACCTTTTTCAATTATATTCGTCTGTCGTACAGTTCACACAGTTATTATTTCAACACAAGTGTTTTCGATAGTTATACGTGCACCATATCTTGTGTCGTACCAGAGTAATGCTAATATACATCACATCCACTTTTTAGACAAAATGACTCTCATGTATAGAAAATCAAATAACGTATGCGTAATGCTAAAGTAAATAAAAATGCACCAGTTTACACAAAGTAATATTTACAGAGATACCGCAAACGACAAGCTGGAACTAATTAAGTGGTTCGAAAAAACATCACACAATAAATGTTTTATGGAGCTGCTTCGTTTAAACGAAGCACGTCGGTCGCAAACGCCACAAAAAGTCTCAGCAGTGAACAAAGTAAAAAGTACCTCCGAGTTTGGCTTTAAGAGTTACTTCGAGTGACTACATTCCCTTGTATGTGTCCGACGCGTACATTTTTATTTTTTATTTGGTATGCGTATTCCATGGATCCGTACTTGCGAGTGATTCGCCTGCATGTGGAACGTGTCAATACAATTGTACAAATACAATTAATGCTACAGAATAGTAATATAATACAATGATATAGATATTAATAAGTATCACTTTTTCTCATTTACAACCTGTCATTTAACTAGTACAGCAATTCACAATATAACATTATAACTATAACATTAACACTATAACTTTAACGTAATATTGTATCGTCCATCTAATAATTAAGAGACTAAATACATCTATTATTAGGGGAGGGCATTACTTCTGGAAAAGAATTCATCTAACGAGTACAGTGGATGGTCAAGCAGGTATTTTTTTAATGTACCTTTGAACAGCGTTTCATTTTCTCTTGTACATTTGATATAATTAGGCAATGCATTAGAAGTCTTTATAGCAGCATACTTTACTCCCTTCTGTACAAGCGATAATTTTTTTAGTTCAACATGTATATCATCTTTACCTCTAGTATTGTAGTTATGGTATGAACAATTTGTTTCATACTGAGCATAGTCTTTATTAACTACATTCATCAGAGAGTATATGTACTGACATGTTGTAGTCAGAATACCTAACTGTGTGAAAAGTTTTCTATATGAAGTGAAAGTACCCAAAGTAAGCTAATTTTAAAATGTTGATTTCCCCAAAATGAGTAATGGTTCTTAGAGCAAAAGTTGCTGATGACAGCCTTTTTAGAGTAAGGGACACATGCTGTTCCCAGTTGAGCCTACTGTCAATATGAACCCCCAGGAATTCAGTGGATTGCACCTGTTCTAGTTCCTAATTGTCATGAGCAATTACTATATTTTCTAGAGTTTTATTTTTTGCGTGGAACTGTATAAAATTAGTTTTTTTAATATTAACTGAAAGAGAATTAATTGAAAACCAAGCTGTAACTTCTCTGAGTATATCATTAGCATCAGTCTCCAGATCAGCAGTAGACTTACCATCTACGACAATGCTTGTACCATCAGCAAACATTGTGAATTCACAATTTTTACTAATGGACAGGGGTAAATCATTAACATATTAAAACCAGAAAGGGTCCAAGGACAGATCCCTGGGGAACTCCATGCTGGATTTTGCCCCATTCAGAATCCAGTAAATTAGAAGATCTTTGTTGCAGCCGTTTAGAACCACCTTTTGTTTCCTGTCTTCAAGATATGATTGTAGCCAGTTACCTTGGTGAGCCATGGAAGAAATGGCAGAGCAACTTCCGTCAGCAAATTATGTGTTCTTTCTGCATGCTAATTTTCCATATGCACAGAAAAAAGTCACCCTGTATAGAGTTTTTTTTTTTTAAATATGTGAGAATTGGTCACCGCCAAATTGTGATTTATACAAATAAAGTAACAAAAAGAAGCTTGTATTCCACCGTCGAACCATCGCTCTTCAACAGATACTGTAAATATTTTCTGCATGGTACAGTCTCTTGTTTCATAATCCAAGGTTGTGTGGCTGTAATGCAGTTTCATTCACAGACTGAGTTATGGCGTTTAGATATAAAAGTTCTTCGACAGGCTATGAGGAACTGGAATATGAAAAAGTCACCAGGAGCTATAATATGAATAAGGCGCCGGAATACGGATCAATATACCCAGAGGCTGTGTGAAAGGGCGGAAAACATGTTACATAACATCGATGCGTAAGAAAGGGTCACGTAATGACCCACAAAACTACAGGGATTTGGCAGTGATCCCTTTCGTCGGAAGACTGTACTCGAAGGTACTGATAGTTCTCGTAGAGAAAGGAACAGGTCATAAGCAGCAAGAAGAGCAAGCAGAATTCCGAGCAGGAAGGTCGGTAATGAACAACATCTTCACACTGAAACTAACACGTGAAAACGCGAGAAGATTGGATTGGAGGGGCACGTTGCATTGCTTGACTTAAAGAAACCATATGACAAAGCGTACACCAACAAACTGTGGGTAAAGTGTAAAGAGACAGAGTTGGATAAAAGATTGCTAAAGGCTGCTATGAAATTATATGAAAGTAACACATCGAGAGTAAGGATTGGGAATAGTTGGACAGAAGATTTCGAGGTGAATGAGGGTCTGCGGCAGAGATGTGGGCTGTCACAGAGCTTCTTTTAGCTTTATCTTGGAGAAATCCTGCAGACTTGGCATAGAAAATGCCAGGTTATGGGAGTAACAATAGTGGACAGCAAGAAATTTAGCCTGTGTTTTGCAGATGAACGGCTTTGCACTAGCAGAAGAAGAAAATGATGTGAGTTATTTGATAAGAAAGCTTAAAGAGGAATGCAAAAAGGCTGACCTGAAGATGTACATGCGTAAATAATTTGAAGGTAGTTGGATAAGTAATTGCAGGTGTGAAAAAGGCAAAATACCTTGGACTATTGTTTAATATATAGGGCACAAGTAGTGGTGAAATCGCTAGCAGGATTTATAAAGGACGAGCTGTAACAGGGGCAATGAACTCTGTTATTTGGGAAAAAGAGACAGGAGAGACGAATAGAAGGTGTATGACTACAGTATAGTATTGAACGGATCAGAAACCTGGGACATTAGCGAATAAAATAAGAATAAACTGATTGCCACGGAGATGGACTACTTACGACGAAGCTCAAGCTGTACTACAATAGATGGATGAAATTGGATAGGGACATCCAAAAAATACCTGATGAATTTTGGTATTGTGAACAGGATGAATGAACACAGGATACAGAATAGGATATTATGATGGATATCAACGCAGCGGAAAAAATGGGTACCCCAAGACGCAACTGACAAAAGGAAATGGAGGAGGCAATGGAAGCAAGGAAAATGGCCGTAGAGGAAACACAAGACAGGAAAAGACGGCGACTGGGGACGGGGAAACAGCGCCAGCCATAGATACTCCGCAAGAAGAAGAAGCGGTATATGAAACCACTAGCTGACGACTGTATTGTCCCAGACTGTTTTAACGAATAAAAACATTCATTTGTACCAGCATAAACGACAAGCGAAATTGCACTACAAAAACAACAGCCTTCAACTAAATTGATTTAGCAGTGCGTAAATGAGGATGGCTGGCCAATTCAGATGGGAGTTCCAATACAGATGACAATGTTGCTTTGGCCACATGTGGGTGTATTTTGTTATACCTGACTCTGAGCTCCCAGGTAAGGAGGTAAGGATCGGAATGGAGGGCGTAACGGTGTGAGATACCAGTAAGCAGTTGAAAAAAACTGAATAAGCTGAAGGGGAGATCTGCAGCCGGAAGATACAGAGAGGAGATGGGACAGAGTATTAGATCCTTGAAACTAGGGATGAGGAAGCAGAGCTTGCCAAGTATCTGCACCGACAGTTTGTTAAGTCCGAATTCTCTTCAGCTCATGAACAGCATGAACATGTGAGGTGTAACGTCGAACAAGTCGACGACTATGCACGGTTACGTACACATACAACCACACATACACACAACTGGGTTCTTATTTTGTCAGTCACTTATCATTCCAGAAATAAAGTAAAAAATTTTACAGTCTCCTAATTCCAACGAAAGTCTTCTGGAGGCTTCTCTAGGCTGTTAGTCAAATGCCGGAACTTGTGATACCCTCGTAAGTATTCTCCTTTGCAACCCCCTTTCCCGCAACTACCAACTTCGTGGGTCTTGGCTGGAAAGAATTATGTTCTACGTATATACTAAACGCTCTCAGAATTATTAAAAAAAGAGGCAGCTGACTTCGAAATCATGCGACACGACCGTGTCACTCGGTAGTCTGGAAAATCATGCGGCGAACTAGTAGTACGAGCTTCCTGCTTGGCTGTTGTGCGCTGCATAGCTTTCGTCACTAAACTGGTGCCTCTGTAACTATCAAATTTCGAGTTTTAGAATTTTTTATTTCATTAAAAAGTGGTTCTACTTCTCTGCCTCCCAATTTTATCACCGCTCTATAAATAGACTAAAATGAAATTCGTGGAGTCTGTAATGATTCAGGATATATGTGGATGACGTAAATTGCAATATTTGCACTAAAGATCCACCAGACGTTGCAAAAAATAGGCATTGCTCTAGAATGAGTCCTCTGCAGAGGAATGGCAGTTCAAAAATGTGTTCCGGGCCGATACTCAAACACACTACCTTGGATTTTGCGTACAATGCCCTTATTGGTGGAGCTGTCTAAGCAAGACTCAAGTCAGTATGAGCCCCTTGACAGTACTAGCAACAAACATATTTTACACTCATTTATATTACTTTATTGTTACAAGTCTCTAACATCCCTGTTCACAAACTTTTCAAGATTGAAAGAAGAGTTGTTAATGTAGTGAGCACAGTTTCAGCGGATAATGAAAACAGGTGTAGATGTTTCTACAGCGGTAACTTTTACAGCCTAATATTACATGCACTTTCGCTATCACGCTGATCACCCGCAAGCGGTTCACTCTAAGATTTAGAAATGTAGATGTGGCTTACTTCCTTGCCAGGGCAGAAATGGTAGCGGAGTCCTCGATCACGGCAAGGAAAATGGCTCCAAATAATTCCGCAAGCGTCTTCCCGTCTTCGCTACCGGCAGCCCTACGCGATACACCAAAACTAAAAATGTCCTCTGGTGTCACACATCGAGCTTAATTTTATAAAGAAATTCCTAAGAATGTGTGTTTGGAGCACAGCATTGTTCGGAAGCGGTCAACGATTGTGGGCAAACGGGAAAACTTCTGATATAAGGAGTCACAATTGTTTTGTCAGTATGCGCTTCGGCTATACGTATGCGGAAGCTGGAACGACACAGAGAAGATTAGTATGGCCCCTCCGCAAGAATGACACTTAGAAGCTTGTCAAAGAAACCTCTGGTTCTTGGGGGGAAGACGGGGGAGTCAGAAGCGATCAACGGCATGAGAATGCAGTTGGCAATGGAAACCACTGCATTAAAGATACATAATGTGATCCACAGTACACACGCGCGTAACTGAAAAAGTATCTTCATCATCTCTCCATTGGCAAAAGATTCCTGATTAGTACCACATTCGGATCTCCGGGAGAGGTTAGACAAGAGGGATGTAACCATGAGAAAAAGACTAAGTAACGGGGGAAACGGTAACATTTCAAGAGTCTGAGCGTGGAATCTCAGACATTTGAACGTAGCAGGGAAGCTGGAAAATCTTAAATTAGAAACGCAGATGCTCATCTTAGATAATAGGGCTGGGTTTGGGGGGGGGGGGGGGGGGATATATGGGAGGAGCTGATTGTCAGTGAAGTGAAATCGAAAGATCATTGGGCTTACTAGTCCGACGAAAACAGGGTAATATCAACAGCAAAAGAAAATGTTATAATGGGAGTAGTATTCATTATGAATAAGAAGGAAGAGCAGAGAATGAGTCACTGTGAACAATTCGATGACTTGGTTGTACTCATAACAATCTACAGTACTCCAACAACAGTTCAGGTATGCATGCCAACCTTACAGACAGAAGATGAAGTGATAGAGGAAGTATATGATAATGTTGAACGGATAATGTAAAGGTACATGATAATTTAATACTCATGACGGACTGTAACGCGGTAGTAGGGGAGAAATAGAAAACAGAGTTACAGAAAAAGATGCGATTGGTGGTAGGAATGAGAGAGAAGAAATATTAACTGAATTCTGCAATAAATTTTAGCTAGTAATGGCGAATACACTGTTCAAAACTCACAGGAGGAGAAGGTATACAGGAATAAAGGGACGCGTTTTAAGTCCTCTAAGGGTGTAGATATTACGATAACGATTACCGTAGTAGACCAATTACGGCGGTATAGATATCTTTAAAAAGACCGATCACAGGAGCCTGTCAAACATAGATACAAGGAAGATATTAGAGAAAAAGTCTTGTGTAAATTAAGAAATACCGCAATTGATCTATTAAAGAAGTACAAAAACGTTCGGCAAAAGACAGAGATAAAGCAATATGAGCTACTTAGGAATGATATAAACCAGAGGTACAGGGAAGCTAAAGGGAAATGGCAGCAGATAAGATCTGAAGAAATCGAAAAAGAGATAGTCGAAGGAAGCCGATACAACCTTTAGTGAATAAAAAGGAAGAGCGTCAGGATTGAGAGTGCAACGGCAATTTCACTCGTAATTGCAGAGGAAGGAGCATCTAAGTGGAAAGAGTACATAGAAGGCCTTTACGAGGAGAATGAACTGTCTGATGACGTGAAGGAAGAAGTTTTGGTAGTTGATATGGAAGCCATAGGGTCTCCATTATCAGTCAGCCTTGGAAGACTTGCGATCAAATACGGCGGAAGGAATAAATTGCATTCCTTCGCAATTTCCAAAACCATTGGAGGAAGTAGCAATAAAAAACTATTCAAATTGATGTGTAGAATTTTTGAGACTGGAGAACTAACATCAGACTTTCGGAAAAATATGATCCACAACATCTCGAAGAAAACAACGACAGACAACTGAAAGAACTACTGAAAAATCAGCTTAAAAATCATGCATCCAAGTTATTGACAAGGGTAATATACAGAAGAAGGGAAAAGAAACTTGAGAATGTGGAGGATGACTTCAGGAGTTTGGCTTTCGGAGAAGTTGTGGCCATTCTGAGGTTACGCCTTGTTATGGAAGCAAGACTTAAGAAACCCAAGACATGTTAACAGGATCTGTCGACCTATAAAAATCATTCTACAGTGTCAAAAAAAGCAATATGATCGAGGTTCTGAGAAAAATAGAAGTAAGCTATAGGGAATGACGGGTCATATACAATATGTACGAGAACCAAGAAGGAACAATAGGAGTGGTAGACCAAGAACGATGCACTGGGCCATCCTATTGTACATACCTTAGTGACTTCAGAATACTGTATACAGCACTTGAAACCGACTTGTTGCTGTGTAGCTAGGTTCGGTGTCGAATATACTGTTATATTTATCATACGTGCGTTTTATATTAGTAAGATACGATCAAACTTAGCATGTATTTTATTAATTTTAACAACCCTGAAGATGTGCAGTACTCTACGAAATCGATCATCCTTGTGGAAATCATTGGGACAGTAAACTGTAATCAAAGACTTTACAATAATTGTAGCGACCGACTTTTTCTGATTTAACAGTTGTAACCTGCTGACGTGGCTTCTAGGATACGACACTGGTCATTATATAAATTATTTAAAAGAGCAGCCAACCGGTTATTATTCAAGATGTCTGCTTACTGCTGCGTTTGTCCCTCACACAAGATAGCGTATAACAATTTAGCTGTTGCTGATTTTCTCCATTTCACAGCATGTCATGTTTTTATAAAATGTGTTTCCCTGAAAATACGTGTATTCTGTACTCATCTGTATTGTACACTGCATGGCTCAAAGTCAGGAAAATGCATAGTGACTTGGGTCGTTCGTCAACTGCTGAGACCTATGCGCAGCGTTTGCCTCCACACTATCCTAGAGAAAAGAATTCCCTGACTCAACTCATTCAAATCAGCGGCGACCTCACGGTAGACTGCCGACCGCCCCGCTTGGCGACACGACGTCCGTTCGTCAAACACTTTCGACCGCTCTGTGCGGCGGTTTACGCCAGTGAGAGAACATTGTCATTGCTATACTGAAGATACTGTCTAGACACTGTTCAGCTCGGAAAGCCGAAGTCTTGTTTAAGTCCCCGTAAACTAGACACCGTCAACAGTTTTCTGACGCATGCGATGCGGTCCATCACAGAATCCTTTCCTACCTCAATGTCTTCATCGCTTACGTTATTCGGTCGATATATTCCAGACTTTGTCTTCTTCTACAGATTTAGTCTAATGCAGCTCCCTCAAATACCCCGAAACATGTTCCTCGTTGTCTTAACAGGTGTCCTGTCCCCCTCTATCAGTACAACGTTATTATAAATGATTGAAGCGACTTCATAAATTCGCTGTTAAGTGACAAATTGTCACAAAGCTCAACATTCGTACAGAAAAATCAGAAAATTTTGTACTGTTGCAGCCGCACTTCGGATTTCTACCACAAGAATCGCAGCAGTGACGAGTTAGGCAAGATAGCGATAGGCGCCGAGAATGCATATATTGTGCTTGAAATGCTTTCACATCAGTCTGCCAAACAATGCAGCACACTTCAGAGAGAAAGTTCAAGGAAGATCCACAATTGACAACCCCATTCCACGATGGTACGCGCTGTTTAAAGCTTCAGAATGCCTCTGCAACGGGAAATCAGTTTACCGGCCTGCAGTGAGAGAAGAAAACGTTGACAGCGTGCGGGCGAGATTCGCACGCAGCCCTCAGAAGTAGACGTAGAGACCAATCAGAGAGCTGAACATGGCACAATCAACCGTTTGGAAGATCTTAAGAAAACGACTGACGCTGAAGCTTTACCTCTCGCAATAAGCTACAAATCCTGACTCCCGATAACAATTTCAGACGTTTTAAATTTTCGACACAGTGGCAACAGCTTGTGTAAGAGGAGGGGTTTTATGAGAAATTCATCCTCAATATAAAGAAAAGCAACATTGTTTTGTGAATGGGACAACGTAAAGACACAAGGCGCGAATCTCGGGGACAGAAAATCCCTACGCTGTCGTGTAGCACATTCCGCATTCATAAAAAGTTAATGTGTGTTGTGCAGCCTCACGATTTAAAGTTTACAATCCCTTTTTACTTATGCAAAAAGACCGTTATAGGACAAGTGTATTTGGACATACTGGAGAGCTGGCTAATGCTACAACTGGAGATGGAATGTGTGGACTTCATCTACGAAAAGAATGGTACTCCACACACTTCCATTGTGATGTTCGTGAATTCTCAAACAGGAAACTGAGAAAGCGATGGATCCGTCATGGTGAGTGAGGTTGATGATCAGCAATTCCTGTCACGACCTCCACGCTCTGCCGATCTCATGCGATACGATTTTTTTTTTTTTTTTTTTTTTTTTGTACGACGTCATGTGAAAGATGCAGTGGTTACGCCCCTGCACCAACAAACCTACCAGAACTTCTTCCCTGCGTCAGCAGTGCTCTTCAACAGATTGATAGTGGCCGGCCGGTGTGGTCGAGCTGTTCTAGGCGCTTCAGTCTGGAACCGCGCGACCGCTACGGTCGCAGGTTCGAATCCTGCCTCGGTCATGGATGTGTGTGATGTCCTTAGGTTAGTTAGATTTAAGTAGTTCTAAGTTCTAGGGGACTGATAACCTCAGATGTTGAGTCCCATAGTGCTCAGAGCCGTTTGAACCACTTTTGATTGATAGTGACATTCTGCGCCAAGCGAGGGAAGAGCTCGATTGTCGGCTTGATATCTGTAGAATCGGTTGGGGGGCACATATGGAGCACGGGTAATATGTAAAAAAATCTTACTGAGTTTCGTGTGTGTGTGCAGAGTCCTTTGACAGTTTGTTAAATTATATACCAACAGCAAATCTATGAAATCGCTTCAGTCATTTATAATAATCCTGTATTTTGCATATGTTTCTCTCTTCGCCGATTCTGCGGATAACCTCCACACTTCCAATCTTAGGATCAGTCCATCTCATTTTCAACCTCTCAAACGTTTCGATTCTCTTATTTTACGGTTTTCCCACAGTCTTTAATCACTTCCGTAAACAGCTGTGCTCCAAAAATATTTTCTAAGGAATTTCTTCATAAAATTAATCTCGATGTGTGACACCAGTGGACATTTTTAGTTCCTGGGCATTGCGTTGGGCTGCCGTCCATGAATACCGAAAGACGCTTTCCAAATTTTTGGAAAGATTTTCCTTGCCGTGATCGAGGCCTCCGCTGCCGTTTCTGCCCTAGGACAGAAGTGAACCACCCCCACATTTATAAATCTTAGACTGAACCGCTTGCGGGCGATCAACTTGATCGGGAAAGTCCACGTAATATTAGGCTGTAAAAGTTACCTCTATAGAAACATATACACGTGTATGCATTACCCGCTAAAACTGTGCTCACTGCATTAACAGCCCTACTTTCCGCCTTGTAAATTTTGTGTACGGGGTATTAGGGACTTCTGACAATAAAATAATATAAGTGAGTGTAAAGTACCTTCGTTGCTCGTACTGTCAGGGGACTAATACTAGCTTGAGTCATTCCTAGATAGCTCCACCAATAAGGGCATTGTAAGCAAAATGCAAGGTAGTGGGTCTGAGTATCGTCCGGCACACATTTTTAAACGGCCACTAAGTTCCAGACCAGCACACAGTCCTCTGTAGAGGATTCATTCTAATGCCTATTTTTTGGAACGTCTGGGGAGTCTGTAATGTAAATATTGCAATTTACGTCATCCACATGTTGCCTGAAGTATTGCCGACCCCGTGTACGTCATTTTAGTGTGTTCATAATGCGGTGATAACATTGGAAGACAAAAAAGTAGAACCACTTTCGAATGAAATAAAAAATTCTAATACTCGAAATTCGATGGTTACAGAGGAACCTGTTCAGTGGCAAAAGCTATGCAGGCCACAATAGCCAAGCAGAAAGCTCGTATTACTAGTTCGGTGCACGATTTGCCAGAGTATGGAGTGACTCGGTCGTGTCGCATGATTACGAATTCAGTTGTCTCTTATTTACTAATCCTGAGAGCGTGTAGGGAAGTAATAGAGCGTGGTTCTTTTCGGTCTAATCCTAGGAAGTTACTAGTGGGGGAAAGAGGGTCATAAAGGAGAGTACTTACAAGGGCATCACTTGTAACGGCAGTCAACTAACAGTCAAGAGAAACCTCTAGAAAACTTTCGTTGGAATTGGGAGACTGGAAATTTTTTTACTTTATTTCTGGGATGACACATCGCAGACAAAATGTGTGTGTGGCTGTATGTGTATGTGACGGTGCAAAGTCGTCGACTTGTTCTACGTCACATCTCACATGTTCATGCTGACCATGAGATGAGAGAGAATTTGGACTCAACAAATTGTCGTAATGTTTCTTGGTACGCATTACTTCCTCATCTCAAGTTTCAAGGTTGTAATACCAAACCCGATCTCCTCTCTAACTGTCTTCCGGTGCCACATCTCCCTCTCAATTTATTCAATTTCTGACATTCAACTGCTTCCCTGTCATAGTTGGGTTGGGTTTGGGTTGTCTGGGGAAAGAGACCAAACAGCGAGGTCATCGTCCCATCGGATTAGGGAAGGACGGGGAAGGAAGTCGGCCGTGCCCTTTCAAAGGAACCCTCCCGGCATTTCCCTGGCGCAATTAGGGAAATCACGGAAACCTACATCAGGATGGCCGGACCCTGTCATAGTGATCGATCCATATTGCTCACGACTGTTACGCCCTCCCTTCCGATCCTTACCTCCTCGCCTGGGAGCTCACAGTCAGATACAACAAAATTAATTGCCATGTGGCCAGATGTAGAACTCAAAGTAACTAACCCGCGGTAGGACCCTGGAAAAATACCGTTTCTATGCGCGGCATTGTGGAACGCGCTGGTAGCGCTTGCCGTCGCATGCGTACCGAGAACTGGATCATCTTGGGGAACTTTAAGGCTACTAATACTGTTCACGTACGGGAGAAACTGCCTGCCTCAGCGCTGTGTAACGGAGGGAGCCCGGCAGCGGTGCAGCAGCCGCATCGCGCCCTTGCCGCCGTGGCTTTGTGTAACGCCGCCGGCAACCCCTGGAATTGGCTGACAGATTCCCGCGACGTGGACGCCCCCGCGTGCCGGGCGCCGGCCGCAGGCAGCCCATATGAAACTACTCGCACGCCGCAATATTCGCGCCTGCGCCACGCCGCTGGACTTCCGCGAATTCCTCTCCCTCACATGCCGTTCGAGCCCGTTGCGTATCAGCTTTCGCCGTTGTCTGCCGCAGCGCACAGGAACCGTTCACGCTCCTTCCCTCGTCATCCGATAGCCCTTCCAGAAATTTCCATGCTGGGCACGGGCTGAGTTTATTGTCCCGCGCTCTTCGGTTGGAGGTACTATCAGCGACACCGCTTTCACCCGTACGATTAGCGTGAAACTTTCATCTACGTCTACATCTACATCGACATGAATACTCTACAAATCACATTTAAGTGTCTAATAGAGGGTTATTATACCAATCTCGAATAGCGCGCGGAAAGAACGAAGCCCTGCATCTTACCGTACGAACTCTGATATCACTTATTTTATCATGGTGATCGTTTCTCCCTACGTAGTTCGGCGTCTCCTAAATATTTTCGAATTCGGAGGAGAAAGTTGGTGATTGGAATTTCGTGAGAAGATTCCTCCGCAACGAAAAACGCCATTGTTTTAATGAAGTCCCAAATCCAGTATCATTTCAGTGACTCTCTCTCCCCTATTTCGCGATAATACAAAACGTGCTGCCTTTCTTTGAACTTTTTTGATGTATTCCGTCAGTCCTATCTGGTAAGGATCCCACACCGCTCAGCAGTATTCTAAAAGAGGACGGACAAGCGTAGTGTCCTGCCAATAAAACGCAGTCTTTGTTTAGCCTTCCCGACAACATTTTCTGTGTGTTCCTTCCAATTTAAGTTGTTCGTAAGTGTAATTCCTAGGTATTTAGTTGAATTTACGGCCTTTAGAATTGACTGATTTATCGTGTAACGGATTTCTTTTATCACTCATGTGGATGACCTCAAACTTTTCGTAATTAGAGTCATTTGCCAACACATATATTTTTTAAATCGTTTTGCAGTTTTTTTTATTTTCTAATGACTTTAGGGGGGGGGCTACTAGTCGATAAAAGACAGCGTCATCTACAAACAACCTAAGACGACTGCTCAGATTTTCTCCCAAATCGTTTATATAGATAAGGAACAATAAAAGGGCCTATAGCGCTACCTTGGGGAACGCCAGAAATCACTTCTGTTTTACTCGATGACTTTCCGTCAGTTACTACGAACTGTGGCCTCTCTGACAGAAAATCGCGAATGAAGTCGCTTAACTGAGACGATATTTCCTAAGGACGCAATTTCACTACAAGCCGCTTTTGTACTAGAGTGTCAAAAGCTTTCCAGAAATACGGAATCAATTTGAAATCCCTTGTCAATAGCTCAACACTTCGTGCGAGTAAAGAACTAGTTGTGTTTCAGAAGAACGATGTTTTCTAAATCCGTGTTGACTGTGTGTCAATAGATCATTTTCTTCGAGGTAATTCATAATGTTCGAACACAATATATGTTCCAAAATCCTCGTCCATATTGACGTTAATGATATGGGCCTGTAATTTAGTGAATTACTCCTACTTGAATGTTGGTGTGACCTGTGCAACTTTCCCGTCTTTGGGTACAGATCTTTGTTCTTTTCACCAATTTATTCTGCTATACAGGAAGATTCAGCTGCCCCTACATAAGGGATTTATGCAACCTGTTATGCTTCCATAAAGCATGTGCAAGATTTTCATACACTCTGACTCGCTACGAAACAACTGTTAGACCTACAGAAAACATGTACACGATATTTTTGTACGAAGTACAATGTAGCTAATTTTGTAGAAGGACACGTTATCTCTGGAGACCACGATTTTAGGCTTATTCAAGAAAAACGTATTTGAAGATCAGAATGAAATTTTCACTCTGCAGCGGAGTGTGCGTTGATATGAAACTTCCTGGCAGATTAAAACTGTGTGCCGGGCCGAGACTCGAACTCGGGACCTTTGCCTTTCGCGGGCAAGTGCTCCACCAAGTGAGCTACACAAGCACGACTCACACCCCGTCCTCACAGCTTTAATTCTGCCAGTACCTCGTCTCCTACCTTCCAAACTTCGCAGAAGCTCTCCTGCAAAGGTCCCGAGTTCGAGTGTCGGCCCGGCACACAGTTTTCATCTGCCAGGAAGTTTCGTGTTTGAAGATCATTTCGTATGTTTTTCTTGAATAATTCGAAAACTACGTTTCCTAGCGAAAATTTTGTACAGGAAGGTCTTTTTCATTTTTTCTGTAGGACTAATAATTGGCACGTAGCAAGTGAGAGAGTATGAAAATCTTGCTCATAGCATTTGAATGTGTCACAGGTTGCATAAAACCCATAGGTAGAGGCAGCTGAACCACCCTGTATACCGATTAAATAACGAAGCAGATTTTTGATGTATTTGGCAACTGTTCTAAAGCCTCTGATAAATGATTCAACGAAGTAAGGAAGGTTCTGCAGACCACTAGTCATTCAAGAGGACATCTCTAACCAATCAAACCGCAAATAGACGATCAATAACTTTAAGTGTTTCCACAATAAGCAAAAGCAGAACAGAGGCTGGACAGGAGAAAGCAGACAGGTGGCCAACACATGGAATGCAACGCTTCTAGGCTGCAAAAAAGGATTTGGAAAAGCCTTATGGACACATCAAAAAAAGTTTTGCATCACCCCGGTTCTCAGAACTCCTGAAGATAGACGTTGACTGTGGGTATTGTATCACAGACACAGTTCCTTCGACTGTTCAGATATGTCACTAAACCTGCCCAAAGATGTAACCCGCCCAAATGGTTCAAATGGCTCTGAGCACTATGGGACTTAACATCTGTGGTCATCAGTCCCCTAGAACTTAGAACTACTTAAACCTAACTAACCTAAGGACACCACACACATCCATGCCCGAGGCAGGATTCGAACCTGCGATCGCAGCAGTCGCGTGGATCCGGACTGAGCGCCTAGAACCGCGAGACCACCGCGGCCGGCTAACCCGCCCAAAGATGTAAACAACCATGCATGAGCAGCGCCTATTAGACAGAGGGGGTCCGACAGCCGATCAGTTCCACTCATTCCACCAGGAAGGAGGTACACGGCTCATGTTGTTTGTAGTTCAACCATGCTTGGACTGTCAATACCGCTGTTCGATCGAATCCGCATTGTTACTTTGTGCCAGGAAGGGTTCTCAACAAGGGAAGTGTCAAGGCGTCTCGGGGTGAACCAAAGCGACGTTTTTCGGACATGGAGGAGATACAGAGAGGCAGGAACTGTCGATGACATGCCTCGCTGAGGCGGCCCAATGGCTACTACAACAGTGGATGACCGCTACCTAAGGATTATGGCTCGGAGGAACCCTGACAGCAACGCCACCATGTTGAATAATGCTTTTCGTGCAGCCACAGAACGTCGTGTCACGACTCAGTAGGCTGCATGATGTGAAACTTCACTCTCGACGTCCATGGCGATGTCCTTCTTTACAACCACAGCACCATGCCGAATGGACCGCTCAGGACTGGCATCACGATCTCTTCACCGATGAGTGTCGCATAGGCCTTCAACCAGACAATCGTCGGAGACGTGTTTGGAGGCAACCCGATCAGGCTGAACGCCTTTGACACACTGTCCAGCAAGTGCAGCAGGGTGGAGGTTCCCTGCTGTTTTGGGGTAGTATTATGTGGGGCAGACGTACGCCGCTGGTGGTCATGGACGGAGCCGAAACGGCTGTACGATACGTGACTGCAATCCTCCGACCGATAGTGCAACCATGTCGGCAGCATGTTGGCGAGGCATTCGTCTTCATGGACGACTTTTCGTGCCCCCATCGTGCACATCTTGTGAATGACTTCCTTCAGGATAACAACGTCGGCCGGCCGCGGTGGCCATGTGGTTCTGGCGCTGCAGTCCGGAACCGCGGGACTGCTACGGTCGCAGATTCGAATCCTGCCTCGGGCATGGGTGTGTGTGATGTCCTTAGGTTAGTTAGGTTTAAGTAGTTCTAAGTTCTAGGGGACTTATGACCTAAGATGTTGTGTCCCATAGTGCTCAGAGCCGTTTGAACCATTTTTTAACAACGTCGCCAGCATGTTCTCCAGACATGAACTCTATCGAACATGCCAGGGATGGATTGAAAAGTGCTGTTTATGGACGACGTGACCCACCAACCACTCTGAGAAACCTACGCCGAATCGCCGATGAGGAGTGGGACATTCTGGACCAACAGCGCCTTGATGCTCTTGTGGATACTATGCCACGACGAATACAGGTATGCATCAATGCAAGACGACGTGCTATTGGGTATTAGAGGTAGCGATGTGTACAGCAGTCTTGACACCTATGAAGGTCTCCCTGTATAGCGGTAAAACACGAAATGTGTGGTTTTCATGAGCAATAAAAAGGGCAGAAATTATCTTTTGTTGATCTCTGTTCCAATTTTCTGTATAGGTTCCGGAACTCTCGGAACCAAGGTGATGCTAAACTTTTTTTTTGATGTGTGTACTTACTTGATGTAAGCTCTACCGGCTCTAAAGGAGAAATATGCATATTTTTGAGCTATGAGATGTGTTCACAAATTAACAGATTTTTTAAATAATTTTTTTATTCGTCTACATCAGTGTTATTCCGCTCAATATAGTCCCCATTAGACACCATACATTTACCCTATGCCACAGCTTTTATCCAGTCCCCGAAACACTTCTGGAACTCGATCTTTGAGATAGCTGTCATCTCTCTCAGAGACACCGTTCTAACATCATCTGAGCTGGTAAAACACGGACCTTTATGGTTTTCTTTATTTCTAACAACATAATATGTCACAATAACTTCACGTGTGACAAATGTGGTGGCAGAGACAAGTTTATGTCTTGATCTAAAATCCACGAATAAGGTTTGGAGTTTACGTAGATGCACTATTGTTGTGTAAAAGCCGTGAATTGTTGGCCACAAATTTATTTATTTTCTTTTTTTTTATTGCTTCACGCAAGCGTCATTGAACTGCGGTAGCCATCCTAACTGATCTTCCGACTTCATGGTACATTATGTCATACAAATCGAAGAACAAAGTGATGGTACCCTTCACAGTTGACAGCATATCCCATGGTTTGCCTTCAGCCATACAGAATGCTTCAGCAGGGACGACTGAAACTTAGTTTCGGCGCGATACCGGTACACCCATGTTCTATCACTTCTTATGCCACCTTTCAGTAGTTCTGCATTGTTGTTGACTTTCATCTAGCAACTTCCGAGCAACTTGCATTCATCGCTGATTTAGTTCGAGACATAAAGATTTTGGGAAAATGTAACCCTCACATACCGAACACATGCGAAACAGAGTCATGAAGCTAATGAGCTAATGAAATGTTAACATCATTAATGACTTCTCTGATGGTGATTCAGCTACCGTTCATAATCATTTATTCCACTTTTTTCCATATTCAATCGGTGGATGATGTACTGGGGAATCCAGGCCGCTCGTCAATGTCTTCACGGCATTCTTTGAAAAGCTTTTACCACGCGCTAATGCTTATTTTTCGCATATCAGTACCCAAATGCAATACAGTATTTCATGGTTTTACAACTTCACCGCACTTTATTAAGGTTCTTACAGTAAAATGTAGTAATAATGTTTTGTATTATGTGAGATCATTCAAGTATTTAATCATAGCATCAGTTTACCTAAAGAGGTTGGTACTGAAGCAATTACTACAAGGTCGAAATACAACCATTCATGTATTATTAAATACAAAAAATTGCAAATATATTTATAAATGTTATTTAAAATTGTAGTTACGGTAATCTACTCTATTTCCGAATGAAAATATGAGTGGAAAGCAGAAATGTGAGTGCAGAAAATGCGCTCCGAAAAAAATTACGCACTGGGGGCAGGAAATTTAACTTTCAGTGTCAGTTCTGTAATTAGAAAGCCTGCCTTTCCACATTCGCATAGAAAAGCAATGTTACATATTATAATACCCCCTCAAATTTAATTTTTAATCTATACTGTCGGAAGAAAGAGAAATTTTTCAAAATATCAACAATGGGTGTTTTCCCTTAGGAACTCTGAACATTCCTTGCAAATGAGGGAAAACTGCATTTATTCTGTGTAGTAGATGCCGTTTCAATTTATGTTTTACATGCCTGTATGACAGATATCATCCTGCAGCGTGGATGTTAAGAGCACATTCGACGAGCGATTGTACATTACGCTTGTAGTCTGGTACATTGTTACTCGCTGTATTACTAAATAACATCATTCGCATCATTATTTATCGAGGTTTTACTTGGGCTTTCCAAACCTGTCCCTCGTCCTTGAAAATTTAATTAAAAGTTGTAAACAGTCAAATAATGTATGAAATTCGCAACAGCTTCATGAAGATGCACGTAGTTTTTTTTCATTATACTACTTCTCAAGTGTTTAATAAATTAAAAAATGTGACCAGCGATGAAAAAACGTAGGTAAAAAAATAAGTATTAGCAGGATTCGAATCGCCGCCTCGTCTACGGTCCCCTTGCTTCGCGCAACATGGGTTGTGTAATAGACGCATAAAACTTTCTACTGCGATTTACTCGCAATTGCAGGAATAGTGCACCTTACTACTTCTACTTTACGTTGTTTAAATGGCCTGCTACAGGTGTACAAAGTTTGAAGTAAATCTGTGATCTGACCGAGCGGTTCTAGGCACTTCAGTCTGGAACAGCGCGATCGCTACGGTCGCAGGTTCGAATCCTGCCTCTGGCTTGGATGTGTGTGATGACCTTAGGTTAGTTAGGTTTAAATAGTTCTAAGTCTAGGGGACTGATGACCTGAGATTTAGAATCCCATAGTGTTCAGTGCCATTTTAAATCTGTGATCCCAATGTCTTGGTGTCCCCTTCTAAGTGATCAAATTTCACAGAAGACACATTGTGACTGACAATAACAAACTAACTTCAGTAGTTCATTGTTTCCATGGTAAGAATGACAACTGAAACAAAAGTGTCTAAATCCGAAGTGATGAGCTCTGGGTTTTGTACAGAAAACGAAGCACTTGCAGGCACTGTATTTTTGATACGTACCGGTAATGTCCATATTATTGTCCTCTACGACAGCACAAAATTAGGTATAGTTACTCTGATACACTTGCAGATAAACTTCGGGGGCATTCGCTGTCTAAACACAGTGCAATGACAAGTAATGGTATGTATAACTTCCTCGAATGTTCACATGTTATGTAATATGGGATGACACAGCATACAACATGCAGCTGAATGTAGTACTGTTAGTAGTGGCTAGAAGATACCATGTGTATACTACCACACACTCTGATTCAACCAGGAACAACTCTTAATCCGCTCGAATTCCGCCGGCAACATCTCGTACAACATATATTATCATAGTATAAACCAGTGGGAAAATGCTCCTGTCGGAGCAGTAAAAGGCGAACGTGTTTCTCTTGAAAAGACTCTGACAGAATAGTAAGAAACCAATCCTCATTCCGCCTCCCTCACCAAACATTTTGCCATGCGAACATATCTGTGCTCTTTTAACACAGAACATTTTACATCCTTTCATCCAGTCTCTCTTTCAGTGAAGCCTTCAAACTCAGTACCTTTCTCTCTCTATCACTGTCTGCACCTCTCCCCCACTGTCTCATTTTCCTCCCACTGATTTACAGTATATCCCACTACCACTGTCCCCCTTCTCACTTATGTCTTAGTGGCCCCTTATCAGTTAGAGGGCCCGCACAACAGACAAGCAAGCTGGACTGCCGGCCTCCCTTCAAGAGCTCATATCACAATATCACCAGTGAATGTAAACATCAAAGAACTTTCCGGATAAACAAGGCAATACTTCGTGAGAAGCCATGTGACAGAGATCCATCAATTGAAACTAATGTGACTAAGTGTAGCACTCCGCAGAATCAGTGTTACAAGCACGCCAGCAGAGTCAAACCAGCAGTGCGTATCTATAGCTAGGACAGCTCCGGTCAATACCTACGCCGGCTGTAGCCTAGTAGACACTCTTTCTGTAGAAATTTGTATCTTGTTGGGCGTAACGCCAAAAAATGGTTCAAATAGCTCTGGGCACTATGGGACTTAACTGCTGAGGTAATCAGTCCCCTAGAACTTAGAACTACTTAAACCTAACTAACCTAAGGACATCCCACACACCCATGCCCGAGGCAGGACTCGAACCCGCGACCGTAGCGGTCGCGCGGTTCCAGACTGTAGCGCCTAGAACCGCTCGTCCACATCGGTCGGCACGTAACGCCACTTTGGAACTTTGTAGCGTAGTATTTTTCTTATTATTTTTCTTTTCATTGTGTTATAACTTTTATCTGGCTTTTGCCACCACAAGAATTATTGTGTTTCTTGTTGTTCTTGAGTTTGGAAATTAGTACACGCCAAAAAGGCGTTTTAATTAAGTAAAGTGTGTTCTAACTTGATCGTTAGTTCTTTCCTGCCGACTGCAGGACACTACAACTTACACTTCCTAATGTTGTTTTTCTTCGCCACTGTCGCTGTCTCCCCCACTTCTCGGCTGTTCAGAAATAAATCCAAAATTTACCACTCCCCTCAATACTTCCGTGTTACAGTTCGCCGATTTGAGAGGGTCTGGAAACCCAAGCATGTGAACGGTGTCTACTCATCTATCTTTCTCAGTTTCACTGTCTCCTGTCTCTTTCCTCCATCTGCCTCTATCTCCATGCATCTCTATCTCTCGCTTTTACTGTCATTGTCTCTCACTGACCGTCACTATATTCATTCCCTTTGGCTATCACTGCTGTTGTCTTCATCCTTCTCTTCTTCGCTTTCACTGACACTTCCTCTCTCCCACCACACTGTATCTTCTCTCTTCCACCGTCGCTGTCTCTCTGCTAGTCTCAGCCCAAAAAGGGGCGAATATTTTCACACGACGAAATTTTTGGTGAGGAAAGCGGAATGAGGATGGAGGCATCTGGTCCCCCACTTTTCTGCTAGAGTCTTTTCAAGAGGAACATATCCGACTTTTTGTGCTCCAACAGGAGCACTCTTCCGTTGGTTTCCTTCTTTTCCCTGCTACAGCAGAGTATGCAGCTTGTATAAAACGAATCCTATAGGTCGGTAAAATTTTGAAAGTTTATTCGTGTACTTCGTCACATTTATATACACTATGATCAAAAGTATCCGGACACCTCCAAAAACATATGTTTTTCATATTAGGTGCCTTGTGCTGTCACCTACTGCCAGGAACTCCACATCAGCGACCTCAGTACTCATTAGACATCATGAGAGAGCAGAATGGGGCGCTCCAAGAAAGTCACGGACTTCGATCGTGGTCAGGTGATTGGGTGTCACTTGTGACATACGTCTGTTCGCGAGATTTCCACATTCCTAAACATCCCTATGTCCACTGTTTCCGATGTGGGGGGGGGGGGGGGAGGGGTAAAACGCAAAAGCTTATAGGCCGACCTCATCTGTTGACTGACAGAGACCGCCGACTGTTGGGAAGAGTGTAATAGGCAGACATCTATCCAGACCATCACACAGGAATTCCCAAATGGCTCAGTATCCACTGCAAGTACTATGACCGTTAGGCGGGAGGTGAGAAAACTTGGTTTTCATGGTCGAGCGGCTGCTCATAAGCCACACATCACGCCGGTAAATGCCAAACGAGGCCTCGCTTGCTGTAAGGAGTGTAAACATTGGACGATTGAACAGTGGAAAAACGTTGTGTGGAGTGATGAATTATGGTACACAGTGTGGCAGGGTGTGGGTATGGCGAATGCCCGGTGAACGTCATCTACCAGCAGATGTAGTGCCAACAGGAAAATTCGGAGGCGGTGGCACTATGCTGTGGTCCTGTTTTTCATGGAGGGGGCTTGCATCCCTTGTTGTTTCGCGCGGCACTATCACAGCACAGGCTTACATTGATGTTTTAAGCATATTCTTGCTTTTCACTGTTGAAGAGTAATTCAGGGATGGCGACTGCATCTTTCAATACGATCGAGCACCTGTTCATAAAGCACGGCCTGTGGCGGAGTGGTTACACAACAATAACATCCCTGTAATGGACTAATGGACTGGCCCGCACAGAGTCCTGGCCTGAAACCTATAGAACACCTCTGGGAGGTTTTGGAACGCCGACTTCGTACCAGGCCTCACCGGCGGACATCGATACTTCTCGTCAGTGAAGCACTCCGTGAAGAATGGGCTTTTATTCCCCAAGAAACCTCCCTGCACCTGACTGAACTTTTGCTTGTGAGAGTGGAAGCTGTCATCAAGGCTAAGGGTGGGCCAACACCATACTGAATTCCAGCATTGCCGAAGAAGGGCGCCACGAACTTGTAAGTCATTTTCAGCGAGGTGACCGGATACTTTTGACCACATAGTGTATCCTGACACATGCAAAAAACAAATAAGTACACATAATATAAGAATAACACAAAATCGTTAGCATTACACTTTTTCTCAGTACTTTGATCAACGAAATTCAATAAAAAGGCCCAGCTTATGATTCATATCATAAAAGAGTTAAAAGCTAATTTAAGTTTTTTCAGACGAGTTAAGACCTTTTTTTAGCCTAGCTTTTGTTACTGCCATATCACTTTGGGCATAATCGTATAGCCGTAAAGTGTACATTATACAGAGACAAATCGTCATAAAATTTTATTTGTGAGTAAATGATTACTAAAAAAATAGTCTGGAGACCTCAGAACTCTAACAATTACCCTAGAACCCTTACCATGTGTTTACTAAGTTAGTTAAAACAACATTTACGCCCTAGACCGGGTATTAGGTTCATAGTTTACAGCATCAGTACGAAAATGTTGAGCCTCTGGATCTTGGTGACGGATATTGATGTCGAAAAAAGTTTCGAACTCCCTCAAGAATATGATATTAAGAACATATGGTAAAATTTTCGTCGATCTGTCATCAATAGAAATTACAGAAGTGGCCATCCCTCCCAACAGGTCCTTTTGTACACAAAAAACATTGGTTTTCTAGTATATCTTCATAGCGGATACAAATTTTCGGAAATGCGTAAAATGGGTTCTACAGATCAATATGTAAGGAATGTACAGTAAAATTTTGAGCCTCTTTCTTTGGTAGTTATTTAGATTCTTGCGACCGAGGGTGCAAAAACAGCTAAAAACCAGGTTTTGTGGTTTTCAGTGTAAGTTCGGTAAATTTGAACCTATGGCTTTAGTAACGGATAATAATATCGAAAAAATTTTGAAGTTCCTAGGGACTGTCATCCTAAGAACATAACGGTAAGTTTTTCAACTATCTCTCGTCAATAGAAATTATAGAATTTGCCATTCCCACGATTGGTATTTTTCGTACCCAAAGGAAATGGTATTTCGGGGTTTTATCAAGACTCTCTGATGGTTAAATGGTGCTTTTATAAGCTGTCTAAGGTCTACCCTAAATCACAAATAATGCAAAATAACCAACAGATTTGCTCAATTTGCGTGATCTCGAGAAACTGTACAATATTTAAATTTTGACCCTCCACTGAAGGATAGCTACAGTGTGTCCGTTCTTCCGTCAGGCAAAAAAATGGTCGGTAGGTCAACGGGTATCGAAAACACTTGACCATTTATCTCTGTGATGATGAAAAACCGAGATATGGCCCCCTGAAAAATCGCATTTACTCGCGCGACTTTTTGGAACATATTGTTTGCTTGTGAAAATTTGTTTGGTGTGTCTATATTTCACCCCAATGAAAATTTCTCGTGTATCTCCAAAATTCCCCGAACTGCTTTATGTTCAAATCAAGTCAAACTTTCTTTAAAATAACAGCAATACTGGGTCACAATTTTTGGACTTGGGGCCCAATCGCACATCTTGCCCGGGGCCTGTACTCCCTGTCTGGAACACCCAGTTCAAAAGATCTTGACGATGACTTCCCTTAACCAAGTCTAATTATACCCAACGTTTTTTATGTACATGATAATGGTTTAAGGCCGAAATCATGAGAGTAATACAGAATAAAGAACTTTGTACCGTCAAATGGAAGAAATATTATTGAAACATTACTACGTGACTGTTTTCCAAAAATATAAAAAGATTGTCATTGTACATATACTTTTAAAACATGTTTATCAACACAACAAAGAAAAAATAGTATGAACAGGATTAATACAACACGCTAAATTTCAAAATTCTTTTTACTTTCTGAAGACATTATCTTTTTTCAATTCACAAAAGGTATATAGGTATGTTAAACAAGGAATACACCAAGAACTGTTCACAGTTATGATCCATTCATTCAGTACAAATACAAATGGCAGACATTTCAGGTTTGATACAGAAAGACACGGTAATCATAGAAACAGTAAGCGTTTATCATGACTAAAACACTAAACAGGGAACACAAAGACAATTTATTTTTTTGTTGCACTTGACTTGTGGAGAAACCCAAATATTGTCAGTAGGCGGTGTACTTATGATGTGACACAAACGAGCGCAGGAGGCGTGCGACCGTGATGTAGAATTGAGCTGTTCAACAATGTCACATCTTTGTGTTCTAGGAGCAGCCCATCTTCAGACTCTCAAAAACAGCGTTAGTAAAGTTTTTGAACAACTAGTTATCAGTTCAGTACTAGAGACCTACTTAGCATTGACGTCAGACGTGTTGTCACTTCCAAGTGACAACGCAGTCAAATTTGGATTTCTCCAAACTGAAAGCAATGTGTGTGATTCTCGGGAGATGCAAACTACTAGGCTGACACTCTTTAAATTTCTGTTTCGTAAACTAAACGTAAGTATATTACAAAACATATTAACCATCAAAGCGTAAAGATAGAGATATCAATAGCACAAGGAAAGAAAATAGTATAGGAAGAGGTGTCCGATAACGCTGTACTGTCTCCTCATTTATATAATTTATTTATAGGAAGTAGCACACAAGGCTCAAAATTTATGGCAAACAAATACATTGTACTCGATACGCTGATTATATAGTAGTCTTAATAAGAGAACATGAACTATTCGTTAAAAATTTTGTCTGATACCTTGGATAACCACAAACCGAAAACGAACACCAAGAAGACTAAAATAATGGTGACAGATAAATCCAAGAGATAAAAAAGGCCAAATACAGTAAACGTATATAAAATAAAATGCTAATAGAAATACATAAAAATATCTCCAAAATAACAGACACAGTGCGCATGAGAAGAATCCAATTCATGGGGCATTTAGAAAGAATGGACTCAAACAGGTTAACGCACAAAATCCATACGTTTTTAAAGAACAAAACTTCACGACCGAACTGGTACAAACAGACGGAAAAAGACCTGAGAGAATTAGGGTCTCCAAATCTACATGACAGAAATGAAATCAGAAAAGTCACAAACACACGGGGTTTTGAGAAAGAAGAACTAACCGACATACGCAACGAAAGCTAGCCCATTCGTTGCTTATGAAGGAATACTGGTGGAACAAATTTTGCTATTTGGGAAACACAATAATAGAATATAACAGTAGTATAACAGATACTAAAAGAACAACTTCAACGACTAAACAAACATTCAGAAATAAAGGTAATTTACTAACGAACAACTACCTTAATATAGAAACAGGAAACGCATTTGTGAGAACATGGGGCAATTGAAGCTCTGGTCTATATGGACGGAATCTGGGGAAACATGAAAGGAAAAAATTAGAGGAAATAGAGATGTAGATATGAAGAAGAGCTACAAAAAATCCTGGAGTAAAAGGAAAAACTAATTAATGAATACTTAAATCCATTAAAGAGGAATTATATTGACTATCATGATTCAGAAAAGAAAGACTAAATTAACTGACACCTCTTTATATATAACAGCTTCATGAAAAAACATCTTCGAACGAAAAATACTGAAAAAATCAAGATCCAGGGCAAGAACATCCGTATTGCAAAGTGTTACGAGTGGAATGCACTGCAGCTTCTACAAACAAATGGTACACATGGTGAGGGACGGAACAGGAGGGCTAAATCAACAATGAGTTGAGTTTAGTGGTCGAGATGATGATGATTATCATCATCATCACCATCAAATAAATAGCTCAGCTCAGGATATCGAGTTGATTATTCCAAGCGTTGAATTATTTACAGCTGGAGACATTCGATAACAATCCGAAGCCTATGCGATCAAGCGTCGTCGTATTGTAGCATAAAATGATCACCTATTGTGACACTATAAAAACAAACCTAAGCATGATGGACATCGTCTCCACAGAACGGCGTATTGACTATTCCTCGTGGAAGAACGTGTTCCTCCACTTCGTGCTGAATGACCATAGTAACACACGATCAATACTTCGTCTGAAGACAACCCATTCATGGATGTTTCTACCATGCTGAATTGGTTCTATGTTGTTGACTATGACGCTTGGAAGAACGTGTTCCTCCACTTAATTATGAATAAACAACGCTTTGTATGAAGACAATCCATTCACGGATTTTGTACCATGCAAATAAGTTTCGTATTGTTGCTACAAAATAATCCACTGATTTACAGTATAAATTACATATTTTTATAATGAATTCTCTCTACTTTTGTAAATGATGAAAGTCTATGTGAATGCAGCTTGCCGCTAACTTGGTGTAATGTTTTGTCTGTACAGAGGTGTATCTGTCGCCTTTATTACTCCTTCACTCTCACACATAAATCGGTACAATAAAGTCAGGGCTTCGTGGTTTATATGTAGGCTGATCCGTGGAAAGACAGACAAACAATTATGCTAATGGAGGATTCAGAGTAATTTCTCGAATTTCATTCGCTCTCTCTCTCTCTCTCCCTCTCTCTCTCTCTGTCCTTTATCTGTGTACAGTTTAAATATATTATTTACGTGAAATCAGCCTAGTAGAATCTCTGGTGGAGCCCTTCGTCTTAATATTCAGCGGCTGGCTTGCTGGAAAAGATCTTTACATTTGTTATTATAATTAAGCGCTGCATTCAGTTGGGAAAACCGATCATTTGAACAATTCGTTCAGTTTACGACAGATCTAAAATTTCAGATGTGGACGAAGCCTTTTTGGACGATTTATAAAAAGCTCCGAGATTGCAGCCTCTCTTCGTCACAGCTGAAACTTCCCAATTAATTACAGGGCCCAGACAATCATCAATGATTCAGACAGAGAACTCATTCATCATTCACTCTAGAATAAAATGGTCACAAACCTTATTTCTGAGGAAAATTGTATATTGAATCCATTTCCGTACATGTTCCGCTTTCTGTGGATTTCAAGTCTCGTGAATTTGCTTTTACAGTCTTGTCTTTCTCTTTATCTATCACGCTAGCGGCACAAACGTTCCTAGCTCGTTTTAGCGCGAAGAAGAGTAAATAAATCTCTTTTAGCAATCCGACAATCTTCCAAACGATACTTCCGAAGCTGTGTCCTTCTCCCTCTATAATAACCATGGAGCGTACCTCTCTGTACCTCTGTTGTTCCAAAGAATAAACGTACTAGAAAAATACCTTGGCGTCGACGAGCTGTCGGCGCATATATTACTAGAAAATCCGATCAGATATTTTTCAAAAGTAAATAATTGTGGATGATTTGATTAACCCTTATTAATTATTGCGTGGTAGAGGGTAATTTTCCGTGGGGAGATTACAATGCCCCTCGCAGCGAGCGAAGTTTGTGAGCTCAATTTTGATTCATCGAACACACTTCGCGAGCTATCTATTAGCGTGGATAACCCGGAAGTGAAGATTGTCAGTCCTCCGACTGAAAAAGAATATTATGTTTGAGACAGATGAAGAAAAGAAATGTTGAAGACAGAAGAAATGAAGAGACAGGTACCGCGGCTGTATTGCTTTTACGTGCATCTAGGTGTTATGTTTGCTGTGCACAACCAAGGAAGATGATCTTTCATGAACTGATGTCAGGGTCTACCCATTCGGGAACTTTCTTAAGCAGGGAAACCTTGGAAAACCTCTTAAGCTTAGACCCCCAGCCTACGGTACATAGAAGATAGGAAAGCCTATAGAAGGAAAAAAAAATATAATCTTGAAATAGATCTCTAAAGGAAAGACAGGGATCAATTTGTATTACGATTTGGAGAAGAGTGGTTTGTGCCTCTAGCAAAAAAAAACGTTTTACAATAAATAACGTGAATTCTCGTTTTACAATCTTGCTCCTAGTACAATATCTTGCGGTGCTAAACTCCCCCGGGTCTTGCATGTCCCCGACGTCCACATTTGCAGTCGGTCTTCTACGCGGCCCCCTCTGTAGTTGATCTTCTACGCGGCCCACAGTGGGAAGAGCAGAAGGGACAGGGATACTCGAATTCACATGCAACATTCATTCCCAAAAGAATTAGCAATGACCAAAAGGTAAACTCTTCCTGTAAGAGAACTGGTTAGGTTGCACCGTCCAAGATTCTCCTTTTTGAAAGCAAAATCCTTATGGCTTCATGGATCCTTTTTGTTACGACGTACTTCAATGAATTCAACCATTAACTAATGATGTTGCCAAAAGCATCATCCGATTTACTCTCGTTTGAATACTCCTTTTGACTTTGCCTCCCCACTTGTGCTTATAAGTCCAAAAGTTCTAACACATTTTCTATCACTGATTTGTTCTTCGTAATTTAAAGGATTCATGTAACTTACTATAGATTTTGGATTCAAATCATCGAATAATGGAAAGTGTAGTTGATTTTATACCAAGACATCATCCATATTTCCTTGATAAGTCATATAATTTAGCTATACTCAAAACTTTTTATTCTAAATACATATATTTCTTCGCTTGAGTGCTGAAATGTAAAAGTTATTAGCATTGAGGAATGCGGATTCACTTCTTTCATTTACTCTCTGATTCATACGGTGTTCATCCATGCTCATATATGGAAATGGATTTTCCAAACAAAATTCCCAAACGAACACAAACCATTAAATTACTACTGAATCTATGAATATTACTTTCTTTAATCATTCATTAATAAATTAAAAACTCTTAACTTCTAATTATAACACCTATTCCCTTTAAAGTTCAACATGAATCAGTTTATCCTCGCGTTTGGTGCGAGTCTCTTGCAAAGTATATCTGTATCGTCTATATCGATTTTAGCTCTCGCGCCGACGTCAACTGTTTTGCGCGGGAAATTATCTTTGCGGCGTTAACCGTCACTCACGATTCACTGCCACAACACATCCCTTCACACGTTTACACATCTAAGCGTTCACATGAGATTATATATGAATATTCACTCGGAACTTCTTTTGATTATTTAGCGTCATTTGCGGGAAACATTTCATTCTTCTTGAAGGTCAGTTAGATCCTTTATCATTCTTGATGACATTAGCAATGCTAAAGTTCTATGTTCACCCTAACCACAGGTGAAGCCTATCTCCACTATCTTCTTTACAACACTCGCTAATAATAGTTACTCACTATTTCTATACTCTATGTCACTGATTAACTATTTCAATTTAAAGGTTTCTATCACTACACACACAGTTTATTGTTATGTTTTTTACGAGCGTTCATTTCTGTCACTCGGAACACCATTCCTCACTATCTTCTAATCTTCATTATATTTTTTTAAGTCGTTATGAGAAAATAACCCTTTTATTTTGTTCGATCCCGGGTATGCTAACAGATAAGCTCCAGGATTCGGAATTTGTAGGATAATGTATGGTCCAGTATATAGTAACTCCCATTTCTTTATACTTTTCTTTATTACGGATGATTTGGTATGTCGCTTGACTAGTACCTTCTCTCCGACATGGTATGTCTGTACCCTCTTAATTAATTTGTCATGTCTTTGTTTTCTTTGATCAGCCTTTTTCGTCATATTTATGATAGCTTGTCTTATTTTTTCTTCCCAAGGCATCTCAGTTTCCTGAGTTTTGGGGATATGGTCAGTCCAGAAGTTTTCCTCTTTTGCTCCGAACATCAATTCACAAGGTGTATATCCAGTTGAGGAGTGGGGCATGTTATTGTATATCTGCTCAAACTCTTCCACATAATTTGCCCACGCAGATTGCTTATTATGGCAATATGTCCTCATAAATCGATTGAATTCTCTAAAAATCCTCTCAACCAAATTGCCTTGTGGGTGGTAAAATGATGTTAGTACGTGTTTCACACCGACTTGAGACAAAGTCTGCTTCCACCGGAGTCCCGTGAATATTTTAGCATTGTCTGTTATGATCGCCTTAGGTGTACCAACATGTGGAAGATAATCCTTTATCAATCTTAATACAATTACTTTGGCTGTAGCCGCCTTTATCGGGTATATCTTTACGTATTTCGTACACACATCGAGAAACGCCAACACATATTTAACACCACCTCTGGAAGTAGGTAAAGGTCCACACAGATCGCACGAAATTAATTCTTTTGGTTCTTGTACTAATATTGAGCACAATTGGTGCTTAGTCCCCTTTGAATCCGGCTTTGTTTTTTGACAGATTATGCATCTCTTTAAGACCTCATGCACTCTGCGCTTTATGTTGGGAAAATAACAGTACCCACTTATCTTGTCTGCACATTTTGTCGCACCGAAATGTCCCCAGGTTAAATGAGTGAACCATACAAGTTTCTCTATTTGTGCCTCAGGTATACAAACACACCAACGGACTTTGTTTGGCCTTCCACAGCGGACAAATAATACGCCATTCACCAGCTTGTAATAATTTGCCATCTGATCCGAAGGTTGCTGTTGTAACCTTTGAATCACACTTCCCCATTGAGCATCCTTTTTCTGTAACTGGGCCATATGCACACACAAATTGACGTAGTACGTCTTAAATGGATTTCCCTGCAGCAGCAATACAGGGAATTCTGAGGTAGTATTTACATCAATCTCTTTTGTTAAACCCTGCGGTGACCTTGATAGAGCGTCAGCAATAATGTTTTGCTGCCCTGAGACATGTACGATCTTAAACTGGTATTGTTGCAGAGCGAGCGTCTATCTAGCCAGTCTGGGGTGTAATAGTTTACACGTTTGTAAAAACGTTAATGATTGGTGATCGCAATATACGATAGTCTTCGACCCATATAAATAATAATGAAATTTTTTAAATCCCCAGACGACCGCAAGAGCCTCTAATTCTGTCGTCGTGTACGTTCGTTCACAGTTGGACAAAACACGACTAGCAAACGCAATAGGACAAAAGGTAAGCTGTCCATTTATCTTGCGTACTTGGAAAAGGCACGCTCCAAGACCCACATTTGACGAATCTGTTGACAAGTAAAATTCCTCTTGCATGTCCGGATGGTACAAAAGCGGTGCATTTACTAATTGCTTCTTTATCTCTTCGAATGCTTCTTGACACTCTAATGTCCAGAGCCAGGGCACATCCTTCTTCAGCAAACTATTTAGAGCTGCTGCATTCATGGCCTGATTCGTTATAAATCTTCTAAAAAATGAGGCAAGACCCATAATCCCTTTTAATTGCCTCCTATTTCTTGGTGTTGGAAACTTACTAATCGCAATTAGCTTCTCCTTGGTTGGTAAAATTCCCTTTGCGTCAATTATATGCCCCAGGAACTGTTTAGTGCAAAATGGGATTTCTGTAGATTAGCAGTTATTCCCATGGTTTTGAACACGTCCAACACCCGACTCAGTAAGGTAATATGCTCCTCCCAGGTCTTCGATGCAATAAGCATATCATCAACAAATACTGTTATCCTGCTTCTTAGTTCTGGGCCTAGTGCATAATCTAGAGCTGCTATAAAGATTCCAGCACTAATGTTGAGTCCGAAAGGAACTACAGTAAATTGGTAACTTCTTCCGGCATAAATGAAAGCTGTATATTTCCTTGATAACTCATCCAGCTTGACCTGCCAATAAGAACTCCGCAAATCAATGCTCGTCAAATATTGGACATCCTGGAACCGTTGTATAAGTTCGTCTATGTTTTCCGGATGTGTTCTCACTGGAATTATGATTTTATTTATTTCCCTGGCGTCGAGTACCAGTCTCACAGTCCCATTTGCTTTTGGCACGACCAACAATGGGGAGCAGTATGGGCTTGTGGAGGGTTCGATCAAACCCCATTTCAACATGCGATCTATTTCTTTTTGAACTTGAGCCTTTAACCTCCAGGGAACAGGATAGAAAGTTCTACAATACGTTTCGTGCGGATTAACGTAGAGATGGCATATGTATCCCTTAATAACTCCTGGCCTTTCATCAAACACGTTTTCATACACTAATAATAATTCTTTGAGCTGCTTTTTCTGATCTTCAGTAATGCAGTCGGATTCATTTAACTTCTCATACACTAATTGACCGAAATCTTCTTTTACTTGGAACTCATTATTTACGTGCTGTTTAGAATTTTGTGCAGTCCTGATTACTTGCACACTGATCCCACTATTATATTTTCTGGTAAGGCTTTCCTTTTTCAACAAGTCCAACTCAATTTCTTGTTTATTTACATTTAACCAAATTTTTCCTGTTTTAAAATCTATTCTGCATCCGTATTGACGTAGGCTGTCGACTCCGATAATGCAGTCTACCACCAAATTTTTCACAACAAGGAATGTGCTTAATATTGCTACATTTCCGACTTCTACACTAAGTAGTGACTGCACTTTTACATTAGCCGATCTAGCCCCAACGGCGCCTATTATTCTACAATTTTGAACTGGAAAAATTGGTACTCGTCTTATATTTCTGATCTTGTTGAATAGAGCCTCCGAAATAACATTTGTGGTTGCAGCTGTGTCTAAAACCGCCACTATAGGTACAGTCTCCAAAATAACGTGCACTTCGGCTACTGCCACCTGTTCCTTATCCTCATCTTGGGGTTCTAGGTCCTCGGTCAATTCATCTGCCAGTAATCGTCCATCATTATACGTTAGCATGGGTACACATATCCTGTTGCCCCTCAACCAATTGTTGACCGCTCCTCCGGGGCACGAGTGTGTCCTTAAAAGTTTGTTGGATTTTGATTCGCCTGGTGGTTGACATCGTCCGTCACTTCGGGAATTACCGGTTGATTCGTAGATGTCCGTCCCCACTGATGTTGGTTATTTGAGTTTATTCCCCCCGGTTGATTCCACTTTCTATTACTGTTATTGTTCCAGGCTTGCGGTCTGAAATTCCTTTCGTTCCCCCATACGGGATTGTATCGTTTCCCATTCCTGTTGTTCCTTGGATAGCCCCTCGCAAGACTGTTGCCGGTATTATTATTGAGATTTTGAGGGGTTTCTCCACTACTTATCGATCTCTGTGCGTTCACTTGCCTACCATTTGGCGGAGGTTCTATCTCCCTATATTGGAATCTGTTGTTACGGGCTTTCTGGTTGTTCTCTTCTATTATGTCTATATGATCTAACGTCGTGAGGAACGACTCCAGGTCTTTATCGTTGCCGTAAATTAACTGATTCCGGATGCTAGTGGGTAGTCTTGCCTTAAGTATGTTTATTATGTCTGGCAAGGGCATAGGTCTGTCCCAATATCTAGTTTTATTTATATATTTTTCAAAATACTTCCTAAGGCTTCCCTTTGAAAAAGAGAAAGGCTCTGGATAGAGCACCTCCTGCCTTAGGCGTTCCTGTACCCCTTCTGACCAGAACTTTGCTAAAAACGCTTTCTCAAAATCGTCATAGGTCGAGCAAACAGAAGTCATGTCCGAGGCCCAGATCGCCCCCGAACCTTGTATATACCCAGTAACGAAACTGATCTTCTGCCACTCCGACCAATTTCTGGGTAGCACTCCTCTAAAACTGCGAAAAAAACAATCGGATGGACCCCCCTTTTGTCAGTGTTAAAAATCTGAAATTGCCGATGCTTTATCATTTTTTCTTCGGCATGGCAAAGACTTTCGTAATCTCCGTCAGATATAACTTCACGCGAACAACTAGCTCGTGGCAATTTAATATTTGAGTTATTTACACAAGTCGGTATTGTGTGCGAATGTGCAGTAACTGGCTCTATACTCGCTGGCAACTTCTGCTGCTGGCCTGTATTCATTTGTTCTGAGCCTTGTTGTGAAACGCGTATCGACTCTTCGATCGTTTGTTTCCAATGCTCGAAATCAGCACCTAACTGCTGTCGCACTTCCTCAAGTCCTTTCGCAAACAAATTCTCCTCCTGTTTGCCACACAGACTCTGGAATGCTGCTTTAACATTTTGCTCAACGTTTTCACACATTAGCCTTTTGTTTTCTAATGTGATTTCGGATAATTTACCCGTTAATACATTAATTTGGTGGTCTATAACGTCTTGACGTTCTGTCAGATGTTCGACACTTTCCTTTAGGTTCGTCTGCGTACGTGCCAATTCAGGAAGTTGCGCAATTGCACATGACATGGCATCTTGCTTTTGTACTAATTGCGGAACCATTTCCACCTGTACCCTTACAGTATCTATCTTAATGGCCACATACTCCTTCATTTCTACACGTACGCGGTGAGTAGATTCCTCACATTGAGCTTTCACCAATTCTATTTGTGCAGTTAACTTTCGTTCCGTCTCTTCGGCCTGATCTTTTAAGTTCCTTTGTCTTCGGCTCTATCCACTGCTCTAATTCGGAAAAACTGTCGTGTAACTGCTGCTTAATCTCAGCTTTCAGCTTTTCCTGACCCTCAGTAACTGAGGCTAATTTCGCGTTCAAATCATTTTGCCCTTCATTAACTGAGGCGAACTTCGCGTTAATGTCGGCTTTCAAATTTTCCTGCCCCTCAGTAACTGAGGCTAATTTCGTATTCAAATCATTTTGCCCCTCAGTAACTGAGGCTAACTTCGCATTAATGTCAATTTTCAGATTTTCTTGCCCTTCAGTAACTGAGGCTAATTTCGTATTCATATTATTCATGGTCTCAGTTAACATCTGCATCTGCCTCATGATAATGACCAATGGATTTAATCCATGTTGCGTACTTGCTGTTACATCTCCAGCCGTGTCTACAGGGCGTTCTATTATTCTCAGTGCTAACAGCTGAAGGCTGTTGCGTGTTGCTCTGCTCTGCTTGACTCATCTTAAACATTGCCCAAGTTAAAACCATATAAATGTTCTACCGTCAATATATATATATCTCCCTTCACACAAGAATACTCATACAAGAATACTTCTGTGGCTAATTTCTTATAGTACTTATACAAGTAAATGCAACTAGGGCAGCTCAATCAAACTACCTCTGGCATGAGCACAATTAGTAAATGTTCAAATCTACGTCTACTTCCTCAATACTAGCAAGCTTTAATAAAAATTATAGATCTGGCGCTTTTCCTGCGCTCAGCGTGCTGTTTATATGTGTAGATCCACTTAATTTGACTGCGAGTATTTCTTCTCTTTTCCAAGTCAAGTTGTCTCGTCGTAGTTCACATGAAACAGAGAACAAAATTATTTTAACAACGTCCAAAAACGTGTCCTGTCACGGATTGGCCATTTATAATGAATTCTCTCTACTTTTGTAAATGATGAAAGTCTATGTGAATGCAGCTTGCCGCTAACTTGGTGTAATGTTTTGTCTGTACAGAGGTGTATCTGTCGCCTTTATTACTCCTTCACTCTCACACATAAATCGGTACAATAAAGTCAGGGCTTCGTGGTTTATATGTAGGCTGATCCGTGGAAAGACAGACAAACAATTATGCTAATGGAGGATTCAGAGTAATTTCTCGAATTTCATTCGCTCTCTCTCTCTCTCTCCCTCTCTCTCTCTCTCCCTCTCTCTCTGTCCTTTATCTGTGTACAGTTTAAATATATTATTTACGTGAAATCAGCCTAGTACAATCTCTGGTGGAGCCCTTCGTCTTAATATTCAGCGGCTGGCTTGCTGGAAAAGACCTTTACATTTGTTATTATTATTAAGCGCTGCATTCAGTTGGGAAAATCGATCGTTTGAACAATTCGTTCAGTTTACGACAGATCTAAAATTTCAGATGTGGACGAAGCCTTTTTGGACGATTTATAAAAAGCTCCGAGATTGCAGCCTCTCTTCGTCACAGCTGAAATTTCCCAATTAATTACAGGGCCCAGACAATCATCAATGATTCAGACAGAGAACTCATTCATCATTCACTCTAGAATAAAATGGTCACAAACCTTATTTCTGAGGAAAATTGTATATTGAATCCATTTCCGTACATGTTCCGCTTTCTGTGGATTTCAAGTCTCGTGAGTTTGCTTTTACAGTCTTGTCTTTCTCTTTATCTATCACGCTAGCGGCACAAACGTTCCTAGCTCGTTTTAGCGCGAAGAAGAGTAAATAAATCTCTTTTAGCAATCCGACAATCTTCCAGACGATACTTCCGAAGCTGTGTCCTTCTCCCTCTATAATAACCATGGAGCGTACCTCTCTGTACCTCTGTTGTTCCAAAGAATAAACGTACTAGAAAAATACCTTGGCGTCGACGAGCTGTCGGCGCATATATTACTAGAAAATCCGATCAGATATTTTTCAAAAGTAAATAATTGTGGATGATTTGATTAACCCTTATTAATTATTGCGTGGTAGAGGGTAATTTTCCGTGGGGAGATTACATTTGGCACTAATATTCTTAAATGAAATTTCATTCTTCAGTAAAAAAATCAACGTGAAAGTTCCGTATTGTTGCTACAAAATAATCCACTGATTTACAGTATAAATGGCATATTGTGCTCTAACATTCTTAAATGAAAAATGCATTCTTCAGTAAAACAATCAGCGTACATAAACTACGACTTCCTATTTGTGGCTTGTATAGCGCAGCATATTCATCACGTATTCAGACAGTAATAAAAGTGAACATAAAGAGACATATAGGAAGAAACGTTTTTGCTTAGCTACGAGTACTGTGCACATAATACAGACTCATCGCAAAACACTTCCTTCTATCAATGTTAATGCCATTTTATGTGTTATTTCATCCTTTTTAAAGATTAAAATCATCTGCATATGAATGCTCACCGTCTAACAATCGTTGTCGAAGTCGTAGATGCAAATAACGCCACAGCTGTACTTCGGTTGCACGACACATCAGATGTCCGTGAGACATTTAAATGGGTATTTTCTAAATAGTTTCACGTCCTTCTATAGTTTTGTTCCATAAAATCTGTACAAAGGTCAGGCAATTACTTACACAATGTAGGTTTCCACATTTCACGGCTGAAAAATGTTATGCTGTTTTCTTATCTCTGTCGTGATGGCAATTTACTATGAGAAAAGCTAAGAAGCATAATTTCTAGGAGAAGTTCCTGCGATTACTGGGGCCCATTTACATTTTATCTCGGAACTCCAGCTGCAGATGGTATTCTAGCTAAGACAGTGCTTACCTTCTCTGTATTACAAATTCAAGACTTATTAATTCTATTAATATTTCGCTGTACTTGTAATTCATTTGCTTAACAAAATGGAGACGATTTTCCACGTTTTATTATAATGCATCAGTTATCATTTTAGTTTGACACAGTGGTATTCACAATAGGTAGAGCCTAGTTCTATGCCAAATTCGAAACTTTAAACCCACAGTTTCCCTGAATCCTGAAATAGACATAAGATAGTCGTCATTTCTCACAGACCATGAACTACATGTAAGAACTTCACTATCTACCGATCACCTTGTTCTCTGTCTCTTGACGAAACACCTACACGTATTTTGAGGATATTTAGTATTTCCCAGGCCGAGAAATTGTCAGAGTTGGCTGACAGGGTTTGATTAAATGTCATCAAACTTTCCTCGAAGTTTAAGTAACAGCAGAGTCGTAACGCTTTCAGAATATGCTTCCCTTGCACCTTCGTCTGAAGATGAAATGGAAGAAGCTTCCAGAAACTGTGCTCTCGTTGACAGCTTTACTTCCACTGACAGCACGAGAAAATCTCATTACAGCGCCGCGCTTATAAATTCCAGCTTCAAATAAACTACGCAGTTTCCTCTACAGACAAAAAGATAGGTCTCTGCCTGTGCTCTGCTGAGGTTCTCCGAAACAGGAAAATTGTAGAGATCGTATTTTCCTCTAGAGATGATATACGTTGTGTAATTTTCAGCTGATTCGAAGACAGCCACCCCATCCCATCCGGCTAGTTACAGCGATTCTTCGCCGCTGCTGCATTTCTGTGAGATGTGAAACACTACGAAATACAACACAGTTTTAAACTTTTTAAACAACATTATAACAGCAGATTCACAGTGGAATGACCATATTTTATCATTGAGAAAAGAGAAAACGTAAAAGTATTTAAATTAATTAAAACAACTCTAGTTAGGATGACACATCGTAGCAGGGAAAGGGGGAAATTCCAGGACACAAGAATTTCGTGAAATTTTCTGCACTTTGCCAGACGAGTTTAACAATTCCTTTTGTCTTTCTCTTTTGAGACAAGAACGACAATGCGACTGAGTTTATAATGCAATATCCCCAATAATTTTAAAAGTCCACCCCCATGTCTGGATGGTCAGCGTAGATGGCTGCCACGCGGAGGACCCGGGTTCGATTGCCTATACGGCCATCGAGTTTTTCTTGGTGGGAGGACTGGTACGGGCTGCGGTCAGTCATTCGATGCCAATTTAGAAGTTACTTGACAGAGCAGTAGCGTCTCCAAGGCCTGGAAGAACTGAAAAACTTGCGGGAGAGCTGTGTGCTATCCACATATCACTCCATACCGCATCTGCACGACGCTGAAAGGCGCCCGGTAGACATCGTTTGAGCCTTCACGGCCTGGAGGAAGAGCTGGTTTTTTTAATAATTTTAAAATTAGCAAAATTGGCTAATCCATGCAGTGCTAATGAGTTTAAACTTGTATTCCTACACAATCACCAGACGACTTCTTCATAGTGAATATACAGTGGTTTATCAACATTGACAATACTGTATTGTCGAGACCCAAACTGAGGAACCACTCACAGAGGGCAGGTGGTAGTACTAGCAGTGCAGAATATGTAAAGCATATCGAAGAGACGCGAAAAAAACAGTGCAGTCGTTGTCCTAATGAGGGACGAAGCGATTTATCGGACGTCCAAAAGTGCATGATCCGGGCGAAGCGTGAGCATTTCCGAAACGGGTAAGTGTGTAAACTGTTCACATGTCGCCGTGGTTAAAGATATCGTGCATGGCAAAACGGCTATCCGAAACCGGCCCCGCGACAGTTGTGGTGCATAACGGGTCATGAAAAACAGAAGTGCGCAACGGCTGTAGAGATATTAACAGGAGAATAGACATGCAACTCTTGAGCGACTGGCCGCCATATAAACCAAGGGGTACCCACTGTGCGTCCTCAACGACCGTTCAGCGAATGTTGCTGCTTATGGGCCTCCGCAGCAGGCGCATGGTTCATGCACCTTAGCTGATTACTGTTCATCGGCGACGAAGGCTGGAATTTTGCATGCCATTACCACAACTGGGCGTCCAGATGAATCACATTTAAGGGGTTCATTGCCGTGTACTGCGTCAAACGTCTCAAAGCAAACTGCAATAATCGTCGGAAGGGTCCAGGACGGAGAAGAGAGAGCGAATGTTTTAGAGGCATTTTCTGGTTGATCTCGTCGTTCTGGAAGGAACAGTGGGTCAACACAAGTATTCGTCTATCCTTGAGGACCCTGTCACCCCTACATACAGTTTGTTTTTCCTCAGCATGATGGTATCTACCAACAAGACACACAGCTTGCACTATACGGGCGTGGTTCGAAGAGCACCACGATAAGTTTACAGTACTCCCCTGGCCACCAAACTCCCCGGACATCAACCCAATCGAGAATCATCTCCATCTGGCTGTAAGCGCTATGGATGCTCAACTGAGAAACCTAGAGCAGGTGGTATCTACCACAACTGGGCGTCCAGATGAATCACATTTAATGCTTCATTGCCGTGCACTGCGTCAAACGTCTCAAAGCAAACTGCAATAATCGTCGGAAGGGAGAGCGAATGTTTTAGAGGCATTTTCTGGTTGATCTCGTCGTTCTGGAAGGAACAGTGGGTCAACACAAGTATTCGTCTATCCTTGAGGACCCTGTCACCCCTACATACAGTTTGTTTTTCCTCGGCATGATGGTATCTACCAACAAGACACACAGCTTGCACTATACGGGCGTGGTTTGAAGAGCACCAGGATAAGTTTACAGTACTCCCCTGGCCACCAAACTCCCCGGACATCAACCCAATCGAGAATCATCTCCATCTGGCTGTAAGCGCTATGGATGCTCAACTGAGAAACCTAGAGCAGCTGCCCACAGCACTGGAGGCGCCATAGCTCCATATCACTGTCGGTACCTTCCAGGACCTCACTGACTTTTTTCCTGCTCGCCTTGTAGCGTTCCATGCTGCAAAGGCGATTATTCAGGATGGTAACATTAATCTGACTGGACAGTGTACACACTGATCAGCCAGAACCATATGACCTCTTACCTAATAGCCGGTAGGTCCACCTTTGGCACGGATAACAGCGGCGACGCATTGTGGCATGGAAGCAATGAGGCCTTGGTAGTTCGCTGGAGGGAGTTGGCATCAAATCTGCACACACAAGTCACCCAATTCCAATAAATTCCGGGGATGAGGGCGATATGAGCTCTGATGCCGCGTTCAATCACATCCCAGATATATTTAATCGGATGCAGATCTAGCGAGTTGGGGGGCCAGCACATCAGTTGGAACTCGCCACTGTGTTCCTCGAACCACTCCATTAAAGTCCTGGCCTTATGACATGGCGCATTATCTTGCTAAAAAGGGCCACTGCCGTCGGCGAAAAATGATCGACATGAAGGTCTGCAACCAATGTACTCCTTGCCTTGCACGAGCACCACCGGACCCGTGGATAATCACTTAAATGTTCCCTAGAGCATGATGGAGCCGCCGCCAGCTTGTCCCACAATATAGGTGTCAAGAAGCCGTTCCCCAGGAAGATGATGCATTCGCTCCCATCCATCGGTGTGATGAATAAAACATCGGGATTCATCGAACAATGTAAATCTCTGCCATTAATCCAACGTCCCCATTGCAGTCGTTGTTGCCGATGTCGTCGTGTTAACATTGGCACATTCATGGTTCGTCGGCTGTGGAGGCCCATAGTTACGATTCTTCAGTGCACTGTGTGTTCAGACATACTTGTACTACGCCCAGCTATTAGTTGCACTACAGTTTTCCGCCTGTCCTGTTTTACCAGTCTGCCCAGCCTGCGACGTCCACGTGTAATGATGGGTGGCCACCCAACCCCTCGACGTGGACGTGGTTTCACCTTCGTTTCGCTACCTTTTGAAGACATTCAACACTGCACGCTTAGAACACCCGACAAGTCGTGCAGTTTCCGAAATTCTCGCGCCGAGCCTCTGCGCCATCACAGTCTGCCCTCGCTCAGATCGCGCGCCTTCTCCACTCTACACGCGGACAGTACTCTTATTGATACTACAGTACATGCAACATGCGTGTCTCTGACTAGCAATCATTCCTCTCGAGGTGACGCTGCTATCGCCTGGACTGGTTTATATCGATAGTAGGTCGGTGGTGACAATGTTCTGGCTGATCAGTGCAGTGTATTTAATAGCGACTGATCGCTCTGTTTTTTGACAATAATTGTAACTCATTTCAGCAGATCTCCCAAATAAGGGAGTTTAAATAATGAACTGCTAATCATATTCATTAGAACGATACTAGGTACATTTTTACTCTCCAACAGACATGCAATCCATTCGAACCTCCCTCTCATATTTTGCGTGAATATAACTTGTTACCATTTTCGCGTCAAACAAAGTAAAACACATTAGTATGCTACGAGAGAAAATACTGACAGCTCAGAGTCCAAACAATAACGTACAACATATAAACTGCTTATATCAGGACGCTGTAGCGAAACAGGGGTGCATGGATCAAGTGCTTAGCAGACATACCTCTTTGGTTCTGCATCTTTGAAGTCCAATCTTACTTGACTTACATACAGGGCAGTTAACAGCGCTTTGTACAGCAGCGTATGAGTTCTGAGAACGAAAGCACGACGAAAATAACACTTTGGGGAAATATTTACACTCGTAAATAAACTACAGACAAATCTGATAAAATCTTGATATACTGTCGAGGCAAAGTGTCCCCCAATTTCGTACGTGCACATTAGTTACAGAAATGACGTAAAGTTCCAACTGCTTCTATTAGAATTCACAGTGCGCTCGGAAACATCACTTCTGCTTCTCGGCCCGACACTCTGGGTACGCAAGATAAAGTTCTTTGCCCCAGAAGCGCTCTATAACAATCTCCCACCTTTCTACTCTGTTTTAAACTGTTCCTGCCTCGCCGGTCTCGCTACTGCTACGACAGTTAATAAAATGGCGGCCATTTCGCAACAAACATAAAGTGACGGAATTCTCTCCTTGTCACAATCAAATGGTCATCAGCGACGATAAATTCACACCACTGTAACAGCACACATCGGAACAGTAAAGACTGCCAACCTACCTACATCCATTGTAGTAATGGCGTCGCTTCTGGCATAAGCTTCGCACATTGTTTGATAGCTTCTACGTCTGTGTACTTGTCACCAATCCAGATTACTTATAATCACCAACCAAAATCACTACCTACGCAACTTGTCTTGCAAAAAATTATGTATGTAATATGCACAAGTACAAAGTGTGGTTTACCATAATTGTAGAATCGCCTCTTAAGATGTCCGCTCGCTTCAGGCTCCAGCAGCGTTCTCTCGAACAATGATGCACCCATCTCACTACTGTCCCACCAGGGCGACAATGACGTCATCAGGCTCTACTTTGCCTCTGACTATTTATCTTACTCTGGACTCATCCACCCACTTGGAAAGATGGGGTGTCCGCTGATGCAAATTACACCGTATCCATCCGCTGGCCTTCGAACTTTTCCGAAGCCGTGGCTACGACCGCACGCCGATGACTTGCTTTACTCGGCTCACGACGCCCCACTCTTCGACTATGGTGGGACCCGCTCGCTTCTGTAACTCGTGAACTAAGATCGATCAGCTGAATGAAATCATAATTCGCTGCTCGGATTACGTTGCGCTTTTCATTCCAGTTGTTGTAAGGAGATTCTCTATACGACTAGATATGTTACATTTTCTCAGTTCTTCTTTACACTGTGGTGACAAAAATCGTGGGATAGCAATATGCACGTATACAGATGATGGTATTATCGCCTACACAAGGTATAAAAAGGCATTACATTGGCGGAGCTGTCATTTGTATCCAGGTGATTCATGTGGGAAGGTTTCCGACGTTATTATGGCCGCACGACGAGAATTAACAGACTTTGAAAGCAGATTGGTAGTTGGAATCAGATGTCTGGAACATGCCATTTCAGAAATCGTTAGGGGATTCAGTTTTCCGAGATACAAAATGTCAAGAGCGTGCCGAAACACCAAATTCCATTCATTATCTGTCACCACACACAACGCAATGGCCGACTGCCTTCACTTGACGACCGAGAGCAGCGGCATTTGCGTAGATTTGTGCAAAAAGACAAACAACAATGCGTGAAATAATTGCAGAAATCAATGTGGAAAGTACTACGACCGTATCCGTTAGGAGAGTGCGCGGAATTTGGCGTTAATGGGCTATGGCAGGAGATGACGGATAAGAGTGCCTTTGCTACGATATGACCTGCTGTGCCCCTGCTGGGCTCTTGACCATATCGGTTGGACCCAAGACGACTGGAAAACAGTGACCTGGTTCGATGAGTCCCGATTTAAGTTGTAAGAGCTGACGCTAGAGTTCGAGTGTGGCGCAGATTCCACGAAGGTACGGTCCAAAGTTGTCATCAAGGCACTGTGCAAGCTGGTGGTGTCATCGTAATTGGCTGCGTTTACATGCAATAGACTGGGTCCTCTGAACGTTCAGCTACTTGGAGACCATTTGCTGCCTTTCATGGACGTCATGCTCCGAAACAACTAGGGTAATAATGTGCCATGACACTGGGGCATAACTGTTTGCGATTAGTTTGAAGAAAATTCTGGACAGTTCTAGCAAATGGTTTGGCCACAGTGATGGCCCAACATGAATCCCATCGAACATTTATGGGTCTCAATCGACGGATCAGTTCGTGTATAAAATCCTGCGCCAGTAACACTTTCGCGGTTATGGACGACTATAGGGGGTGCATGGCTCAATATTTTGCAGGGAACTTCCAACGATTTGTTGAGTCCATGCCACGTCGAGTTACTGCACTATACCCGACAAAAGGAGGTCCAACGAGGCATTAGGAGGTGTTCGACGACTTTTCTCGCCTCAGTATAATTACATTAATTTACCAAATCATGGACGTAAGTACAATGAACGTCGACAGTGGACACCCATACCACTGCCACGTCTCAGACAAAACATATATTCTCACAGCAATGTGACACACATCGAAACATTAATCAGTGCGATTTTATTCCTGAGAATGTCATAATTATCTCTGAATAATGTCCTTTAGAAGAGCAAGCAAGTAATTAGACTGAGCTCAACTGCAGATAAATCGGTACATTTTTATGAGATATGCAAAAACTTGTAATCTGATGGTTAAGACAAGAAAAAAGAATTGCAACACCTTTACAGTAAGTGGCTATCGAAATCATTTCTTTCCTCGATTTCAAGGTAAATATGTGTTTGCTGACATATATACGTTGATGAAAAGCGCTCGTTTTTCAATTACCGATCGATTCTGAGTCGACTGCATATATTGAACTTTAGCGGTAGTTCTCTCAAAAACGAGTGGATACTGGCGCAAGACTCATCAGGAACTTTATGGCACCATCTTTCCTCTTCTTGTCAACCCAAAACTGGTAGTGGGAATTTCATCTACAACAAGGTTTCGAGCCAGTTCACCACAGATTCTAGCCAGCTCACCACCGAGTAGAGCGCTACTGCACAAACGTGCTTTTGCAACTCGGCTATGGAGCCCTAAGGACATATAGCCCTTCTGTGTGACTTATCTTACATTCAGATCCCCGTGCAGGGACTACTCAAAAGGATGTTGTCGTCAGCTGCATCAAAGCAGTCTTTGGACTGAGACCACCACCACCACAACAACAACATGACCATTTCTTAGCCCTTATGTCTAGACCAAACACTTCTTTTTGGTTAAATTTTGTTTTCATTTTGATGCACCCTCTTCGGAATATTGAATCATATCAGAACATGGTGTTGTGTACAACTTATATACAACAGTAAGGAGAGGTGGTCTACAGACTGGTGCAGCAATTGTCATTGCAGGAGAGCTGGGCAGGAACGGAAATGATTAGCAAACAAGTTATCACAGTAAACAGAAGATTTACTTAACTTGGATTTTTCCAAGAGTATGAAGACTCATTACAAATAACGCTGCAAGAAATCGAGTCCAGCTATCAGTGTCAACAAGCAAGAAGCGCACTGTACCAAAGCACGATGGATGGTGTCAGCGTCGTGACTATGCGGCACCTGTGTAGCAACCCACAGCAAAGTAGCTTTGAGCAGAGGGCGCTCGTGGTACTAGCTGTTGGAGGCATGGCTCAGTGGGCATGCTCCACTGGGTCCCACAGATCCCACACGACCGCTATTGGCGTCTGACATAAACTTACGATTCAGCTGCCTAGTGCCTAGTTTGTGACGCCCGTGGGATGGTATCGATATGTGATACTACCGAGTGGTACTACATTATACACCAGCTCCCTGAGAGGCAGGAGTCGATGGGTTATTTTCATTCTTATTACCATTAACACAATTTATGTATTTTTCGTCGAGAGTTAGTGCCGATCAGTCATATAAATAATTTTTACACAGAAAGATGTTGTCCCTGGCTTAAAACAATAAATGAAGAAACCTGAATGTAGGGCATCTGTCATTGTGCGAAACAATTTCTAGTAATTGATGATTTTCTCCAGTGATGCTGATGAATATATTTAAAAATTGTAAGGAAAACATGAACGATAAAACTGGTGAGTTCAAATAAGACGCCTCGGTTAAATTATTTTCTATCAACCCATATATTTTTTTATGTTTACAAGTGAGGGACTTCGCCATCTAGTATCGACATACGTTTAGGAGGAAGTCAATCAATGTTTCAATAAAAATGTGTTACAATACGAACAATATAGATCAAGAAACTTGTTATCAGGTGGAATCGAAATTCACTATTAATAAAATAATCTGGGTTATTATGCCGTGGTTGGGTGGATATTTCATGATAAGCCAGCGTTACGTCCCCATCTGCGAAAGACGTTTTCAAGGATTATAGTAGCTTCTTTGACTGTCCGATTCACACCGTGACAATGGCGATCTAGATTGTGAATCGGACATTCAAAGAAGCTACGATCCCCCTTGATAATGTCCTCCGCAGATGAGGACGCAACGTTCGGTTTTAATGGAAAATCCGTCCCACCACGTCATAATAGCCCGGAATATTTTATAAACTGTGACATTTCCAGCCGTGAAAGTTTACATCTTACAACGAGAAATGAAATTAAAAAAATTTTTCAGTCTCATGTGTCTCAGATGGTCGAGCTCTGTCAGGATTGTTTTAAAGCAAGCCAGCATGGTTTTAACGCAAGCTGAGTAGCACAAGATGGTGTGGTTATTTGTGCCACCAAACAGTTCGTATGGCTTGCCTTAAAATTATGAGACTACGTCAAAAAGTGGCTTCAATATAGTCGAGCGACGTAGTGCCTGGGATACAGAAGTTGCAACTTAGTTCTCTGCAGTGTTCGTTGAGTATATCCCTTAATCGTCGCTTCCTGGATCTTCTGGTAATAACATTATACCTGTACTTGCGCGTTCACTTCAATACTGAAAAGTGCCATTAGTTTGTGGAGTACTCGGTTGTGAGGCAGTCGTGTCCGAACTTCTGAGGTCTCTTACCGAGTCTCTAAGAGTTCCTGCTTTTGGTGACCTCTCTGCTCGTTTAAATGTGGTGACGTAGTCTGACATAAATACTGTTAGCGAAATTTTAGTGTGAAACAAGAAACAAACCAGGCACTGTTCCGAACTATTCCGGACAGCTTAATATACTGCCATTTAGGACTACTCCACAGCAAAAAACAGAGTTGTTTACTATATTCCTTTTGGCAAACTGTGTAAGCACAGTACCTGTTATGTCTCGCAATGGGATCTATACTCCGCAGGATAGTTGATACGTTTAAAAAAGCCTCAGCATTTTCTTCTTTTTTATAACTTCTTGTATTATTTGCTTTCAGCAAATATATGATAATATGCACATGATACTGGATAACGTTTATGTGGTTGAAGCTGATCGGTAATGACGAATAAAACATTTTACTTAAATATCAGGCAGCTTTTTGATCACAAGTGTAAATGAGCGAACATCGTTATAAAATCAGTAATTCCGAGAAAAGAACTGAAAATCTTCCGCTTTTACTCCAGTACTGAACTTTACTAGAGGATACTCTTACTCCCGTCGTCGTTTGAGACTTTCGAAGAACTTGTTAGTTGATTCCAGCAAAAAGAAACACATAGCTCTCTAACTTTTCTCCATACACAGGTTAGAGAACACAGCTGTTGTAAGATTGCGTGGGTTTGTGTTACTCTTTACTTCTCCTGCCGATAAACATTTCGTAATACTGATAGGAACTGAAGCAGAATCGAATAGTAAAAGAGTGGAAATCGAGCCAATACACGGCTAGGCTATTCTACGACGGCGGCGAGATAGAAAGGCCAGAGTTATATAAATATTTACCAAACCGAAACTGGGCTCTTATTCTCCCTATTTTATGGACGCAAATAAAACTAAACGTTCCTGACATGGACTAGACACAGTTAGGTATAGACATCGTATTACACATCGTATAAGACACCTACCTTTTTTGCAACGAAATATTCCTAATAAATACAGCATGAACGTAAATAGTTTCACATACATGAAAGAATAAGATACCCAATTATAAGAATGAGCTTTTCTGCAAGCATATATCTGGTACAAACTTTTGTCATACTGCTGTTGTTCATTGCCAGATAATCTGAAAAAAAAAGTAATCAGTTCGTCGGTACACGTTGCCAATAAAAAGGAGTATCGGAGCGGACCGGCCGTTATCGATTATTCATTTTTTTAATGAAGTTATTCCTCCGGATGCAGCGGTGAGCGCTCATAATATGCGCGAAAGGGAGACTGGAAAGACTGGCAAAACTGAAGCGCGAAACGCAATTTCGCGCGGCGACCTCGCTGTTAATTTGTTTCGCAGCCGGTTAAACAAACGACGAACGCAGCAGCGCCTACGTACATTCTGGGCATTAAACTCGCTGCCGCATCGAGACTTTAAGCGCACTCCCCACACAGCGCGAACTAGCGTCAGAGTTGGCTGCAACTGAACAGACAATAACAGTCCTAGACGTGGCCGGGATATCTCTGCAAATACGTATCACCGATCTCCGATCGTCTTTAATGGCTACAGCATTGTTGCTAATAACTACAATTCCAGTAGCTGGACAGATAGGAATCTGGAAAAACTGCACCTCACAGTACGAAACTAGGTACAAGGCACCTACACCCATCCTCGTTGCCTATGTACATTAAAGAACGATAATATAGGATCGAGTTTTCTTTACTTTGTCTTGTTTTATCTTCATCCATTCCCCTCCTTCTCGTCGAAAACACGCTGCCGACGGCAAAGTCAAACACCGATCAGTTTAAAAAAATTTTGAATGAGTTCCTGCACGATGCCGCCTGTGTTATATTCCTTTGTAGTCCTCTCCACATGTTCTAGTGATGTACTGTGTGTCGTTGCGATTAGCTGTTAGAAATAATTGTAATATAGTTCCTTTATATTCGTGACCGAATTCAGGAATGGACAATGATGCAGAGTAGAAGCTTGAACAGAAGAAAGTGACAGTTGTATGTTGCCAGGGTAAAGGTGAGTATTTTAGGAAATGGCCGAAATGACGTGTTATGCCATTGCTCGTATGACAAATCCAGACAACTCACTCCTCTGCAGTTATTGCTTATTTTTTTATCTCCTTTTTCTACCAAATGATGTCAATCTAGTCTTCTTCCAGTCTTTGTGCTGCTATTGCTCTTACAACGTTCGTTTAAGAGATAAGGCACTCGTAGATGTAGTATCACTCTTCCATATTTTAGCAATTCAGCATTAATACCATCTCTTCCTGTCACTTTTGTCTTGTCAGGTGATGTTAAGGCAGACTGTTATTTCATCAGACAGTATTCCATCTAATCCTTTCTCATCTACTGGTTCGATTTCAGTTTCTTCTGCTGTATCATCATATCATAGTCCTTTGTATTAGTTTACCCACTGTTCTTCTTCGTTATTGTTTATCTGTATCTTTTCTTTTTCTATTGTTTTTAAAGTTCTTAAATTATTTTAGGCCATTTGCTGTCTTCCATGAACATCATTCTCTATATTAGGAATAAATCTATTCCAGTGTTCTTTTCCTACTACATATACAGCAATATTTCTTCTCTCGTTATAGTATTGCTGCTTTTCAGCTGCGGGGTTACTTAAGTATTATATACAGGGTGTCTCATTTATCTTGACCACCCTAAATAACTGTTTGTCCAGATGAAAATTAGAAGATGTTTCAAGCAAATGTTCTTTAGCCGTCAGGGGGACATCAATCAGCACGATTGCCCTCATTGTAGCTTTGTTTCTTACAAAGATATGAACAGTGGTATGACTTTTTTAAATGGTACCCTCTATTTTTTATGCGGTAATTCATTTCCTCTCTTAACACCTATTCAAAAATGTATCACAGTGTACCATTCACTGAAATACAACGTTATTAATTACATAACACAACGTTGACTTTGAGCCCGGGATCACAAACTCGTCCACTTACTGGAGTTGTCAAAAAACAAATGAAAACCAAGTAAAAACATAACACAAAATTGATTTTGGCTCTCCTGTACCATTTCCCAGGTGTAGAACATTCAAAGTTGCTCAAAGTGGTGACCCTGGACACCGATACACTGGTGCACTCGTTGAATGAAAGAATTATTTACTGCTTCCAGTGTTGCCTGCTGAAGAGAATTAGAAGCAAGTACGATACGTTCCTGCATGTCCTCTGGAGTTGTCGGAATATCACCATAGACAATGTCTTTAATGCATCGTCAAAGAAAAAAGTCCAGAGGATTTACATCAGGAGCCGGCCGCGGTGGCCGTGCGGTTAGGGCGCTTCAGTCCGGAACCGCGTGACCGCTACGGTCGCAGGTTCGAATCCTGCCTCGGGCATGGATGTGTGTGATGTCCTTAGGTTAGTTAGGTTTAATTAGTTCTAAGTTCTAGGGGACTGATGACCTCAGATGTTAAGTCCCATAGTGCTCAGAGCCATTTGAACCATTTATTTAAATCAGGAGACCTAGCAGGCCTAGTAACTGTTCCTCCTTGACCAATCCATCTGGCAGGAAACCTTCGGTTCAGAACACAACTTGCACGCAAGGCATTATGTGCTAGACATCCATCGTGTTGATACCACATAAACATTCTGGTTCTTAGAGGCACTTCATCCAGAAGAGGAGGAAGAATTCGTCCGAGGCAGTTGGCGTACGCTGTGCCGTTTAGACTACCATTGATGAAATAAGGGAGAATAATTGTAGTACCAAGCATCCCACACCAGACATTAACTCTCCACTGACGCTGATGTTCCACCTGTCTAAGACATAGTGGGTTGAGACCAATAATGCATGTTCCTTGTATTTATGGTTCAAATGGCTCTGAGCACTATGGGACATCTGTGGTCATCAGTCCCCTAGAACTTAGAACTACTTAAACCTAACTAACCTAAGGACATCACACACATCCATGCCCGAGGCAGGATTCGAACCTGCGAACGTAGCGGTCACGCGGTTCCAGACTGAAGCGCCTAGAACCGCACGGCCACACCGGTCGGCCCTTGTATTTACCTGTCCTTTGTTTGAGAAGGAACATTCATCGGTAAATAGAACATTGGAGAAGAAGTTCGGGCTGGCGAGGATTTGCTGCTGTGCCCACTGACAGAACTGTACACGATTCTGGAAGTCATTCCCATGCAATTCTTGATGTAGATGTACATGGTAAGGACGGAACCAGTGACGTGTAAGAACACGATGTACACTGGTTTTAGGAATGTCAATCTCGTGTTCAAGCTGTCGTGTGCTCAAATGTGGATTCATAGCAACGGAAGCGAGAACAGTAACTTCGGCAGCTTCATCTGTGCGAGTGCTACGACGATTGCGTTGTCGTGGGTTGAAACTTCCCCTTACCTGAAGCGTCGCAACAAGACGAGAAAACATCCGTAGGGATGGTGGGTTCTTGTCAGGATATAGCTCTTTGTACAGTTCCGCTGCCTGCGGTAGCATTTCGCCTACCTTGAACAACAAAAATAAAAGAAACGTTATGTCGATGCAGTTAGTAGGAAGGACAGCCTTTACTGTATGCCTACCTTACACAACAGTATTTAAAAGGACTAAACTGCTGTACTAAATGTACCTGTAGAAAAGATAACAGAATTGCAATTACTGTTCTGCTAACTTACATTCCCCATAGATGAGAAGCATTTCTACATTCTCGTCGTTGGTGTACATTCTACTCACACAACTCTTCAACTGGTGGTTGACGGAATGGCGGGTGTGCATTCTACTTATGTTTACATTTGTCCTCTGTCAACGTCAGCACGTGGATGTGTTGCACTATCCAGAGTACCCGCACTAAGCGCTGGGAGCCTCAACGTCAGTGTTGTGTTATGTAATTAATAACGCTGTGTTTCAGTGAATGGTACACTGTGATACATTTTTGAAGAGGTGTTTACGAGACGAAATGAATTACCGAATAAAAAATACAGGGAGCCATTTAAAAAAGTGATACTGCTGTTCATATATTTGTATAAAACAAAGCTACAACTAAGCCAATCACGCTGATTGATGTCCCCCTGACGGCTAAAGAACAGTTGCTTGAAACATTTTCTAATTTTCATGTGGACAAACAGTTATTTAGGGTGGTCAAGATAAATGGGACACCCTTTATACATGCATCCTATTTTTCTTTAACAGCTCTCATTGCATTGCCAGTCCAAATTTTTAGGTCCTTTCTTTCCCTTATTTACTCTTTAACATTCCCCAAATTTTGCCATTCTTCTTCTATATTATCTTTAGTTTGTAAGTTTTCTAGCTCTTTATTTAATCTGCTTTGGTAAAGATGTTTGATGCTGTACTCTTGAGCAAAATATGCTTGATAAACGCTTTCATCTTGTTGGTTACTTTTTCGTTTTGTCTTTTTTTCCATTTAGCAAAAATATCTATTCTGGAGATTACTAGGAAATGATCTCCTCCTGTATCTGGTCGTCTATAAACTCTTGTATCCCTTACTTGACCTGCTAGCTTATCATTTACAAAGATGTAGTCAATTATTGATCTAAGACCTCTGCTGTCCCGAGTAAACTTATGTACATCTCTTTTTCTTAAAGAAGCAAGTTTGTTATTTCTAGATTATTGTAAGTGGCAAAATCGCTTAGTATTTTTCCATTTTGATTGCATACCAAAGGCCTCATAATATTCATTACTTTGATATTTCCTTTTCATGCATTGAAATCGCCCATCATAATAATCTGTTCAGTAACGCTGTGTTTTTTCAGAGTCTTCTGTAGTTCTTCATAGAAGGTTCTACATCCATCTTTTTTTCTTCTTCTGGTGCATATAAGCTTATAATGGTGACATTGGGTCTTCACGGTTTCAGTCTGACTGTGGGTATTCTTACGCTTATACATCTGCAATCTTTGATCTCTTTTTCCCCATCGCTTATGCAGGGGAAATGCCACACCTCTGCTTGCTCTTTCATTTTGTTCGACTCTGCTATAGTACATAACGCAATTACCTACATATTTATTGCCTCTCAATTTCATTGTCCTTTCTGTGATTCCTACAGCATCGATATTCATATCTTTTAGTATATTTGCTAGTTCTATCTCTTTGGAAAATTCTCTTGATGTGTCACGTTGCTACTTTGATGTATCCGTTGATCCCTTTTAGTTTGTCCTTTTTCATAGCCCTGTCATCTGCCTTTGAGACATCCTCTTTCTGGGGCTCCAGTCACGTTGCTACTTTGATGTATCCGTTGATCCCTTTTAGTTTGTCCTTTTTCATAGCCCTGTCATCTGCCTTTGAGACATCCTCTTTCTGGGGCTCCTTGGGGCACTAGGAGTAGTTCCTGTGTTCTGACGAGCCATTTGTTCAACCCACGTTGGAGGAAGACCAGGATTTTCTTTCGAGGTTATCTCGCTAGCCACATTCTAGAGGTTATTAGTTAGGGTATTCCATGGTTTGAAGCCGAAAGCTTGTGTGGTACATTTGGACGATATCATCGTATTTCCAAAGGATATCACAGAATGTGTAACTCTTGGAAGACATGTTCAGTAGGCTGTGGTCTGCGCATCTGATGCTTAGCATATGGAAGTGCCCTTTTGCACAAACACAGGTAAACTACCTTGGACCTGTGATTAACAGGAAACATGTTCAAACCTATCCTTGCCTAACAGAAGCGATATGGAACCTCGCAGTGCCACAAACCACAAAACAACTACAGTCATTGTTAGGTTTATGAAGTTATTATCACAAATTCATGAAGAGTTTTGTGCAGTTCCAGAACCCTTGTATTGATTGTTGATAAAGGATAGGGAATTCCAGTGGTGAGCAGAATGTCACACAGCATTTGAAGCATTAGTGTCTGATCCAGTAATGGTGTTTCCCGAGCTTGAGAAGGAATTAATCCTCTAATGTGACACCAGAAATGAGGCAGTTGGTGGTATTTTGAGCCAGAATAACGATGGACAGTAATATCCAGAAACGTATGTGTCCAGCTAACTAAACAAAACTGAACATATTCCTCCTCTATGTAAAAGGAAATGTTGGCAATGGTATACGGAACAGAATACCTTCGTTGTTATTTATACAGACGGAGGTTTAACCTTGTCACAGACCCCACATCATTAAAATGGCTGTTGGGGCTGAAAGATCCATTGACTATTTTAACGAGATGACCACTCAAACTCAGCGACTTTGATTATGAGGCGATCTGTAAACTAGGTAGAAAGCGCACGACTGTAAATGCATTTACTTGGAGGATTGCACTGCTGAACGTGCTAGGTAAAAGTGTAAGACAGTGGCAGAGAGTGCAAATGGCCAACGAAGTCTGTCGGGCATTTAGGTTACATCTACAGTTTGTGACACATGAGGGCTTATGCTGCGGAAACGACGAATAACGGTCTGTTTGTAGTAGTTCCAGCGGTGTCAACGACGAAATTTTGTAACAAGCACATGACCATGTGTTTTCAGCTCACAGAGAATGCTGAATAATGGAGCGGAAAGGTTCTGGTGGAGAACAAGAAAGCATGGTGTCAAGCAATATGTGATGGACTGTGTGCCTTGTGCACGAAGAGCTGATATCAGTCATCAAAAAATTCCTTTATAAAGACTACCAGTCAGTAAATAAAACAACTCAAGATGCTTAGACTAAGAAAACTGTAAAATTAGTACAACTTGTAAAAACGAAAATAAAGACAATGTAGCGTACATGTAAACAGGGTTTAGTAAACAAAAACTTAAGAATATAGGCAGAGAATTAGAAGAAAAGAGAGATTCACATAAGGCAGCTAACACGAGTTTTTTGGAGCAATCGGCACAATGTACAATTACGTAAACAGATCCGTGAGATTGTGGCAGACGACAGGCAAAGGCAAAGTTTGAGACGAATTTCTGAAGGGGAGGAGGGGCGGGAAAGGGAGTGTTGTACGACTGAATAATTTTTTTGTACGTGTTTAAATTGTTTTCATAGAAGTTTTACCACTCAGGCTCAGAACAGAGAAGACTAGCTCTGGGCCAGTGTGCCAAACGGAATGTCAACAAGGCATACCACTGTAATGTCTCTTGCAGCGTTGCAGCGGTCTCTCCGCGATATTTTCAGAAATTTTATAAATTATATAACTCAGTACATACCTCGAAATATCTCTTCTTATCTTACCAATTCCTAAACTTTAATATACGATGATTATCAATGCAAAGTAGTTTCAAGCCCTATTATTCCTTGGAGCGTCCATTTACTCCATGGAATAGCTTCTCTGCTATCTATGTTTTCTCTTATGAAAAGAATGGAGGATCTTTCCGATTAGCCGTGAAAGAAGGAGGATGTATATGTATGTATTGCTGAGCTAGTCGCCATCTTGATGAGATTCTGTATGAGAAGGAATTTAATGCATCAACTGAACTAAAGTAAGTGTGTTCGCGTATTATTTAACTATTATTATTCACAGTGTCCGCTTACTACGCTGTGTTGCACGAGATCAGTGGGGAACGTCTGATTTACACTGGACGAACCTGCCGTTTTGTATGCTCAAGATATCCAGTTACTTCAAATAAATAGGCTAACACGGTCTTACCAGCAGATCTCCGGTCTTCCCCATGTGATCACCGAAAGTTAATAATTATTACAAATGTTTTCAGGAGATCGACTGACAATTTTCGTCGCACCGAGACTTCGAAATTGCTTCACTGCCTTATGGAATTTAAGGTAAGCTCAATTTAATCAGGATAGAACAATATTGAACAGTGTGAATGTGATAAGCCTACTTTGTGAATGAAAATTCCCTTAACATTAGTGGCAGAACAACTGAGAGAAAATTTGGAATACATTTCACATAAATTTTCTCAGCATGTTATAGTCTTAGGTGGAGATTTCAATTTACCAGATATAGACTGGGACACTCAGATGTTTATGACGGGTGGTAGGGACAGAGCATCGAGTGACATTATACTGAGTGCACTATCCGAAAATTACCTCGAGCAATTAAACAGAGAACCGACTCGTGGAGATAACATCTTGGACCTACTGATAACAAACAGACCCGAACTTTTCGACTCTTTATGTGCAGAACAGGGAATCAGTGATCATAAGGCCGTTGCAGCATCCCTGAATATGGAAGTTAATAGGAATATAAAAAAAGGGAGGAAGGTTTGTCTGTTTAGCAAGAGTAATAGAAGGCAGATTTCAGACTACCTAACAGATCAAAACGAAAATTTCTGTTCCGACACTGACAATGCTGAGTGTTTATGGAAAAAGTTCAAGGCAATCGTAAAATGCGTTTTAGACACGTACGTGCCGAGTAAAACTGTGAGGGACGGGAAAAACCCACCGTGGTTCATCAACAAAGTTAGGAAACTACTGCGAAAGCAAAGAGAGCTTCACTCCAAGTTTGAACGCATCCAAAACCTCTCAGACAAACAGAAGCTAAACGGTGTCAAAGTTAGCGTAAGGAGGGCTATGCGCCAAGCGTTCAGTGAATTCGAAAGTAAAATTCTATGTTCCGACGTGACAGAAAATCCTAGGAAGTTCTGGTCTTACGTTAAATCAGTAAGTGGCTCGAAACAGCCTATCCAGACACTCCGGGATGATGATGGCATTGAAACAGGGGATGACACGCGTAAAGCTAAAATACTTAACACCTTTTTCCAAAGGTGTTTCACAGAGGAAGACCGCACTGCAGTTCCTTCTCTAAATCCTCGCACAAACGAAAAAATGGCTGACATCGAAGTAAGTGTCCAAGGAATAGAAAAGCAACTGAAATCACTCAACAGAGGAAAGTCCACTGGACCTGACGGGATACCAATTCGATTCTACACAGAGTACGCGAAAGAACTTGCCCCCCTTCTAACAGCTGTATACCGCAAGTCTCTAGAGGAACGGAAGGTTCCAAATGATTGGAAAAGAGCACAGGTAGTCCCAGTCTTCAAGAAGGGTCGTCGAGCAGATGCGCAAAACTATAGACCTATATCTCTGACGTCGATCTGTTGTAGAATTTTAGAATATGTTTTTTGCTCGAGTATCATGTCGTTTTTGGAAACCCAGAATCTACTATGTAGGAATCAACATGGATTCCGGAAACAGCGATCGTGTGAGACCCAACTCGTTTTATTTGTTCATGAGAACCAGAAAATATTAGATACAGGCTCCCAGGTAGATGCTATTTTTCTTGACTTCCGGAAGGCGTTCGATACAGTTCCGCACTGTCGCCTGATAAACAAAGTAAGAGCCTACGGAATATCAGACCAGCTGTGTGGCTGGATTGAGGAGTTTTTGGCAAACAGAACACAGCATATTGTTATCAATGGAGAGACGTCTACAGACGTTAAAGTAACCTCTGGCGTGCCACAGGGGAGTGTTATGGGACCATTGCTTTTCACAATATATATAAATGACCTAGTAGATAGTGTCAGAAGTTCCATGCGGCTTTTCACGGATGATGCTGTAGTATACAGAGAAGTTGCAGCATTAGAAAATTGTAGCGAAATGCAGGAAGATCTGCAGCGGATAGGCACTTGGTGCAGGGAGTGGCAACTGACACTTAACATAGGCAAATGTAATGTATTGCGAATACATAGAAAGAAGGATCCTTTATTGTATGATTATATGATAGCGGAACAAACAGTGGTAGCAGTTACTTCTGTAAAATATCTGGGAGTATGCGTGCGGAACGATTTGAACTGGAATGATCATATAAAATTAATTGTTGGTAAGGCGGGTACCAGGTTGAGATTCATTGGGAGAGTCCTTAGAAAATGTAGTCCATCAACAAAGGAGGTGGGTTACAAAACACTCGTTCGACCTATACTTGAGTTTTGCTCATCAGTGTGGGATCCGTACCAGATCGGGTTGACGGAGGAAAAAAATGGCTCTGAGCACTATGGGACTCAACTGCTGTGGTCATCAGTCCCCTAGAACTTAGAACTACTTAACCCTAACTAACCTAAGGACATCACACACATCCATGCCCGAGGCAGGATTCGAACCTGCGACCGTAGCAGTCGCACGGTTCCTGACTGAGCGCCTAGAACCGCGAGACCACCGCGGCCGGCTTGACGGAGGAGATAGAGAAGATCCAAAGAAGAGCGGCGCGTTTCGTCACAGGGTTATTTGGTAACCGTGATAGCGTTACGGAGATGTTTAACAAACAGACTCTGCAAGAGAGGCGCTCTGCATCGCGGTGTAGCTTGCTGTCCAGGTTTCGAGAGGGTGCGTTTCTGGATGAGGTATCGAATATATTGCTTCCCCCTACTTATACCTCCCGAGGAGATCCCGAATGTAAAATTAGAGAGATTCGAGCGCGCACGGAGGCTTTCAGACAGTCGTTCTTCCCGCGAACCATACGCGAATGGAACAGGAAAGGGATGTAATGACAGTGGCACGTAAAGTGCCCTCCGCCACACACCGTTGGGTAGCTTTCGGAGTATAAATGTAGATGTAGATGTAGAACATACGCATATTTTTACTATCCTGATCAGTGAAGCTAAATCAGGCCGATGTGAGAGAGGTTTTTAAATTTTTTGAATACCACAAAAAAAATATTAAACCACCAACGTAACATATTTCAGGGTATAAACTGAACAGTACCACACAACCTTGTAGCGAGAAAGGCAGAAACGCAAACATAGCCGTGCTGCATAACAAGGCACTGTGAAGTAACACTATGCAACATCAACGACAGGGCGGTGCTGCAAAGTCAAACAAAGGCAAAAAGACCCAAGTTCGGCGACTCATAATAATTACTGGATTGCCACAGCAAGGAAAATAGTGCTGAAGGGACCGATAAACGAGGCCAAATGTGCTCATATACCGAGACCCACTAAATCATAGGTGCAGGCTCACCCCTTTTAAAAAACGAAGCTTTCGGAGTTCAGAGACAAATTCAGTTATGCTAATATTCTGTCCGTGTCGCTAGAACCAGAGAGGCGACAGTCTATTGAGTTTAGTGAAACCATGACAAGCTGATCAGTTATGGCCTGCCGGCACCCTGGTTGCTGACTTCAGTATTGAAATGCACCTGTGGTCTGTCATTGCTGCCACTACCTACGGTACACGCGGATGAGAATAATGGCCAGCCAGCCCTCCTACATTAAGGGCCATTCCGGAGGATCTGCAAGGTGCACACTGACCAGGCATGGAACGTTAGCGCAGCCTCCTGATCGACTCGTGAGTGTCTACTGCAGTCTTGGTCAATCCACTGTGGGTGACGGGCCTAGTCTTCACTAAAGTTGTCATCCTGAGCCACATTTAGCAATCTCCACCTGAGCCCGCAACAACTTGTCTTCGTGAGCGCTGAGGTGGGAACCATTTTGTATCGCACAACTTTCGGCGGGCGACACCTCGTCATCCCTTTGCTGCCACCAGCACTGCATGCAACCGTGGCACGACCTGCAGAGCGATGTCATATCTCTCAGACGAGCCATCAGCACTTCTTTATGGCATGTGTTTAAGCCCAGATGACAACCACTGCTGTGAAGATATAACTCTATAATCTCAACACGAGAAATAAATGTTATTGTATATATCACTGTGTCACTGACGCCTCCGGGCATAAACTTAATTACTCACGTACGCTTCGTACTCAGCTTACTGTTCACAAGGCGATCCCAGCTTTCTACACTCCTGGAAATTGAAATAAGAACACCGTGAATTCATTGTCCCAGGAAGGGGAAACTTTATTGACACATTCCTGGGGTCAGATACATCACATGATCACACTGACAGAACCACAGGCACATACACACAGGCAACAGAGCATGCACAATGTCGGCACTAGTACAGTGTATATCCACCTTTCGCAGCAATGCAGGCTGCTATTCTCCCACGGAGACGATCGTAGAGATGCTGGATGTAGTCCTGTGGAACGGCTTGCCATGCCATTTCCACCTGGCGCCTCAGTTGGACCAGCGTTCGTGCTGGACGTGCAGACCGCGTGAGACGACGCTTCATCCAGTCCCAAACATGCTCAATGGGGGACAGATCCGGAGATCTTGCTGGCCAGGGTAGTTGACTTACACCTTCTAGAGCACGTTGGGTGGCACGGGATACATGCGGACGTGCATTGTCCTGTTGGAACAGCAAGTTCCCTTGCCGTTCTAGGAATGGTAGAACGATGGGTTCGATGACGGTTTGGATGTACCGTGCACTATTCAGTGTCCCCTCGACGATCACCAGTGGTGTACGGCCAGTGTAGGAGATCGCTCCCCACACCATGATGCCGGGTGTTGGCCCTGTGTGCCTCGGTCGTATGCAGTCCTGATTGTGGCGCTCACCTGCACGGCGCCAAACACGCATACGACCATCATTGGCACCAAGGCAGAAGCGACTCTCATCGCTGAAGACGACACGTCTCCATTCGTCCCTCCATTCACGCCTGTCGCGACACCACTGGAGGCGGGCTGCACGATGTTGGGGCGTGAGCGGAAGACGGCTTAACGGTGTGCGGGACCGTAGCCCAGCTTCATGGAGACGGTTGCGAATGGTCCTCGCCGATACCCCAGGAGCAACAGTGTCCCTAATTTGCTGGGAAGTGGCGGTGCGGTCCCCTACGGCACTGCGTAGGATCCTACGGTCTTGGCGTGCATCCGTGCGTCGCTGCGGTCCGGTCCCAGGTCGACGGGCACGTGCACCTTCCGCCGACCACTGGCGACAACATCGATGTACTGTGGAGACCTCACGCCCCACATGTTGAGCAATTCGGCGGTACGTCCACCCGGCCTCCCGCATGCCCACTATACGCCCTCGCTCAAAGTCCGTCAACTGCACATACGGTTCACGTCCACGCTGTCGCGGCATGCTACCAGTGTTAAAGACTGCGATGGAGCTCCGTATGCCACGGCAAACTGGCTGACACTGACGGCGGCGGTGCACAAATGCTGCGCAGCTAGCGCCATTCGACGGCCAACACCGCGGTTCCTGGTGTGTCCGCTGTGCCGTGCGTGTGCTCATTGCTTGTACGGCCCTCTCTCAGTGTCCGGAGCAAGTATGGTGGGTCTGACACACCGGTGTCAATGTGTTCTTTTTTCCATTTCCAGGAGTGTAGTTGCTACACAGTATTATTGTTTTCAATTCCAAATTGATAACGGACAATTTTATCCTGAAAAACTGAACAGTTCGTGCAGCATCTGACAGCGAGAGGTTCATAGCTTGTGCTGTAGGTGCTATAAGGATACACTGCCTTTTGTTAAGTTTAAATCCAAGGTTTCTCCTGAGTAGAATTTCCAGGTTTCCCCAGATTTGGCCTAGTCTGGAGGGCGTAAGGGGGCGTCCTGGAGGAGTTTTTATATAGGTGCCTGGGGTAAACCCTGACCTTTTTCTGTGTCTGGAGAAATTCGTTTGACTGTAAAAAAATAGATTTTAATAAACCTTAGGCAAAATTCACTAAATTAAGACTGATGCTCGGGTAGTTTCTTTTGTTTTATATTAAAAACCAACATATCGTCGACGGATTGTATGCATATTGGAAAATAATCCGGTTTGAACTAAATGTCTGGGGTTTTGAAAGTCTTTGTTCTTAAGTTACATATTGCCTCGAGCTGAAATGAAGAGATGACCGAAATTAGTATTGGACAACTCCTCTCAGATCACAAAAGAATTCAGGTCTAGGTTCATTTATTTCGTTATAAATACACGTATCTCGTACCACCTACGAAGAAAGAATTTGTATCGTAAAGATGCTCGTATGGGCTTGGAGAACTCTTCAACTTTCTCCCTCATTGCCAGCCAACACCGAGTATCACTGTGAGTTACCAAGGAAATTATGTTCACAACAGGAAAATGTACAGATGTACGAGGGATACCCAAAAAAGCCAGAATTATTTTTTTAAAAACTATATATTTTTAAATTGTTTTCAAAACATCTGTATCCCCTTCAAAATGCTCTCCATTGAAGCTAATACGTTTGTTCCACCAGTGCTTCCATTGTTCGTAACATTTTTTGTAGTCATCTTTAAAAATGGCTAACAGCTCCTCCCTCGTTCTTCTCTTGACTTCTTATGTTGACCAGTCTGTGTCCTCTCACGCCCCTTTTCATGCATGGAAACATGAAAAAGTCGCATGGAGCCAGGTCAAGGGGCTTGGGCCAGCGGAACCACGCCATTTTTAGCCGAAAACTATCTAACAGAGATGGCTGTGTGTGCAGGTGCGTTGTCATGGAGGAAGAACCAGTCTCCTGCCTGCAACAAACCTTGTCTTTTTTTATGAACACTGTTGCGCAATCTTCTTAAAAGTTTCAGATAAAATGTTTGATTGACCTCTGATCTGGGGAAACAAACTGTGGATGACCTATGCCCTTGGCATCAAAAAATCAAACTGGCATTGTTTTCATGTTTGATTTGACTTGTCGACATTTTTTGGACAGGGTGACGATGACGTCTATCATTGGTTTTACTGTTGCTCTGTTTCTGCCTCGTAATCATAGCACCATGACTCATCACCAGAAATGGCCTTTGACAGAAAACCTTGATCAGTTTGAAGCTGTTGTTTCGAAGCAATTGTTGGGTCAGAACCAGAGGAACAAACTTGGCAGCAAACCTTTTCATTCTCAAATCTTCTATTAAAATTCGCTGAACCGAGCTCCAAGATAACCCACTAATTTCTGGCAGTTGATCAATTGTCTATCGACGGTCTGTGAGCAGAAGCTCTCGATTTTTTCAGTATTTTCGTCCAGAACGAGGTTTATCATCAATTGACATGTCGCCATTTTTAAATCGAGTAAACCACACGTACACTAGAGTTTTTTCCCATAGCATCATCTTGGTAAGCTGTTTTCAACATTAAAACAGTTTCAGCAGCATTTTTACCGAAAAGAAAACGAAATTTCTCAACTTCACGCTGTTCACTTATACTTCGCATCATTAACAACGAATCAAGAACAAAACAGCACTAGCAAAAACATTCACTCCAGATGAACAGAACAAGCCAGGTCGACAACACAGGCGGCACTGAACTGGCAAACGTTTGCGTTATACAAGCCTAACGGCACAAATGCGTACTACACAAGCTCCACCCACGCCAATGTCATTTCGTTTTCTTTTTTTTTGGGGGGGGGGGGGAGGAGGGGGCGGGGTACCCTCTCCTACTATGGACGAGGTGGGTAAATACGGGTGGGAGAAGAGGGGAGGGGAAGAGTAATGTTAAACAAAGTTCGACCACAGCCTAATATACAGGGTGGTCCATTAATCGTGACCAGGCCAAATATCTCACGAAATAAGCGTCAAACGAAAAAACTACAAAGAATGAAACTTGTCTAGCTTGAAGGGGGGAAACCAGATGGCGCACTGGTTGGCCCGCTACATGGCGCTGCCATAGGTCAAACGGATATCAGCTGCGTTTTTTTTAATAGGAACCCCCATTTTTTATTACATATTCGTGTAGTACGTAAAGAAATATGAATGTTTTAGTTGGATCACTTTTTTCGCTTCGCGATAGATGTCGCTGTAATAGTCACAAAAATATGGCTCACAATTTTCGACGAACAGTTGGTAACACGCAGGTTTTTTAAATTAAAATAGAGAACGTAGGTACGTTTGAACATTTTATTTCGGTTGTTCCAATGTGATACATGTAGCTTTGTGAAGTTATCATTTCTGAGAACGCATGCTGTTACAGCGTGGTTACCTGTAAATACCACATTAATACAATAAATGCTCAAAACTATGTCCGTCAACCTCAATGCATTTGGCAATACGTATGACGACATTCCTCTCAACAGCGAGTAGTTCGCCTTCCGTAATGTTCGCACATGCATTGATAATGCGCTGACGCAGGTTGTCAGGCGTTGTCGGTGGATCACGATAGCAAATATCCTTCAACTTTCCCCACAGAAAGAAATCCGGGGACGTCAGATCCGGTGAACGTGCGGGCCATGGTATGGTGCTTCGACGACCAATCCACCTGTCATGAAATATGCTATTCAATACCGCTTCAACCGCACGCGAGCTGTGTGCCGGACATCCATCATGCTGGAAGTAAATCGCCATTCTGTCATGCAGTGAATCATCTTGTAGTAACATGGGTAGAACATTACGTAGGAAATCAGCATACATTGCACCATTTAGAGTGCCATCGATAAAATGGGGGCCAATTATCCTTCCTCCCATAATGCCGTATCATACATTAACCCTGCCTAGGTCGCTGTTGTCCCACTTGTCGCAGCCATCGTGGATTTCCCGTCGCCCAATAGTGCATATTATGCCGGTTTACGTTACCGCTGTTGGTGAATGACGCTTCGTCGCTAAATAGAACGCGTGCACAAAGTCTGTCATCGTCCCGTAATTTCTCTTGTACCCAGTTGCAGAACTGTACACGACGTTAAGTCGTCGCCATAAAATTCATGGTGCATAGGAATACTGTACGGGTGCAATCGATGGTGACGATGCATTCTCAACACCGACGTTTTTTAGATTCCCGATTCTCGCGAATTTTTCCGCTACTGATGTACGGATTAGCCGCGACAGCATCTAAAACACCTAGTTGGGCATCATCATTTGTTGCAGGTCGTGTTTGACATATCACATGTGGCTGAACACTTCCTGTTTTCTTAAATAACGTAACTGTCCGGCGACCGGTCCGGACCCTTGGATGATGTCGTCCAGGATACCGAGCAGCATACATACCACACGCCCGTTGGGAATTTTGATCACAATAGCCATACATCAACACGATATCGACCTTTTCCGCAATTGGTAAACGGTCCATTTTACACGGGTAATGTATCACGAAGGAAATACCGTCCGCACTGGCTGAATGTTACGTGATACCGCGTAGTTTTACGTTTTTGACTATTACAGCGCCATCTATCACAAAACGAAAAAAGTGGTCCAACTAAAACATTCATATTTCTTTACGTGCTACACGAATATGTAATAAAAAATGGGGGTTCCTATTTTAAAAAACGCAGTTGATATCCGTTTGATATGGCAGCGCCATCTAGCAGGCCAACCATAGCGCCATCTGGTTTCCCCCTTCAAACTAGACGAGTTTCGTTCTTTGTAGTTTTTTTCGTTTGATGCTTATTTCGTGAGATATTTGGCCCAGTCTTTATCAATGGACCACTCTGTATACAGTCGTGACATTCAGAGTTGTATAAGTTGTTACTGTCCTCCAGTTCAAGTGACACTAGCGCCCCAAGTGGCAAGACAGCCGGCTGCTCTTAACGTCATCGTAAGATTGATGTTTGTTTTTATTTTTGTTGCGTCCCAAGCTTACCAAAATAAAATATAAAATATATGAATGATTTAAAGTTTCATGTAAATACGATCAAAACTCACAAATGAAGCGAAATAGGCTACAACATCTTCATGAAGAAATATTTTCCTAATTGCATATAATTGCAGCTAGCCAATTCGAAAGCAGGACAACACAAGCACAAGAAGTGTCTGTGTTCCTGTCTGTTCTAATTATGATAGGTACTTCCCTTGACACGCAACGTTTGTTTGCACAGAATCTAATGATTTGCACATTCTTACACTTTACTCGAATTTCGAAGGCATGAATTTTTATATAAATACTTCTTTAAAAAAACGACTTTGTTGAAGATACTGACGCTTGTAGCTCTGATGTAGCAACAATTGTGAACTGTGCCGAGAAACAGTTGTATAGCTTTTGACGTTTTATTATAACACCTGTGGGAGTTTTCTCCTGAGCTATGGTTGTGGTGGTTTATTTGGTACCTTAAACAGTGTACGTACTATATTCCATTCCAGTCTTCTGTTTTCCTCATTCATAAACTGCTTTAGTTCGGAATTACAAAACTTCATGTTACTGTGTAGTAATACGACGTCTTTCTGCAAAAGGTTATGTCTTCCGATGTTCACCTGCTTTTTTCTTCTCTTAAAAAGTTGTTCTTCACTGTATGTCAGCAGTCTACAATACCGTCATACATAAACAGTCCCGTAACATGGTATTTGATTCCTATCGAGCTCGTTAGGAAACTTAAGAACTGTTACTTCTATTTGCTCCGCTATGTATGCTCCCTTTTGCAGAAACCATGATACAAAACAAAATAAACAATACTACTCAAATTCATCAAATATCGCATTCAATAGCGCATCTTACTACCCGATTGGAGTGCTGCTGTCGCAGTGTATAACAGATTTTATGGTTCAAATTGAACCGTCGTCCTCCCGAATGCGAGTCCAGTGGTATTTTTGTTATCTACCAGAACTCTGTAGAGATTCTGCAAGCGCTTATGAATACCAGCGATGCTCTCGTTTTCCGTCAAAAGAGTCTCAGTGACAGCTCTCTGCTTGGAACGCACGTCCTTCACAGACGCCATTTTCAAAGCTACGTACAGCGCCGCCCTTATGGGAACTTCATGAAACTATAGGAGCAGAAGCGGAAATATTGCATGCTGTCCCACAACAAAAAATGGTTCAAATGGCTCTGAGCAATATGGGACTTAACTTCTGGGGTCATCAGTCCCCTAGAACTTAGAACTACTTTAACCTAACTAACCTAAGGACATCACACACATCCATGCCCGAGGCAGGATTCGAACCTGCGACCGTAGCGGTCGCGCGGTTCCAGAATGTAGCACCTAGAACCGCTCGGCTACACCGGCCGGCCAACATATTTTAGCTGGAGCTTGTAGACTGTATATTTGACTGCAGTACGAGAATATATTAATCATTTATTTGCGTTGGTTATTACATGGTAACTATTTAGTCATACATGGGATAAGTATTCGCAGCGCAAACGCAAAAGACCTTCAGCCTTTATTACCGGTTGCATGCGACATGACGTGTTTCAACAGCACGCTGTCATCTTTAGCCGCCAACACTTTATCAAATGCAATATTTTGTTTATAATGTTGATGCTTTTGCTGTATCCGGCCCTCGGGCTTTGAAGCTTCATAAGGGTGGAGAGATAAGCGGCAGCTACTGAGCAATTTTTCCTCGCTGTTGCAGGGTGGAACTGCCGAGCGCGCACCGCAACGGCAGCCTCTACCAGTGCTGCTCGGGCTTCTGCATAGATCTACTGGAGAAGTTCGCCGAAGAGCTGGCCTTCTCGTACGAGCTGGTGCGGGTCGAGGACGGCCGCTGGGGAACCATCGAGGTGAGCCACTGCTAAGCTCCTCCTGTCCCGCCCGGCTCGCTTCTTGTATTCCTGCAGGGCCAACACTGACAGCCTGACTCTCTCGGGTGGCAAAGGGTGGTAGACCAGCAGTCATAGTGAACGATTAGCAAACAGTAGTTTGTTAATGGAGATTCTTGTTCGGCTGAGAAACATGGGACACAGTATGCACGAAGTCCCATCTCAGTGTGCATGCCCATAACACACACACACACACACACACAGCGATGTATAATGGAGGAGTAAGTAATTATTTTCCAGAAGGTAGCATCTCATAGTTTATTTTACTGAGAAAGATATTAATTAGAAATGAGAAACAAAGTTTACAGATAATGTCAGCGACAAAAAGAGATATAAATCAATAATGTAACAAAGTACGTTATAATGGTGTTTATCAGGGGCGGCCAAGACTTCAGCTCGCAGGCTGTACCTGGCAAGAGTGCCAAAGCGCTCAATCTCGCTTCGTATTACCTGTACTCGCTGTCTAAGAGCTAGGAGCGGGAAGGGGGAAGGGGGAAAAACTGCGAACGTGATGTATTTAAGTGTCAGGGCAGTTGCACTGCAAACAACTTGGTTTTATACTTCACATTTATCAACAACATCGATCACAAAAAACACAAATTTTCACTGTTATTTAATTATTATTGGTGTCTTGAAGACGTAATATAATTTTTATGTGGTACAAACCGCCGGCGTACTGACAGACGCAGACAATGTCACAGAGTTTCGCGCTAAAGCTGCCACGTAATCGTGACTAATTTAGTTTCGTAAACCAAAAACAGTCTTTCGCACAAATATGTAGATAGAAATACTGTAGCACTTTTGTAACCTCATTTCGGAGACATGGAAACTCTACCAGAGCGAAGCAATTTAGTCGTCCCGGACAGTTTTAACGTAAAAAGATTCGTCATAATTTGAATTATGACGTCTGCACCTGCACAGGGGCGCTTACAGCTGTAACAGCGACGGTCTTAAAAACATCACAGAAACAGTTGTAAGACTGACAGTGTACCCAAAATCTTTATGGAACTATCCTTGTACTTCTTTCTAGGCCATAAGGAATTCTTCAGACCTTCAGCTTAGGGAACTGGACTGTCTTTGTCAGAATGTGTTCCTTGTACAACGCAGTTTCTATTTAAGTGCATCCCCATCATGTCAGAAAGAAATTACCTTGCAATGTCTTTCTCTGGGCAGCTTTTTAAACTATTAAAACTAATGTTCACATTCTCTATTTTTACTTCTTTATTGGTATATTCTGTGTCGTCCAGTCCACTTAAAATGCGAATTCTGTACTCAGTTCCGGATGTTCTAATTTTCGTTGTTGCACTCACTTATTTCCTTTAAGAAATTAAACAGTAGCGAGTTTTACATAGAAGAATCGTACCAGGCACGCCTCTTGACTTAACCTGCGAAATTTGCAGATACGTGTGAAGTGTCTATACCCTTCGTTTATTTCCACTGAAATGTGTTTCAGCTGACAATGGTATAATGCGCGTAACTTCAGAAATTTTACTATCCCTACCACAAATTTCTTCACGTGCTCCAGGCCTGCAAATTTAGCACAAAGTGCTTTTTGATGTACAAAATGGTGAATCCCGTCTGTCAGTCTTTGTAACTGTTTGCTCTTTCATCTCCACCAAATTTTTTAAATTTTTTCTAAATGGTATTGTAATGTTGTTTCATATCATATCTGCACTGCCTGTCACTTATGTGAATTGAGAATTCTTATTCTCCTCTTCTGTCGCTCCCATTCATTCTAAAGGATTCCGACGATGGATAGCTACACTACCTCCTTTGTGCAAACAGCCACTGGACATGTGGACGTCCTTCATACCACGAACAAATAGCGAAGGGTAAACAATACTGACACCACGATTCTGCCGAATTCAGAGAGTTGTGCCCAATGAGAAACGCCGCACCGAAACGCTAAATGAAATGTCGCGCTTTACAGGGTACTTCTGGGAAGGACCGAGCAAACGCGAGTGATGTTCATTTTACGCTGACCTCGTGCTCAAGAGCTCCAGTGGATAAAACTCAGCATATCATAAACGTTTGTCATAGCTGACTTTTATCCACTTGATGTCTTGTGAATGAGGTCAGCATAAACGAACATGTTTTACTACCAAAACAACAATAAGTGTTATACATAAAGTTGACAGTTCGAACTGTTGAAACCGGTCGTCGTGAATAAAAAGACATTTCGTGTGATCTTGGTTTTTGAATAATTTTTAACAGTTAAAGCAGATCGCCCTTCAATACTCTCATAATCAGAAAATTTAGTTAGTTACCAGCTACATTTCATTCGAGCAAGAAAACAACTGATTCCAGCAGTTCATTTTGAGAAAATTATAGTTAAAAACATGTCAAGGCTTTGGTACAGTGACTAGGATGCATTTATGCGCATTACACCTGGATTACGGTGCTGAAGTTATAGCAGAGATCATGTCTTTGAGGTAGTAACAGGTTGTACCATGAAGTTCTTTATATACCTTGTTTCATATACATGTATGCACTGTACTATACCGCTATTGTGAGACGCCATGAATACGCTATTCTACAGTCAAAAGCCACTCAGATGCTGTTCTACAGCATGGGGTATGCAAAGAGTACCCCACCGAGCGTAATAGTCGACTGCCACTTCGCACACACGAATGTAGACTTTTAGGGTGCAGTAATTGAATTAGTGATGGCGATGGCGCGAATATGTCCGATACTACTCGCAAATTGTATTTCAATAAATGTTTATTATTATGAGTTAATGTCTTCCTCATTGCCTCATTGCTGTCTCCCCGAAAATAATTAGTTAATCCTCAGTTATAAACTCGTATATATGTGTGTGTGTGTGTGTGTGTGTGTGTGTGTGTGTGTGTGCGAGCGCTAGCGCGCTCACGCATGCGCACACTGACATGCGTCCTCCGACTTCTAGTTCCCTCCCCTACACCACCCGCTGCAGAGACGATGATTCAGAGTTGACAGTAAGTGTGTGTCCACATTCCTTGACCCAGTGGCCTCATTATCAAATTACTGACATCATTTTTATCAGTACAACGAATCAATTAGGTCCTCATCTATTGAGGCTTTGTGATGGCTCCAATACGCCCAGATTCTGTAACATGATTTGCACACAAAATTTCGTGAAAACCACTGGTCCGATTCTAAAATTATGGAAGAAGAAAATCCTTACATAGCACCACTCAAAAGGCTCAAGTAATCTTTATCCGCCGTATCACGTAGAATGTGCTGTTAATTTTTTGTTCTGGAGTGTGAAGAGAAAAAGAACGTTGATTGACCGTATTATAAATTTGACAAGCCCAGATAATACAGAAAATTACACCTCTTGCGGTTCCATTGAAAAAATAATTGGCCAGGTGCTGGTAGGACTCGCACGTGAGGTTCCGCACAAACGCAATTGTGTATATTGACAGTTCATCCATCTCTGGAATCAAGAGTCTTGACGATTTTGCCCGTTCATTACATTGATACTGGAAAGATAGTAGTACTGAGAATTCCAAGACTTTCGAGAATGTTTTAATTTTAAATTTGAAGTGAAGAACTGAGAAAAGAAATATTTTTTCGTGTGATATAATTACTAATTACCAGTTTTATGATTTTTTTCCCTTCATTTTTACTGCGAACAAATTTCATGATTCTAGGTCGGACGGAGTTCCCTATAGGCTTTAATTAGTGATATATGAAGATAGTAACGGTTCTCGAAAGAACAGATACCATTGATGACCATGCAGCTTCTCTAGAATAAATGATAATTAATTGAAACTCTCAGCTGACGACAGGTCTTGATGATATACCTCGATGGGGACAGCTGAAAATGTGTGCCCCGACCGGGACTCGAACCCGGGATCTCCTGCTTACATGGCAGACGCTCTATACATCTGAGCCACCGGGGACACAGATGAACAGCGCGACTGCAGGGACTTATCCCTATTAGGTACATTACGTATGTAGATTGTGGACAGTTGGGAATGTGGGTCTCACGGGAAGCGTGCAAGGGTTAAGTCCCTGCAGTCGATCTGCTCATCTGTATTCTCGGTGGCTCGGTGTTATATCAACAAGACCTGTCGGCACCTGAGGGTTATAATTAATTATCATTTAATAATGAGTTTGCGAGTATAAAAATATATGACGTAAGTGGCCGTATCTTTTGATTGTATTGACTTTCAGAAGCTTAACTTTTTGACACCAACAAGAAATCATAGACATGTAAGTGACACTCGAAAATTCCAACTTGATACGTCTACCCATTCCTGAGAAAAACGAAATCTTAACAGACGGACAGACACAGACAGGTGGATCACAAATGAAAAAAAAATTTTCCTGTGATATAATGACAAATTAACAATTTTATGTTTTTCCCTTCAGTTGCGTTGTGAAATAGTGCATAGTAGGTCAACGGGAAGTACCCTGCAGGTTTTGATGAGTGAGTTTCGGCGTATGAAAATATATGACATAAATGGCTGTATAGCTTTAGAAGATTCAGTTTTTTATTCCGTCAAGGGACCGTAGATCTTAACATGTGACATACGTTTGAACTCGATACGTCTATGACATACGTTTCAACTCGATACGTTTACCTGTTCCTGACGAAAACGGTTTTTAACAGTCGGACAGACAGACAGGCAGGCAGACGGTCAGCAAACTGATCCTGAAAGCATTCTGTTTACACGGATTGGGGTGCGGAAACCTAAAAATTATTTTTCGAAGTTTTTCCAAGATTAATAATAGGACTACCAACATGAACTGAAAAAAATTGTTCACATGGCTCTGAGCACTATGGGACTCAACATATGAGGTCATCAGTCCGCTAGAACTTAGAACTACTTAAACCTAACTAACCTAAGGACATCACACACATCCATGCCCGAGGCAGGATTCGAACCTGCGACCGTAGCAGCAGAGCGATTCCGGACTGAAGCGCCTATAACCGCTCGATCACAGCAGCCGGTCCCGCATTATGACAACGACTGCTCTGTTTTCCGCGTCTCCTCGATGCAGAATGGATAAGTTTCAAATCTCTGCATTCTGTGATGAGGCGTGGAGTCCAATACCTTGTCAGCTACATGCCGTTTTTAAATCCTTGAACTACTTTCTGAAGGTGTTCATGACAATTGTATGTGTACAACTGACTACTTTCACAGTTTTCGAAACATTCATTTCAAGCTACCAGGCCACACCAATCGCCCCTTTTCAGAATCACTTATGTCAGTGGACATCCCCATTTTGCAGTCTGCATCGTCACTATAATTATTCCCCATTCCTTTCTGCTCCACTTGCATACATGTACTTTCATTGCTGTGGCATGTGCCCATAACTGGGCGGTAGTCAGTCTTGCTGTGGGCAGTGGTCACAATGTATTGTCTCCTTCGTGTCTATTGTGCAGAATAAAAACCCAACCACCTTCACCTCCATTAATTTGTTGGAAATCAATCAGTTACAAACTTTCTAACATATTTCAACTTCTGTTGCAGACACCAACAACCAACACAAGAATGCTCTCAGGAAGCTAACGAAGAAACCCATCCTTTACTAACAAAGGCAATGAATTTGTTATATCAGCTTGCACTCAATTCAAAGATATATATAGCAGATTGTATGTGTGTACATCCAGCATCTCCACCCAAACACCTGCATCGATTTCACCCAAATCTGGCACAGAAACAGCAGGTCTCATGAGTTTAAGCACTGTGGGATTTATAGTCTCCTAGCTTCAGTAGGGGAGAAGATACTGGCAAAAAGGTGTGTTTGAAGCCCCTGGCATGTAGCCTGCCCTGCATGACAGTAATGTTGAATGGGAACAGTATCGACCCGCAAATCAATCTGGTTTGCAGAGCTGCCTACATGTCATGAGGGAGAAATGGTTTTCTGGGACCAAATATGTAGGCTGCCCTGCATGACAGGCATGTTGTTTTGGAGTAGTATCAAGCTGCTTTATCGACCTGTTTTGCTTATCAGTCTGTACAAGAGAGGTAAATAAACGACTTTCAAGCCCCTGGTGCGTAGCCTGCCCTGTATGAGAGGCATATTGTGGCAGTAGTATTGGCCTGCTTTACTGAACAGTATTGTAGAGGTTAAACGAGCCAGTGAGCATGAGTGGGGACAGGTTGGTATGGATAGAAGAGGGGACAGACAGAGCGAGGGGGAGGAGGGAGAGAAGCATGAGGCCGGTAGAGGGTGTACAGTGGTGGTGGGCAGACAGAAAAGGAAGAGGGGAAGGTGGAGATGGAAAGGGGGAGGAGACTATAGTCATAGGGATTGGGAGAAACATATAAAAATATGGCCAAAGAGAGGGGATCTAGACAATGGACAATGAGAGGGAGAGGAGGAGATGAAGTGACAGAGAGAGTAGGGAAGAGTAGATAGACAAATAAAGGTGAGAGGATGAGGTGGACAGGGAGGAAGATTTGGACACAGAGATGGGTAGGAAGATGTGTGTTCAATAAATGTGTCGAAGTCATATGTGGGCAAAGTCGCGGGGAAAAGGCTACTTTGTGAATGAAACCTTGTAGACAGATTATTAAGCCCAGCTGAGTGGCCGCGCAGTTAGCAGCGCCAAGTCATAGATTGCGCGGCCCCTCCCACTGGAGGTTCGAGTCCTCCCTCGAGCATGGGTGTGTGTTTTGTTCTCAGCGTAAATTAGTTTAAGTAGTGGGTAAGTCTAGGGACCGATGACCTCAGCAGTTTCATCCCTCAGGAATTCACACACACATCGATTATTAAAATCTCTTTAATCATTATGACGTTTCGGCTGCTGCCATCATCGGATATCAGAGAGGTAAGAACTTGTAAAACAAGGTTCTGTGTCAGTACTAAAATCTGCGTTTAATCGGAGCGTCAGCTATTCCCGGTAAGGCATACTTTTAGCACTGACATAGATCCTTCTATAAGTTCTAAGCGTTTTGATAGCTAATGATGGCAGGAGCCAAAACGTCGTAATAAATAAATAAATTGTAATAAGCGATCTAGGCGGTTTTATTCACAAAGCAACTTGCCTTATCCCTGAAAATTACTTTGGCAGGATTGTAATGTAGCTAAAGTAAAAGCATGCTGTGATGTGTATAGCTCTTGTAGCCTTGGTGAAGAAGTAGAAGTGTACTATATCTTTGAGGGAAGAGCGGAGCGTGTGATAAAATTGTCACTTCAGCACTACTCCGCAACTTCTGTTTTCCCCAACGCCTTTGGCTTTAAATTCGCGTCAGAGAGTCACAACTTCAAACTTGCGGGCACCTCGCCACTCCACGCTTCCATCTAACCCGCTGGCACCTCCCCCTTCCTGCGACCTGCTTTCACCAGCCTTATTCTTGTCCCTCTAACTGCAACGTCCAACCGCTGCATAGTGCTCCTGCCCTTCCGTTAACTTCTCTTCCGCTGCAAACTTCGAGTGACCATCACGTCACGGCACTTAGGCAGTTCGCCTGCGAATAGCAATTCACACACAGTTCAAACCATAGTGGCCGTCACCTGCTCAAGTGAGCACCTTTTTTGCAACAATTATTTAAAATTCCGTTGTAGTGAAGGACGTGTCATATTGGTAAAGTCACTTGTTTGTATTCAGCAGTACATGGTTTCGAATCTCCTCTTACGGACTTCGTATTGTTTCCCTAAGTCACTAAAAATGAAAACAGTATTGTTCCTACAGTCCTTCCGCAAGTCTTTTAATGTTAGAGGCAATTTCTATACTTACTTCCTTGGTTCCTCTTATGAACATTGCGCACGTGACCACCACAGCATAATGTAACACATAATGAGCTATCCTCAGTTGAGCTACCCTCGCGCGTGCGCACATGTTGCTGCGTCAATGACTTTAGCCCTTACGTGTGTTTATTTATAATAACAACGACAATAATAATAAACGAAAGTTCTTTGTTCATACTTATTTACAATTAATAGAAACGCAGCTTCTACTCTTATATGCCACAAGTAACTCTAAACTGTGTCAGAAGGTACTTTCCTCGGCATTTTCACTTGACTGGAGTGTTACTGGTGATCCATTGTGAGTAGTTTCCACTTTTTAACAGTTCATATCCAAGATGATCCATTGTAGCCTACTTACTAAGAATATGAAGAACGAGATGTACTCAAATTCGTCCTGTAGACGTCTGTTCAAAGTACTGATGACGCTGACTATTGCTTCCCAGTATATCAATTCCTTAATGAAATTTATCGTACGTAATATACCTCGATCTCAAACAAACAGCTCAGTTCCTAAATATTCAAGGGCACTTACTTTGAACCAGAACGTGGTCTGTTATTCAGCAACAAAATTTTCAGCAAGCCTGTAGCACTAAAAAGTTTAGCTACTAATAAAGTTCAGGTTAAGAGAAGCATAAGTGATTTATTAGAGGTCAACTACTATTACTCCATTGACGAACTTCATAGCAGACTCAGTTTATGTATATGTTATCAATAACACAAAATAACGGATAACGTGAAATATGACCTGCATATAATCAGTACTGTAATATCACAAATATAAATACGTGTTTTACTTTAATTTTCTGCTTGATGATGCATAAGTACGTTACCCGAAGAATTATCATATGCATTTCAGTGTATTATACATTCACATGTTTGGTGATAAATTTGTTATTTCCTCTTAAATTAAAAAAAATTCAGATTTTTTTCACTGAGTCCATATCCAAAGGACAATTTCACTTATTATCTGTGGAAGAAACATTCGTACATCCCTTTTTTCTTTGAAATACGCTCATGATTACGACTTTTCTATGTCCTTAAGGATCTCCTCACAGTGGGCCTACTCTTACACACGACGAAACGAATATCATCATTTGATTTTCCTTACACAGGAACTGTTATTCCCTGGAATTGTGAGATATGCATAACTTTGGTGGTGAAAATGAAATCTCTTGTGGCGAGGGCCTCCGGCGTGTAGACTTGATCGCCTGGTGCAAGTCTTTTGAGGTGACACCACTTCGGTGACTTTCGCGTCAATGAGGATGAAATTGTGATGAGGAAGATGACACAAACACCCAGTCCCTGAGCAGAGAAAATCTCCAACCCAACGTAGAACAGAACCCGGTCCCCCCAGCATGACAAGCAGGCGCTCTCTCCACTCAGCTACGGTGGCGGACACTAGGGTGGTAAGGCTAATAGTCATTCAGTACCCGACAAGCCGATCCTTCGGTTATGACAATGGACTCGTAAACTGAAGGACAAGCTACTAATCCCCACAACAGGTCGCTGTCATTTCTTCTAAACTACATTAGATGCGAGCTGCGATGTTACATTTGAACATGCGTCGAGCGATTTCCTTCCTCGTCAAATGAGATGTTCCTCTATCTGTTACGACTTTGAAGTCGACAGAACGCTACAGTCGAATCGTCGTCCCTTTTTACAAACTTTCATCGATACTCACTACTTTTTATTTCGCTGGGTTTGTGAATAGTTGCCATATGATGTGGCTTTTTAGAGCTTACTCAACTGCAAGAGATCTTCTTCCTTGCCTATTCCCGTTTCTCTACGGGGTTGGACCAGTTCAGCGCAATTATGATATCAAATAGAGATGCAAATTAATTAAATTGATCAATTAATCACCCCCGCCACAACCACCGCCGCCCACCCCGCCCTCGACCACGTCCACCCCCGCCCCCAGATGACGTCACCTGTTTTCACAGCTGCACGTGTGCCCCAGCGCCTACTCCCCCTCACCCCTCCCCCACCCACACCCCTCCTCCCGGCCTACCCTATTGTGGGAATTTCGAATTTTGGTGGGAAATTAAAATTGGCGGTATCCTTTCTGGGACTCGAACCCTGATTCTACTGGATCGAAAGCCCAAGTGCATCCCCAACACATGGAAACTGTCCATATGCGAGAGTGGAAGGTCAGGTTAGTGTACTTTGTTTATTTTGGTCAGGAAACTGACGCAAACATAGGTCCTAATTACATAATTAACCGCAAACATCGGTCCTAAATACACAACTATATGCATAGCGCTGCACATGGACGGCATAAAATCACAATACAGCGCAAAAGCTGACGATACCATACAACTGATGTTATCGTGCTGCAAAAAAAATTTCGCAGTACCACTCGATACTGACGCAAATATCGATCCTAATTACACAACCATATGCATACCGCTACACAAAGCAAAAAAGCGCAATACACTGCACAAACAGACGATACCATACAACTGGTTTTATCCTGCTGGGAAAAAATTTCGCAATACCACTTGAAACCAGGGACAGAAATACCCAAACTCTACCCTACACTTACAAGCTGGTGGGAAAAAGGCTGGTGTGTAAGGTACAATCTTTATTCTTTTTGGCGGAAAATATGTTCAACTGAAGAGATGCTGATGTTGGACAGAGAGGAGTTTGAAAAGTGTATTACCTGTAAGCACACTGTAACTATCGCTGTTTGATGTCAGAGTTCGCTACAGGTGCCTCCTCAAAAACCATCCTGCAGCCCAGGTAATCGAGGCCAGTACACACTACCACAACTAATGGAAAAAAATGCATCACAGTTCTAATTACACTTCGAAACTGACATCAACAAACCAGCACTCGTAATGAAAGGGTCATAATGCAGCACATGTACTGGGAAAAGTCGTTTTCCTAAAAGACTGCAGAGGACGCAGTAGTTAACCGTGCGTTCTCCTCGATGTACAATCACAAACTGCAGAAAATCGAGGCCCTCTCCACTCACTCCCTCCATCCACCTACAGGGTGGATGGCCAGAGGGAGGGAGCTACTCCACCAGCAGCCTTTAGTCGATGGTCCTTCAACGACACAAAAGCAGGTATAGTGAACTAAACAATAGCAGATAAAAGAACGGCTGTCCCGAATGCAACTTGTTTGTCTAAAGCATAGGGACACTGCCGCCCCTAATGGTTAGGGGGCGCACCTGCGGCGACGGCCTGATACAGACTAGACAGGTACCCAAAATCTCCAATAGGCCGCTCGTCTGAGATGGAAAACACTTTTATTTAATGTCAAATACTCTTTCTTGCAATCTGTTAAAAGTATTTCTCGGAATGACCGAAGCTCTTTGGAACAACAACTAAATTCCGGTGAATGGTCGAGTGGCCAACCCACACTTGGCTTTCCACCATCTGCCCGCCACCTTAAGGAAACGCCCCTGAGAATAAACAAAAGGGTGTATAGTCAGCTAAACAACAGGAGATAAAAGGACGGCCGCCTCCACAAGTGCAACTTGTTCATCTAAAATATAGCGACAGAGCCCCCACGCGTCTGCTATTACATCACAGCACTTTCAAATCTACTACTATACACCGATAACGGGTGCTAACCTCCTTGACATGAGTGCGTCTGGAGAAATCTTGTGCACTTGGATGGGCGAGGACTCGGCAAGCTCCATTCATTCACGAGACGCGGAATGTAGCGGTCTACTTCTGGTCAGCTGCAGATTAAATCTGTATGGTACTGCAGGGTCGTTTGGTCAAAGACAATGCGAGGGGGTCCTTCACTCTCTAATTTTATCCTAAGGCTAAGAGAGCTCTGTGACTCCCATCCACATTGAGATACATCATAAATTATACACTATGCTCGAGAAGCTAGAAATATGTAGTGGGCTGTCTGGTATACTTGGACTAAATATATGTTCGAGAATTAACAATGAATGGACGTAATGCACAGTCATATAGCTACATTCGGAATGATACTCGCGAAGTAGAGAAGGGACAGTTTGGCGATTGTACGGAAATTGGGAAACATGCTGTTGCATTATTGGTCGGTGCTGAAATTAATGTAAAAGTGCTAAAATTGTTCGCACTATCAACTGTGATGCCTATTATTACAGTACATCGAGGGTGTCTTTACCATCCCATCCGTCTGCTGGCACCCTGTTGGTTACCACATAATGACTGACTGACATTGCTTGTTTGAGATGGAGAAAGAGTTTTGGTGGAGGGGAACACCTTCTTGAGATGGCTCGCACCGAAACAGTAATAGCATACATGATTCCAATATGAGGAATCAGACGAAATGGAATGCAGAGCCACCTGCTATTCCGTCACTGTGACAGATGAGTTTAAATGTAGAGATCATCAGTCACTTTCGGACTGCAGTTTGGAAACTCTCCACAATGTCGTCAAACTCTTCCAGTTTCCTTATGTTGTAACTGTCTTTTATTTAAAATCATCCAGTGTGTGGCGTGTTATGGTAGCAGCAGCAGCAATAAGATTTACACCTACCAACGTCTAGTTTTCTGCGAGAAGAAATGGATCAGAACGGTTTAATGTCGGTTTAGAACCTGACACGGATCTCGAAGTCATGGCGGAAAAACAAAATGATTGGCAGTGTACAACGCATGTTACAGCAGAAAAATCCATGTTTCAAACAGCGACACAGGGTCGCAGAGAGCGTCTCTTGCGCCTTATTGTAAGTTTGTGGGATATGGTCATCCTCCTACAGTACAGACGATGCAACTTTACACTGGTCTGTGCAATGGATCAATAGCTGTATATTTAATAGGATCGCTACATCTGCTTGATGACGGTATACAGATAATTCGTAATTTGTCTCTGCTGCATGGTACAGAATAACGATGAGAGAATGTTTGGGTGATAGACATGGATGGATCATTAGGGATGCGGATCTGCTTCGATGTTGAGTCTTCCTAATTTTCCCAGCAAGAAACACCACCGTAACTGTTCATACTGTCGTCATGTTGCAAGAGCAGGCTTCATTTGATGCTGACCTTATACATCTTACATGAGCGGTGGAGTTACGACAACATGTTCCCAATTCCATTGAGTGGTCAAAACACGCTCCTATAGCATTAACTCAGCTAACTCTGTTTCTAAACAGGTTGCAGAATGTGGTGGATATTGCTCTCTCTGACTTCAGGGTGAAATTTCTAAAATTGATCTTGCTATCAACTGCGGTGTCTATTACAGTACATTGCTCCATATCAATGGCGTCTTTCCAATCCCAACCGTCCACTGGGTACACTGTTGATTATTGCATTATGATTGACCGACACCACTCTGTTGAGATGGAGGGAACCTTCATTGAACACTGGATATCTGCTACTTGTCACTGTGGAACGTGGGATTAAATGTAGAGGTCATCACCTTAATACAGTTGTTTGGAAGCGTTCCTCATTGCTACAGACTCGTCCTATTTACATATGCTGTGATACTCTACACATCTTTCTATTTTTATTTTTTTGTTTTTCACCAATAAGATAACAGTACCTCTTTTTATTTGTGCTACCTCACATGTGTTGTGAACAGCACCTTCCGGCGATGGTCAGCACCGGAACAGTAATCATGTACATGCCTGCAAAATGAAGGAAGAATGCTTTTCGAAACGGAGCACTGAGACATCCGCTATCCTTTCGACGGGAAGATGAGATTAACTATGCAGCGCTCTACAATACCGCACTCTTCCAGTGTCGATATGTTGCAATGTCTTCCACATTTTTGTCAAAGAGAAATATTGAGTCTATGTTTTATTTCTACCAGCCTGTGGTGTGGTGGCAGTACAGTTTGTGCCATGCGATGTTCAGTTTTCTGTAAGAGCCACAGAATCAAAGCGTGTTAATGTCAGTTTAGCAGCAGCTGACACAGGTCTCTAAGTCATGGTAGAAAAAACAAAGTGTATGGCAGAGACACCGATTGGATGTGTTATAACAACAAACAAAAACAAATGTATTAAACTGCTTATGAAGGTACATTACAGGAACCCTCTCCTGTGATTGATAGTCTGTTGGATATGGGCATCCTCCAGTACAGGTGATGAAACTTTATACTAGCCAGTGGAACTTAACGTCGATGACGAACAACCTGCTCCAATGAACCAATACCTGTATATTTAATAGGGTCACAACATATGCTCGGGTGATAGACATGAATGCACCTCAAGAGAAACAGATCTCCTTCGGACTACCTGTATGAAGTTTGGAGATGTGTCGCAAAATCTTCATCCTTCCTCCAAGCCATGTATGATGTATAGTCTTCTTAATTTTGACAGCAAGAAACACCACCATAACTGCTCGTACTATCTCTCCTACTACCTCGTGTTGCAGGGGATCGCTTCGTTTGGCGCTGGTCTTACACACAGTACACGGTTGGCGGAGATATAACACCAAGTTCACATTTCTACTGAGTGGTCAACACGCCCTCTTGTAGCGTTAACTCAGCTCGTCCTGTTTCCCTACAGGATGCAGAAGGTCTTAGATATAGTACTCACTGACTTCTGTACACGTCAAACTTACATTCGGGCCATCAGATAGACTAAGCTGCATGGAAGATGGGGGCATAGACTTAGGTGCAGTTACAAAGATGCAGAGGGAGTGTCTAAACAACAGCGCTGGAGTTTCTGTCGTGTGGGATCCTTAGCAGATAGGTTTGAAAAAGGTGACTCATTTCGATATATGAAAGTGCCACGAATATGATTCACCAGTGACTGTAATCACTAAAAGATGTGTCTACAAGATTCAACGCAAGTAAGTGGTTGAACGGATAAACTTGATTCCAAATCGCGGACAGCATTTCTTCCAGAAAGCGTTACACTATCAGCGGCTCGTGTGTGTACCTTTAGACTCAAGACCACTTTTTACGCAGAGTGACGGTAACGTAGTAGCGACGATCGTGTTTTTAATAGCACGGTCCTTACGCGAAATGTTTGTTGTGGGGTGTAGAATCCGTCTGTGGTCAGCTTCAGATGTCATTTCTGAATAGCGTTCCTCGAAAAGAACATCATGTTCCCTCCATGGATTCCCATTTGACCTACCTGGTGAGTGTAATTCGACTACAAACGAAAAAATACACGCCATGCAAAGTCACTCTCATGATAAACTTAATTTGCAAATAACGAAGATATTCGGTGGTGATCGGTAGTTTTCGCATCAGAATAGGCGAAGTCTTTTTCTGATTATACACAGGGTGGGTAAAAGTCTTTTTCTGATTATACACAGGGTGGGTATGTCTCTGCTGATCATTTGTGATCGGTGGCGGTACACTTCGCTGGACATCACAAAATAATGAGATGCGACTGCAATTGAATGCAAAATCTATACCGATTTTGCTCCTAAAACTAAAAGAAAATGGTCATCTCCTATTTTCGTGGAAAGAGAACATTTATTATTGTCGCGAATGTTTTTTCCCTTTTTTTAATAGTTGCTTTATTATAGGAGTCGAGTTGATGTGAAATAGTCCAGCGCAGAATGGCAGACGATTTCCCTTCGATGCTGTGGCTCTCCCTCGGTTGGGACAGTGGTCATTTATCACGGTTCTGAGAGATGCTGGCGCCGCACTTTGTACTGAACGCAATGCGGGAGGGGCTTTCTGTTTCGCAAACAGCCGACTTTTGAAGTAGCCTTTTGGAGCGTCCTCTGTATGGGAAGGGTCAAGCTACTTAATTTCCCTTTTGTGTTGTCTGGGACCGCCACCTGAAGGCATGGCGCATATCACTAGTGCGACGGAGGGATTGGAGCTGTATGAGGGTCTGCAGAAAAACTGTAAAGGGCACCGGACACAACTGCTCTCTGTCTAGGGGACGCTGCGCGTAGGGGCTCAGTCGCTATGTTTCAGACGAGCAAGTTACACTTGAGGCGGCCGTCCTTTGATCTCCTGTTGCCTTAAGGTGGCGGCCAGATGGCAGAGAGCTGAGTGCGGCGGCCAGTTGGACCATTCTCTGGAATTTCGTTGTTGTTCCAAAGGACTCCAGTCATTCCGAGAAATGATTTTAACAGGTTGCGAGAAAGAGTTGTTGACATTAACTAAAAGTGTTCCCCATTGAGGAACGAGAAGCCTATTGGATGCGTTGGGGTCCTGCCTAGTATGTGTCCGGTCACCTCTGCAGGTGCGCTCTGCACACTGAGGAGAACGCTCGTTTAACTATCGCCTCCTCTGCAGCCTTTTAGGAAAACGATTTTTCCCAGTACATGTGCTGCATTATGACCCGTTCATTACGAGTGCTGTTTTTTTTTTTTCACAACAATTTCGAAGTGTAATTAGAACTGTGATGCATTTCTTTTTCCGTCAGTTGTGGTAATGTGTATTAGCCTCGATTACCTGGACGACAGGATGGTTTTTGAGGAGGCATCTGTAGCGAACTATGACATCAAACAGCGATAGATACTGTACGCTTACAGGTAATACACTTTTTAAACTCCTATCCCTCCAACACAAGCATCTCGTCAGATGAACATATTTTCCACCAAAAATAATAAAGATAGTACCTTACACCCCACCCTTTTTCCCGGCCGATTGTATGTGTAGGGTAGAGTTTGTGTGTGTCTGTCGCTAGTGTGGACTGGTGCTGCGAAATTTTTTCCCAGCACGGTAACACCAGTTGTATGGTATCGTCAGTTTTTGCGGCGTATTGCGCTGTTCCGCCATACTTGTATAGCGCCATGCATATAGTTGTGTAATTAGGCTCAATCTTCGTGATTAATTATGTAATTAGGATCGATATTCGCGTCAGTTTCCTGACCAAAATAAATAAAGTGCACTAACCTAACTTCCTCTCCCGCATCTGGACAGTTTCCATGTGTCAGGGGGTGCACTCGGGCTTTCCATCCAGTAGATTTAGGGCTCGAGTCCCGGAAAGGGCACAGTCATTTTTAATTTACCATCAATTCCAAGTGCTTCTGGTGGTTTAATTGTGTTAGGGGGGTGTTCTTGTGCTTTCTGTATAGGAGCATCAAGGTTTGAGTCCCGGAATGGGTAACGCCAATTTTTATTTCACGTCAATTCCAAGTGCCTCTGGCGTTTTAATTATGTTAGGGGGATGCACTTGGACTCTCTGCCCAGGAGGACCAGGGTTCGAGTACCGAAAAGGGCACTGCCATTTTTAATTTCCTGTCAGTTCCCGTGTGGGGGTAGGTTGGGATGTCAGCACAGCCCTGGGAAAAATAAATTCCCACAACGAAATTCCCGCCAAAATTCGAACTTCCCGCCGATAGGGTAGGTTAGGTGGAGGATGTTGGAGGGGGAGGAGGGGGCTGGGGCACATGTGCATCTGAGAAAACACGTTATGTCATCCGGGGTTGGGGGTGGGTGTGGTCGGTGGTGGGGGTAGGCGGGGCGGGAGTGATTAAAAAATTGCGCTTTCATGCATACCTGAGAGCCCAGTATTTACTTAGAGGGCTGTGGGAAACCGCCTAAAAGCCACATCAAGGCTCCCCTGTTCATCAACCTGCATCGTTAATCTGCGAGGCAGATTCAGCCCGGTGCAAGTTCTGCACCCAGAATCCTGGAAGTGGCGGGTAAACAAGCTCTGCTGTCTGGGCGGCTTAATCATCGGTAGCAGATCCCAGACAGGAAAGATGCTATATAAGAACCTTCAACATCGCAGCGCGTCAGCAATCGTTGGTTAATATATTAAAAAACTAGAAACCCGCCTCGACTGCGAAAAAAGCACCTAGTGTTAACCTAGGTTTCGGCGTAGATAACTACACCTTCTTCAGAACAATAAATCCCATAGTGCCTAAGAAGACCTTTGTCAATGATTAAAAGAACACCATTAAGTTAAGTAGTGGTTTTGACTACGTACATATGTAACGTTTATGAATGTATATCTATGGTGTAGTTATCTACGCCGAAACCTGGGTTAACACTAGGTGCTTTTTTCGCAATCGAGGCGGGTTTCTAGTTTTTTAATATAAAGATGCTATAAATTCTGTTTGATAAATGACAAAACTGCACTTCAGCTGCATATAAGTGGTTCTTAAAGCGCATCACTTCTTATACGTAATTCGTTCCTCACTTAAGAAAAACAGCTGGCAATCCTACGGACAGATCATGTGTGGACCATGTGCATCTAAAGAGGGCAGAATTCGACGTACTTGGGCTCACCCAGGTTCGTTCTTACAATACAGACGTTATATAACAAGAAAAGTAGCTATCCGTTGTCCTAAATAACTCATTTCACATAGAGAAACAGCATTTAAATAGAGTCCGTCGTAATAGCCGTACTTTCCACTCGATAAAAATCTAACTAGTAAGTGTCTGAGTTTTTAAATCTCAGCAGTGCACTTGTGATTATCACTGGTCCCCGTAGTAATTAAAACGCTGCATTGTTAACTCGACATAAAATTTTACCGATTTAGTGCACATGCTATAAATGTATGCACAACAAACCCTAGAGGCATACGCCATATTATACATAAAAGAATACGTCGAATTAGCAATACAAGTGAAAATAAAAATGATAGCCAAACTATTTCCAATTCTAGGGGTTAGTGACTTACTTGTTGAAAATGTATAAAACATGAGTCTTCCACAAGATAAAAGTGGATTGAAAACTAATATTACACTAAAGAGCATGTCGTGAAGGTCCGAGAAAACGGAATAGTGTATTAGATAAACTACTTTTTAAGTAACAGAATTCTGTACGACGTATGAGCATCAGACACAAAAACTTCGTCATGAGTGGCCCAGGCAAGTGTGGTAGGACCACTCCTCTATATATGAGGTAAGTGACCTCACCAGGGCCATGCTAAGGTTTGCAACTATTTTTAGACAACGTAAATGTTTCATACTGCAACGTTGATTTCAATTTCTGGGCATAAAACATTACTACTTCATTCAACACATAATTGATCTGTACAAGAATAATAGTGTACACTTATGTGACAAAAGTCATGGGATACCTCTTAACATCAAGTCGGACTCCTTTCTCCCAGAGTAGTGCAGCAACTCTACGTGACATGGACTCAACAAGTCACTGTAAGTCCCTTGGAGAAATATTGAGCCATGTTTCCTCTACAGCCGTCCTTCATTGCGAAAGTACTGCCAGTGCAGGATTTTGAGCACCAACTGACCTCTCGGTTATATCACATATACGTTGGATGGGATTCATGTCGGGGCATCTGGATGACCAAGTCGCAAGTCATTCGCTCGAATTGCCCAGAATTTTCATGAAACCAATCGCGAATACTTGTAGCCCGGTGACATGGCGTTGTGACATCCATAGAAACTCCATCATTGTTTTGGAACAGGAAGTCCATGTCTGGCTAGAAATGGTCTCCAAGTGGACGAACATAACCATTTCCTGTCAATGATCGGTTCCGTTGGAGCAGAGGGCCCAGTCCATTCCATGTAAACACAGCCCACACCATTATGGATACACAGCCAGCTTGCGAAGTGCGTTATTGACAACTTGGGTCCATAGCTTCGTGGGAACAGCGCCACATTAGAACCCTACCATTAGGTCTTATCAACTTAAATCGGGTTCATCGAACCAGGCTAGGGTTTTCCAATCATCTAGATTCCAGCCGATGTGGTCACGAGCACAGGAGAGGCACTGCAGGCTATGTCGTACTTTTAGCAAAGGCACTCGCTTCTGTCGCCTCCTATCAAAGCCCATTAACGCCAAATTTCGTCGCACTGTCCTAACGGACACGTTCTTCGTACGTGGCACAGTGATTTTTGCGGTTATTTCACGCAGTTCTACTTGTCTGCTAGCACTGACAACTCTACGCAAACGCCGCTGCTCTCGTTATTCTCTTCACGAACAATACCAATCTCATTCTCAAATCAATACCAGATCACAGACGAATTTTGTAAACCGGCGCTTGGACTTGGTTGGAGAGAGTCTTGGAGATAGTTTTTTTTTTTTTTTTTTTTTTTTTCACTGTACCCTCGCTTGCCACCGCTGTCCTTTTTACTCTTGCTGGTGGTGAATAATAACTCCATAACTACTAGGCCTCAGGATTTCAAGGCATGACGTTTCGATGCCTTTTGCTACTTCATTTTAGGCGTGGACAGAACTGCACTTAGGGGAAGTTGTGAAGCACTTGGAGCACAATAATTTGGAGAATGAGGAGTCTCCACACTTGCATTTGACTATTGACTTGTCTGTGCAGTATGTGTGGATGGCAGAGAGTCGTTCTCAGAAATTTTTGGAGCGATCTCGAACAATGTTGAGGGAGCGAATACGGTTTCCATAAGTCTTGTTTATGTGGATAAATTCATGTTGCTTTGAACCTAGATACTAAGTTCACAGCAGTCACGGATCCACACCAAACACTGGAAAATGCACTTCTGTTCATTTTACGTTCTGGGTGACACACCCAGTACTTCTGAGCATCATCCCAATTGTCTCAAAAGGTTTAAAGACTGATTCATCTAGCGGTTTCAATTCGTGGATGGTATCAGTCGGGAGACAAAAGAGAATAATGTTTTGTCTTTCCATTGGGGAAACAGTACCAATAGCAAGGTGCGAAGAAGCCCCATCAGAAACATGTAATGTTGCAGTTACATTCGTCTTGTACCTGGAAAAATGATCGAACCGCTCTGTGAAAACTTCGGCGTCATCGTAATTTTTCTGCCAGAAGAAAGATTCTGTTTCCACTCTGATCTCAGTCTCCTTGATCAAAATCATGGTAGGAATATAATCTCCCAAAAAGTTTCCACATGTAACAACTGCTGCATTCTCATCGTGTTCGGGAGCTGCCACGTGAACTCGTTTAGCTCCTTATCTTGCGAGCACTTGTCGTTGGTGGTGCAAGTCTGAAACTTTTCTCTTCGCTATTGTACATCAGATCATGTTTATCAGCTACACCGATATGATGCATTACTTATTTTTGTTTGATATAGTAGCAGGAGTCGGTTTAATAATGAATAAAAAAATAGGAGTGCACGTAAGCTACTGCAAACAACATAGTGAACACATTATTGTGGCCAAGATAGACACGAAGCCCACGCCTACAACAGTAGTACAAGTTTATATGCCAACTAGCTCTGCAGATGACGAAGAAATTGGAGAAATGTGTGATGAAATAAAAGAAATTATTCAGATAGTGAAGGGAGACGAAAATTTAATAGTCATGGGTGACTGGAATTCGGTAGTAGGAAAAGGGATGTAAGGTGTCAGGCAAATCGAACACTTTCCATGAAAATCCTGTCATGATAAGCAAATCCAGTAGTATGTCACATAGCTCCGAATAAATCGTGACATTAAATTAACCAAAGTAATACGAGTAACGACTGAGCAAATGGAATACCACAGACTAACACAAGAATGCCTAAATGGATGTCATACCTTCCTACCGTAGAACAGACGCAGTTCCGAGGGGAGAAACGAGAAGAGAAGCCGAGAGCAGAACCGTGTTAAGCTGGAAGGCCCTACGATAAGGGACGGACACCCACGTCGCCAGCTAACCGCTAGGACCACACCCCAGCCGCAAGTTTTAGCGTGAGAACTTTTCACGTCTCTGTTACCTCAGGACCACCCCCCAGCCCATGTTAAAAGCTAGAGCCCTCCAGAAGAAAGTATAGATCTTACGATAACACAAAAAGGGCCACCCCCAGCCGCAAGTTTTAGCGTGAGACTTTTTCTCGTCTCTGTTACGTTGCAAACTTTAAAAACATTGCCCCACCACGAAAAGTATAACGTTTCTCACTGGATAGACAGAATTTTTGTAGGTGGAGCTTAAGGTTAACATTGAGACCCTGATTGGTCAGATGAAAACACAGCCAGATAGTTTTTTTAAACCAACTTCGGTAAATTGTAGTAAGGAGAAGTTAGGAGAGAGTTGCTTCCGAGATGGCGAGGTGAGCGGAGCTGTGCTGCACGCCGCCCCCTGACGAACACCGACAAGGTAATGAACGCACGCGATGCCGCATTTTTGAGCGCATAAGGCTTCACTCAGAACTGCAGAAGTCTCATCTGTTACACACCCTATTTGCGTAATACTAGTGTCGATCGTCAATTAAAGCTCATGCCACATGCCACTTGAAGTAAAAATCTGAAACTCGATGATTTTTCTGTTATATAGTTATTGAGAAGCCACATCAGCCACTGTAATTTACGACAAGTTAGATAAGTAATTAAAGATAATTGAGGGTCACTGTAGACCATTTTGATAGTTTTCTCTTTTGTGAAACTTAATTTAAACCTATATTATAGATGTGATATGGCATAGGTCATCCTTCGATCCATTGTAGAACTTGGAAACCCATTCAGGGAATATTAGTTCACATTTTTGTTGAACTCAGTTGGTTTTTACCATCCTGTATTAAAACATTTCCTTTTATCAACAGTGCAATTTAAAAACAATGTTTTGTGAGCAGAATAAAATTTCCAATGGTAAACTTAACTGCTTTTTCGACGTTATTTTACCAGCTAACTAAAAATAGGAAAGTCTTGAACCCCTCCCACTAAATTTAGTTAGTATTAAGATTCTTTTACATGGAGTGCAGTGGAGCTGACGCTGAAATCATTAAGTATTTGGTTATATCATCGCTAGTCTCACTGAACTCTTCTGAACTCTACATGTCATGTGTGGTCTGACGTCTCCTTACCAGCAACAGGTCCCAGGTTCAAACTAGTCAATTCCCTAAAAAACACGCTCAGAGCGTCGTTGCGCGAAAGTGGTAGGGAGACACAATATAGAACAAACAGACACCACGCAGAATGTTAGAGAATGGCAACCCTGCCAGGATGGTAAAATACCATGATTGAAGGTCGACCACATGCCTAACTAGGTCAGAAAAATATCCTGTTGAACAATTTTCGTAATAAAAAAAATACTGCGTGAAGAGTTTGACAGAGCACTGAAAGACCTGAGTCAAAACAAGGCCCCGGGAGTAGACAACATTCCATTAGAACTACTGACGGCCTTGGGAGAGCCAGTCCTAACGAAACTCTACCATCTGGTGAGCAAGATGTATGAGACAGGCGAAATACCCTCAGACTTCAAGAAGAATATAATAATTCCAATGCCAAACAAATCAGGTGCTGACAGATGTGAAAATTACCGAACAATCAGTTTAATAAGTCACGGATGCAAAATACTAACTCAGATTCTTTACAGACGAATGGAAAAACTGGTAGAAGCCGACCTCGGGGAGGATCAGTTGGATTCCGTAGAAATATTGGAACACGTGAGGCAATACTGACCCTACGACTTATCTTAGAAGCTAGATTAAGGAAAGGCAAACCTACGTTTCTAGCATTTGTAGACTTAGAGAAAACTTTTGACAATGTTGACTGGAATACTCTCTTTCAAATTCTGAAGGTGGCGGGGGTAAAATACAGGGAGCGAAAGGCTATTTACAATTTGTACAGAAAGCAGATGCCAGTTATATGAGTCGAGGGACATGAAAGGGAAGCAGTGGTTGGGAACGAGTGAGACAGGGTTGTAGCCTCTCCCCGATGCTATTCAATCTGTATATTGAGCAAGCAGTGAAGGAAACAAAAGAAAAATTCGGAGTAGGTATTAATATCCATGGAGAAGAAATAAAAACTTTGAGGTCCGCCGCCGATGACATTGTAATTCTGTCAGCGACAGCAAAGGACTTGGAAGAGCAGTTGAATGGAATGGATAGTATCTTGAAAGGAGGATATAAGATGAACATCAACAAAAGCAAAACGAGGATAATGGAATGTAGTCGAATTAAGTCGGGTGATGCTGAGGGAATTAGATTAGGAAATGAGACACTTAAAGTAGTAAAGGAGTTTTGCTATTTGGGGAGCAAAATAACTGATGATGGTCGAAGTAGAGAGGATATCAAATGTAGACTGGCAATGGCAAGGAAAGCGTTTCTGAAGAAGAGAAATTTGTTAACATCGAGTATAGATTTAAGTGTCAGGAGGTCGTTTCTGAAAGTATTTGTATGGAGCGTAGCCATGTATGGAAGTGAAACATGGACGATAATTAGTTTGGACAAGAAGAGAATAGAAGCTTTCGAAATGTGGTGCTACAGAAGAATATTGAAGATTAGATGGGTAGATCATATAACTAATGACGAGGTATTGGCTCTGAGCACTATGGGACTTAACATCTGAGGTCATCAGCCCGCTAGAACTTAGAACTACTTAAACCTAACTAACCTAAGGACATCCCATACAGCCATGCCCGAGTGACGAGGTATTGAACAGGATTGGGGAGAAGTTTGTGGCACAACTTGACTAGAAGAAGGGATCGGTTGGTAGGACATGTTCTGAGGCATCAAGGGATCACCAATTTAGTATTGGAGGGCAGAGTGGAGGGTAAAAATCGTAGAGGGAGAACAAGAGATGAATACACTAAACAGGTTCAGAAGGATGTAGGTTGCAGTAGGTACGGGGAGATGAAGAAGCTTGCACAGGATAGAGCAGTATGGAGAGCTCCATCAAACCAGTCTCAGGACTGAAGACCACAACAACATAGTAGCCACAACAAACTTATTTAATTTTGAAGTCCTTCCAGGATTTAGGTTTTGTGTTCTCCGTCGTGCTATTTCTGGGTGGCCTCCTGCATTGTTTCTCTTACAATGAAAGGGTTTGGAGTTTTGTTCTCTACACGGAAGGTATATTCACTACGTTTGAGAATGTTGTTGTGACTTGCAGTCCTACATCCGCCACTCGAAAAATTCTACGACATAGTCTCTCCTCTTGCCCTACACTTGGGGTATAATGTCCAAATTTCCTTTGAGCTTTTCCGAAAATAATCTGGTTACGATGTGTCCTTCTGGGAATATGAAACGTACTTGATGCTTCCATCACAGACTTGCTATCATGAACAACAGCTAAAGCTAACTCCATCTACTTCTTTGCCCTCACGACTCACTTCTGTTGCACGTGGCTGGATTCCATTGTCTACAACTGGAAAGACCAATAATTCTTTATTGACCTATTATACTATAAATCATTACATAAGGTCAGTTTACACCCTTATAAAAAAATATATGAAATGAGCAGTAATGAGATTGCCTGGATTCGAACTACAGGCTATCTAACCTGGACCACCGATGGAGGCCCCTGCAATAACATAACAAAACAGCGTAAAAATCTGAAATTGTATAATCCTACATACCGGATGTTTCCATAAGAGCGTGCAAAATGCAACAGGACATAGACAATTCTCCACTGCAGAATTTGAGGTGGGGAACCTGGGGTCAGAGAAGCCAGCTTAAGGTGATATGAAAGTAAACTTGTCTACCGCTTTTCTAGTATTACTGTTTTCCAATTATTTGCAAAAACATGCATACAAGTTTACACATACTGTGCTGTTTATTTACGAATACATACACATTTGTCTACACATTTAAACAAGAAGGGCGAACCCGGTTACTAGGAAGTCATAATGCATGTTTGGTTTACTTTATTTGTCCATAAGGTGACTCTGTTGTATCGTATTTACATTACAGAACGTGCTACGAATCAACGCTAGACCCATTCATTACTCAGTGCTATTCAGCGACGTACAGTACAGTACGATGGAGCAGTTCCGGTACAGTTTCGCAGAACTCATTGACATGTACCTTGTGTGTGGAGAAGTACCCTGAAATGCTCTCGCTGCTGAAAGGCTGTACAGGGAACGATTTTCTAACAGGCATCATCCGTAACGACGAGTGTTTATTTCTCTCGATCGATGAATGCGAGAGACTGGTTCATCGGAAAGAAGAAACGAGGAACCTGGCAACATGAGGACCACTCCCACCCCTATTTTGAATAGGTGTTGCTGAATGTGTAGCAGTGGACTACATGTATTCGTCGTATTCCACGTGAAATGGGCGCTGCACATACACTATGTTATCACAAGTATCCGGACACCCCCAAAAACAACCTTGTTTCATATTAGGTGCATTGTGCTGCCACCTGCTGCCAGGTTCTCCGTATTACCGACCTCAGTAGTCATTAGACATCGTGAGAGAGCAGAATGGGGCGCTCCGCGGAACTCACGGACTTCGAACGTGGTCAGGTGATTGGGTGTCACTTGTGTCATACGTCTGTAAGCGAGTTTTCCACTTTCTTAAACATCCCTATGTCCACTTTTTCTGATGTGATAGTGAAGTGCCGCGCGCAGTGGCCACGCGGTTAGAGGCACCATGTCATGAATCGCACGGCCTCGCTCACCCGAGATTCGAGTCCTTCCTCGGGCATGGGTGTGTGTGTTGTCCTTAGCGTAAGTTAGTTTAAATAGTGTGTAAGTCTACGGACCGATGACGTAAACATTCACAGACATTTGAACTTTTTTTTTATAGTGAAGTGGAAAAGACAAAGGGACACGTACAGCACAAAAGAGAGCAGGTCGATCTCATCTGTTGACTGACAGAGACCACCGACAGTTGAAGAAGGTCGTCATGTGTAACAGGCAGACATCCATCCAGAATTCCAAACTGCATCAGGATCCACTGCAAGTACTATGACGGTTAGGATGGAGGTGAGAAAACTTGGATTTCATGGTCGAGCGGCTGCTCATAAGCCACACATAACGCCTCGCTAGGTGTAAGGAGCATAGACGTTGGACAACTGAACAGTGGCAAAACGTTGTGTGGAGTGACGAATCACGGCACACGATGTGGCGATCCGATGTCAGGGTGTGAGTATGGCGATTGTCAGGTGAACGTCATTTGCCAGCGTGTGTAGTGTCAACAGTAAGATTCGGAGGCGGTGGTGCTATGGTGCGTCGTGTTTTTCATGAAGGGGACTTGCATACCTTGTTCTTTTGCGTGGAACTATCACAGCACAGCCCTACATTGATGTTAGAAGCGCCTTCTTGCTTCCCACTGTTGAAGAGCAATTCGGGGATGACGATTGCATCTTTCAGCACGATCGATCACCTGTTCATGAAGTATGGGCTGTGGCGGTTACACGACAGTAACTTCCCTGTAATGGACTGGCCTGCACAGAGTCCTGACCCGAATTCTATAGAACACCTTTGGGATGTTTTGGAACTCCAACTTCGTGCCAGGCCTCACCGATCGATATCGATACTTCTCATCAGTGCAGCACTGCTTGAAGAATGGGCTGCCATTCCCCAAGAAACCTTCCAGCACCTGATTGAAGGTATGCCTGGGAGAGTGGAAGCTGTCATCAAGGCTAAGAGTGGGCCAACATAATATTGAGTTCCAGCATTAGCGATGGAGGGCGCCACGAACTTGTAAGCCACTTTCAGCCAGGTGTCCGGATACTTTTGATCACATAGTGTACTAGCATCTGGCAAGTACTCCATGTCCTATTCCATGGCCCGCAAGGTCACCTGACCTGAATCCCCTTGATTATTTCCTATGGGGATATCTAAAGTCTCTTGAGTATGAGACCCCAGTGGATACACTGATGGATTTAATTGCCAGAATCAGAGTACCTAATACTGCCACAACCGACCTTATTGGAAGTAGTGAGCCGTGACCACATTTTTTGAGTTAGTGTCTACAAACTTGAATATTAACATGTTACAGAGTGAAATATTAAAATAGCATTAAATAAGCTTTTGTATCATGCCCAAACATTTTAGTGAAGATAATTGTTACCTGTGCTTTACCCAAAAAACGTTGCCACAAAATTACAACGAACTGCACTCTAAAACAAAAAGTCAGCGTATGGTACACTGGAAGCTGGTATAAGGAACAACCTCACACCAGGTGAGCAAATTTACTTCATAATCACGTGGATGCTGCCATCTAGACGTTCTGTAGCATACTTTTTCGGACGGTGGTCACTGACATTATGCATCTGTCCCTATTTGGGGCACTTACGTTGCAAACGATCTTTCGGACAGGGTGACCAGCAATCTTCGACTGTTTGCTGATGATGCCGCAGTGTGTGATAAAGTGTCGTCGTTGACTGACTGTAGGAGGATACTGGATGACTTGGACAGAATTCCTGTTTGGTTTGATTTCGTTAGATTCTCCAGACCAATAACTAGCAGGGTTAATATGAGACAATTCCTTTACCGGATCTCGCACATCAATTGTAGCTTAAAACAGTTGCGAGCTGCTAAATGTAACAACGTCTGAGATGAAGAGGAAAGTCATATTATTTCTTCTTGAGCAACTCCAGCCGCGTCGCAGGTGGTACCTGGAACGCCGAAGAACTCGAAGGCGAGGAATCATCTTCATTGTTCGACGTCGAAGACGACGACGACGATAGGGCATTATAATCATGGTACCGTTCAGAACGAAAAATGTGAGTCAGTGCAGATGAATAAGAAAAACAATCTCGTAATATTGAGTACAGTATCAGTGGTGTGTTCCTTCACACAGTCACGTTCATTAAATATCTACGCCTAACGTTGCAAAGCGACATAAAATTGAGCGAGCAAGTAAGGTCGCTTGTAGGCAAGGCGACTGGTCGATTTCGGTTTTTTGGAGGAGTTCTAGGAAAGTGTAGCTCATCTATAATGGAGAACGCGCATACAACACTAGTGCAACCTACTCTTGGGCAATGCTCGAATGTTTGGGATCCCGGATTAAAGGAAGACATCGAAGCAATTCAGAGACGTTCTGGTGGAATTGTTACCGGCAGGTACGATGAACATTCCAGTATGACGGAAATACTCTGGAAACTCAAATAAGATTCTCTGGAGACGAGTTATTTTCGTGAAATACTGTTGGAAAAGCTCAGAGAACCCACATCTGCGACAGACTGCAGAAAGATTCAACTGTCACCAACGAACATTTCGAGGAAGAACAGTGAAGACCACATGGAGAAATGAGAATTCGTACAGAAGCACATTGATAGTCGTTTCTCACTTGCACCGTTTGCGTGTGGGATAGGAGAGGGAATGACTAGTAGTGGATCAAAGTACCATCCGTCATGCACCGCATATTGGTTTGCGGAATACTTAGATACAGGTGCAAAAATGTATAATGCAATAAATAGGTAATGGAAGAGAAGTAGAACAACTACATCTACATGAATACTCTGCAAATCACATTTAAGTGCCTGGCAGAGGGTTCATCGAACCACATTCACAACTCTCTAGTATTCCAATCTCGTATAGCGTGCGGAAAGAACCAACACTTTTATCTTCCCATAAGAGCTCTGATTTCACTTATTTTATCGTGGTGATCGTTCCTCCCTATGTAGGACGGCGTCAACAAAATATTTTCGCATTCGGTGGAGAAAGTTGGTGATTGGAACTTCGTGAGAAGATTCAGACGCAGCGAAAATCGCCTTTGTTTTAATGATGTCCAGCCCAAATCCTATATGATTTCTGTGACAGTCTCTCCCCTATTTCGCGATAATACAAAACGTGCTGCCCTTCTTTGAACTTTTTCGATGTACTCCGTCAGTCCTATTTGGTAAGGATCCCACACCGCGCAGCAGTATTCTAGAAGAGGACGGACAAGCGTAGCGTAGGCAGTCTCTTTAGTAGGTCTGTTACATTTTCTAAGTGTCCTGCCAATAAAACGCAGTCTTTGGTTAGCCTTCCCCCACAACGTTTTCTATGTGTTCCTGCCAATTTAAGTTTGTCGTAAGTGTAATTCCTACGTATTTAGTTGAATTTACTGCCTGTAGAATTGACTGATTTATCGTGTAACCGAAGTTTAACGGATTCCTTTTATCACTCATGTGGATGACCTCACACTTTGCGTTATTTAGGGTCGATTGCCAAATTTCGCACCATGCAAATATCTTTTCTAAATCGTTTTGCAATTTATTTTGATCTTCTAATGACTTTACTAGTCGATAAAAGACAGCGGCATCTGCAAACAACCTAACACGACTGCTCAGATCGTCTCCCAAATCGTTTATATAGATAAGGAACAATAAAAGTGCCTATAGCACTGCCTCGGGGAACGCCAGAAATCACTTCTGTTTTACTCGATGACTTTCCGTCAGTTACTACGAACTGTGGTCTCTCTGACAGTAAATCACGAATGAAGTCGCATAACTGAGACGATATTCCATAAGGATGCAATTTCACTACAAGCTGCTTTTATGACACAGTGTCAAAAGCTTTCCAGAAACACGGAATCAATTTGAAATCCCTTGTCCATAGCTCAACACCTCGTGCGAGTAAAGAACTGATTGTGTTTCACAAGAACGATGTTTTCTAAACCCATGTTGACTGTGTGTCAGTAGATAGTTTTCTTCGAAGTAATTCATCATGTTTGAACAGAATATATGTTCTAAAGTCCTGCTGCATATCGACGTTAACGATATGGGCCTGTAATTTAGTAGATTACTCCTATTACCTTTCTTGAATATTGGTGTGACCTGTGCAACTTTCCAATCTCTGGATACGGATCTTTCGTCGAGCGAACGGTTGTCTGTGATTCTTAAGTATGGAGCTAATGCATCAGGATAATCCGAAAGGTACCTAATTGGTATACAGTCTGGACCAGAAGACTTGCTTTTATTAAGTGATTTAAGTTGCTTCACTACTCTGAGGATATTTACTTCTACGTTACTCATGTTGCCAGCTGTTCTCGATTCGAATTCTGGAATATTTAGTTCGTCTTCTTTTGTGAAGACATTTCGAAAGGCTGTGTTTAGTAACTCTGCTTTGACAGCACTGTCTTAGATAGTATCTCCATTGCTATCGCGCAGAGAAGGCATTGATTGTTTCTTGCCGCTAACATACTTCACATACGACCAGAGTCTCTTTGGATTTTCTGCCAGGTTTCGAGACAAAATTTCGTTGTGGAAACTGTTACAAGCATCTCGCAATGAAGTCAGCGCTAAATTTCGAGTTTCTGTAAAAGATCGCCAATCTTGGGTATATTGCGTCTGTTTAAATTTGGCATCTTTGTTTCGTTGTTTCTGCAACAGGGCTCTAACCCGTTTTGTGTACCAAGGAGGATCAGCTCCGTCGTTTGTTAATTTATTTGGTATGAATCTCTCCATTGCTGCCGATACTATTTCTTTCAACTCAAGCCACATCTGGTCTACACTTATATTATTAATTTGCAATAAGTGGAGATTGTCTCTCAGGAAGGCGTCAAGTGAATGTTTATCGCTTTTTTGAATAGGTATGTTTTTCGTTAATTTTTGGAGGATTTGGGGATTACAATATTCAGTATATTCAGTAAGACTATAGACTCGATAAAATCGGGAATAGGAATGCCAATCATATCTGACGATTTCTTAAGAATTGTTTGCCTCCCGCAAACTTTGTAAAAATATGCAGACTAACATTCGCTAGATGGAAGTATATAGTGTTAACCAAGAAGAGCAAAGATAAGAGTGTGTCGAGATGGCAACACAGCATTAATATTTGTTGGGCGTTTGAGGCCTCGCTAACGATACATCATCGTCTGCTGAATTGGTTAAAACCGAAAGAAACGTCTGAGGCCTAGAGAACTTTCCACTGCTGACAGGAAAAAAAAGAGGGAAAGAGAGAATCAGAGGATTTGAGATTGTTGCAATTGAAGGTCGTTGAAAATTAGGTGAACTGATCAGGCTGGGAATGTGGAGGTGCTCTGCCGCTCTGCCAAACCGACAGAGAAAGGAGCATTTGGAAAACACTGATAAGGAAAACGGACAGGATGGTTGGACATGTGTTAAGACATCAGGGAATAACTTTTATGGCATTAGAGTGAGCTTCAGATGGTAAAAACTGCAGGGGAAGACGGTTTTTGGAGTACACCCACCAAATAATTGGGGACACAGAGTGCAAGTATTTCCTCTATGACGAGGTTAGTACAACAGAGGAATTCGAAGCGAGCCGCATCAAAACTGTCACAAGTCTGACGTCTCAAAACAGAGGAAAAAAGGAGCCAAGGTTCCACAGTACGTTCTAGAAATTGTAGCAGATGAGTGTCGGTAGGTCCGTCAGAGGAGATGAAGGAAGAGCATCGCAAACCAGCGCTGTTACGGACACAAGCAGTTGACACCAGTCATTCATAAAAGTCCTATGGCGAGAAACGAGTCAGGGCAATGCCAGTGCAAATCTGTTTCCTTAGTTTTCAGTAATACAGAAAATATAGAAATAAAACTAGGATAACTTAAGCAACTAATATGAATTCAGTAACAGAAAAAGTACGTCTTGGTTACAGCCACATTGGCAAGTAAACTATTCTAGAGAGAAGAGTTGTAACGCGTATAACAAGTAACCTAAGGTTGGGCGAAAGCCTGAAGTCCTATCTCAACTTCTTATACGAATGAACGAAGTTTGCGTCGGCAGTGTTGTATACGGGTGGTTGAGCACTCAGACGTCAACGAACTTTCTATTGAAATTTTCGTTGCTGCCAGAGGCCGCCAAGTCTAAGCTGGAGTATGCAGAAAGTTAGAAAGTGCACTCCAAAAGGAAATCTTTCTTTTCAAACTTAAGGGCAAACTGCTGTAATCTCAAACCCCGTTCGTCATCTTGTCTGCAACCTAGTGTGAAAACTGAATGTTGAATATTAGCAGTTATACAACCAAAACACCATTTAGCCGTCTCCCAAACTCTTCAGTGGAGAAGCAACACATTTCTTAACCTGCCAAGAAAATAAAGTTGAAATCCGTGTGAAATTAAGATAGCAAAATGTACACGTTATTAATCCCGGCACGTCATCTCACAGCTGTGCGATAAAACCGATCGACTGCGAATGTCGTAAAGCACGGCTTTGCGTCCGTTCCGGGACGCTACTATTTCACCCAACTAATCTTCGCCAATAAAACAGGGCATCGCACTCGGCTTGGAAATCCGCGCACGATAAATCGCCCCTCAATTTATACCCGAGTGCCCGCGTGTTTGTTGTTGTGTCGGTGTGCCGCACTGCGAAGGGGGCGAGGGAGGGGGAAGTCCCGTGAACGACGGCCTACCTCGTATAAACAGGGACTGGTGCGGCCGGGGGTGGCGGTAGAGGCCTGCCGCTGTGTGCCTGGCGGCCCGTTACGGCACAGAGCTGCCAACCCCACGGAGATAAAACCCCGGTGGCCGTAAGTGGCGCTCCGATTTAACAGGCGCACAGCGCGGGGCAGTTAAGGGGAGTGTCGCTTGGCAAACATTATCTCGGCGCCGCCCTGGCTCCGACGTCGCGGCGCCGTCGCCGGCGGCTCGTTAGGGCTAGGGTTAGGGTAACATCTCGGTGGGTAGCCTAGGGCGTCGTCGTTTTACTTGCTGGCTCTGTACATCATGCTAATTAGTCACTCTCCGCCCAGCTTCGCGTTTCGGTCGTATAACTAGAAGGAAGTCTGTCAGTATCATACAGGCGCCCTCCTCAGACAAGAGCTGCGAGACTGAAGACGTGCGAAATTTGAGTCCAGCTTAAAAGAGGCGAAGTAAAAATATTAACAATATTAGACTATGGTATATTATCGAGTGACGATACCATTTCCTAGATGTTCTTCCAAGGCATGTGTTGAAGGTAAGCTCACCGGACAAACAATATTAGTCATCCGTAGAGAAATCATTACAAGGCGCATTTACTACCCTGTAATTCCGCCCTGACCGGCCCTTGTGACCGAGCGGTTCTAAGCGCTTCAGTCCGGAACCGCGCTGCTTCTACGGTCGCAGGTTCGAATCCTGCCTCGGACCTGGGTGTGTATGATGTCCTTAGGTTAGTTAGGTTTAAATAGTTCTAAGTGTAGGGGACTGATGACCTCAGATAAGTCCCATAGTGCTTAGAGCCATTTGAACCATTTTTTAATTCCGCCCTGGACTTGATAACCGCCTGAATTCAGTTTGGAAGTGGTCTACATGGTAGTGCAGGTACTCATCTACATCTACATCATACTCCACAACCACAAGAAACCTAATAGTGTGTGGCGGAGAGTACTTTCGGTGCCACTATGTGATCCCTCCAACCCTGTTCCAAACGCGAATAGTGCGTGGGAGAATGATTGTCGGCAAGTCTCTGTATTGGCTCTAATTACTCGTATTTGCTCCTCATTGTCAATACGCGACATGTATGTGGGGGGGAGGGGGGGAGGCGGGGGGGAAGTAATATGTTGTCCGACTCCTACTGAAAAGTGCTGTCCCGAAATTTCAGTAGTAAATCTCTCCGTGATGCAGAACGCCTCTCTTGTAACCTCTGCCAGTGGAGTTTGTATAGCATCTCCGTAACACTCTCTCGCCACTAAACGAAACGCGCCGCTCTTCGTTGAATCTTCTCTGTCTCCTCTATCAACCCTGTCTGATAGGGATCCCAGATAGATGAACAAACCTCAAGAATCTGGCGAACAAGCGCCTTATAAGCCACTTCTTTCGTCGATGAGTTACATTTCTGTAAGATTCTTTCGATGAATCTGAGTCTGGTGTCTGCTTTTCCCACTATCTGTTTTATATGGTCATGCCAATTAAGGTCGCTCTGGATAGTTACGCCTAGATGTTTTACGGCATATGCTGACTCCAGTTGTTTGCCATCAATAGTGTAGCTGTGCAGTAGCGGACTTCTTTTCCTATGTATGGCAATATGTTTCATTTATTTACGTTCAGAGTCAACTGCCAGAACCTGCACCATTCATCAGTTCTCTGCAGGTCGTTCTGCAAATTCTTACTATCTTCTGCCGTTGATACTATGGTATACAACTGCATCACCTGCGAATAGCCTTAAAGAGCATCCGACACTTCCTACTAGATCATTTATATGCATTGTAAACCGCAACGGTCCTATCACACTTCCCTGTGGTACTCAGGGTATAACTTCACATCTGTCGATTTTGTTCGGTTAAAAGCGAAATGTTGAGTTCTATCTGCACTGCCCCACCAAATTGTGGGGATGCTGATGGCGGTTTAACTGCTGTTCTAACATATCCCACTGATTTTCTATGGGGTTCAAGTCACGTGATTTTGCAGTCAAATCAAGTGAGGGAGTGTTTTAGAAAATCAGCCACATATTCTTTCAGTCCGCTGAACTTTGCTACTGTAGCCTTTGTGTGCCTGGCGTCGCAGTGTTCTCTCACTAACATGTTGCGGACCTTCATCGTAACCTGCAGCAGTTCCTATCAAGTTTGAAAGTGATTTTGTTTCTGGTCCCTCTCAGTCAGAATCTTTTACCGGCCACAAGTTCTGGCATCGAGTTCCATGAGCACGTGTTTTTACACCCCTGCATGTAGAGCCGTTAGACAGTCCGCCGCGAAACACAAAACAAATTCGGTAAATTCGCACACCTGAGGACCATGGGCACAGCCAAACACGTTGCCCCTTTCCGCCACTCTGTCACGTTGTTAAATTTACTCCTGTTTGTGAAAAGTGTCCGCTTGAAACATAAATGTCTCACTGATTGCTACTGGTTATGCCAACGTAGAGGCAGTATGTGCGTGGTTGAGCATATGACTCAATCACTGCTTTATGTATATTTCATGACTCAATCACTGCCTCATATATAAAGGCTTAACGATTCACCTGCGCATGCGCACTGGGTTGACTAATTTTTTGTCCGTTGAGCTTATGTACAATAAGTAGTACTTACGGGAATTAAACAAGGGAGTGTCAAAATAGTTTTTCTACGCACTTGTGTATCTTGTTTCCAATAAACTACACTGCCGACCATTAAAATTCCAACACTACGAAGATAGCGTACAATAAAGGTCAAACTACTTACTTGGATCGTCAAGTGATCATCATTTCAGCGCAACCGCATAAACTACGTAGCAGTAACGCCATTTATATTCTGCGTATAAGGAAAGATTACACAGCGGATATCTCAATCAGAAGTCGCATTTGAATGTTGGTTGTTCGGTTATTTGTTAGAAGATCGTGTTATGCGTTGTTTAAGGAGAAACGACTGGACTACGACCTATCTACATCTCCGTCAGCATAAATATTCCGGAAGTCAATGTACGGTGCGTGGCGGAGAGTATCCTGTCCCACTACAAGATAGCTCCTTTCCTGCTCCATTCCCAAACAGAGCAAGGGAAAAACGATTTTTTATATATCTCTGTACGAAACCAAATTTTTCTTACCTTATCTTCGTGGTCGTTACGCAAAATGTGCATTTGTGGCTGTGGAATCGTTCTGTAATCAGTTTCAAATGCCAGTTCTCTTGATTTTCTCAATAGTGTTCCTTCACTTTAATAGTGCCTTCCCTCCAGAGACTCCCGTTTAATTCCCCGAAGCATCTCCGTAATACTTGTGTGTTGCTCGAACCTACCGGTAACAAATCTAGCAGCTCACCTCAGAACTTCTTCGGTCTTCCTTTAATCCAATCTGGTTTGGATCCGAAACATTCCAACAGCACCCAAGAATCGGTCGCACTAGTGTTCCTTATATGGTCTCCTTTACTGATGAAACACGCTTTCCTAAAACTCTCCCAATAGCCCCTACTACAATCATTACATGCGTTTCATATCGCTTTGCAACGTTACTTTCTACATTTAGAGCTAGCTGCCATTCATCAGATTAACTGGAAATTATTTCGAAGTCATCTTGTATCCTCCTACATTCACTCATAAATGACACCTTCCAGTACACCAAAGCGTCATCGGCAAACAGCCGCAGATTGCTGTCACCCTGTTCGCCAGATCATTTAGATGTGTAGCCTTTGTAGAAAATAACAGCGGTCCCATCACACTTCCCTGGGGCACGCCTGACGATATCCTTTTCTCTGATAAACACTCGCCATCGATGACGACATACCTTCTTCTGATACTTAAGTAGTCTTCGAGCCGTTTGCCTATCGGGAACCTAATCCGTACGATCGGAACTTCGTTAACAGTCAACAGTGGGGTACCATGTCAAATGCTTTTCGGAAATCTAGAAATATGGAATCTGTCTGTTTCCCTTCATCCGTAGTTCACAGTATATCATGTGAAAAAAGGGCAAGCTGAGTTTCGTACGTTCAATACTTTCTAATTCCGTGCTGATTCGTAGACAGAGGCTTCCCCTCTCAAGTAAAAATTTGATATTCGAACTGAGAATATGTTCAAGAATTCTGCAGCAAACGGATCTGTAATGTTGCGGATTCTGTTCTTTCACCCGTGTTATATACAGTAGTCACCCGCGCTTTTATCCAGTCACGTGGGACTTTGCGCTGGGCGAGAGATTCGCGAGGAATGCAAACTAAGTAAGGGGCCAAGTGCAGAGCACGCTTTGTAAAAGCGAATTGTGATTCCATCCGGACATAGCGACGTACTTGTTTTCAACCTTTTCAGTTGTGTCTCTATTCCAGGGATGCTTATTTATATGTCCTCCATATAGGAGGTATGTTTGTAAGATTTTCCTGCGTGAACGATTTTTTCAGCGATAAATTTAAAATTTTTGCTGTCTTCGATCTGTTTAGCGATTTTACGTAGAACCAGAATTTTCTCTGGTTTTTGGTAAGATCTTTTGCTAAGGTAGCTGTTGTATGCTTTGCGCATCGATCTTTTTACTTATGCAGGAATATCTTTCGGAGGGGCAGCATACCGATCGAAAAGCAGGATCTCAGGGATTCCAGGCGCCTAGCACTCGGGAGGACAGAAGCACTATTCACTTGGCTGTGCAGAATTGTACTGCATCACGAAGTACAGTCGTGGACAAAACGAGCGAGACCCCTCGCCTTTTCGTTATGCTGATCCGCACGGCTTTAAAGTCTGCTACACAGCATAACAGGCAAGGCGACGAAGTGCTACCAACATACTATGCGCAGGCGTGAAATTGACAAACTATCTGAACTTTTTTAGACTGTATTCCATAATTTCTAAGACTATATTAATGCTGATTAGTGTGTTAAATACAACACGTAAACATAAGACAGAACTGAAAGAAGAAACGCTAATTTGTATGAAACGGACGAATAAAAATGAATTTCAGCTTATCCAGATAACAGACAAAGAACCCCAGACCGTTACGAATTAGCAAAATATTATCCACATTCGCCCGCGAAACGGTCTGTGTCAACGTTCAGACCAGTCATACTGGATTACCATTGCTGACCTACCATGAAAGTGTGCAAATTTAGCAATGCGTGAAGATTCATAACGAAATTCACTTAAACATCATTCAGTGCCACACTTAAGTCAATTCCATTATTGACAGAAGCGGAAAAAGGAGGCAGTATCATGTATGAAATTCTACAAGAGTGTCATATTGACATCCACAGAGCGCCAGTACAGAATAAAGGTAGCGATAAAACGTATTGGGTGCGCGAGAATTTCTTAAAATTGCTTTACTGATATTCTACCTGCCTCCATAGAGATTAGAACCGAAAACAAACCAGACCTTCCTTTCACTATGCTAGCAGACAACCTAGGCAAACAGCCCTCTATTATTACCCCAGACATGAACAAGCCAGCAATTTCGCAATAAAAATCTGCAGTTTCTGTTGCATAGAGCTTTCTGGACTCAAAAACATGAATTTTCTTCCTTTATGTCACCACTTATGCGACAATCATTCGGGATGATTATCGAAATAACAAATTACTGTTATTAGAGAGTAAATTTTGTAGGATAATTCTGCACCACCCCAGGAAATAAACGGCTACATAGCTGCCAAACGTATTCTGCATTGTTTCGAATTCTCCACTAGACTCGCCACAGCCAGAAAACGTTCATTAGCAGAAGTGTTTCTTAAGCTAGCTAGCAATGAGAATGTTCGTACTTCTAAAACGCGGTGGCATTAATACTGGGATGTGAATTACCACGTGTATAGGCAAATACATTCTATTTGCATTCCTGTAAACGTGATTTGGATCGAAAACGTAGCTACGACTAATATGCTTATGTATCGACAGCAACTAGAACATTTCGAATAAAGAGTAGCGGGTGTTATTTATGCGGCCCTCATCTTCAGTGTTTTCGTTGTTAGGATTTCGTCACCTAAACCGGTAAAAACGGAACCCTACTAGTCTCACTTTCTTGACCGTCTATCGGTCTACCCAACCCTTAAAACCCGTTTACCTCCAGAACGGGTGGACATAATAAGCGGAAATGTATCGCACTTCTTGCTGTAACCGGTCCCTTGCTGGTGTAAAAAAGTGAGCTTCTATGTCAACGCAATCAAAAGATACGACGGTTTATGTAAAGAAAATTTACGCGAAAGGTCAAAAAATGGCTTCAAGAACTATGCGACCTAACTGCTTAGGTCATCAGCCCCTAGACCTAGAACTACTTAAACCTAGCTAGCCTAAGGGCATCACAGACATCTATGCCCGAGGTAGAATTCCAACCTGCGACTGAAGCAGCCGTGCGGTTCGTCACTGAAGCGCCTGGAACCGCTCGGCCACCGCAACGCGGCGAAACCCTACTCACCTCATGTATAATGATAATATATACTGTCTAGTGAGGATAAACTGTATTCTCCAGCAACTCAGATCGTTTGATCACGGAACTTTTACGAAGCTACATTCAAACTTTGTCGAAGTCGTCTGCAATATCCATTACAAACACCCTAGGAACTTCGTATGCGATATCCACTTCTGAATACGCTGGCAGATAATGCAGTACTATAACAAGTAGGTGGGAACTTATTGTTATTGGTCCATGCATGACACTTTATTTCAATATCACTTTAACGCGCCTAGGTGTTCGTATATGCCTGAAATTAATGAACAAAAAGTAAATAAACAGTAAACAACTTCGATGTTCAGATCAAGTGAAAGTCACATGTCGTAATTACAACATAATTTCGTTGTTACATCTACATGACTACATCAACAGGATTTCTTTGCAATCCGGACTTACGTGCCTGGCAGAAGGTTCGGATTATTTCTCTACCGTCCCACTCATTAACAGTGTGCGGGAAAAGGGACTACTTAAATCTTTTCTTGCGAGCCTTGAATTACATTATTACTATGGTTTCTTCTTGTGTAAGTACCCTAGGAAATAATGTTTTGGCATTCAGAACATATGGTGGTGATTGAAATTTCGTGAAAAGATCTCGTGGCAACGAAAAACGCATATGTTTTCATGAATGTTACCCCAACTCGATTATCAAATCTGGGATCCTCTCTCCCCTATTTCGTGACATTACAAAGCGTGCTACCGTTCCTTGGACGTTTTTGCGTGCACAGTCAATCACGTCTGTCAAGGATATTATAGCAGTGGACGGACAAACGTAGTGTAGGCAGTGTTTTCAGTTGGCCTGTTGCGTATTCTTAGTGTGCGGCCAATAAAACGCAGTCATTCGTTTGCCTTCCCCACAAAAGTATGTTTTCGATCTTTCCAGTTTAAGTTTTACTGGGTACTGAGATGAACTGACAGTGCTTCGACTTGTGTTTTGTCATGTAACCGAAAGTTAATTATTGTTATTGGACGCAGCTTTCGTGTTTAATGTATTCCTCAGTCAACAACAGTAGACTCCTCGTACACCACACATAACTGTTTCAAAGTATTAAATTGTTACTGATCTTACCATGTTGCAGTGGTCATCTTAACTTGCCGTTTTGAAAAAAAGGAAAATATTTTAGCGAAATGTAGCAACTAAGAAGCGGAGTATCCAAACAAACAAACGTTTCCGGTTTAAGTAGTTGCAGTAGGTCTACTACACAGTAACGTAAATTAGGAGCAAAGACCATAAGTAGATCCTCATCAGGAAAACCAGCCCTCATAATGCAAAGTGCAACTACAACAAAGAAAGTTTCCAAACATGTCAATGAGTAGTCGAGGAAAGTGGACGCATTCTGTCTACTGAATCCCAACGCACGCAATTTACGAGGGGGCACGCCAAGTGTCAGACCCCGATCTTGCTTTTAACTACGCTCATTGAAAGAGGGGACAAAATAAGCTTAAACTCTACCGCTTCTGAGAAAACGACGGTCAAAGTGTTCAATGCGTTGTTGCTATAGTGTAGATACCGCTTAGCGGTTAAGGATTCAACTGAAGCGGTGGCTCTGCGGCTACCATAGCGACTTCGGAACTTTGCGCTGCGAGTTCGAAACCCGGTTTTTCCTTTTTTCCCCCCTCACTCTCTGAATTATCTACGAATGTTTATTCCAATTTATGATGAAACACTGTTGTCGTTATTCGTCAGTTAATTTACTGTGTAAAGAAATAAGTTAAAAAGGGAACACACAGTGCGTAGTGGGGCGATCACTCTGTTGTAGAAATAATTCAGAAGCCAAGATCGCTTAAATACTGTCTACTGGATAACCGGTTTCAACACACTAAAGGTGCCATTATCGGATCTAAATGTAGATTAACATTGATAAACCATTTGGATATAACGATACATGAGGCAGACGAGATGATTTTATATCAGCTTGTCTCATTCGTTTATTATTTTTTTAATTCATTAATTACACATAAAGTTAATTGTCGAGTAATGACAACATTATTTCAACATAAATTAGAAAAAAAACATTCGAAGATAATTCTGATAGAGAGGCAGGAAAATAAAATAATTAAAAAACCCAATATGGTCTCGAACACGGGAATCAATGCTAAGAAGGAACGACGGTAGCCACTGAGCCACCGCTTCAATTGCGTTCTCGGCTGCAGAAGGTATCTACACTAGAGCAACAGCGCGTTGATAACTTTGGCCGTCGTTTTCTCGGAAACGGTCGAGTGTCTGCAGATAAGCCGAAACACAAGTTCGCTTATTTTGTCCTCTCCTTCACTGACAAGGGGAGGCCGCCAATTGTGAAATTCAGATTCGATTCATACTGCGCATAATAAAAGCTCATGGCCAGAGGTGTAATGTGGCAAAGCACCAAGATGCACTTCTCAGCCGTTGTCGAGAAAATCGACAGTTAGAAGAAACCGCTGCGGTGAAATACTCTCTACGATTCATAATTTTCTACAGCGTCGTGGCGCAGCGGTAAGCGCTCGAGTTCGTAATCCGAAGGTCGGCGGATCGAATCTCGCTCCATGCAACTTTTTTTTTTTTAGTATTTGTTTTTTGTAATTCAAATGTGTGTATAAACACACACACACACATATATATATATATATATATATATATATATATATATATATATATATATATAATTCCCGGCAACAGGTTGCAACAATTATGCATATAATAAGTTGTTGAAAGTCGTTTGTCGTGGAAAAACTGGCGACTTCGAACATCATTATGTTTTCCGCAAATAAATTTGTATTTCACAAATGTTATTAATTGTCTTCATAATGTTAACCACGTATAGTTAGCGGAAGACGTAGAAACGATATTCCGAAACGAATACGTATAGCGTAAGTCAAACGTTCGAATTAGAATAGAAACCCCACGAACACAAATTTGCTGTGGCAGGTATGAAATATAAACTCCGTTAACCGCTCGTTACACTTGAAGGACAGATGTTGAATGGGCCGAAACGAGCCGCCGCATAACAGCGTAGTTGCCTGCTAACTTCGAAAGAAGGTAGATGCGGTCCCTAGCACAACTTATAACACCGTCGAAAATCAGTGCGGACGTGAGAGCTTTGGTACACCCTGTTAAACAAACGGTAAAATGGAGGCGGTACAATTGGAGAGCGATCCGCCTTCACCAACATGCATAAGCAATTCATTAATAGTTTATATATATATATATATTTGAATTACAAAAAAATAATAATAATAAAAAAATGTTGCATGGCGTGAGATTCGATCCGGCGACCTTCGGATTACGAACTCGAGCGCTTACCTCTGCGCCACGACGCTGTAGAAAATTATTAATCGTAGAGAGTATTTCACCGCAACGGTTTCTTCTAACTGTCGATTTTCTCGACAACAGCTGAGAAGTGCATCTTGGTGCTTTGCCACATTACACCTCTGGCCATGAGCTTTTATTATGCGCAGTATGAATCGAATCTGAATTTCACATTTGGCGGCCTCCCCTTGTGAGCAAAGTTTCGGGACAATCAGCCTATGACACTTGGCGAGTTCCCCTCGCTCGTCGAGTCGCTTCTTACGCCCGGCGAGAATTATGTATGCCTCCGAGTAAACTGCGCCACCTGGAAACACGGCGAGCGGGGATAAACACGTTTTCCTTCTTATAAGGCAACCTTCTACAGATAAAATTCATGAAGTGTTCTTCAGGTTGCCTCAGATATTTCAGAAATGTTTCTTGCGTCAGGCCTGCCGCATATGCAAAACGTAAACATTTCATTTCATGTAATATTTATCAGGATAAGACATGACAAGAGTGGACCAGTCACTTCTGAGAAAAATTAGAGATTTTAAGTTGCTCCACTATGTAATGACACGGGTATGGGCTTGCGATCTCTCTTTTATGCCATCGATTCCCGTGTTACACATACTTGGCCACTGCGTTGTGGCTGCCATCGTGGAGGAGGCAGTCTGTTTCCTGCCAGCGCTGTTTCCGCAGCCAATATTAACCGCGACGAATCATTCAGTCAACGCTAAATGGCCCATCTGGCTGAGGCAGACAAGGGCGCTATAATAGAACTCCATGCAGAGGGATCTTCAAATGCCGACATAGCAAGAACTATGGGTCTTCACAAGTCGACGGTAGCCAGGTGGATCAGACGAAAGGAAGAGAGTGGTAACTTGAATGGGAGGCCTCATGGCCGTCGCCGCAAAACAACAGCAGCTCAGGATCAGCAGATACGCCGTTTCAGTGAGAACCACCCATTTGTCAACGCACGACAAATTCAGCAAACTTTGGGTCTCAATGTTAGCAGTAAGACCGTCACTCCTCGTGTAAGGGAAGGTGGACTGAGAGCAAGAAGCGCTGCTGTGAAAGAGACATTGACTGTTTCCCAAAGAGAAGCTTGCCTTGCTTTTGCTACTGAAAATGGCGACAAACCTCTCCAGTTTTGGAGGCGAGTGATTTTCACGCACCAAAAAGTTTTCTCTACGGCATCATCCGGAAAAGTACTAGTTTACCGGCCTAAATGTGCTAGGTATAATCGAAAATATATTTACAGTTGCCGAAGGAGTGGCAGGTTGTCGGTGCCGGCCGGTGTGGCCGTGCGGTTCGAGGCGCTTCAGTCTGGAACCGCGTGACCGCTACGGTCGCAGGTTCGAATCCTGCCTCGCGCATGGATGTGTGTGATGTCCTTAGGTTAGTTAGGTTTAAGTAGTTCTACGTTCTAGGGGACTGATGACCACAGATGTTAAGTCCCACAGTGCTCAGAGCCATTTGTAGTCGGTAACGGTATGGGCGTGGATATCGGCCGAAGGGTGTGGGCTCCTGTGGGAAGTGGAAGGAAGATTCGATGCGCGCAATTACATATCAATTCTGGAGAACGTGATGTTGCCTGCTGTGGCAGCAAGATTTGGCGATGATCAGATCATGTTCCAACAAGATCGCTCGTCTATTCATATGGCACGTGTGGTTAAGTGGCGGGTCGACGACCATAGTAATATTACTGTAACGGAATGGCCACCTAAAGGAGCTGACACGAATCCCATTGAGAATATCTGGGCAGAAATTGTCAGAGTAATACGAGAAAAGGGCAGTCACCGTCGACTCGCCGACAGCTTTCTGATGTGATTCATGACGCTTGGAATGAGTTACTTGAATCTCCTAGTTATGTGGCTCGAGTTGTGGGCTCAATGCCCAACAGACTTCGAGCTGTTGTGGAAGCCAAAGGAGGCTTCACCAATCAGCTGTTTCAAGCTTTGTTTCTTTCTTCTTCGTCTTTTTTTTTTTTTTTTACTTACAGACGTATATTTTATATAATTTCAAGGAAACGCAGTAAATGGAATGTGGACTGATTTTTGAGGCTTCATTTTGTGACGGCTAAACAGTGCTGCATCATGGGACCCGCTATTTGTCCACATGTGGCTGAACATCAGAGGTGTAAAAAATTTTGAGGTGCCGAAGTTCTCTGGAAGAATAACGTCTTTTAGACAAGGAGATGATTTTTAGTTCATTTCATTTTAACCATTCACACTATGATTTGACATTCTAATCTTTGATTTCATTTTATTACTATGTATCTTTTCTCCAGTGAAAGTCAACGGTAGTAAGTTTCAAGATATGAAGAATAACTGGAAGTTTCTAATTTGTGGAAAGCGTATTTAACAGTTAATATTTTCGACAAATCTGTAGTTATAGGACATATTAAGAAGCGAGTCAAAAATGGCATTGTGGAATGATCAGGTTGGTCTCTAAAGGGTAACGACGATAAAATAGCAAATATGAAACTATGGGTAACAACTATTGTTGATGGTGAGGAGCCATAATCGATATGTCACTTTTCCGTAATTGTATTTCTGAAGTTTATCGTCAATCCTAGGACTGACACCGATACTCTGTTTTACGTAAAGAATACAACCTTCAAAATTTATTTAGCAGCGCAGAATATTAAATCACAGTTTATAGATCAGGAACCTAATCCAACTGCCTTTAATTTTATTTTCACGGATGACGTTGAGACAGTAAATAACAAGAGAAATAAGAAAACTCTCAGAATCAATATAGAGAATTCAAGTATCATGTGAATTCAAAAGTTTGCTATAATAGCGATTAATTGCTTTTTACAGACCCCTTCATGCCTACGTTTTCCGTCAGACAGACAATGTTTGAAACTAGGACTAACGAGGTAAACAATTTTTCCACAAATTGTCAAATTGGAAGTCGGAGAGCCAGTTACATAAATTACGATGACAACAAACGTTTTTCAAGTAAACTGATCACAGGAGGCATCCAACGCATTTATTGTGAGTTACATGCACAGTATGTAAACTGGCAACGCCACCAACACACAATACCACTAACAAGGGAACATCCCCATCGCACCGCCCTCAGATTTAGTTATAAGTTGATACAGGGGATAGGCCTTGAAAAACTGAACACAGATCAATCGAGAAAACAGGAAGAAGTTGTGTGGAAGTATGAAAAAAATAAGCAAAATATACAAACTGAGTAGTCCATGCGCAAGATAGGCAACATCAAGGATAGGGTGAGCTCAGGAGCGCCGTGATCCCGTGGTTAGCGCACGCAGCTGCGGAACGAGAGGTCCTTCCGTCAAATTTTCCCAGGAGTGAAAAGTTTAATTTTTATTTTCAGACAATTATTATCTGTCCGTCCGTCCGTCCGATGCGAGGTAACCGCGCCGTAGTATGATGACGCTACACCTAAAAAACATCGAAAGACATGACGTCAGTCGACTATAGCGCACGGAAGAGAGAGTATTCCTGCTAATGAGGCTCCCTGGCTGGCAGTTAACTGTTCGCTACTTTGGACGAGAGTGCATTAAATACGTGCGATGCATTGCGTGGGCAATATGAATCCAGCAAATATAGCTCGTGACTCCAATAACAATGTCAATGAATATTTTCCGAACTGTAAGGCATCGGAAAGTTCCTTAAGGGATCGAACGATTGTCGAACATTTGTATGATTATTTCCTACATTTGTTGAATAACAGTACGTGTGGTGATGATTGTCTGAAAATAAAAAAAATCAAACAACTAACCCGAGGGAAGCCTTAAACCAACGACCTCTCGTTCTGCAGCTCCTCACGCTAATCACGCGACCACTGCGCTCCCGTGCTCAAGCTATCCTTGATGTTGCTTATCATGCACACGGACTACTCAGTTTGTTTGGTTTGAATATTTTTTTCATAGGTCCACACAACTTCTTCCTGTTTTTCGAATGATCTGTGTTCAGTTTTTCAAGGCCTATCCCCTGTATCAACTTATAACTAAATCTGAGGTCGGTGCGATGGGGATGTTCCCTTGTTAGTGGTATTGTGTGTTGGTGGCGTTGCCAGTTTACATACTGTGCATGTAACTCACAATAAATGCGTTGGATTCCTCCTGTGATCAGTTTACTTGAAAAACGTTTGTTGTCATCGTAATTTGTGTAACTGTCTCTCCGACTTCCAATTTGACAATTTGTGGAAAAATTGTTTACCTTCTTAGTCCTAGTTTCAAACATTGTCTGATAGAAAATGTAGGCATGAAGGAGTCTGTAAAAGCAATTAATCGCTATTATAGCAAACTTTTGAATCCACTGGACACTTGAATTCTATATATTGATTCTGAGAGTTTTGTTATTTCTCTTGTTATTTACTGTCCCAAAGTCATCCGTGAGAATAAAATTAAAGGCAGTTGGATTAGGTTCCTGATCTATAAACTGTGATTTAATATTCTGCGCTGCTAAATAAATTTTGAAGGTTGTATTCTTTACGTAAAACAGAGTATCGATGTCAGTCCTAGGATTGACGATAAACTTCAGAAATACAATTACGGAAAAGTGACATATCGATTACGGCTACTCACCATCAACAATAGTTGTTACCCATTGTTTAGTATTTGCTATTTTACCGTCGTTACCCTTTAGAGGCCAACCTGATCTTTCCACAGTGCCATTTTTACTTGCTTCTTAATATGTCCTATAACTACAGATTTGTTGAAAATATGAACTGTTAAATACGCTATTCCACAAATTAAAAACTTCCAGTTATTCTTCATATCTTGAAACTTACTACCATTGACTTTCACTGAAGGAAAGATACGTAATAATAAAATGAAATCAAAGATTAGAATGTCGAAGCATAGTGTGAATGGTTAAAATGAAATGAACTAAAAATCATCTTCTTGTCTAAAACACTTTACTCTTCCAGAGAACTTCGGTACCTCTCAAAATTTTTTCAGCTCTGATGTTTAGCCACATGTGGAAAAATAGCGGGTCTCATGATGCAGCACTGTTTAGCCGTCACAAAATAAAGCCTCAAAAATCAGTAAATAAAACTATTCTTGTACAGTTGCTCCGAATCGCATATACCAACCGCCCTTTGCTGCGACAACTACTCAAAGTCTATTGGGTATTTGATTTTGTTCTGCTTTTTCGGGCCTCCTTACCTCTCCTTCTAGCCCAACCTTTGTTCTGCAATTACGTCTTCATCGGGGAGCTTCTCCTCAACATTTTTATTTTGTGCTGAACTGTTTTGTACCCTTCTTGCATACACACGTGTGTCACGTATTTTATAGAGACTGAATGAATATATAAGGTGAGTATTTCTTCTCTTATCAAATTAAATATTACATATCTTGCTGTGAATTAATTTGTTTGTCCCCATTCCACTTATTGCGTTTCCTTGAAATTATATAAAACATAAGTCTGTAAAAAAAAATCGCGTATAGCCTCCTTTGGCTTCCACAACAGCTGGAAGTCTGTTGGGCATTGAGCCCACAACTCGAGCCACAGAACTAGGAGATTCAAGTAACTCATTCCAAGCTTCATGAATTTGCTGATTTGTCGTGCGTTGACAAATGGGTGGTTCTCACTGAAACGGCGTATCTGCTGATCCTGAGCTTGCGTTGTTTTGCGGCGACGGCCATGAGGCCTCCCATTCAAGTTACCACTCTCTTCCTTTCGTCTGATCCACCTGGCTACCGTCGACTTGTGAAGACCCATAGTTCTCGCTATGTCGGCATTTGAAGATCCCTCTGCATGGAGTATTATAGCGCCCTTGTCTGCCTCAGCCAGATGGGCCATTTAGCGTTGACTGAATGATTCGTCGCGGTTAATATTGGCTGCGGAAACAGCGCTGGCAGGAAACAGACTGCCTCCTCCAAGATGGCAGCCGCAACGCAGTGGCCAAGTATGTGTAACACGGAAATCGATGGCATAAAAGACAGATCGCAAGCCCGTGCCCGTGTCATTACATAGTGGAGCAACTTAGAATCTCTAATTTTTCTCAGAAGTGACTGGTCCACTCTTGTCATGTCTTATCCTGATAAATATTACATGAAATGAAATGTTTACGTTTTGCATATGCGGCAGGCCTGACGCAAGAAACATTTCTGAAATATCTGAGGCAACCTGAAGAACACTTCGTGAATATTATCTGTAGAAGGTTGCCTTATAAGAAGGAAAACGTGTTTATCCCCGCTCGCCGTGTTTCCAGGTGGCGCAGTTTACTCGGAGGCATACATAATTCTCGCCGGGCGTAAGAAGCGACTCGACGAGCGAGGGGAACTCGCCAAATGTCATAGGCTGATTGTCCCGAAACTTTGCTCAGTGAAGGAGAGGACAAAATAAGCGAACTTGTGTTTCGGCTTATCTGCAGACACTCGACCGTTTCCGAGAAAACGACGGTCAAAGTTATCAACGCGCTGTTGCTCTAGTGTAGATACCTTCTGCAGCCGAGAACGCAATTGAAGCGGTGGCTACCGTCGTTCCTTCTTAACACTGATTCCCGTGTTCGATACCATATTGGGTTTTTTAATTATTTTATTTTCCTGCCTCTCTATCAGAATTATCTACGAATGTTTTTTTCTAAGTTATGTTGAAATAATGTTGTCATTATTCGCCAATTAACTTTATGTGTAATTAATGAATTAAAAAGTAATAAACGAATGAGACAAGCTGATCTAACATCATCTGGGCTGCCTCATGTATCGTTATAACCAAATATTTTATAAATGTTAATCTACATTCAGATCCGATGATGGCACCTTTAGTGTGTTGAAACCGGTTATCCAGTAAACAATATTTAAGCGATCTTGGCTTCTGAATTATTTCTACAACAGAGTGATCGCCCCACTACGCACTGTGTGTTCCCTTTTTAACTTATTTCTTTACACAGTAAATTAACTGACGAATAACGACAACAGTGTTTCAACATAAATTGGAATAAACATTCGTAGATAATTCAGAGAGTGAGGGGAAAAAAAAGGAAAAACCGGGTTTCGAACTCGCAGCGCAAAGTTCAGAAATCGCTATGGTAGCCGCAGAGCCACCGCTCCAGTTGAATGCTTACCCGCTAAGAGGTGTCTACACTATAGTAACAGCGCATTGAAAACTTTGACCGTCGTTTTCTCAGAAGCGGTAGAGTGTAAGCAGATAAGCCGAGACACGTGTTCGCTTATTTTGTCCCCGCTTTCACTGAGCGAAGTTTCAGCAAGATCGGGGTATTTCCTCGGGAACACAGGAAGAAACCATAGTAATAATGTAATTCAAGGCTCGCAAGAAAAGATTTAAGTGGTCCTTTTTCCCGCACACTGTTAATGAGTGGGACGGTAGAGAAATAACCCTAACCTTCTGCCAGGCACGTAAGTCCGGATTGCCAAGAAATCCTGTTGATGTAGTCATGTAGATGTAACGACGAAATTATGTTTTAATTACGACATGTGACTTTCATTTGATTTAAACATCGAAGTTGTTTGCTGTTTCAAAATGGTTCAAATGCCTCTGAGCACTATGGGACTCAACTGCTGTGGTCATAAGTCCCCTAGAACTTAGAACTACTTAAACCTAACTAACCTAAGGACATCACACACATCCATGCCCCAGGCAGGATTCGAACCAGCGACCGTAGCAGTCGCACGGTTCCGGACTGCGCGCCTAGAACCGCGAGACCACCGCGGCCGGCTCGTTTGTTGTTTATTAACTTTTTGTTCAATAGTTTCAGGCATATACAAACACCTAGGCGCGTTAAATTGATATTGAAATAAAGTGTCATGCATGGACCAATAACAATAAATTCCCACCTACTTGTTATAGTACTGCAGTATCTGCCAGCGTCTTCAGAAGTGGATATCGCATACGAAGTTCCTAGGGTGTTTGTAATGGATATTGCAGACGACTTCGACAAAGTTTGAATGTAGCTTCGTAAAAGTTCCGTGAGCAAACGATCTGAGTTGCTGGCGAATACAGTTTATCCTCACTAGACAGTATATATTATCATTATACATGAGGTGAGTAGGGTTTCGCCGCGTTGCGGTGGCCGAGCGGTTCCAGGCGCTTCAGTGACGAACCGCACGGCTGCTTCAGTCGCAGGTTGGAATTCTACCTCGGGCATAGATGTCTGTGATGCCCTTAGGCTAGCTAGGTTTAAGTAGTTCTAGGTCTAGGGGCTGATGACCTAAGCAGTTAGGTCGCATAGTTCTTGAAGCCATTTTTTGACCTTTCGCGTAAATTTTCTTTACATAAACCGTCGTATCTTTTGATTGCGTTGACATAGAAGCTCACTTTTTTACACCAGCATGGGACCGGTTACAGCAAGAAGTGCGATACATTTCCGCTTATTATGTCCACCCGTTCTGGAGGTAAACGGGTTTTAAGGGTTGGGTAGACCGATAGACGGTCAAGAAAGTGAGACTAGTAGGGTTCCGTTTTTACCGGTTTAGGTGACGAAATCCTAACAACGAAAACACTGAAGATGAGGGCCGCATAAATAACACCCGCTACTCTTTATTCGAAATGTTCTAGTTGCTGTCGATACATAAGCATATTAGTCGTAGCTACGTTTTCGATCCAAATCACGTTTACAGGAACGCAAATAGAATGTATTTGCCTATACACGTGGTAATTCACATCCCAGTATTAATGCCACCGCGTTTTAGAAGTACGAACATTCTCATTGCTAGCTAGCTTAAGAAACACTTCTGCTAATGAACGTTTTCTGGCTGTGGCGAGTCTAGTGGAGAATTCGAAACAATGCAGAATACGTTTGGCAGCTATGTAGCCGTTTATTTCCTGGGGTGGTGCAGAATTATCCTACAAAATTTACTCTCTAATAACAGTAATTTGTTATTTCGATAAACATCCCGAATGATTGTCACATAAGCGGTGACATAAAGGAAGAAAATTCATGTTTTTGAGTCCAGAAAGCTCTATGCAACAGAAACTGCAGATTTTCATTTCGAAATTGCCTGCTTGTTCATGTCTGGGGTAATAATAGAGGGCTGTTTGCCTAGGTTGTCTGCTAGCATAGTGAAAGGAAGGTCTGGTTTGTTTTCGGTTCTAATCTCTATGGAGGCAGGTAGAATATCAGTAAAGCAATTTTAAGAAATTCTCGCGCACCCAATACGTTTTATCGCTACCTTTATTCTGTACTGGCGCCCTGTGCATGTCAATATGACACTCTTGTAGAATTTCATACATGTTACTGCCTACTTTTTCCGCTTCTGTCAATAATGGAATTGACTTAAGCGTGGCACTGAATGATTTTTAACTGAATTTCGTTATGAATCTTCACGCATTGCTAAATTTGCACACTTTCATGGTAGGTCAGCAACGGTAATCCAGTATGACTGGTCTGAACGTTGACACAGACCGTTTCGCGGGCGAATGCGGATAATATTTTGCTAATTCGTAACGGTCTGGGGTTCTTTGTCTGTTATCTGGATAAGCTGAAATTCATTTTTATTTGTCCAGTTCATACCAATTAGCGTTTGTTCTTTCAGTTCTGTCTTATATTTACGTGTTGTATTTAACACACTAATCAGCATTAATATAGTCTTACACATTATGGAATACAGTCTAAAAAAGTTCAGATAGTTTGTCAATTTCACGCCTGTGCATAGTATGTTGGTAGCACTTCGTCGCCTTGCCTGTTATGCTGTGTAGCAGACTTTAAAGCCGTGCGGATCAGCATAACGAAAAGGCGAGGGGTCTCTCTCGTTTTGTCCACGACTGTACATATCTGTGTGTGGAGCGCTGAGGAGAACGGATGTCGCCAGAGTGAATTCTGCATAGTCACATAGGCTCAGGGCCTGGGGTGTCAAACAGTTACACATATCTGGTAATCTGGACAGAAGTCGTTACATTTCTGACGTCTTCAGGCTGGTGGCTATATCCTATCTTTCGGGTCTGGGTCCTTCAGAAAAACAAACCTGCATGTTCCCTCGCCTGTCCTAAACCTAACAACTTTCTGGGCAGGGCAACCGCAGCTCAGAGACATTATGAATAACTATAACAACACTCACCACTCCGTAACCATTCGAATTATCATAAAAATTATAATATTCTTGATTTTTTAACTGTTGCAATTTTTATGATAGTTTCAATGGTCATTGAGTGTTGAGTGCTGTTATTGTTTTCCTAAAACTACCACTCTTCAAATGGCTCTAAGCACTATGGGACTTAACATCTGAGGTCATCAGTCCCCTAGACTTAGAACTACTTAAACCTAGCTAACCTAAGGACATCAAACACATCCATGCCCGAGGCAGGATTCGAACCTGCGACCGTAGCAGCAGCGCGGTTCCGAACTGAAGCGCCTAGAACCGCTCGGTCACAGCGGCCAACTACCACTATACAGAAGGTGCTCGACTGTAGCCCTGACCATTACGTTCTCCAGATCTCTCAACAGTTGAAAATATCTGGTCGTGGGTTGCCGAGAGGCTGGCTCTCTAGTCACTACGATTGATGACCTCTAGCTTAGATCAGAAGCAGCTTGGAATCATGTATCAATCGGAGTCGATATCCAGCTGGATTATCATCATTCTTTCTGGCAGAAGTATTAGCTCTCCGTACTAATTTCTCACTTGTTACCAGCGGTTCAGACACGGCGTATCATCTTGTTCCCATCCCTTTGGAAGGTGTTACAGAGGCTGTAAGCGGAAAAGCTCATGTAACACATCACTCAAGAAAGTGTCATGCCAGATGAACAGTTTGGCTTTCGGAATGACCATTCCAAACCCCACCAGCTGCCCTGGTTGGTGAAACTGACGATGAGGGCCTTGAAAACGGGAGTGTCTTGGGGCAGTGTTCCTCAATGGTCCCACGGCCATCGACTTTGTGCGACATGAAGGTCTCTTGTACGTCTGTTGTACAAACTCTTTGTTCACTGGAAGCTCACGTCACAATGGTCCTTCTTCAGTCCTACATTACCAGGAAGTCCTTTCATGTGAGGATAGATGGAGCAGCAGACGCGTCCAAGGGAGCCACATGGGTTGATGCTCAGCCACGTGTTGTGCTGTACATTGTCGACGCACCAGAAATGGCATGCGTACAGTTGGGGCTTCACACCGGCAATATACCGTTGTTCATCCTCAACATGAATGTTTAGGCTATGAGAGCCGCCTCCAGATCGAGTGCTACTCATTGGGTTCATGGTCAAATGAAGTGATGCTTGAAATCCATCGCCTTCGGGAGCTAAGTCGTAATCTTCAGCTGAAGGATGCTGCCACCTGCTCTGACGCCTGTCAGCATGCTTGGTGGTCCCGTCCCATTGGTGAAGACTGCGAAATACCCCGGGGTGACCAGCGGTCAGAGGCTCACATGGGTGCAGCACATACATGACGTCAGAAGCAGAGTAGTGGGTCGGTGCCTCCACATCTTGTATTGACTGCTTAATCCTCGCTCGTCGCTGCCTCCGCGCCACAGTATTAAACTCTGGTCAGACAAGTGTTGGAGTATGCGGCCGTGATGTGGGGAAAAGCCACCAAAACGCACATGGTAGTGCTGATATGAATGCAGAATTGGGCTCCTAAGTTCGCTCTACACCTTCCCAGGCTATATTCAACTCGTATGTGTCGGGACAAATTCCAACAGACTGCTTGTGTTTTCTAGTAGGAGGTGCGTTAATCCCACAACCGGCCCGTCCTGTAACTGGGCTACCAACAACACCGTATGCTGAGAACACATTGGCCGGACCTGTTGCGACAATAATTTTCTATGCAGCAGCCTGAGGACAACTCACCTCCACATCACATGAGGCCTGTCCTGCTGCAAGAATAATTTTCACCACAGCAGCTCGAAAACTACATATCTCACATCACCTGAGGCAAATCCAGCAAGTCACGTAATCATAGCGTCACGTCAAGAGGATCAGCAAGAATAACATTTTAATATTTCACGTGCACATATGCCGAGCAAGGAAAACTATCCAACGTCAACAATTCAGAAACTTTCAACACGAATTCCTTCTTTGTTAGCCGCCCGTGTGGCCCAGCGGTTCTAGGCGCTTCAGTCCGGATCTGCGCTGCTGTTACGGTCGCAGGTTCGAGTCCTGCCTCGGGCATGGATGTGCGTGATGTCCTTAGGTTAGTTAGGTTTAAGTAGTTCTAAGTCGAGGGGACTGATGACCTCAGATGTTAAGTCCCATAGTGCTTAGAGCCAGAGCCTTCTTTGTTCTCCCAGTTGAAGAATGTAATAACCTTCTCCGAGTCTGATGGGAACAGTTGTGGGAAAGTGGAATCTCCTCTGACTCCTTCTTCAGTATAACAGAAACAGTCAATTCAAGTTGCTACAATTATTTTATTTATTCATTCTTGTAACCAGTTGCAGTCTAAGTGGTCATTTTCAGACATAAGGTCCTTGATGAAGTGTGGAGCAGTGTGGAGCAGTCTCATGGCCCTGCTGTGCATACCAAAAAATAACAGTCGACAGCCGCTCCTCTTCTTCAATTCTGAATTTCCTGTAATGTGTAAGTTTCTTAGTTAATTAATTAAACATAGCACAATCCTGAACTTTTTCACGATTTTCTTAAGCTACATTTATTACAGTCCAGTCTCTCTCTCTCTCTCTCTCTCTCTCTCTCTCTCTCTCTGACACACACACACACACACACACACACACACACACATTCTCTGGAAGGCTGACCTCACTTGATTGAAAACATGTCGTTATGAGTTCCGGATGGTGCGACTAAATGGTGCTAGTGCAGGCACGATGTCTGGTACAGACAACTGTGTATTCAACGAGGCAGTATGTCTATAGTTAATACACATTGAATGTGATACGACAATTGGCTCAAGACATATCGGTCACAGCAAAAGAGTTTACACAGGAAATTAGAGGTGGACACTATCATACAGAAAATGTTTCCACAAACGGAAACCACAAGTGACAACAGGATGTCCACCACCACCACTGGACCATACGTGATTACAGACTGTTTACTGTCTCAGATCTGAGCTTGGGGCCACGCAACTTGAGCACTGCATTCTTGTGACACAGATGACTGAGCGGCACTTGTTATCCATCACGCACTATCCAAGTGGTACACCATCTCTCGCACTCAACAACGAAGTACTCAGTGAATGTGACTGAACACGTGTGCACTGTATGGCTCCTTCCACACAGTGAAAAATGGTTACACATATAATTGAATCTTTGACAAGCATGTATGCGCAAGCATCCCTGCACAAGCAAGCACTGATTCCTTGACTCTCCATATGGCTGAAGATTGCTTGATTAAGAGAGCAGTCTTGTTTCTGATGAAGGTAAACTCTGGGAGACGCAGAACTTCCAGAGATACGATAATGCAATAATTGATAACCAGTAGTATATCAGTGTGGGTTCTGGACCAAATAACGATCTAATCATTCCTGTTGTCAGATTACATATCTAGTACCAGGTTACACACTTAGGCAACTTCTATTCCAGATCACCCGTCACTCCCCTCCTCTGAGGACTTAACTTGGTACCGGTCACATGGTCCTACCCACGCACCTGAGGCAAGTGGATCCTAAAGTCAACACTGCTTTCGTGACATAAAACTGGTGGGAAACCCCTGTACCAATGGGAGCAGTTAAAATGGCAGGAAACCCATTGTACGAGGGTTATTCGGAAAGTAAGGAACGATCGGTCGCGAAATGGAAAACACAGTGAAAATCCGATGAAGTTTTTCACAGGTATGTTGGGCAGTGTCTCTAGTATGCCCGTCGATCGCGTTACGTCGTTCTTTTTAGTTCTGAGCACACAGGGAGCACATAAAGATACCTAGAACAATAATGTCTCCCATCAAGTTTGAGGGCCTGGTGAGTAATTTCGCTTGAAGCTTTGCAGCCACCATTCTCAGCCGCATTCTGCAGGGGCAATGAAGATACTCCTGCATCGTTTTCAATTGGAAATGTTTGATTACCCACAATACAGCCCGTAATTGTCCCCTCTGAGTTTCATCTCTGCTCACATGAACCTCTGGCTATGAAGACAACATTTTGGCACAGACAACGAGCTGTAAGCCAGCGTAGAGAATTGGCGGAAATCAGTGGCGGCTGCCTTCCATAAAGAGGGTATTGGAAAGTTGGTACAACGCTATGACAAAGGTCGAAGTCGGATCGGTGACTATGGAGATAAGAAGCTGGAAGTTGTAGCTAACTGTTGCAAATAAAACAGTTTTGATTTTCACTGTGGTTTCCGTTTCACGACCCGTCGTTCCTTACTTTCCGAATAGCCCTCGCAGTTCACACTCCTCCCCTTTATCATCCTTTATGACTAGCTCACATGTATAGGCCTCCTCATTCGAGATCTGAGCATCATGGGGGATAGGTTGGGGTTTGTTATACACAGTAATTCTATAGTGGCACCGTTTGTAAATAATAACAATGTACAAGAAATTAAGTAACAGTTTACTATCAATAATTTCTCTTTTGTGCTATGTTAGAATTTATTTTTTACTTACAATAATTGGTTGTTCATTGACAATTTTTATTTACACTCATTTGCTATTTAGACAGTGTTTTTTTTTGCAATGCCATTTTATATATACAACAATTTTCCATTTTTTCTGTATTTACACACACACACGAAGACTTCTGTCTACCAAATAGAAGAAGAAGAGCTTAAATACTAAGTTCCTTGTTATCTGTCTATTTAAATTTTCTTTCTGATTGCTCAATCATGGTTCTGCAGTGGTTAGCACACTGGATTCACATTCAGGAAGATGATAGTTCAAATCCAAATCCATGGTTTCCCATGATTTCACCAAATCGCTCCAGGCAAATGCCAGGATGGTTCCTTTGAAAGGGCATGGCCAATTTCCTTCCCCATCCTCAACACGATCCAACACATTGCTCCATCTCTGATAACCTTGATGTTGATGGGACATTAAACTCAATTTTCCTTCCTTTCCTTTTCGTTTCTGTCTGATTGGTTTCACACACACACATGTACCTCAACCATTTACAAATAAATACACAGCCATACACTCAGTCACTCTAGTGAGCAGTTTGGGTTCAGTTAGATGCAGGTCTCGTCCCTGCAGATGAACCACTCGTCATCATGATGTGACAGACCTACTTTCAGCTGCAGTGCAGTGTGTACCTCATGGCCTCTCAATCGAAAGATTACCTGGCACACCATATGTGAAGCAGCATCAACAATTTCAAAGAGTTACGTCTTGTAATCTTCAATCGAGATAGCCTTTGAGGCAGAAACATGCACATTATTAGCCCACCTCTGGGTGACATGTGCATCCATATTGTATGTGTACATTTTCGATCTGAGCCCTACACACTCCGCAATCTGCAAACCATTTGCCTCATTTTTTATCAGACCAATAACCTTTTTGTTTTGTGATGTTATTCCAAAAAGATTATTGGCCACATATACAGAAATGTCGAATGTTTCATAATAGTATCTAATTACTTCATATGAATCACAAGTTTTCACGCAATAGATGACACTTTCTTTACCCTTATAAAGTGATTTGAGACAAGCGAAAACTGGCTTTGAAAGCTCATAGTGAAAACAATGCTTGCAGTAGATTCTTTGCAACTTGAAATATTCTTGGAGATTTCCATGTTGCAAAACATATCGCTGTTTATTCCCAGCGTTGTCAACAGCTTGGAGTGGAACCATTTCTCTGGACTATGTGCTCTGACACAGCAGCAAATGGGTGTGATATGCCACTTCTACCCAAAGAACACATCTCTCACCAGCATCCTAATCCACATCATGGATCTTTTCATCAGTCTGGCTATTAACCGTCTGGACATCTATCAGCTCCCTCCAAACTTTATTGTATAGCGTACCTGTAGAGGTTTTTACATCCTAGTAAAGGATGAAACTTAAATCATCAGATGACCTTACTCCTCCTCACTCATGCCTGGGTTACTCGCCTTGACGTACCTCAGCACACACTGGTGAAGTCCATCGCAAATCCCACGTTTGAAGAAGAGCAACATGTCAACATCGAGAAATAGTTCTTCTTAACATTGCACCCCACTAAAGCCCTGCCACGATGAAACAGAAGGCAGAATCCAGATAGTGCGTACCCAAGCATATACTCTGCAACTTTTCGGTAATGTCCGTGAGCAGTGTTCATTGTTGTTCTCCCAAATCAGAGATGTTGCACTGCTCACTAACATTCGCCACATTCTTGCACTACACATCCATACTGGTAGTGCCTGTTAGTTTACTGGAGAATGTGGTTGTCATGTATTTTGGTTTTGAAGAGTCTCTCCATCATATCCAGATATTCGTATATAAAGACCTCTTTTTTATCACAAGGCGAAACTTTCATCATTGGGATATGCAATTCTGGTGATCTGCATGTCCTCCTGAAGCATCATCTCAGCAAATTTCTGAAGTCACACAAGTATGAAGTAAAGCGAATCCAGGAATCATAGAGATACTATTCGCATGATTCTCTTGGAGAAAGAAATGTACTTTTCAATGGTGTTAGGGATGACACTGACATTATCACTCATCAGCCAGAAATCACCGAAGTGTCGAACGAGAAAATGGGCATCATACCCATTACAATTGTGAAAGAAGATGGGTATGTGCATTGGCAGTTGGTAGTACTTCAAGTTGCATGCATTGTGAACTACACTGCAGAACATGACAATGGTCTCTGCAAGGAATTACTGTTTCTCTGTCCATTATCAACCCACAAAAATGACACTCAAGTGCCTGCTCGTATGTGGCATTATTCCCTCGAATGTTGTTCATGGGGACATTGTTGCGATAAATTCCATCATCTTCCCATGTAAGTTTTTTGAGCTCAGACAACAACCATCTTGCAGTATTATCCGCAACTTATGGTTCGAAATTGCTGTGATTAGAGTCATATGAGCATAAAATTTGATACGGTGCTGCATGTGGTACAATCAATTCTGTGAAGGTATTATGGGAGGTTGAGGGGTCACCTTCACAACAAGCCGCAGGAGGTAGGAGGCACTCGAATTTTGAATAAACGTCGAAGGAGCATTGCTCCTGTTGGTGGACGTTCTTAAACTTTAGGAACTTTCTATCCTCGATAGGCATGTCGACGCATACTAGTGTTCCTAGTTCAAGGATTAGGTGCCCTTCTAGATACTCACTCTTTGTAAAAGACCTGAAATATCTATAACAAGAAAACCTCGCCCGGTGGAAAGTAAGTGGGACATATTTTGATCCACACATAATGTTGTTAATCACCATTTGAGATTAACAAATCCACATATTTCAGGCACTGGGTGGCTAATACAGAAAAGTAGAGGGGTCCAAGTACTTCATTGTTCTGTACAGCATCCAGGGTGTATACGTGTAATGAATAATTAGAAATCTTCCTCTTGAATTTGCTATGTCCTGGAGTTCTACAAGCAGTGAAATGGCTTGGAAATTTTAGTACCTGTTGACATCAGATGTTTCATATTTGTTTGTACGCTGTGCATCTTTCAAGTAATTTCTGTCGCTAGCCAGAAGCAACCTTGCAAACAAAACGCATCCCATTCATCTAGAGTCTGGACATTAACATAAGCGTGTTTAATGGCAATATGTTTCAGAAGAGGGATGAAACTGGACGCCCCAGTAAGTGGATTGCAGATATGCGAGGATACAGCATGTCCATAATTAAACTTCCAGTTTCAAAGCGCTGTAGAAGGAGAACCACAATTCACAATAACATCAAATTTGAACAGCATATTATTGATGCAGGGGAAAAGTCGCGGAACAAAGAAACTTTGACGAAAATTTGAGCAACAGATGGTGCCATAAGTGTCAGAATATGCACACCAACAGACGCGTAGCACATAACTGTTCCTCAGTTTGTGTTCTTGGTGTAAAACATGGCTGTCTCTCCACGATCACATACTGCTGTTAAAGCTCTTTTACAAGAATGGTGTCTGTGTGCCAGTAGCACTACAGAAATTCCGGACACTCAAGGGTATCCTAATATCAGCTAAGGGTTAGGAGAAAATAACTACACAATTCGAAAAGACAGCTTCCTTTGAAATTCATTGTAGAAAAGGGAGGAAAGTAGCTGATATTATGATGTCTGACGAAAATGTGTCCTGAGCATTACACGAGAGGTTGAGCGGTGGTGTGCAAACATTTGCCGCGTATGGGGAATTGCCCCAACATTGGACATGCCAGCGAACGTGGTGCATAACATCCTACGAAACATCCAGAATTGATATCCACGCAAAATCACCCATGTTCAAGATTTGCTTCCTGCTGACGCAGTACGTAAAATCCAGAATATGGTGAACGGAAAAACCGCATGCACACCAACCATTACCACCTCATTCTGTACAGGCGACTGTGTGGTACAGGTTGATGGCATCATTTATTGTAGGGCATTATTTTTTCAAGGATATGAGTTCTGCGGGCCATGTTATGTATAGCGTCTCTGGTAAAGTCTATGACGGATTTTGGGAACCAACGTCATTCCAACCCTTCAAAACTGTGAATGTGTGGATAGGATCATTTCTATGCAAGATGGCACACCTCTGTACATTCGCACAGCCAGTGAAATGTTAGTATTATTAGCTGTTATTTACCTACAACCTAGCCATCCAGATCACCTGTGACTACTTGTTGTGGGGTTATCTAAAAGATGTTGTGTTTAGTCTCCAGTTACGAATGCAGCTGAACTGAAGGCATGCACTGTGCAACTCACTCTGAATGTGACCCCCAAGACAGTCTTATCTATTATGGGACATGCTGTTTCTCTATTTCAACCAGCGACGGAAAACAGTAGACAGCATATTGAACATGTTTTGAGCCAGCCTCATGACACTTGAAAACCGATGACATTTTGCTTTTTGTGCGGGTTTTGGCCTCAGGACAATTAAAAACCGATTTTACCCATCTAATGAGGTACAACCTTGCCATGGTGGATGTGTTTACCTAAATAACAATGCCACAACAGTTGACTGCTGAATTTGTGCAGTTATGCACGCTGAATAGCGTGGATGATGTAATGTGCAACTTGCAATGGGACATCTTCTTCTAGCTTTACTTTTCCTCAACGGTATTTGTAGATACTAGTATTAGTTTTCGAATTTTAGACGGGACAGTATCATCTCAATTGCTTTTCTGAAAACTTTCATATGATTTTATACACACTGTTATATTTTAAGCTAATTTATGAAAATGAATTACTTTATAAAATGTTATAATCGATAAGTACTAGTTCTGAAAGTACAGTTAAAATCATTTATAAAATAATAACCGAAAATAATAATGTAACAGAAACTAGTAGAAATTCATTTGTTACGAAAAACTGTAAACCCTTAGGAATATGATTATTTCTGCAGAGTGATAAGCATACCTCTGATGTGATCGGACGTTTTTTCGTACTTTGTGCGAACAATGTAATTTCGGCGTTTTTAATGTGAAAAATCAAAAGACTGTATGATATACTAAAATGTGAAAAAATATAATTATGTAAAAACAAAAGCTCTGCAACAACAATCTTCAAATGTATTTAGATCAATCCAACCATGAGGACCTAAAATGTGACATTTTCAGCTTCAAGAATCAGCCCCCTAGATTAGAAAAACTGGAGCCTACTCTACATGACAAGCTAAGTAAACTAGAAAGTTTATTTTAATATTCGTTCATCACAAATTTTACATAAAAGATTTTGCTTATTGAGGACAATAGCTGGAACTAGGAAGGAGTGGTAGACTACAAACTCGAATCACAGCCATCGTATTGCGATTCATCTGTCGTTTCCAACCAACCCCATTTACGTTAAGACGCTTACAGCATCATCTATTGGTGAAATTTTCGTTAAATTTTTTGATCCATGACGTTTGCTCCCACGTCAAGAATATGCTGTTCCATGACGCTTGCTCCCGCGCCAACAACATGCTGTTCAAATTTGACGTCATTCTGAGCATTGGTTATCTTTCTACAGTTCTTTGAAAGTGGAACTTTAATTACGGACACGTATATCGAGGTAGAGTACATGGCTGAGCGCTTTATCTGACCCTCTTACCAGCATTTCGGAATCATGGATGAGTATGACAGTCTTAGCAGAAGCTGCAAACCGTTGTAAGATTGAACAGCCCCGCCATATGACTTCAATTCTCTCCCAAATTTGGACGATGCTCTTCTCTTCGCCAACATCACTGCACTCTTTTGGGGGTGCATGAGCTCACACTATAGAGCTCTATTACACTTAATGGCGGGGTACCCCAGGTCGTTGACGATTTCGGGCAGTATCCTTTCTAAAATGTCTTGGTAGGCATCAAGAAAAGTGGCAGGGTCTCGATAGCCCAGATTTGAGTTGTCAATGTGGGATTATGAGATCCTGTCCCCAAAAGTGCCAGCAACTACAGAATAATCCAGTGTGACTGCAGAATTTTCTTGATGATCCATAACAAAGTGGGCAGAGTAGTGCTGCTAGGCCCAAAATGATGTCGAAGTGATGTTCGATGCAGTGTAGGTCTCTGACTGCTGTGAGACTATCCAGGGTGCAGCTGCATCAGAAAATGAGCAGATGTCAACAGTCTGTACGACAATGATAATGATGATGATGATGATGATGATGATGATGATGATGATGATGATGGACCCAGCTGCGGTGGTGTTTGTAGGCACAATGGATACATTATCAACGAATTGGGTTGCGGTGATGAACACATCACACTCGGGTCAAGTGGTGGAGTAGTAGCTGCAGGCGCAAGCCCACACCTGCATAAGGCCTCCATCTTTTCTTCAAAAAGAGAAAAACAATAACTAATCATACATAATTTAAAACTATTATATGTGCAGATTTCCATAGTAGTTCACTTAGCTTCTACATTAGTGGCATCCAAACAAGTCCACGAACCCATTGTCACATAATTACTGGCAGTGATGTCTTGTCGTATCATATTCTGCTGATCCATCACGTATCATCATCAGGTGCATGTAGAAACGAAGGTCCAGGACACGGCTGCATTGGCAAATGAGCTGGTGTCATCAGCCCATACCACACTGACGATCACACACCAGGCTGTGCAGGTGTCTGCTGGCATGGAAAATTCATCATAGATGAACGAGGCTCGGGCGGGAATGCATCAGTATCTTGGCAGGTCATGGAGCAATTGTTACAGTGCATGTCCAAGTCCGCACACGTCCATCTTATCTCCAACAGAAAAAGAAGGAGGTGAAGAAGAAGCAGAAGAGGAAGAAGAAGTTAATCAACAGAACACAGCTCTAACGAGCACACACAAACATGAAGAAGATCATCCTAATCACGCGCCCGTAGGACCACTGGAGCCAAGTCAGGGTTTTTTATTAGCCCCTGATGAACCATAGTTCCCATTATCAACACTGTTGTAGCTTCTAGAAAGTACCGGCGTCATGTCACGGACTGCGCGGCCCCTCCCGCCGGAGGTTCGAGTCCTCCCTCGGGCATCGGTGTGTGTGTTGTTCTTAGCATAAGTTAGTTTAAGTTAGTTTAAGTAGTGTGTAAGTCTAGGCACTGATGACCTAAGCAGTTTGGTCCCTTAGGAATTGACACACACACAAATTACCAGACTAGAATGACTTCTTTCACTGAAACGACTCACATTTATAGCAGCAAACCACATCCCTTGGCTATTTCAACCGATACCTGACAACTATTCTAGTCACGTGGTTTTAGATAGAATGGTATCTGCTCACGGAAATGCATAGGCGCAGCTATCTTACACTGGTTCCTCCAGTAATCTTATATAATGGATTGGGTAAGCAGCAGTCTGCGTTGTTTTATGGCGATTTTGTGGTGCATGGAAAGTCGTCGTCTTTGAGTGATTGTGGGAGGATACAAGATGACCTAGAGAAAATTTTTAGTCGGTGTTATGAACGGCATTTAGTTTTAAATGTAGAAAAATGTAAGTTACTGCAGAGGAGTAGGAAAAACAAAACGATAACATTCGAACACAGAATTAGCAGTGTGCTTCTTACCACAGTCACGTCAATTAAATATCTAGGCGTAACGTTGCAAAGCAATTTGAAATGAAAAGAGCTTGTAAGGGCTGTAGTAGATAAGGAGAATGGTCGACTTCGGCTTATGTGGAGAATTTTAGGAAACTGTGGTTCACCAATAAAGAAGATCGCATATAGGACATTGGTGTGACCCTTTGTTGAGTACTGTTCGAGTGTTTGGCCTCCGCGCCGGGTCGGATTAAAGGAAGACATCGAAGCAATTCAGAGGCAGGTTGCTAAATTTGTTACCAGTAGGTTTGAACAAAACCCAAGTATTACGGAGATGTTTCAGGAACGGAAACGGAAATCACTGGAGGGAAGGAGACGTACTTTGCAACGAACATTATTGAGAAAATTTAGAGAACTGAAATTTGGGGCTTACTGCAGAGAGATTCTATGCTACCAATGTACATTTCACGTAAGGACCATGGAGAAAACGTTAGAGAGAATAGGGCTCTTAAAGGGGGCATACGCAGGTGCTTTTCCCTTGTTCTATTTGCAATTGGACAGAAAAGAAAATGATTAGTAGTGGTACAGGGTACGCTTCACCACACACCATATGGTTGCTTGCGGAGTATGTATGTAGATTTAGATGTAGATATCTCAATACCGGTGTGTGTGCTGATCCAGCATGTGAATGCCGCTTCAGCTGTTCAAAGAGAGAAGATGAATTTACCAGTGCTTTTGATACCTGAACCGGCAATGTAGGGATGTAGCTGTATAAAGACGCAACTAGTCTCTGACGTATGTTGTAAAAAATATGTTTTTACCAATAGCAATCTGGGAGGAATGTTTCTATTTCTGTAGAATTTTATATGAGCAGTTGTTTACGTAATAGATATCCATGTTAAATAACTAAAATTATAGATATGTGGGTAATGTTTTGCCATTGACCCCATAGGTCAAACATAGTATAGTCCAGTATCCATACTGATAGCCCCAAATGGCAGCATTTTCTATCACACCCGCTAAACAAAACCGAGCGGAGAGGCGTAGTGGTTAGCACACTGGACCCGCAATGGGGAGGACGACGGTTCAATCCCGCGTCCGGCCATCCTGATTTCGGTTTTCCGTGATTTCCCTCAATCGCTCCAGGCAAATGTCGGGATGGTTACTTTGAAAGGGCACGGCTGTCATCCTTCCCCGTCCTTCCCTACTCCGATGAGACCGATGACATCGCTGCTTGGTTTAGTTACCGCAACAACCCAACCCCCCGCTAAGTCTGGATATAATTCATATCTGTGTGTGTAGTCGTGTGTGTGTGTGTGTGTGAGAGAGAGAGAGAGAGAGAGAGAATGCCCATGGTGGTCACTGATATTTTTTGGCATGCATAGTGTTGCTCAAAACACATATTAATGGAGCAAAATCATTTCTAACGCCATCCAGATCCATATTATAGCATGAGTGTAATTGCTTATGAAAATAATAATAATGTATAATAGTAAAATGTTAGACAGATGATGGCAACAGGAGCTCGCTGGCTGACAAATAACGATACAGTACCATCCTGAGATAACGGTATTGTATGGTAGGCCTAACCTCCCTCACCAAGATGGTGTCATCTGAACTATCTCTCTCCAAAATTACTTCACTCTCCTCCAAGCACTCAATTCTATATGTGTGGAAAGCAGTATATATCCCTCAGCAGATACTGCCACGGAGAACAATCTAAAAATTGGTTAAATGTATAATAAATGGTTTTAAAAAGTAGACGATTGCCGATCAATAGTATGAGCTACTAATCTAAGTCAAATAGATAAAATACAAAGTTTTCATGACATCATCTGTAGTAATATTTTGTGTGTTTCGGCTTTCCCTGGGTACCACCATTTCCCGGTGTAAGTCCGAAGTAGCGTCTGAAAGGTGGATCCACTTGCGTTAGATGTGGGATATTGCTCATGGTGAATCTACAACATACTAAATTGGGAATATTATCACGTGTGGCTTCACCATGGACTACGTCTGGTGATCTGGTGATATTGTCTGGAGTGGATCCACCTGCACAGAGTCCGGGTGGCTATGAGTTCAACTGACACTAACTGCATCTGGAAGGTTGCATGAATCTGTGCACGCAGCAGCCTGATTGGGTAACTTCGGTGCTAATTAGTTCGAAAATGCCCGCCCGGGTAGCCGTGCGGTCTAACACACTGCTTCCCGAGCGGGAAGGAGTGCCAGTCCCTGGCACGAACCCGCCCGGCGGATTAGTGTCGAGGTCCGATGTGCCGGCCATCCTGTGGATGGTTTTTAGGCGGTTTTCCATCTGCCTCTGCGAATGCGGGCTGGTTCCCCTTATTCCGCCTCGGTTACACTATGTCGATGACTACTGAGTAAACACTGTCTCCAGCCGGCCGCGGTGGTCTAGCGGTTCTAGGCGCTCAGTCAGGAACCGCGCGACTGATACGGTCGCAGGTTCGAATCCTGCCTCGGGCATGGGTGTGTGTGATTTCCTTATGTTAGTTAGGTTTAAGTAGTTCTAAGTTCTAGGTGACTTATGACCACAGATGTTGAGTCCCATAGTGCTCAGAGCCATTTGAACCATTTTTGAAACACTGTCTCCACGTACGCGTACACCACAATTACTTTACCACGCAAACATTGGGTTTACACTCGCCTGCAATGAGACGTTCCCAGGGGCGTCCATTGGGGGCCGAACCGCATAATAACCCTGGGTTCGGTGTGGGACGGCGGTGGGGTGAGTGGACTGCTGTAGACTGTTGTGGGGTTGTGTACCACTGAGGGCGACGGCGGGGACGAAGCCTCTCCGTCGTTTCTATGTGCCCAGTTCAATACATACACGCATACATACATAGTTTGAAAATGGCGCAAATTATCTAATCTTTTTTTAACAGTTAGTTCTCAGCACAAACTACCCTGTTGTGCTGTTGCCTTACAAGCTTTTCAGACTTTTTCTGACCACCCCCCATTTATGTTTAAATACACAAAAAGTTGAAAATTATTGTATATAGAAAATATCTTTGCAAAAACCCATTGTGTGAACAGCAAATGATTATAAATAAGAAAATGTAGATGAACGACAAATAATTCTAAAAAATAGTTGTAAATAACACACTGGAAAAAAGAAATTGTTGATAATAACTATGAACTGATTTGTTATGTCATTGTTATTATTTACAAACACTGCCACTTAATAATTACTGTTTGTAACAAATATGTACCTCTGACTCAGGCGTCAAATGAGGAGTCCTACACCGATGAGGTAGTTACAGAGGATAATGGGGAGGAGGGTGAGCTCGTATCTTATTGGTCTTTGGATTTCCCGCCATTTTAATATCCTGCCATCAGTGTAGGGTTTTCCCGCCAATGTTACATAATGAAAGCAGTATCAAGTTATGTGCCCACTTGCCTAAGGTGCATGACTGATATTAAGTTAGGTCATGATCCTGAATATAAGTAGTGCACTTGCCCAATGTGCTTGGGGGTTTCCCTGGGCAACCATGAATATAACTAGCACAATTGCTTAAGATGTGTGAGGCTTGCCCTTGGTGACCTTTATCAATTTCCAATTGTTCACTGAGGGAGGGGAGTGTGGAGTGATCTTGAAGTTTCCCAGGTGTATAATTTGACATTGTATACGTAACCTGACAACGGAAGTGATAAGATCGTTATCCGGCACAGAACCCACACTGACATACTACTTCTAATCAGTTACTGTTTTATCATATCACTGGAACTGATGTGTCACCTGATGTTTACCTGCACCAGAAACTGCACTGCTGTTATGTTTGCTTGTACAAGCATCAGTTTGTTTATCAGAAAATGAGAAGCTCGTACGATAATGCTCTCGCTTTGACAACATTTTTGCTTGTATTACAAAAGAAACGAAAGAGGAAACGTGATATGTGTAGTAAAGAGTGGTTAAAGAAATGACAATATCGTTCCTAATTAAGTATTTGCGTCAGACACGCTACGCATACTGCCGTATTCTCTTTTTCTTCATGTAACATTGTATTCTTTAACTTGTATTACATTACAGTATAACTTGTAGAGAATGTAATTTGCTGGCAACAAATAAAAATTAAATCACTGATGAATACTTACACAAAATTCCCCATGCTCAAACATGCACACAGTTGAAAGCTTACACAAGCGTGCATAAAGCTACTTTTACAGTTCTGATTCTTGAGCAAATTTATCCTACACACGCTCAAGCATGCTTGCCCTAAGTACGCTTGTGTAGCCATTTTGAGATAACATGGCGGTTACCTATATTACAAATCAGTAAGAGGCCTCGGAAGAGCATCAAGTCTATGCATGCTACGACTCTGCGTGTTGTGAGCCTCCACGTGCTATCCACATGGCTATGTAAGTCGTGCAAGCGGCTGTGTCGATAGGTGAGGAATTGTCGGTCGCCCTTGGAAACTTCCGCCAAGCTGTGTGAAGTTTATTTGCTATCGCAGCCGAGTGAAATTCACACAGGTGGAGAACATGATTGTAGTGTTCTATCAGGAACCCATTTCTACAACGACTGTATGCAGGCAGATGCGCTGCATAGGCTTCAGCATACAACAACCTATACATTTCCCTGCACTGACGCCTTGACACAGAGCTCAATAACTGGCATGGGCCTGGAACATGGTTACTGCACCATGGAATAGTGGCGTTGTGTAGCATGGTTCAATGATTCCCAATTTTGGCAGTATCAAGCAGATTGACGAATGAGAATGTGGCGTATGCCTCACAAAGCTCGGACATTTTGTGTGAACAATGTTGTGTCTAGACAGGAAGTAACACACTTATGGTCTGAGCTGTGTTCACGTGATAGCATTTCGGTCCCCGGCAGGACGGGCCGATGATGGGTCCACTTCAATTGAACATTCTTGCAGCTAGGCCTGGCTTCTACTTCGGAATTGGCGTTTGTATAATATTTTACAAATCACGTAAATAATTTCAATTTTTGTTTGGAAAGAAAGTAACGTGCTTCTCCTGATACATTTGTAGATATGAATGAATACCTGTCTCAACCGCAGCTAAACAAGGAAAATGCTAGTCATTTCTCAAGTTACAATGAATTGAAATAAAAATACAAAGGAGTGAAATTTTAAAGATTTACTTCCACTATCGATGACGTGTCCACGGCTTAACGCATCTCGAAGTCACCTTCTGCCAGAATGTATATATTGAACGACAGATGAGACGTGCGTTGCGCTACTGACCAACCGTGCCCCGGTGAGTGGTGAGGATACTGAGGTGACACCCAAGTCTACAGTCTTTCTGCCTTATGCAGAATGCATGTCCAACAGGATTGGTCGTACTTTGAGGAACTATGGTGCGGGATATAGTTTTTGACCACCATCAATGGTTAGAATCCTTTTAGGATCCACAGATCTTGGTTTGTGCTATGCCGGAGCCAAGATAGCCCCTGACGGCCAGAAACCCATATTACATCACAGAGGATGAGGTTGTCCGTGTCCAAGGCGTACCAGAAGCACCATGGTAAACGCCGGCTATTTACGTTCAAGATAATGGAAACAGACATTCCGAGGACTACTTCCTGCAGGGGAAGCTCGAGCCACGGCCTGTGGGAAGTATCCCTACGCCAAAACCTGATTGGCTGGAGACAGCTATTTAGGGGCTAGAACCAGCCCCGAAGTTCAGTTCACTCTGGATACCGACCTCGTGGACTTCGACCGCTGAAGATTACGTCTTCGTCTCTGAATTGGACTTTTACTAGTGTGTGTGCGTGTGTGCGTGCGTGTGTGTGTGCGCGTGTGTGCGTGTGCGTGTGCGTTTTGTTGTTCTGTCATCAATCTTGTAAACTTACATAAATAAAAGTTGTGTTTGTGAAAAATTGCGAATTGTCAGTCACAACAGTTGCATAAGGTGGGTGTGTATCGTATACCTTGCAGTGGCGGCATTTCGTATATTGGTCAGACCGTCAGGACCGTGGAGGACTGGGGTACTGAGCATAAGTATCACACACGTTTACACCAGCCGAGTAAATCTGCAGAACAGTGCCTTGGCACTGGTCATCATACGGAATGTGAGAACACGGAGATCCTGACATTCGCGTTCAGCTATTCAGATATTAAGGAAGCAGTTGAAATGAAATTAGCAAGTGACGTGATAAAGAGAGATGGAGGTTTTTGCTTAAACTCTGTGTGGAATCCTACTCTCTCCAATGTCACAAAAAAAAGTATGATAAAGTCACCTTTGGTTATCAATGTTCACCAGCAATAACTTCTGACGTCAGTAACCTTTAGTTCTGTGGTGACGCTAACATTTACAGTGTGTGTGTGTGTGTGTGTGTGTGTGTGTGTGTGTGTGTGTGTGTGTGTGTTATCTTTCCGGATATGCTCTGCGCTTCCTTGTTGCTTCTGTGCCTTGAATATGACAGGATGTGCACTTGAAACATCAGCGGTTGTCGGAATCGCTACCCGACTGCATTCCTGTAATTTATTTGAATGCTCTCCATGAGTTTCAGAATCATCTTCAAAATTTTAAATCTCCAGAACCAGATGCCATTTTTTTAATAATGCAATGAAAATTAGTATTGGAAATGTTAGAAGTAATTAGGGCTCTTTTAGGATCCACAGAAGGTGGTCTTGGTTTGCGTAAGATGGATATCTATCGTATGCCTTGAGGAAGAAGTACGTAATCTACAAAATGATCCGTTCATGCTATCCAGAACGGAAATGGACGCTGCATTTTTTTAATCATGCCACAAAACCGCTAACCGAAACCTGCCGACTTAAAATAAAATCATCGTTCAGATTTTTCATAATTTGTGGAAGCACATTAAATCTGCAGTTCAGCAACGAGTCGTTGCAACAACAACTTCGCTTCGCTAGAAAACAAACAGAAAGCGTTATTGCAGAACTTGTAAGGACCAAGTTAAATAAATCTAACCTACATATTTAAATATCTCTTTAAAGGAAGTAAGAGCTTGATACATGAAATGAAAATCAAAGTTTCAATATTCAGTGTATTTTCAGGAGATGGTGCCCCACACCTCTTATGTATTTAGAAAATGTCATATTACCACCTTGAGCTGCTGGTTAAATACTTTATTTACACAACAAGTTTCAGTCGTCTGTTCCATCGGGTTCGTAAAAGTGGCTTCAACGTTCCAGTGAATTCATGAACACGGTTTTCACCTGCCCTCTTCCCCGGTCACCCCCCATTTTGGGACTCTGTCGGTACCCGCATGTCCAAGATGAATCTATCGCCAATAGAAAAGAACAATCGTGGGTAGCGCTGCAATAGGTACTGATCAGAGGCGGGCGGCTAGATTTGTTACCGGTAGGTTCGAACAACACGTAAGCGCTACGCAAATGCTTCTGGAGCTCAAATCGGAATCGCTGAAGGGAAGGCGACATTCTTTTCAAGAAACACTATCGAAAAAACTTAGAATAACGGCATTTGAAGCTGACTGCCGAACGATTCTACTGGCGCCAACATACATCGCGCGTAAGGACCACGAAGATACGAGAAATTATGGCTCATACTGAGACGTACAGACTGTCGTATTTCCCTCGCTCTATTTGCGAGTGTAACAGGGGTGGGGAATGACCAGTAGTGGTACAGGGTACCCTCCGCCACGCGTCGTACGGTGGCTTGCGCTGTATCTATGTCGATTTAGATGAAGTTGTAGATCATCATATTTCCAGAATTGTTCCAAGACTCCATAGAAACCACGCTTCAGTGTGTTACTAGAGTTAAGAGAACTTTTGAAGGAGCGGTTCACTATTAAAATCACGTCCATTGCCCTCCCATAACTCTTGGTTACTCAGTTTTATTTCACATTGGTTTTATTACACATTTAGAAATTCTTCTATGGCGTAGAAAAGTTTTTTCAACATATATGAATTCAGTTTATTTTTGACGTTACTTTTATTATCTATTAAATTCCTTACGTCACTGGGAAGGTGGCCGAATATTTTAATTAGTGAATACCTGCCCCTTTCTGTAACACACTGACTATTGGATGCTGTTGCGTTGACGTATATATTCTGCAATAGAAGTTGAATCAAAGCCTTCTTTTTCAAGGGCTTTTGGTACGGATTTGTTGAAACTGATCCAAAAGCTTTTTCAAACATCTGTAAATATGTTTAATTAAATGTAACTATCGTGTAACACTCTTGCAGTACACACAAGTTCCATTCACAATATCTATTACTCCGCGGTGAGAGCGAAGCAGTCCATTTATAAATTCACTTGCGCAGCCTTCCTGCCGAGGCAGATTACTCACTTCTTCTGCTAGTACCCGGCAATGGCGTCATCGCTGGTTTCTGCGGCCAGCGTGATATCTCGCCTGACATTACCTTTGCACTAGATGCATAGACGTATTTCTTTTTCAAGCACATTTTGTGCAGTACGTAAGAGCTTGATTTACATACACCATCACTTACGCCCTGCACAACATCACTGAGCTGCGGAAGAAGCGAATATTACATCACTGCCACGCATCTCGTCAAACGACGAAACGACTACGCGGGTCTTATTTAGGCTCTTTTTTTTTAAATTCATGACGTCTCGGTGAAGTGTCCTCGCAACTGTTATCTGTCTCAGTCTTCATCAGTTGTTGCTATCTTTCGTTGACTCTGTCACAAGCGGTACCTACGTATAGCTCTGAAAGAAAAGGAATGGCCAGACGTCATCGGTCACTGTCTTTAAAAGTAGCAAAGTATGCTATTCCGACTAAATCGGGTGTATATGATGACCGAAAAATTTCTTTTTGAGATATAAGGAGCGACCAAAACGTTTCCGTTCAAAGACCATCCAGTCCTGAATCGGTATGGTAATCAGGCAAAATCACCATGAGTGGTAAGGTAATCATTTCACCGAAACAAGCCGGCCGCAGTGGCAGTGCGGTTCTAGGCGCTTCAGTCTGGAACCGCGTGACCGCTACAGTCGCAGGTTCGAATCCTGCCTCGGGCATGGATGAGTGTGATGTCCTTAGGTTGGTTAGGTTTAAGTAGTTCTAAGTTCTAGGGGACTGATGACCACAGATGTTAAAGTCCCATAGTGCTCAGAGCCATTTGAACCATTCACCGACACAACAGGTTGAAGATACCCGTTTGCTAAGACACCGTGTCCTCCTGCTTGACGAAGTCCGTAAATGCCTGCTGCATATCCTCGTCCGGCAGGGTTCGTCGACCATTCAAGGCCTGTTTATAAGGGTCTGAAGGCGTGACACTCGCATGGGGAGAGATCAGGACTGTAGGGCGGGTTCTCGAGTGTCCCCTACTTGAGTTGGCGTAACTTCTGCGTTACGACAAATAGACCGGGGTCTTTTGTCGAACCGTGACCAATTCGAAACTTGGCGCACTATTCCACAATGGCTGTTTTAGACAGGCGTGCTGCCCCATACACATTCTTCATTTGCCGATAGATGCCTGCCGGTGTTTGTCCTTCGCCAGCCAAGAGAAGAATAACACCACGTTGGTCCTGTCTGGACGCATTTGGTAAAACGTCGCCATAGTTTGTTACTTTTACCAACCAATGTCGGACAGACACGAATGGTTCGAACGGCTCTGAGCACTGTGGGACTTATCATCTGAGGTCATCAGTCCCCTAGAAATTAGAACTACTTAAACCTCACTAACCTAAGGACATCACACACATCCATGCGCGAGGCAGGATTCGAACCTGCGACCGTAGCGGTCGCGCGGTTCCAGACAGAAGCGCCTAGAACCGCTCGGCCACCACGGCCGGCGACACAAATGCCACACTAATCCCTTGCCCACATGTCGGTGCTCATACAACCGCACCGGAGTCACGCTACGTTGCATTCACGCTGCAACAACGTCCTCATTCGAAAACATTTTCATCACTCGTTATATCTTGTGCATTGAACACACAGGAGAACCTTCGTGTGTCGCAATTATTACTAAAAGTTCCAGTTTCTGACTCTTAAGCATACACTTTTGAGAATTCGTAAGTAAAATTCGCAGTTTGCTAGTACAGCGACGGTAGGTTTTCTACATCTTTATTTGTTAACTGAGAATGACAGGGTACCTTGTGGACAACACTTTAATAAGCTGTGCTTGATCAATTGATTAAACCGAGCGAAGTAGTGCGGCCTTAAAACACACTGATCGAGAATACAGCGGTTCAAATCACCAACCTGCCATGTTTCGCTTTAAAAATGACACGGCGATTTCCTTCCGTATCCCTTTCCCATCTCGAGCACATCTACTTCTACATTAATACTCCGCAAGCCACCCAACGGTGTGTGGCGGAGGGCACTTTACGTGCCACTGTCATTACCTCCCTTTCCTGTTCCACTCGCGTATGGTTTGCGGGAAGAACGACTGCCGGAAAGCCCCCGTGCGCGCTCTAATATCTCTAATTTTACACTCGTAATTTCCTCTGGAGGTATAAGTAGGGGGAAGCACTATATTCGATACCTCATCCAGAAACGCACACTCTCGAAACCTGGATAGCAAGATACACAGCGATGCAGAGCGCCTCTCTTGCAGAGTCTGCCACTTGAGTTTGCTAAACATCTCCGTAACGCTATCACGGTTACCAAATAACCCTGTGACGAAATGCGCAGCTCTTCTTTGGATCTTCTCTATCTCCTCTGTCAACCCGACCACGTACGGATCCCACAATGATGAGCATTACTCAAGTATAGGTCGAATGAGTGTTTTGTAAGCCACCTCCTTTGTTGATCGACTAAATTTTCTAAGGACTCTCTCAATTAATCTCAACCGGGCACCCGCCTTACCAACAATTAATTTTATATGATCATTCCACTTCAAATCGTTCCGCACGCATACTCCCAGATATTTTACAGAAGTAACTGCTTCCAGTGTTTGTTCCGCTATCATATAATCATACAATAAAGGATCCTTTTTCCTATGTATTCGCAACACATTACATTTTTCTACGTTAAGTGTCAGTTGCCACTCCATGCACCAAGTGCCTACCCGCTGCAGATCTTCCTGCATTTCGTTGCAATTTTCTAATGCTGCAACTTCTCTGTATACTACAGCATCATCCGCGAAAAGCCGCATGAAACTTCCGACACTATCTACTAGGTCATTTATATATATTGTGAAAAGCAATGGTCCCATAACACTCCCCTGTGGCACGCCAGAGGTTACTTTAACGTCTGTAGACGTCTCTCCATTGAGAACAACAAGCTGTGTTCTGATTGCTAAAAACTCTTCAATTCAGCCACACAGCTGGTCTCATATTCCGTAGGCTCTTACTTTGTTTATCAGGCGACAGTGCGGAACTGTATCGAATGCCTTCCGGAAGTCAAGGAAAATAGTATCTACCTGGGAGCCTGTATCTAATATTTTCTGGGTCTCATGAACAAATAAATCGAGTTGGGTCTCACACGATCGCTGTTTCCGGAATCCATGTTGATTCCTACAGAGTAGATTCTGGGTTTCCAGAAATGACATGATACGCGAGCAAAAAACATATTCTAAAATTCTGCAACAGATCGATGTCAGAGATATAGGCCTATAGTTTTGTGCATCTGCTCTACGACCCGTATTCCGTCTTTGACGACCTCGTCAACAACATGACACTAAATGCTAATCGTCCTACTTCCTTTATTACTAAGGGGCACCAGCCGGCCGAAGTGGCCGTGTGGTTAAAGGCGCTGCAGTCTGGAACCGCAAGACCGCTACGGTCGCAGGTTCGAATCCTGCCTCGGGCATGGATGTTTGTGATGTCCTTAGGTTAGTTAGGTTTAACTAGTTCTAAGTTCTAGGGGACTAATGACCTCAGCAGTTGAGTCCCATAGTGCTCAGAGCCATTTGAACCATTTGAACTAAGGGGCACCACTTCTGTTGCTGTGGTCTTCAGTCCAAAAATTGATTTTCAGTTCTCTACGCTACTCTGTCCTGTGCAGTCCATCTTAGCTACTGCAACCTACCCCCTGTCCGATGGAGCATAAAACGTCACATATCTGAAAAGACCACCCGCAGCCACTCAGTGGATGTTCAGTTGCGCTTTTGCAGTGCGTTTTCCAGTCTTCGTCGCCGATGGACGGCAGTCAGCAAAGATGCACGAACCCTGCGCCTTTTGCGGAGGCCCACACGCAACACCGTTCGCTGGACGGTCGCTGAGGAGACAGTGTTGGTACCGCCTTGGTACATCTGGGCGGTCAGCTGCTCAACAGTTACACGTCTATTCGTACGTACACATCCCCGCAGCCGTCCTTCAGCCCTGTCATCTGTAGCCTATGGTGCACCACAGTTGCTTCGTCGCCGCATTTAAATAGCGCCGTTCTGCCACGCACGGAATAACTTAAGATCGGCGTCACGTGAGCAGTTTACAAACTTAACCGTTTTGGTAATACTTCCAGTCGTCGTCCCAAAGCCAATGACCTTGCCCTTTTGGACGTCAGATACATCACTGTGCTTCCGCATCATGACAAAGACTGCATTCTTTTCTGCAGCGCCTCGACATGATATATAAACCCTCCACAGCTAATGCTGCCATTTGCCGCCCGTGAGAGGTTGTTGAATGATGGTGTCGAACGCAGGCAGTGTTCACATTAATGTAACACTACCGTGTAGTTCGTAATAGTCTCTTTGTCTTCCCTCGTAAGGAATACTGCAATCAATTTCAGAAAGATCGGTTGGTGAGTGGTTCCGAATTTATTTGTTGCGTGTATTTGTTGGTAACAACAAATTAATTTCGAAGAAACCGATGTTGCAGCAGCTGTCGAGAAACGATGGAGACGTAGTGGTTTACCGTCGCTTGATGGATAAGTTTATCCAATTTAATCGACTCCCGTCTCGCGCAAAAGTCCTTTTGTAGCTAAGAGGGACCACCAACTTGGTGTCGCTCATTATTCACGGCAGCCGTACTATTGTGAGGCGTCCCTAACTCCAGAATGCGCAGCTGCGGACTTGCTGTTGTTTGCCTTTGGTAATTGAGTTTAAAACCTTAAGCTCTGGCTGAGAGGTTAACTAAACACAGCTTTGAGCCATTAAAGTTGTGTAATCTCACGCCCCGGGCCAAGATACAAGGCAGAGATCAAAGGCGGCCACGCCATGCAGCGGTGTTGGGCGGCTGGCAGAGGCAGCAGAGGCGGCGGCGGCGGCAGCGGTGGTCTACGGGTGTGTGAGAACGCCCACTTCATTAAGGACCGTGACAACACACCATAAAAACACAGGGGGACCGCGCCGGCAATTAACGCAGCTCTGAAAACAGAGCCACTTCTTTAGCGAGTCCACGGCACCTTTCAGTTGCAGTCACGCAAAATGAATTATACCGAGTGATGATACACGATCCAGTCACGGTAATATCACCACCGTCGGTGCAATAAAAACTCTCAGATGGCAGGTGGCAGCACTAGTGTGTCAGGGTTATTCGGAAACGCGCAGTCATTCTAGTGCGGATGCGGAGCAGTTTATCTGACATCCGAAAGGATGTGATCATTGGCTTTCGGGCCAAAGGTGGAAGCACATTCGAAACGGCTGAGTTTGTAAACTATTCGCGTGCCGCCGTGGTTAAAGCACGCCGTGCATGGCAAAATGGAGTTATCCAAAACGGCGCTGAGCCATCTCTGGTGCATCACGGGCCACAGTAAAAAATCTGAACAACAACTGAGGGGGCGTGTACATGCGAATAGACGTGCAACTTTTCATCAACCTACCACCCCACATGAATCAACAATGTCGCCTCAACAACCACTCAGCGAACATTGCTGCATATGGGCTCCACGACCGGCGCCTGGTTCATGCACCAACCCTCACTGCTGTTCATCGGCGACGATGGCTGGAATTTGCTCGCCAGTATCGCAACTGGACGTCCACTGATTGCCCACAAGTCGCCTTTTCACATGATCCACGTTTTATGCTCCACCAGACAGATACCCTTAAGCGTGTACGCCTTGAAATGCCAGAAAGCAAACACCCGTAACATTTGTCAGAGCGTTATGGTCTGGGGAATGTCTTCGTAAGATTCCCTGCATGATGTCGTTATTCTGGAAGGCCCGATAGGTCAGCGTAAACATACATTTATTGTTGGGGACCGTGTACACTCCTACATGCTGCTTTTGTTTTTCTTCTACACAATGGCATCTAGCAACAGGACAACGCAACGTGTAACACAGCTCACAGTGTATATGTGTGTTCGAAGAGCAAAAGGATGAGTTTACTGTACTCCTCTCGCCACCATATTCTCTGGGTATAAATGCAGTGGAGAATCTACGTAAACACCTCGGTCGGGTTGTTTGCACTACTAGTCCGCAAGTGAAAAACGTAGCGCAGCTGTCCACAGTACTGGAGTCGACATGGCTGCACAGCCCTGTCAGTACCTTCCAAAATCGCACTGACTCTCTACCAGCACGTCTCGCAGCATTCCACGCTGCTAAAGGTTTTTGACAGGTGGTCACAGTAATGTCACTGAACAGTGTAATTTATGGGAATATGTTACCAAAAATGGAACACAAGCAGTTGATCTTATCACCGTCTCAAACAGGTGCAGTGGTTGTCATTAATACTTGGTCAGTTCACTATTGAGAGTAGTATGTGTTTCAATTCCACATACAAATGACATTTATGTCACAAGAGAAGGTATAAGTTCGGGGAATCATCAGTTTGGTAATGTAGGAACGGGAGGTTACAAATTATAGAGGGAGACCAGGGACTGAACATGGTAAGCAGGCCTAAATGGATACAGTCTATAGTAGTTATGCCGAGTTGAAGATGCCTGCACAAGGTAAAGTAGCATGGGGAGCTGCAGCAACCCAGTCTTTTGACTGATCATAATGTACATTTTTTATTTATATGTGGCAGAATAAATGGTCAGATTCACACCTTATATGAGACCTTTACAAATCGCAATGAGAAGGTGAAGATGACACCTAACGTAAATCGACAGTTATGAGAGCACTTGCCTATCAATAGGTAATGCAAAAAGGGATGACAGTCAATCGACAGTAATTAATACACCATTCCTATACAATGCATGTCTTTGAGCGAAAGGTAGAACGTGGAACGTGAGTCAAGTCGCATTTAGTTTTGAAAAGCCAGCTCCATAACAATGTAGTGTAGCCGCGCTGTGGGAGATACGCTGGAAACCACTTAAACGGGTGGCAGGAAGGAGGACAGCGATCCAGGGCCAGGTGATTCAAGCTGGAGGACCGTCTGTAGTGGGGATATCAGTACAAGGGCAGAGAAGAAACTTTGGAAAACTGCGTTTCGAAATTCCAACGGGATATGAACAAAAGCAAGTGACGCATTTTCGTCCAGCGAGTGCGACACATGGAAAGGTCAATGTACTTTAGGCGTCTAGAACGGGCACAAAACGTGCGATTGGCGGGTACACACTAGGAAGGAGAAAAATACTGAAGTTTCGACACAGTTTGATAGAAGGGTCGTTGCGACTGGTAGAGGGTGTTTTTACAAAATAAGAGGACGCTCCTATTGGTCGAAAAAAGCTGTGACATGAAAAAGGAAACCAAGTGGAGGGAGGCAGTTCTACCATGAGTAGGGCAAGAGAGAAATTTTTTTTCAGGAGGACTCTTCTCTGAACTGAAGTCAAGTGCAGAACGGAGCACTTAACGCTCCATAAGATGCAGAGAAGAAATTTGTGTGGACACTACGTTCACAGTGGCTGCACTCCAGCTAAAGAATTAGCTGTAGGAACGTTTATCTCCAACTGTGGAGAAACGAACCACCCAGATTAGTTAATTGTTCTTGCGAGAACTGAGAGGGCACTATAATATGCACGCTGCTCCAACCATGTGAGTGTATATCGCCACATAATAAGACTAGGGCTGAGTACATGTTTTCTCGCATAACGAGAAACATAGGGAAAGTTTCCTCTGGAAAGTTCACAAAGGCCAGATTAGTTTTGTAGGAATTTCAGAGGCAGAGAGCGGCCTTACAGACAGCAGCACGTCGCAGCTTAAGGTAAATACCGCGTGCAGAGGCGTAAACTTTGGTGGTTCACCAGCTTGCGTCCACTGTAAACTCGAGCGGCCTTGGGTAATCTTACGCTCAAATTTGTCACTTGACTAACCATCCACCGTAGACTTGATTGTCATCCTAAATAGTACCGAACTTTGAACCGGAATCGGACGATTTTCGTAGTACTGACCAACATCATAACGTATGTGTAGGAGCAGTATTGTAAAGAAATGTCCAATTAAACTTTCATATTATTATGCTTAGGAATAGTGTAAAGAAACTTCCAAGAAACTTTCATAATATTGTGCTTAGGATTAATGTTCTATCAGAGAGTTAATGTTTAACATTGTTGTGTATAATCTTATATCATTTTTTGATGTTGGCAAGATGCGTTATCCATTGCGCTGTTTTTATGTTGGCGAGTTGAAAACTGTGTGAAAGCTGTAATTTGGTGAGAAATATTGCGACATTAAACATGTCATTTCACCTCATACAGTTGTACTCGTTGATCTCAATTCTAGAACAAGCAAAAACCAAACCACACACTTACAAACTGAATTCAAGTTCTGCTCTTACTTGGCCAAATATTAAAGAACCGTTCCTTCACGATTCTCTCAAATTATTTATTTCCAAAGATTTATTTTTAAGTATTTCAAAGTCATTCAGTGCATGTTCTTCTTTTAACTGTCTTGTTAACGATTCGGGCGATTTTGTGTACGTTTGATAAATGATAACTCAACTGACACAGAAAATTCTTAAAAATAGTCCCCCAACAGCGGCTAGAGTGTGAAATACAAATAAAAACATAATGTAACCAGTCACTACATTTTTTTTTTATTTGCTACGCATTTCGGAGGCTTTGCTCTCTTATCGTGTGGGAGTTCCGGCGCTTATCTCAGGTGCATTGTTCCTGGGAAACCAGCAATGTCTAAATATCTACAGCCCAGTGCATCTTCGTTGTGTGCCTCCAGATATTTCCACATCGTTGATTTCCCGTGGGAAATGACCTTAGATAAGCACCGCAAGTCGCTCCTGATGACGGAGCAAAGTCTTCGAAAAGTGCCTTAAAATTAAAAAAATAGTTACTGAACACGTTGTCTGTTTATTAAATTTTAAACAGAGATTCACGGAACTAGCGTACGAGACACGCATAGGCGTTACAGGTTAATTTGATATTTAATCAGAAGTAACGTCCGCCGCACATCTTTAGGTAGCTTGCTGAGTATTGATGTAGATGTAGATGATCGTGAAAAGAATATCTCAAATTATTCCGCCATGAAAGTTTACAAAGCTACAAACAGTTTGATCGACGGCTCATTCTGACCCCAGAATTACACAGTAAATATGCCAAATGCTATCATGTTTGCTCACACACGTTGTCCGCGATTTTACGATTTTGGAGCTGAGTAACTTCAAAGAGCGTATGATTGGTCGGTGTGCGCAGCAGGCGTTTGACATGAGGCCGCGACAGCATTGGAGAGAGCGGCAGGGCACAGGGGAAAGGGAGGCGGGGGGAGGGGGGAGAGGCGGGCGTGTCTCTGTATAATGCACGCCTAAGTGCTGCTGAAAGATTCAGCCTGCAACAGGGGCGCGCTATCAGCTTAGCCGGCTTAATCTTTCATGGGCGCTCCCCGCGCTGCGGCTTCTGGTGGGCGCGGTGACTGTCGCTTCCTGATGAGGCGTTGTAATATTGTAGCAGAATCTTTATCCCAACTGCAGTTTGCTTTAAGCAGTACGCCACCGTACTATGTCACATGCAGCCTGTCGTTGGCATAAGAATCATCAACATGACCGTCAACAAGTCACCATCATCTGTTTCACGAGCTATAATTGTCAGCTTGCTCAGTTCTATCATTCTGCCTGTTCCTTGGTTTATATTTATGCGTACACTTATTCTCTGCAAACCAATTCTGTAGCACTGTTTGAAGTTATGCAACCATCCACTGCTTTCCTTGAAAGCGCAGTTCAATGTGCATAATGTCACTATCATGCACAATCTGTAACTTGTATCGAGTATCCTTGAAAGGAGCAAACACCGGTTTTTGTAACAAGTATGCCTTGTCCTCCTTGAATATCCGTAATTCTTCTTATGTACTAAACGTTCATATTGCTGCCGTCTTATTTGAAATCTACTCATAATTATCTTTTTATTATGCTACGGATTATCTTACATGTACGTAATTACGTTTAGTACATGTTCCTTGGACAACAATTGTCATATTTTTCACTGGGGACGGGATTTGTGGCTCCCTATCCAACAAGGATGATGAATTACACGACGCGACAGCTGTTTCAGTATCAGTTTCACTTGATAAGCACGTATATTCATCATTGTACTCCTCATGTACATTACCCGCACAGTTGAGCGTATGCGATACAACACCTTGCACTGACTCATCTGGCAGAAACGCTGTAATTCATCTGCCGCTTCCTTCACACTCTGAACAATTTCTTGGGTTCCTTTCTGACGAAATGTCAATTTCAGCAACTTATTATAGACGTAATGCAATGTTTGCTTTGTTTATCGTTGTCGTGGCTGTGCTTTGTATCAACATCACTAGCGTTGTAGCACTGTTGTGAGTTACTCGTGGACGAAGAATCTCAACTACCATCCGTAGCGTCATGCTCTGCTCACAGTTGGATTCTTCTAGTCCCCCTGTTGATATTAGCGGCCAGTATTGTGGTTGTGTGGTAGTCAATATGTGGGGAGTCGAATGCTGTAAACATCATAGGCCTTTTGCGACCTCGCACTCAAGGGATTCATTGTGAGGCTGTGTTACCACTCCCTCTTACAACTCAATACATTGTATTCTGGTATTTATACGAACCCACTGACTGCAGTTGTGGTTCATTGATATTCTAGTCATAGGGTCGAACTCTTTTCATTTTGCCAAGTACACAGTTTTACATTTCTGAACATTTAAAGCAAGTTGCCGATCTTTGCACCGCTCTGAAATCTTATCGAGATCGGACTAAGTATTTGTACAGCTTTTTGCAGACCGTATTTCGTTACAGGCAAATGCATCACCTGCGAAAATTCTGACGTTACCGTTAATGTTATGTCCAGGGTCATTAATATACTACATGAACATCATTCTCTGTGAGACATTTAAAGTTAAATGTACATCTGTTTTTCCCAAAAGTTTTTGCGTTTCCTTCATACAGTGCGATAAAAGTACTTTTACAAATTTCGAAGCGAATGAAAACAAACTACCATATGTTAGAAAAGAAACTGTGGTTCTAGACGTAAATTTTCATTATATTTTTAACAACTGACACATATTTACATCAGCCACAGAATTCCTTATAGTTTGGTGCCATGTCGAAAACCCCTGAACAGCGAGCCACGAGATATTCCACTGCCGCCATATGATTGGACCACCCTAGTTTCCTCACGCCTCCATACGGAAAGTGATTGAGTGATCTTGATCCGACACATCTCTCTTCGTAGTGTGTACCAAGGTTGTTACAAGCGACGTTACGGAAGTGGGCTGGAATTCCATTTTGCTACGTGTGAACAACCGAGCATATACGAAGTACTACACCCCTTACCAAATATCAAGCACGGTGGCGCAGTTATTAACACACAGCACTAGCATTCTGAAGGATTGGATTTAAATACTCGTCCAACTATCCAGATTTTGATTTCCATGCTTTTCTTAAATCTCCTAAGGGCATCTCTGGTACAAAAGCGGCCAATTTTCTAACCACTCTTGGTCAAATACGGGTTTGTAGTCCGTTTCTAACGATCTTGTCGTTGACGGGACGCTATCAATCAACTAATTGTATCCCCACCGGTCTCATAAAGAAATTATTTATTTTCTCGATTCAGCCTGATATGTACGTGTAGTACAGAAGGCCTAAAATGTTGTGTACAGTGTCTGCCGAAGCTTTCGCACCAAAACAGTACTGATAACATAATATCATTCTCTAATGAAGCAGAACTGGGAAAGGGGGAGAATAAACCATGCTAAATCACGTCTTCCCTGGATTTTTTGCAAAGACAGAGAGAAATGTAACTACACTTAGGTAGGTGAAGAGGGTATAGGCGGGTCCTGAATGTAGTGCGACTTAGGTAGTCCTTCTGTCGACAATGAGAAGACAGCTAACATTTCTTGTACTCTGTAAAGGTCTCATCAGAAACGCTGGAGAGCTTCCTATGCTAATTGTGTCGTAGACCTACACATTGTTTGTCTCGCCTAGTGTTATACTCACTGGAATGATATGATCTTACCAAGAAACAAACATCTCTTTACAAGGTTTTCGGCATGACGTGAATTCCCTTGCGTGGCAGCATACGTATCATTCGTATACCCATCTTCTATTTCGGATGAAGAGATAGCGGTTGATCAATATATAAGAATTAATGATAGCCGGCCGGGGTGGCCGAGCGGTTCTAGGCGCTTCAGTCCGGAACCGCGCTGCTGCTACGGTTGCAGGTTCGAATCCTGCCTCGGGCATGGATGTGTGTGATGTCCTTAGGTTAGTTAGGTTCAAGTAGTTCTAGGTTCTAGGGGACTGATGACCTCAGACGTTAAGTCCCATGGTGCTCAGAGCCATTTGAACCATTTTTTAATTACGGTAATGATAACACCTTCAGCCGTGTATTTAAATGTCTGTTATTCAAATGCGACCGGTTTGGGTGACACAATGTCCCATCGTGAGCCCCTCTATTGGCAAAACTCGTACCTTTTCCTCGATGCAATAACAGCGAATAAAAATCAAACTCAGCGGCCGCAGACCTTTTCATGCATGAAATGCCTGCTACGCACACCAAACAACTACTAGAATAATTACGTTACGGAACGTAATTCCTTCTGGTAGTAGTTTCTTGTGAGTAGAGAAAATTGTATTGCTGGCATGTATTTTACGGCCAGCATTCAGCAGCTTAAAACATCCATAACTGCCTGTAACGGAGCGAACTTCCTTGAATTACGATTTGAAATATACCGCCGGAGTTGAAATGTACAGAGACTACACTTAAAAGACATTTTATGAACTGATTTTTCTGACAGTATCTAGGAACGTAAGTGAATACATCTAACTGTGTCAGAAGAGAAAGTGGAATTTTCAAAAGATAACGCCTTCGTTCGTATTTCTTTCATACTCTCTGTAACATATGCTGATCGTCAAGAATTCGTATTGTTTAAGCCTAAGAAAACTATCCCCAAGAACGATCCAATATTTGGGGATGCCAGTAATACCAATATTGAAATAATTTAAAAAATTCTCGATGCTAGGTAAACAGAAAAAAAGTTAACTCAAATGAGTGTTAAATAAGAAGCTGTATTAGCAGAAAGATTGTCCTTGGGAAAGTTTGCTTATTTCTTGTTTCCAGATGCGAATATATTGCTGCTCTTAAAGTTTATAAACAGGAATTATAATCACAACAACTTTCTTAAATCGTACACCTGTTTTCTTGAGTTCCATTACATATTTCAGATCTTCTTGGAATAGCTTCAGGACAAATTTGTTCGTACGTATTGCTTTCTTTGTTCATGAGCAAGACATTGGGAGAATTTCGGAGAAGTTTAGCTCATTGTAAGGGCAGTCAAATGAAAACGAAACAGATGGGAAGAAAGTCAGTAAACTGTTTAATATTTGAAAATTAATCGCCATAATTGTTAATACATTTATCTCAATGTGAGACAAGACGGTCAGTGCCTTCATGGAAAAATTTTTGTGGTTGTTTACGGAATCAAGATTGCACACAGGCATTCACCTTTTCATCTGAAGCAATCGAAGGCCTAGAATGTATTTCTTCAGGGCTCTAAAAACATGAAAATCACAAGGGGAGAGATTGGGTTCAAAAAATGTTTCAAATGACTCTGAGCACTAAGGGACTTAACATCGGAGGTCATCAGTCCCCTAGAACGTAGAACTACCTAAACCTAACTAACCTAAGGAGATCACACACATCCAAGCCCGAGGCAGGATTCGAACCTGCGACCGTAGCGGTCGCGCGGTTCCAGACTGAAGCGCCTAGAACCGCTCAGCCACAGCGGCCGGCGGAGAGATTGGGATTTTACGGAGAATGTGTAAGAGCTTTCCACTGAAACTCCTGCAGCGTACTCGAAACAACATTGACAACATGTGAGAGGAGGAGGGAATGAATACCGCACAGGCCACATTCTTCATTTTCCAATAGATTCCTGCCGGCATTTGTCCTTCGGAAGCCGAGAAAAGAATAACAGCATGTTGGTCCTGTTTGGACGCATTTGGTAAAACGTTGCCAAACGCAGCAGGTAAATGGTGACAAGTGTTGTGGTGTCTAAGAATCGCGGCATACTGAATTATTATGTGCGCCTTGAAGAGTGAAAAAAATTATAGCAAATTAAGGCACGTAGTTCCTAGAGTACGCTTTTCTGCTCCCTGTTACAGAGATTGAGTTTGCTTCGTTATTCAGTTTGTGAATGTGAAAAACTCAAAATACGATGTGTACATCAATAACAAGTTAGAACTTCCTGACTAACCCTTAGTAATCACATTTTTGCTCGGTGACTCAGAGTGGTGGGATGTTATGAAAGCTGGAAGACTAATTGCAGTAGCTTATCGTTGACACAGACGTCATTACCATTGGCAGTCACCCTGTAAACTGACCCACCCAATAGTATGTAGGACAATGGTGGTCATCCAGTAAACTGACACCATCACTGTCCCAATGAGTAGTAACCAGTCAGTTGAGCACCACTGCCCTCAACCAATACTGTACGTTTGTGTATGTGTGTGTGTGTGTGTGTGTGTGTGTGTGTGTGTGTAAATATCATATGCCATTTTACGCAAATATCCCTGACTTCCATGTGGTACCAGAAGCTTGCGTAATTTTTACAGCTATATTCTGTTTATCTGCCTCATTTTGGTACTACGTAGTAACTGGCTGTAGAGGAATAGATGCTTCCAGTTCATAAACTATTTGCGTCGCAGGATCTAACGTATAACCTTTTGCTATGAGGAAAACGCATTTTCACGAACTCCGTTTGTTCCCGACTTCAAAACAAATACACAAGGAAACACATTGCATCTATGTCTACGTGCGTGCTCCGTATGGTGTATGACGGAGGATACCATGTACCATTCTAGTCATTTCCTTTCCTCTTCTACCCGCAAATGGAGTGAGTAAAAAACGGCTGTCTTTAAGCACCCGTACAAGCTCTAATTTCCCTTACCTTTTCTTCGCCATCCTTACGCCAAATGTTCATTGGCGGTAGTAGGACATTCTGTAGTCAACTGAAAACGTCAATTTTCTAAACTTTCTCAACGGTCTTTCGCGATAAGCTTGGTATTTAATATAGCGATTCTCCTTTGTGGTGGTCGGACGTATTAGACCGGAACCTCGACGGTGAGTACGCCTGCTCACACGTTCCAGTGTAGTCCAACATGCAGCGACTGTCCCTCTGAAGGCCCTACAAATCTGGATTTTGCACTATTCGAACAGCTGGCCAAATGAAGACCGACTATGAGTCCCCTTTCAAACTCTGTCTATGCTGATTACGCTATCTCATACTAGTACACGGTATCTCCGTATCCTTCACGTGATCCCTCAACTTCTGACACTGTGCACGCCCCTTATATACCCTATCAGGCCTGACAACAATATTAAATACGAACAACACTAATTAATTCAGGCGGGTGTTCTGCCTGTCGCAGAGAATTGCACCTCTGATCATGTATTCGTTCATGTACGCAAACGTGTGTATGTCCACGGATATAAATTAAAATCCAACCATGTCCGGTGGGTCCTTCACTTTTTTCAGGCACTGTTCATGTCGACCACTGGCACACAAACAACTCTCATCTGCAGTTGTACAAAAATGAATAAACATTTGCCTATACGCTGATGGTGTGTACTCGTATGTGTATGAAGATGCAGTAAAATCCGACCATGTCTTCTGGGTGCTTCACTTTTTTTGTTAGGCAGTGTTAATCTTCGTCAAGGGCTATGAGTGACCCTCAACTGCAGTTCTACGAAAATCAGCAAAATATAGCTACAAATACAATGGTATTACTGTAGTATGATCGGGTGTGTTGTATGCATTCTGATGATACCGTCCTTCCGCAGATAAGTTCAGTTATTATTGCCTAGTACTTGATAACGGCTTAAGGCGGAATCTTGTTGTGTCACAGGCCTGTATGCCTTTCTATTCTATCAAAGGCTTTATAATTCACGTAGCTGTAGGGTCCCAAAAATTACAAAAAGCCACTGCTGAAGAGGCCAGCAGCACTTTGCCGAAACATATGTTGGGATTACAGGCAACGTAAAATATCGAGTACACAAGTGCGAAAATACTTTTTTCTCTCGTGTTCTTTCTTTTCAGTTCCTGATCAAAACCTGTAACTGACCAACCTTCAAGCTTCTAGCAATACTGAAGGAAAATTAATCTTTTTATTACAAGTCGCCGGCCGAAGGGGCCGTGCGGTTAAAGGCGCTGCCGTCTGGAACCGCAAGACCGCTACGGTCGCAGGTTCGAATCCTGCCTCGGGCATGGATGTTTGTGATGTCCTTAGGTTAGTTAGGTTTAACTAGTTCTAAGTTCTAGGGGACTAATGACCTCAGCAGTTGAGTCCCATAGTGCTCAGAGCCATTTGAACCATTTTTTTTATTACAAGTCGTTGTTTCCGATCTAGTTCAGAACATCATTATAAATCATTCCAACGGTGAGAGCACATATTTTTGTCTATTGACACTGCCACCTTCTTGCTCTTTGACGCCGTTTTGCGCTCACAACAAAGGGAGGCAATACAGTTCTGTAGAACACAGTGTTAACTTGTCAATGTTGTAGCTGGCAGGATCCGAATACGGTGGTACGCTGAATTTCAATTTAAGAATTATCGTCGTCGACTGTAGCTGCTATTACCTATGAAGTATCGAATACTGTCCAGCTATTGTAGATTAAAAAATGCCGATCCTGATGAAAAGGAGATCGCTATTAACGAGATCAAAATAAACGAGGTTTCACCGTATAGATACAAGCCTCTTCAAACGGACGTCCTAAATAATTAGGGCTATAAAATCCATCAGAGTATGTTAAATGGTCGAGCTGCATGAAGCGTAGCATGGCGAACACAACAGTTAGCCGTGCAAACCGATACGGCGGCCTGTCAGGTTCCGGTTTGCTAAGCCACGGAGCTGGCTGGAGTGTTGTGCGAACTCCGCCAGGCGGGTAGCAGACTTCAAGGCGCTCAGTTGTTTGAGAACGTCCACCACAACAACAGAATCACTTCAGGTTAACCTGTGAATATTATGGATGAAATGTGCCACTAACAAATACACTATTTTTACCAATAAAAATATTCTTAGAACTGCATTAACTGTAAGAGTAAGGTACAACGTGTCGACAAATTATTCACAGTAGCATAATTTAGCAACTTTAAGTACATAAATACTTGTTACATTTATTTATCTTTCCAACACGCATTTCAGAGTTTTATAATTCAATCATCTGCAGATCCGCTTAAACAGTAGTCAAACGGAGTAATAACATCCATCTGCTGTCTTTTACAGCGTTTTTATTGCAGCAATGTACATTTTAACGTCGCAGCCACACCATCGGTGCTCAGGTGGTTCTGTGATGACGTTCATTGCGATGTCGACAGCAAGAAACTTACCTGCTAATTTTATTGAGTTCTTTTGTATATGACATTACAATGAAGCAACTCGCTACTGTTCAACATACATAGTTTTCAAAGGTGACACTTCCGTGATATTCCTGTTTACACTGCCGACGGCATACCAATGTGGTTGTTTCCACCAAGAACGCCTCTGCAAGCGACAGACGCGACCCCAGGCCACCACAGTACGTGGTTCGAATTAACCCTGCGGGAATATGGACAAACCAGGAATCTCTGGGAAAGGAATAAGGCAGACATGCGTACAGGGTGTTCCACAATTCATATTACACACATCTAGAGATTATATAGAGGGGACTTAGTAGATCAAGTATTACACAGGAACCCATGTCCGGGAACGACACTCAACGATGCTACAGAGCATCAAAGCTACAAGCAGATGCCTATAAATGTATGTATACAAAGGGTGATTTCGTGATGATGTTACAGACTTTCTAGAATGATATAGAAGGATAAATGTACCTATTTGAGGTAAGGGTCTCAGCACCGGAAACGAACGATCCAAGAGCTATAAGTGAAAAGAGTTTCCGCACCTCTGACAGTGGAATACGTGTACAGGTACTGTTGTTGCTAAGATTGTAAGGTAAGTAACTTTCGGAGGTGGTAGTATGGGCCAAAAACAAGAAAAAATCCGGTAAACGTGGGGTCTAAGATGTACATCTTAAGAGCTACGAGCATTTGTTCAATAGAGGAGATGCGTTTCACAGTAGCTCCTCGTGTATGCGCTTTAGAGCCTATGTTTACTGGACAATTTTTCCTTGTTTTGGTCCATATTAGCATCTCTAAAAGTTGCCTACCCTACAATCTTAGCAACAACACTGCCAATACATGTATTCCACTGGCAGAGGAATCAGAACGGTTTTCGCTTATAACTTTCGACTCGTTCGTTTCCGGTACAGGGACCCTTACCTCAAATTGATACACTCTTCCTTCTTCATCATCCTAGAAAGTTCGTAACATCATCACGGAATCACCCTGTACACACATATATTTGCAGACGCTGGCGTCTGTAACTCTGACGCTCTTTAGCATAGTTGCATGACTATTCCCATCTACAACCTCTACAAATGTGCAACATGAAATTGTGAAACACCACGTATAAAGCGTCTCCAAGGGCTATAGAAAAGGGTGACTCGTCCTGTATCTTGCAAGAGGATTTTCATCAACCGATTTCCACTGATGCAGGTAGGTGCCTCCTTTCCGAGAGGGGTACCACCAGCACATGATGCGGGCCTTCGGTCAGAAGACGAATAGACACACCTGCGCACTTGGAACCTGCGTGCAGCCTCTGAACACTACACCTGAGCCACACCTGCACCGAAGTCAAATATTCCGTCGCACCGTCACGCAAGAAGAAATAATTAATGACTTTAAAAAGGTAGCATAACCAGAAAGAAAGGAAAACAAACTAAAAAGTAACAAATAACAGCTTTGGACGCACAGCCACAACGTTTAAGATCCGTGTGTTTGCACTACATGTCCAGTTTTCAGCTACTGTCCATGCATACAACAAACGGGCTTCGCAACTAACTTGGTTTGTTTGTGTTATGAGCTTCGGCCGGTTTCCGTTTTATTCCGGATACTACGATTTTGAATTAGACATGGTTACGATTTAGATCAGTGTTTTATATTTTTGGGGTTTGTGCAGATAAATTGTGCCATCTCTACAGTACCACTATTACAATAAGGGCCTTTTATAGATGAAGAAAATTAAGACGGGGCATAGAATTAGCGTAAAACTGAGGAGGCAGTACCCTCAATCATCTTAGGCAAAAAACACAACGCTCACGTACTTCATTACTATACGTGAGATTGTGAAGATTACCAAGGATTCCCATTATATATGTAAGGTCCGCCTCGGTAGCCGAGTGGTCAACGCGACAGACCCTCATGTGGGGGACCCGGGTCTGATTCCCGGTACTGCCAGGGATTTTCCTTGGTGGGAGGCCTGGACCAGGGTGCACTCAGGCTCGTGATGCCAGCTTCGCGATTGACAGGTAGCGGCTCCAGTGTCGAAACGTCAACAACGGCCACGACTGCAAAGGTGTGCTGAAGACTACTTTCGTCAAAGATCGAATAAAACATGTCTGTGTATTTCTTAAAACTTTAAAGAGACAGGCAGTATCGAAGACCTTCCTCGAAGTGGACATCCCCCTGTATTTGACTGAGCGCAAGCTGCATTTCAACGCAGCCCCTATAGGTCAAATTGGGGTTTGAACTGGGGACGTGATGAATTACACATTTCATAAGATGTGGGTAGGTCGCGATGGTCGCATCGCAAGATCACCATGCTCTCCCAATGTCACACCTTTAGACTTATTTTTGCGGGATTACATCAAGTATCGCGTTTACAAAACATCAGTCAGTGACATTGCTACACTTTGTTCACGGATCAACGAAGCAATCATAACTGTTGATGCAGCAGTGATGACTCGTACATGGGCAGCAACCGAACATCTCATTGATGTTCTATGAACGACGAGTCGGACGCACATGGAAATGCTGGCATATAAGTAAAAACTTTAAGAGATGTTATACGTTAACGACTACCTCCAACACTTCTCAAATTATGATTTTTGATAATAATAGCGGGACTTCACGAATGTTCTATATGTTACTCTAATGCTTTTAATGGGTATTTTTCGAATGATCACTCCCACTTTAAATGAGTACTTTGAGACTATGCAAAAATGTTAGTCGTAATCCAAAAGATGTCCTCCATCCTTTTGTACTGACGTCAGTGGTCCGGCCTTTTGCAGAACGGCAAGTGGAACGGTCTGATCGCGGACCTGGTGAACCGCAAGACGGACATGGTGATGACGTCTCTGATGATAAACTCGGAGCGTGAGAACGCCGTGGACTTCACGGTTCCTTTCATGGAGACTGGCATCGCCATCCTGGTCGCCAAGAGGACTGGCATCATCTCGCCTACCGCTTTCCTGGGTGAGTAGCCAGCCTCATGAGCTCTGGTCGCAACCGGCCACGCCACTATATACAACTCTATAAATAAAATGTGTCGGGCCATGTTTGTGGTTCCCGTTATTGTATTTTGGTGTACCAGAAATAATGTTAGAAGATGTTGAAAAACCCAGCCAACCGGCTCAAAAACAAAGGATTATTAGCCCTTGGCCTAGATTTATATTTTTAAAAATTGTCTTCTTCAGAAGGAGTGGGCCTTGTTACATCACACGATGGTACATTATAATAACTAAAGACGGGCGGCTCTTGTCATATATGAAATTGACAAATCAAGAATTATCCCAAGCCATGCTTGGGATAATTCGTAACAGCTGTCCTCTGTCTCTGGCATGATGTACACTTAACGTATGCAAATATTTTATCACGTGACTCCTGTTATAATTTTATTTTGGCAAGAGCCTCTACCTGAGGGCATTTACCAGTGAGCATTCACTCTGAAGTACGTTAAGTGTAATCTGGCTGCTATCTAAAGCCATGGTTTGGCATGATTCTTGTTTTTGTCAATTTTATATATGACAAGAGCATCTCGGCTTCAGCTATTCTAATGTAACATCATGTGATGCAGTACCACTTCTGAAGAAGATATTTTTAGAAATATCGAAACCTACGTCAGGGGCTAACAAGCCTTTATTTTGCAACTGATTCGCTGATTTTTTTTCAACCTCTTCAGATTTACACAGTTGCTGATTCGCAGCCATTTTTAAGATTTAGAACTATAGTATGCATTCTCACAATGTATAAGGCAAGGTTTCTCATATATAGGAAAAATAGTATAAAGGATAGAATTCACTGTAAATAGAAGACAGAGCAGAGACTAAGTTATTGTAAAGGTTGAGAAATAGGGTTAACGTCATATGAATCGACAGAAAATCAACGCCTACAATAATAGTTTGGTTTACATGACGACGTCACAAGCAAAAAATGAAGAGATAAAAAAAGTAAATAAGAATATTGAACGGGTAATTCATTCTGAAAAGGGAGATGATACTCTAATAATAATGAAACAATGAAAACTGTGATAGGGGAAGATACTGAAGGCGGAGTGACGGGAGAATATGGGCAGGGAGTACGAATGAGAGGAGAAACACTACTTTAGCTCTGCAATACATTTTATTTCATCTAGCAATACTGAACACATCGTGCAAAAATCGCAAGAGGAGGAAGTATACTTGGAAATGGTCTGTTGATACGCGAAGATTTCAATTGGTTTACATAACGGCTAGGAAGAGAATTTGTTCTCAGATATAGGATTTAAGACGTACTCGATAGCAAATGTAAATTCGGGCAAGGGTGAGGAATACTGAAGTACTGAGGAATGATGAGATGCTTTGAAAGATCTCTGAGGCGGTAGATACTGAGATAATGAATACCCAATAGGCAGTTAAACTGAAGAGAATGGACATCTCTAAAAACGGAAATCTCAGAAACTGGACTGACAAACATAGCTGCAAGATGGGTAATTGCGAAGAAAACTAGAGTAACTGAAGAATTTCGCAAGCTGAACGACGAAAGAAGGAAATACAATGTTTAGCAAAAGACAGGAATACATGTATATAAGCCACTTACGAGTGTAATAGGAGGAATTGCAGATAAGTCAAGACAAAACGACTGCAGAAAAGAAATCGAAAAACCTTCGATGAAATTAAAAGCAAGGGTGGCAGCATGAAGAGTGCAATGGGAATACCACTGATAACTACAGTCGATAGAGAGGAACTGTCTGATGTCTTGATAGAAGAAGAAATGGGAATCTATATGGAAAGCATCGGGGATCGAGTAGGTAAAAATTAACACTAAGCATGTACACATATACTGTAAGCTAATTCATTACACATAATTTCGATAAAAGAAACGTTCAAATGATACCTGGAACATGTAACTAATTAACCAATCGACCAGAGTCAACGTCTAACAGATAATTGGATAACTTACGATCGAATAAGGTAACATTCTTATGGATTTTTTAAATCATTGGGAGAAGTGATAACTACATTATTATTCAAGTTGGTGTCAGACTTTCTGAAAACTATCATTTACACAGCTGCGAATATAACATAGGCATACAAGTGCGGAAACTATTGCACATCCAGCTTAAAGCTCATGCAGCCAAGTTGCTGACAGGAGTAATATACAGCAGAATGGAAAAGAAACTTGAGGCTCTGTCTGATGACAAAGAGTTTGGCTTTAGGAAAGGTAAACGAATCAAAGAGTCAGTTCTGACCTTAGGCTGATGATGGAAGCAAGACTTACTAAATTTCGAGGAGTGGTCATAGGATTTGACGACCTAGAGAAAGCGTATGGCAATGTAAAATGTTCGAAATTGTAACAAAAATAGGAGTAAGTTACAGGGAAAGACGATAAAAATACTATATGTCCAAGAACCAAGAGGGAACGATGTCTGAAAGACCAAGAATGAAGTGCTCCGGGTTACAAATGGTTTAAGATCGGTCTATTGTCCCTACCGTTCGATCCATACGTCGAAGATGCAGTAATGCAAATAAAAGAAGGCTCAAGAATGGGATAAAAATTCAGGGTGAATGGGTATCAACAACTAGATTCGATAATGACATTGCTGCCCTCAGCGAAAGTGAAGGAAAAGGATTACAAGACCTGTCGAACGGAACGAACAGTTTAAGGGGTACAAATTAATTTTTGGTGGTACACCGAAAAAAGATAAAAGGAATGAGGATTAGAAACATGAACTGCGGGAGAATCGTAAAAGATGAGAATCGAAGCGTTTGAGAAATGCTGCTATAGAAGGTCAATGAAGATGTGTTAAGCTGATAAGAAATATGTACACTAATAAAGCTCATAACAGAATAAAATTACTTCCAGTTCAATAATGAATTTTATTTACAAGAAGATGGATTGCCAATGGGGTCCCCAGTTTCAGGAGCCTTAGCAAATATTTTTGTAAACCACATTGAACAGATCATTTTCACAAAAATAGTAGCAAAAGAAAACAACATATTATATTCGTTCAGGTATATGGATGACATCCTTTGCTTAATAGATGAAACACAAACAAAAATTGAAAAACTACATACTGACATCAACAAGATACATAAAAATATAAAATTCACAATTGAAAGAAAACAGAACAACCAAATTAACTTTCTGGATATAACATTCAAGAAAGAAAACAATAAGCATATGTTTGAAATTTACCGTAAACCCACAGCAACGAACATTATCATTCCCCAATCCTCGAACCACCCACACGCACAAAAGCAAGCAGCACTCCGACAAATGCTCCATAGACCCAACGCAGTACCACCCACCAAAGAAAGCTACTAAAAAGAACTGGACATAATAATGCAGATAGCACAAAATAATGGTTACAATAATAACACAGTCACAAAACTAAACAACAAATTTAAAAGTAAAATAAAAGCAGAAAGCTCCAAACCACAGATAACAACACAACAGAACCAAATACAAACACGCAGTCACATAACAACTTCTCAGGATAGTCAGAAAAAAGATGAAAGAAAATACAAGATGGTACACAATGACATACAAACACAAACTCACCCACAAAATCACCAACATTTTCAAAAGACAGGGAATAAACATAGCACACACAACAGACAATTCTGTACAAAAACACACCCCAAAACTGACAAAAAACCGAGACATATACCAGAAAGCAGGTATATACCAGTTACAGTGAAACACTTGGGAAAGCACATACATAGGGCACACAGGGAGAACATTTGATGTCAGATACAAGGAACACGTGAGAGCATGGAAATATGGGACAAACCACTCCACATTTGCAGAACACCTAAGAGAAAATGACCACAAACCAACCACTAGAGAAGATGACATGAGAATAATTAGAATCAACAATAAAAAGCACCTTCTGACCATGCAAGAAAATTACCACATACATAAAACCAAAGCAGAGGGGAAAATCCTGTTGAATGACCAAGTACACATGCCAAGCAATTCATTATTTACACTAATAGATAAAATAATAGAATAATGTTCACAAAAAGGATCAATATAATAATACTGTCCAATGTAATAATAATAGAACCCAACGTCTTTACACTCACTCATCCATGACCCCTACCCAGCATATTGAAACGAAAAGTCAAAACAGCTGTCACCAAAGTTTTCAGCCACTCGCTAACAGCTAGTACAACAGCCACCCCCCCCCCCCAAAAAAAAAATTGAATTCGGCTCTATCCCCCCCTCTCTCTCAGACACACGGTATAAACATCATAAATAGAAGTTAGTAAGGAACATATACTTCAAAAATGGCTCTCAGCACTATGGGACTTAACTTCTAAGGTCATCAGTCCCCTAGAACTTAGAACTACTTAAACCTAACTAACCTAAAGACATCACACACATCCATGCCCGAGGCAGGATTCGAACATATACTTCGTTAGGTCGGTAACAAATAGGTAAACATACCAAAGAAGATGAAACACGTAATGGAGTCGCAATATTTACGCTGTGAAAAGAAGTGTACGACGAAATAGTTGTATCGAGTGACAAAAGAACGATAGTCCACCACAAAAAAGAGTGAGAAACATGGTGAACAGTGTGTGGATGACGAGAACACAAAGATGTGAATATATGGCAGTGATAAAAGTGGTAATGTGACCTCCAGACCAGATGTGAGGAAACGCAGATCAGCAAATCGTAAGTAATTACTTTTTTTTACAAAAAATCGCGAAGTCAACTGGTTGATAATCTATAACTAACAAAACTGTACCGTCATAGACCCCACTGTTGATGCCTTAGAATAGAAAAGAGATGGGGCCCCTCCACGCCCGCACCAACGTGGTGACCAAACCAAAAGTTCTACTGTCACCTCCGTAAAACATGTTAGTTATCTAATAAGTGGATCACAGGATGCTGGGCTGTGATGTTGTCCGTGCGTCTGGGTAAGACTACGCATTAACACGGTCCATCAGGTGATAGATAGTGGACGAAACGCGAGTGAGGGTAGCGATTTGAAGAGCAGAGGGAAAAAAGTGCCATGGCTCGTGCCGTGGGAAAAAAAAACCTCTGCGACAGTGGGATGGGTAGTAAGAGCAGTAGTGGCTTACTAGCTGCGATAGCTCATGCAAGGTTGGATTTGTTAGTATGGGTGAGAAGGTGAAACTCGTGTGGGATAAATAAAGTAACTAGCAGCAGGAAAAGGCAGTTTGATTTGCAAAACAAGTAATTGAGAGGTTCTTCACAGGATCGCCGAAGAATAGAACTAATGGAAAACAAGGACAAGGACAAGAAGAAGGCGGCTGAATTATAGCACATGTGTTAATACATCACGGAGTAACGTCCATGGTATTAGTGGGAGCTGTAGAGGGTAAAAAACGTATGTCCGGCCGCTGTGGACGAGCGGTTCTACGCGCTTCACTCCGGAACCGCGCTGCTGCTACGGTCGCAGGTTCGAATCCTACCTCGGGCATGGATGTGTGTGATGTCCTTAGGTTAGTAAGGTTTAAGTAGTTCTAAGTCTAGGGGACTGATGACCTCAGATGTTAAGTCCCATAGTGCTTAGAGCCATTTGAACCATTTTTGTGAAAAAAGAATGGAAAGACAGAGTTTGGAATACACCCAACAAGTAATTGAGGATGTTGGTTGCAAATGCTACTCTGAGTTGAAGATGTCGACATAAAACAGGAATTTGTGGCGGGCCGCATCAAACCACAGGAGTGATGACAGAAAAAGAAGCCCAGGTTATGGAGTGAGGTGCTGATTCCACGAAGAACAGAAAAAACTGACACTAGCATATGGATGAAGCACGCACAACTCTTCTACCATATGTGCAAGAGACGCCGAACGCGTCGGGAAAATAATTCTTCGCCGAGTGGGTATCAGAAAGATGTATTGGAGCAACAATAAATTTGTAGAACGGCTAGGGTCCATTTAATATGAAGTTGATGATACGCCAAAAGAACTTTAAAGGGAGGGGGAGCGGGGATAGAAGAGACGATTTGACTGATCAGGATATGACTGAAAGACGAAAATTTATATTAAAAATGAAGAAATTCCTCCAGCTGTATTTAAGGTGTCGATTTTATTTTGGCAACTAGTTTCAACGTTGTAACAACGTCATCTTCAGGCACATACACTTGTTGACGTCAACTGAGTGCGGCTGATACTAGAAGTCAGTGGTGAGATACGGACGTACTCCGTGTGGAAGATGGTTAGTAACAAGTATATGGGCCTGAAGATGACGTTGTTACAACGTTGAAACCAGTTGCCAAAATAAAATCGACACCTTAAATACAGCTGGAGGAATTTCTTCATTTTTAATATAAATTTATACCAGCTGACGTCCCACTGTCCTCCATTTCAACTATGGATGTACGAAGAAAAACGAAAACGTCTGATATGACCGGAAGACCATAATGAATCCACAGTGGCAGAAAATATTAATATATGTGGCTAACATACAGAGTTAAACGGGGCTTACGTATCAGCTAGAGAATCTTTTACGTGCAAAAAGAAGATAAGATAAGCGCTCGAGATATTAAAGGAGTTCATAAACATGAACCGCAAAGATGGTTGCTGGCTTCTATCTTCAATGTAAACTAATAAAATTCCTTTACTGTCAACAAATACTATCAGTAATAGTAACATGTTATCTGTACTTCACACAATACAACAACACATTTCGACCGACAATGCTCACATCTCAGGTTTTCGACACTTCGTTTATATGATTTAAGTACTAAAGCCTCTGACAGCACATTTGCGGTGTTGATAAAAGGGCATCATACATAACAACAGCGCGGTAGATCGTCTCCTCTTCATTATATGTGGGGGCCAAGTGTCCAGTTGACGTTTTTCCTTGTGTATTGCCGTAGCTGTGAGCTGCTGTAGCGAGATACCAGTGCGTATGTGCAGCTACTAACTGAACCACAAAGCCATTCCATTAGACACATTCTCGACGCTCTTTTGTGTCCGCTGCTTCACGCTCGACCAATGGATAATATAAAAAGCGCTTAATTTTTTTACTCTCCTTTTAAGGAATTGGAGGGTCTTGAGTGAAAGTAGTCTATAAGTGTCGAATTGTATTGCCGTACTGTTATTATATACCCAGATGAATACCACTTGCAATTGAGGTCGAAACGTTGATTCAGTCTTTTACTATATTTTTACACGTCAGGATACCCGAGAGCGCTAACGCGCCTGCTTCTGGGAAACGGGGAAGTGAGCCAGCCGCGGATCGAATCCGTCTTACGAATTAACAACGAGAGCTGCTGAGCCATCCATCCTGGGTGTGGTTTTTAGGCGAATTCTCACATTCAACTAGGCAAATACCTGATTGATAGCCACGTTATCATACTTGAACATAATATCTGCACCAGACGCGGCACAAAAATTGCTTTCCGAGAGGAAAAAGTGGAGGGAGAGTGGCGTCAGGAAGGTCATCCGGCCAACAAATTCCACGAACGCTGCCAAACCCGATATAAAGGGTGTTTCAAAAGGTGCGGTACTATTTTAATGTGTTATAGCATTAAACCTGATTAAAATATTCACACCACTTTTGCCTTACGTGGCACATTATCTCACAACGTTTCTGTGATATTTAAGGAATTCCAACATGTGCGCCTTTGGTGGGACGCAGAGCATCCACTCTGTATTCAAGCATTATCCGTACCCGTCTACATATCTGCATCAACTGACACAATTGGCAACCATTCGGTTCTTTAAATCATTGATGTGGTTGACAATTGTTTTACAGACTCTGTCCTTGATATACCCCTGTAGAAAGAAATTCATCAGTATAACGTCAGGCGACCAAGGAATTGGACTAACTCTAACAACCCAGCGATCTAGTAACTCTGGTCTGGAATATCTCGCACAGTCTGAGCCCAAAGTGGCGATACAGTATCTTGTCGGAAAACGACTGCCTTGGCAGTCAGCCACCTGTGGAAACGCAAACAGCTCCAGCACATCAGCGATTAACTGTTTTTCTGAGACAAAAATAGATCCACCATGCTATCAACTATCACACAATACCACACATTCACTTTCAGGCTGTCACACAGCTCTTCTGCCTCAGTATACGGATTGGTTGTGCCCCAGATGCGAATATTGTGATTGGTTGGTTGATTTGGGGGGGGGGGGGAGAAACTACTACGTCATCCGGTCCCATCGGACTGGGGGAAGATGGGGAAGGAAATCAGCCGTGCCCTTTCAAAGGAAGCATCCCAGCATTTGCCTGAAGCTATTTAGGGAAATCACGGAAAACCTAATTGAGGATGGCCGGACACGGGTTTGAACCGTCGTCCTCCCGAATGTGAGTCCACTGTGCTAACAACTGCACAACCTCGCTCAGTCGAATACTGTGTTCGTTTACCTTAGCAAACACGTCCAATGTTGCTTCGTCAGAAAATACTGGGTTGTTTAGAAAATTTTCATCCTCCTCTAAACGGTAAAGAAATGCATACGTTGTGGCTTGTAGCGTGGTTTCAGTGCTTGCAACAGTTACAGTCGGTATGGATACATCTACAAATACACTCCTGGAAATTGAAATAAGAACACCGTGAATTCATTGTCCCAGGAAGGGGAAACTTTATTGACACATTCCTGGGGTCAGATACATCACATGATCACACTGACTGAACCACAGGCACATAGACACAGGCAACAGAGCATGCACAATGTCGGCACTAGTACAGTGTATATCCACCTTTCATAGCACTGCAGGCTGCTATTCTCCCATGGAGACGATCGTAGAGATGCTGGATGTAGTCCTGTGGAACGGCTTGCCATGCCATTTCCACCTGGCGCCTCAGTTGGACCAGCGCTCGTGCTGGACGTGCAGACCGCGTTAGACGACGCTTCATCCAGTCCCAAACATGCTCAATGGGGGACAGATCCGGAGATCTTGCTGGCCAGGGTAGTTGACTTACACCTTCTAGAGCACGTTGGGTGGCACGGGATACATGCGGACGTGCATTGTCCTGTTGGAACAGCAAGTTCCCTTGCCGGTCTAGGAATGGTAGAACGATGGGTTCGATGACGGTTTGGATGTACCGTGCACTATTCAGTGTCCCCTCGACGATCACCAGTGGTGTACGGCCAGTGTAGGAGATCGCTCCCCACACCATGATGCCGGGTGTTGGCCCTGTGTGCCTCGGTCGTATGCAGTCCTGATTGTGGCGCTCACCTGCACGGCGCCAAACACGCATACGACTATCATTGGCACCAAGGCAGAAGCGACTCTCATCGCTGAAGACGACACGTCTCCATTCGTCCCTCCATTCACGCCTGTCGCGACACCACTGGAGGCGGGCTGCACGATGTTGGGGCGTGAGCGGAAGACGGCCTAACGGTGTGCGGGACCGTAGCCCAGCTTCATGGAGACGGTTGCGAATGGTCCTCGCCGATACCCCAGGAGCAACAGTGTCCCTAATTTGCTGGGAAGTGGCGGTGCGGTCCCCTACGGCACTGCGTAGGATCCTACGGTCTTGGCGTGCATCCGTGCGTCGCTGCGGTCCGGTCCCAGGTCGACGGGCACGTGCACCTTCCGCCGACCACTGGCGACAACATCGATGTACTGTGGAGACCTCACGCCTCACGTGTTGAGCAATTCGGCGGTACGTCCACCCGGCCTCCCGCATGCCCACTATACGCCCTCGCTCAAAGTCCGTCAACTGCACATACGGTTCACGTCCACGCTGTCGCGGCATGCTACCAGTGTTAAAGACTGCGATGGAGCTCCGTATGCCACGGCAAACTGGCTGACACTGACGGCGGCGGTGCACAAATGGTGCGCAGCTAGCGCCATTCGACGGCCAACACCGCGGTTCCTGATGTGTCCGCTGTGCCGTGCGTGTGATCATTGCTTGTACAGCCCTCTCGCAGTGTCCGGAGCAAATATGGTGGGTCTGACACACCGGTGTCAATGTGTTCTTTTTTCCATTTCCAGGAGTGTATTTCCAAGGACGCGGTGCACGGTCGCCCTAGGGATCTGCAGCTCCTGGGACACCCAATCCTTCCTGTGTCGGCTTTACTTGTTCCAGATGCTCCAGTATCATGTTCCACATCAGCGCTTCCTGTCTGCGTAAAATTCCTATATCACCGGTGTATCGACGTCCACGATGGTGGGTGCTTCCTATTCCGTGTTTGGAAGTTCCTTAGAACCTGTGTGTCCGATTTGGTCTGACTAAATCATACCACACACTGAGCGTTTTCCTGGAGCTTTGTCATTATGCTTTACTCAGGACGACCCGGAACACACACAAACAAAACTTAATGAGTTTGCCTGTCACATAAGCCAAACATGGTGTGAATATCTTAATTAGTTTGTATGGTACAGAACACTGAAGTTGTAAGGTACATTTCGAGACAACCTGCGTAACAATGTCAACTCCGTAGAGAAACACAAAAAGGGAAAAAAGGGAAAAATGCGGTTTGCAAAGTAGAATAATTTCATGGAGTATGAAGCCAACCGCGAAAACCTATGATCATAAATCATTGACTAGTGTCCGCTGACAGCACCACAGAAAAAAAAGAAAAAGCTCTGACCCTCGTGACTGAGACTGTACATTACTTAGTCACGAGAAATCATGCGAAGCTAAGTGTTATTCTCAGGCAAATTCGGCCGTCCAACGTTTCTTTCTTTCTTTAGTTGTTTCTTCGTTTCCTCATCCTTCCTCCCTAAGACTGTTGCGCACGTTAGACTCTACACCACAGCGCAAGCAGCAGATGCTCCCTGGTACCTCTCGAGTCTAACAATTTGGGCCTCACATTGGTCTGAACGGAGCACTTTGCCCTCAGCCGCAATTGAAGCGCAGAATCCAATTTTCGCGAGAAGATTAATGCCTGGGGGACGCGGCACTGAAACTGAATTTTTGGCTTTAACCACAGCGGCCTGAATGCGCAGACCATCTTACCGCACTGGGCAGTTGCAATCAGGGACACACGTTTCGCGCTCTTGGCTGAAACGTGCGTGACGTATGGGGGAACCATCCGGACTAGAGCATACGCTTCGGGACTGTCCGAACGTGCAAAGTGATTAGATGTGATATCAACGCACTTCCCATCGTGAAGCGTATGTTCAACCGTTTCGTATTGTTTCGAAATAGATATATCGACCAGATGTTTGATACAGCGGTCGTGATGGCACAGAATAAAAAAGAATGACGAGATGGCCAATACTTGCCCGTTGACATACGACATTACCCCAGCCGTAGGAATTTAAATCGGCTACAAATTCTTTTGTATTTTCCTAACGACATATCTAATGAAACCTTCTTTGTAGAAAATTATTCTTTATTCACACCACTGTTACTTCCTTCTTTTACTGTACATCAAGTATTATGCATCTAACTGTTACTGTGCCCCTCTCCTTCTTGGCCTTCTCAGACTTCTTCGACGTAAATGATTATAATTTCTGACTTTGTAACGAAGTCTGCCGCAATTCATTCGTCGAAATGTTCACTCCATTTTCTTCTGTTGTCTTCAGTTCTGTTTCTTTCGTTAAACATCTTTAATTTCTTTCTAAAGCCACTGTTTCTTAATCTTCCTACCTTGGTATAATCTTTTACAGACCTAAGAAATCTCATCAGCTGCCTAGGTCTTGCTTTCTTGTCGTTTGTAAATGACTCACGACTCATTTCGGTAGGACAGCCATTACTTCATAAAACTTCATTGTAATATCACATCCCAAATAATTAAAATCTCTGACCTATGCAGCTCTTAACGTTATCAAAGGCTTTTTCTAAGTGAGCAAATGACAGTTGTCTCCCTCGATTAAATTCTGCCTGTTTTTCAATTAACAGTTTCTTCACAAATACTGCGTCTGTTGTCGATCTTCCTCTATGAAAGCATTCCTTTCTTCTTCACTTAATAAATACTCAGATATTACTTATAATCCTCTGTTCAGGATCCTCCTGTAAGCTATGTATGCTATGTCTGGTGAACTAATCCCTGTATAATTCTGGTACTTGCTTTCATCTCTTTTTTTAATCTGCGATATAACTTTTGCGTGCAGCCACGCTCTTTGTATGACTGATTTTCCAACATACATTAAGTAGATTGCACAGTCTCAGAAAGAAAGGAGAAAAATTGTCTTCACTTTCACACAATATTTATTGGTGGTCAGGAATGCCTGGGCAGTTTAGACACTATAAACAAACTGAAAATCGCCGGTTGTTCTTGCCTATCTAAATATTGGCTGTTAGTTCATTGGCGGATCGAACTGTCGTCCTGTAATACGGATTTTTCGTAGCGTGAGTTTCCTGTTCAACAAATATATTACCTAATATTCTCTGTCTGCATCTCAGTGCCAAGTAGTCTGAAGTCCCAATCGAGTCCTCATTTATACCACAAGGAAAAATGAGCAACCGAAATCTAACTAGCATTCTTCAGATCGGCTGACGAGGGATTCAACTTCATTGACTGTTTCCTAGTAACATTTTTATTACAAGATGCATGAGGTTAGTGATCACAGGACGTAAGATGGCGTGCTAGTATGCACATTGAGTAAAAATTTAACTAACTAATTAATGAACAGAAAACATTGTCACAAAAGGAAGCGTACTCCTCAAATGAAACATGGAACATATATGACAATTCTGGGACTTTGGTTCCGCATGGCCAAACTGAGTTGAGTCTTATCGTGAATAACGTCGACTCTTAACGTGAATAACTTCCCGAATGCTGGTACTCCGTAATTGTTCAACTACATTATGAAAACGTAGCCACTATAAAACTGAGTCTATAGTGTCGTGAAACCTCTAGTTGCGAATAAAGCTATGCGACCTTTGGAAACACCTCATCATTCTTGACTTTTTTAATTGCTACAATTTTTATGATAAAGTAAATGGTTACTGGGTATTGAGTGTTTTTTGCTGTTATTTGCAATGTCTCTGAGCTGCCATTACCTTCCAAAAAAGTTGTTTGTATCCAACTGTATTCATCATAATTATTCAGCAGGCATTAGGGTGGGTCTGGAGCGCAACATGGACGCACGTATGTTCGCCTGCAAAGTCTCAGAAATTGTCTCAAACATTCATAGAATTACCGAAAATATTATTCATCATTTTCGGACGACAGATGAGACGTCAAAATTGGCTTGTGCCTTGCAGCTAAAAGGAAATATACTAACGATTTTGTACACAGGGTAGCTACAGCTAAATCTTACATTGTTAATATTTAAGAACCTGCAAAGCGAATTTTACTAACAAAGACTTATGAATTGATGGGATTTTTCCATGAAAGAAGACTCTTCAAGCCGCTTTAGCTGTTTGTAGTCCATACTAGAAACACTGCCGTTGCAGGTGAATCCTCAGATGATGCACTGTTCATTAAAACGCAATTTTTATAGAAAAGGGGATTTTTTTAACTCTTAAAAATATTTGTCACACGTCCTTTAACTGAAAAAAACTCTGAATTCCAAAAAAATATTATTCACGTGATTAGCCCTCAAACTATCGGGAAGCTACGATGTCCCTTAGTACAGTTGTAAATTGACAATGTTAATCCAGTGTATGATCCTGGTTTTGTTGCTCAAGGCGAAGTCCACGCAACCCACAACTGCTGTTCTGCTGATGTTTCCCGTACTGGTTCCACGTCTGCCACAGCAAACGACAGTTATAGGAATGCTTTTACTTACCTCATGATTTTATGAAGGCACCTTTACAAAAGTCCTTGGTAAGTAACGTTTCTTACACCTCTAACATTTGCTGTAGATTTACCACAACAGTCGGCCAGATGTATTGCCACAGGTTCATTCATTTTTATAATTTTTCATCTCAGGGAATCGCATGATTTATGGTATCAAATCTCGGGATAAATGTTTGCCGGTATGATCTTCTAGTACAACACTCCCAGGTACCAGACCGTAGCGTTGGCGCAACACACAGTCGCCATTTCGCATTTGCTAAATAGTAAGTGATGGTTAAATGCATTAATACTAGTGCTAGTTGCTGACATTTACTTTCTCAGATCCCCACAGATGTTACTTCAAATGGTTCAAATGGCTCTGAGCACTATGGGACTTAACATCTGTGGTCATCAGTGCCCTAGAACTTAGAACTACATAAACCTAACTAACCTAAGGACATCACATACATCCATGCCCGAGGCAGGATTCGAACCTGCGACCGTAGCGGTCACGCGGTTCCAGACTGAAGCGCCTAGAACCGCACGGCCACGCCGGGCGGCAGATGTTACTTACTGCGAATATTGTTTAATATATTTACTCGGTTTAACCACAAATATTAATGGCTGTAATTATTTTTATAATAGATCAGATCACCCCATGAGTCCAGTTCGACATTCACCTTTTTTTCTTGAGTCATTAGTCTTCAACTGGTTTGATGCGGTCCGCTACGAATTCCTCTCCCGTGCCAACCTCTTTATCTCAGAGTAGCAATTGCAACCTACTACCTCAATTATTTGCTGGATGTATTCCAATTTCTCTCTACATTTTTTGCCCTCTACAGCTCCCTCCAGTACCATGGACGTCATTCCCTGGTGTCTTAACAGATGTCCTATCATCCTGTCGCTTCTTCTAGTCAGTGTTTTCCATATATTCCATTCCTCTCCGAGTCGGCGCAGAACCTCCTCATTCCTTACCTTATCAGTCCATCTAATTTTCAACATCTGAGTTTCTCGCTGTCACCATTTCTGCTGCTTCTCAGTACTGTCGTCTTTCTTTGATTTACCCTCTATCCATATTGTACTCTCATTAGGCTGTTCATTCATGCAATTCTTCTTCACTTTCAGTGAGGATGATAATATCATCAGCGAATCGTATCACTGATATTCCTTCAGCCTGAATTTTAATTCCACTCTTGAAACTTTGTTTTATTTCCAACACTGCTTCTTCGCTGTACAGACTGCACAGAAAGTACAAAAGACTAGATCCATGTCTTACACCCTCTTTAATCCGAACAGTCCGTTCTTGGTCATCCACTCTTATTATCCCCTCTTGGCTCTTGTAGAAATTGTATATAAACTGTCTTTCCATATAGCTTACCAGTATTTTTCTCAGAATTTCGAACATCTTGCACCGTTTTACTCTGTTGAACGCTTTTTCTAGGTCTACAAATCCTAGAAAAGAGTCTTGATTTTTCTTCAGCCTTACTTCTATTATCAAACGCACCGTCGGAATTGCCTCTCTGGTGCCTTTACCTTTCGTAAAGCCAAACTGATTGTCATCTAAAACATCCTCAGCTTTCTTTGATATTTTTCTGTATGTTATTCTTGTAAGCAATTTGGATGCATGAGCTGTTAAGCCGTGTGTACGATAATGCTCGCAGTTGTCAGCTCTTGCTTTCTTTCGAATTGTGTTAATGATATTTTTCCGAAAGTCAGATGGTATGTCGCTAGACTCATATAATCTACGCCCAACGTGAATAGTTGTTTTGTTGCCTCTTCCCCAAATGATTTTAGAAATTCTGATGGAATGTTTTCTGTCCCTTCTGCCTTATTTGATCTTAAGTCCTCCAAAGTTCTCTTGAATTCTGATTCTAATACTGGATCCCCTATCTTTGCTAAATCGACTCCTGTTTCTTCTTCTATCACGTCAGACAAATCTTACCCCTCTTACGACCTTGAATGAACTTTTCCCATCTATTCGCTCTCTCCTCTGCATTTAACAGTGGAATTCCCGTTGCACTCTTAATGTTAGCACGCTTTCCTTTAATTTCACCGAAGATTGATTTGACTTTCCTATATGCTGAGTCACTCGTTCCGACAATCATTCCTTTTTCGATTTCTTCTCATTCGTCATGCAGCCATTTCGCCTTAACTTCCATGTGCTTCCTGTTTATTTCATTTCTCAGCGACTTGCATGTATGTATTCCTGACTTTCCCTGAATATTTGTATATTTCCTTTTTTCATCGATTAGCTAAAGTATTTCTTTTCTTTTTTCAGTTTAAGCACATCTGGAAAATATTTTTAAGAAATTTTCTAAAATTGTTTTCCTTCTTTTATATATTCTAAAAAACTGCATCATAATTAAGAGTGTATCGCCTGAGGATCCACCAGTAACGGTGCGAAATCTCTAGTGTTCACAATAAAGAGCTACAAAACAGCTAAAGCGGCTTGAAGAATCTTCATTCACTGTTTAACCAATCAATTCATACAACTTTTTTAGCAAAAAACTGTTTGAAGATTCTTAAAAATTAACAGTACAACATGAATCACCTAGTCAGGATTGCGATGCATGAAGCAGAATTTATTGAAACAATAGAAAAGTTAATAGCCGAGAGAAACCCATAACGCTCCTCACAAATGACTTACAGTTACAGAAAGTTTCTGACTCGCCTGAGCTACTTCCGTCCAAAATCGCCGTCTAAGTGCGCACAGAAGCAGCGCCACATACTCATCGCCAGCGCAATGACCCTGCCGTGACTCCACTCGTCAACACGCCGGTAACATCTATACGAATCTGCCTTGTCCCAGTCTACAAAGACTGACAAATTGGAGGAGGTGAGCTGACTAATAAAGATGACGAATTCTTTCGTGGTAAAGAAATTTACACCAGTCAGAGTACAGGAAAGACGACACCTGATTATGCATGCTGAAAATCTTCCATCGGTTGAACATCTGAAATATGAACTAACATGTCTGTAGCGCGTGGCTCTCAAGAACCAAACGCAAGAGAGGTCGTTACAAAAACCCGTCAGTGTAACGCTCCAACGCCCCGTTTGAGTGGAACTTTAAGCCAACATTGAAACTACAGCTGTTGTTTCCAGGTCTCTGCCGCAAAGCTAAACCATGAAGCTCCACCTGAACTTAACCAGCGGCATGCGTTCGTTATCACACCAACATTCATTCAATGTAGCGATCGCCCATGTTTAGAACAGGTGGTTACAGTTACAGGTATATAGTTTGCTTAATATCAAATGTAGTAAAAATGAGAATAAAACATATTCAGTTCCGTTCCCAGCGTGATCCTCAAAATTAAAAAAACCACAAAATTTCGAAACAGTTCCCCCAACTATTTCCAGCCACGTCTAGTGGGTACACATGCATGAGCTATCGGGCGAGTGCTTCTCAGCCATAGTCAAAAGGTTTTATCTTACATCCCCAGCTCTTAAATCCGATGTTTTCAGCCATATACCGCAGCACCCTGGAATCCCAAAGGATCCCAGTTGGAAATGATTGGAAGAGGATTTCCATTCCTGTCATATGTCCGACGATCGAGGGGAACCTTCCGAAAATCTTGGTGGGACTGGAGGATTCGCCCTATTTTGTTTCTGGGACAATGGTGTCCTTTGTCCTAGAAAAAAGAAAATTTTGTATATATATATACATATAATATGGTGGTCCATTGATCGTGACCGGCCCAAATATCTCACGATATAAGCGTCAAACGAAAAAACTACAAAGTACGAAACTTCTCTAGCCTGAAGGGGGAAAACAGATGGCGCTATGGTTGGCCCGCTAGATGGCGCTGCCATAGGTCAAACGGATATCAACTGCGTTTTTTTTAAAATAGGAACCCCCATTTTTATTACATTTTCGTGTAGTACGTAAAGAAATATAAACGTTATAGTTGGACCACTTTTTTCGCTTTGTGTTAAATGGCGCTGTAATAGTCACAAACATATGACACAATTTTAGACGAACAGTTGGTAACAGGTAGGTTTTTTTACATTAAAATACAGAACGTAGGTACGTTTGAACATTTTATTGCGGTTGTTCCAGTGTGATACATGTACCTTTGCGAACTTATCATTTCTGAGAACGCATGCTGTTACAGCTTGATTACCTGTAAATACATTAATGCAATAAATGCTCAAAATAATGTCCGTCAACCTCAATGCATTTGGCATTACGTGTAACGACATTCCTCTCAACAGCGAGTAGTTCGCCTTTCGTAATGTTCGCACATGCATTGACAATGCGCTCACGCATGTTGTCAGGCGTTGTCGGTGGATCACGATACCAAATATCCTTCAACTTTCTCCACAGAAAGAAATCCGGGGACGTCAGATCCGGTGAACGTGCGGGGCATGGTGTGGTACTTCGACGACCAATCCACCTGTCATGAAATATGGTATTCAATACCGCTTCAACCGCACACGTGCTATGTGCCGGACATCCATCATGTTGGAAGTACATCGCCATTCTGTGATGCAGTGAAACATCTTGTAGTAACATCGGTAGAACATTACGTAGGAAATCAGCGTACATTGCAACATTTAGACTGTCATCGATAAAATGGAGGCCAATTATCCTTCCTCCCATAATGCCGCACCGTACCTTAATCCGCCAAGGTCGCTGATGTTCCACTTGTCGCAGCCATCGTGGATTTCCCGTCGCCCAATAGTGCATATTATGCCTGTTTACGTTACCGCTGTTGGTGAAAGACGCTTCGTCGCTAAATAGAACGCGTGCAAAAAATCTGTCATCGTCCCGTAATTTCTCTTGTGCCCAGTGGCAGAACTGTACACGACGTTCAAAGTCGTCGCCATGCAATTCCTGGTGCACAGAAATATGGTACGGGTGCAATCGATGTTGATGTAGCATTCTCAACACCGACGTTTTTGAAATTCCCGATTCTCGGGAAATTTGTTTGCTACTGATGTGCGGCTTAGCCGCGACAGCAGCTAAACACCTACTTGGGCATTATCATTTGTTGCAGGTCGTGGCTGACGTTTCACATGTGGCTGAACACTTCCTGTTTCCTTAAATAACGTAACTATCCGGCGAACGGTCCGGACACTTGGATGATGTCGTCCAGGATGCCGAGCAGCACACATAGCACACGCCCGTTGGGCATTTTGATCACAATAGCCATACATCAACACGATATCGACCTTTTCTGCAATTGGTAAACGGTCCATTCTAACACGGATAATGTATCACGAAGCAAATACCGTCCGCACTGGTGGAATGTTACGTGATACCACGTACTTATACGTTTGTGACTATTACAGCGCCATCTGTCACAAAGCGAAAAAAGTGGTCCAACTAAAATATTCATATTTCTTTACGTACTATACGAATATGTAATAAAAAATGGGGGTTCCTATTTTTAAAAAATTCATTTGATATCTGTTTGACCTATGGCAGCTCCATCTAGCGGGCCAACGAAAGCGCCATCTGGTTTCCCCCTTCGAGAGAAGTGCTACAGAATGTTTCAACACAGGTGTAAGCTGTAGGGAAAGTTGAGTGATATACAGTATCTTCAGGAACCAACAGGGAGCCATCACAATGGAAAACCAAGACAGACGTGTTCGGATTAGAACATGAAAAAGGAAACGTTGTAGCCCGCCCGGCTAGCCGCGCGGTCTGATGCGCTGCTTCCCGGGCGGGAAGGAGTGCCGGTCCCCGGCACGAATCCGCCCGGCTGATTAGTGTCGAACTCCAGTGTGCCGGCCAGCCTGTGGATGGTTTTCAAGACGGTTTTCCATCTGTTCGGCGACTGCGGGATGGTTCCCCTTATTCCGCCTCAGTTACACTATGTCGGCGATTGCTGCGCAAACACTGCCTCCACGCATGCGTACACCATAATTACTCTACCATGCAAACATTTGAGGTTACACTCGTCTGGTATGAGACGGGGAGGTGGAGGAGGGGGGTGTCCACTGGGGGCCGAACCGCACAATAACCTTGGGTTCGGTGTTCGGTGTGGAGCGGCGGTGGGGTGAGTGGACTGCTGTAGCCCGTTGTAGGGGTTGTGAACTACCGAGGGCTACGGCGGGGACGAAGCCTCTCGGTCGTTTCTAGGTCCCCGGTTGAATACAGTACAATATAAGGCAGGGTTGTAGTCTTTCTTCTCAATTGTTCAAACTACATTTTGAACAAGTAATGAAGAAAATAAAGGTTTACTTACTTTACTTTACACGGAAAAGCACTGATGTGAAATTAAAATTTATGAAGAAGGCCAGTCAGTGATAGGACTCTCTGAGGACACTGTGAGGAACATTTACAGGACCTGGTTGAAGGTATGAACAGTGTACGCCACGATCGCACCGACAACGTTACCTACCACAATTAAGCACGTCCTGGACTAGGGTCATGCACGATACAGAATTTTCACGCAGGTTATACTGTCCTTGAAAACTTCATCCGAAGTGCAGCTATACAGTTCTTACTACGAATCTGAATTGAAATTACGTTTCCATCAAACAAAGAACCCACGCAGTTCTCAGAAAATATTTTCTCTGCCTTGCTGCATAACCGTCCGCCTTTGTGCTTCTGAGATGCACGCTGAAACGCCAGTGCCGTATCCTGTCAGAGGATTTAACCTTCAAAACAGGGATTTGCTCGCCACCGTGAATAATATCGTTCGTTGCGTGTATTGTCTTTCCTGGAGGAAATAGCGGAAATAGGTTGAAATTTCCGGTACAACCAACTTTCGGCGAAAGCAGATATTTTCGCCGCTATTGTGCTAAATTCCCGTTACTTTACAACAAGCAAAATATCGCAAGAGCCCAGCGCGTTGATGTAAGGCTTTAGCACCGTTTAGAAGGCAGATAATGTCAGCGACTTGGTAGGAAACAGTAAAAGAAGAACAGCAGCAAGCCACCAACCCAGTCTCAACGAGATGCACTATATATATATATATCAGGAAACATTCCTCACACACAAAGAAAGAAAATATGCTATGTGGACATGTGTCCGGAAACGCTTACTTTCCATGTTAGAGCTCATTTTATTACTTCTCTCCAAATCACATTAATCATGGAATGGAAACACAGCAACAGAACGTACCAGCGTGACTTCAAACACTTTGTTACAGGAAATGTTCAAAATGTCCTCCGTTAGCGAGGATACATGCATGTACCCTCCGTCGCATGGAATCCCTGATGCGCTGATGCAGCCCTGGAGAATGGCGTATTTTATCACAGCCGTCCACAATACGTTTGGTTCAAATGGTTCAAATGGCTCTGAGCACTATGGGACTCAACTGCTGTGGTCATTAGTCCCCTAGAACTTAGAACTACTTAAACCTAACTAACCTAAGGACATCACACACATCCATGCCCGAGGCAGGATTCGAACCTGCGACCGTAGCAGTCGCACGGTTCCGGACTGCGCGCCTAGAACCGCGAGACCACCGCGGCCGGCAATACGTTTGGTACCGGGGTTGCGTAGACAAGAGCTTTCAAATGCCCACATAAATGAAAGTCAAGAGGGTTGAGGTCAGGAGAGCGTGGAGGCCATGGAATTGGTCCGCCTCTACCAATCCATCGGTCACCGAATCTGTTGTTGAGAAGCGTACGAACACTTCGACTGAAATGTGCAGGAGCTCCATCGTGCATGAACCACATGTTGTGTCGTACTTGTAAAGGCACATGTTCTAGCAGCACAGGTAGAATATCCCGTATGAAATCATGATAACGTGCTCCATTGAGCGTAGGTGGAAGAACATGGGCCCAATCTAAAATGAGCTCTAACATGGAAATTAAGCGTTTCCGGACACATGTCCACATAACATCTTTTCTTTATTTGTGTGTGAGGAATGTTTCCTGAAAGTTTGGCCGTACCTTTTTGTAACACCCTGTATATATAAAATTTTATTTTTGTCTAGGATATTGCGTTTTCATATTGGTCTTTACCATTTTTAAACAGGTGTTTTCATTAGCCAATAGAAGGGATATCGAAAAGAAGTTTGAATTCGGACAAGCAGCAATAAAAAAGAAGCAAAACTGACCTATCTGGCTTTAGGCGGGCCAATCGAAACCAACCGACTGCCATGTCATACGAAGGCATGGCGCAATTTGAACGCGGTGTGGAGGTGATTGTGGTCGGCACATCGCTTTCCTGGACGTTGTCGGCTTTGTTGCCGGTACTAGCCTTGTAAGTTCCTCTCCTGTGCCAAACTCTTCATCTCAGAATAGCACTTGCAACCTACGTCCTCACTTATTTGCTGGATGTAATCCAGTCTCTGTCTTCCTCTATATTTTCTACCATCTTCAGCTCTCTCTTGTACCATGGAAGTTATTCTATGATGTCTTCACATACGTCCTCTCATCCTATCCCTTCTTCTTGCCATTGTTTTCCATATATTTCTTTTCTCGTCCATTCTCCGGAGAATCTCTTCATATCTCATCTTATTAGTCCACCTAATTTCAACTTTCTTCTGTACCATCACGTCTTAAATGCTTCGATTCTATTGGTTTTCAGTTTTCGCACAGTCCATGTTTCACCACCGTCCAGTACTGTGCTCTAAACATACATTCTCAGAAATTTCTTCCTCAAATTAAGGCTTATGTTTGATACTAGTAGAATTCTCTAATGTTAAGTTTTTCGCTGTTCTCATTTATGACACTTCTCATTACTTTCATCTTTCGTCGATTTGCTCTCAGTCCATATTCTATAGTCATTGACTGTTCCTGCCATTCAGGACATCATGTAATTCTTATTCACTTTCCATGAGGATAATGTCATCAGCGAATCTTATCATTGATATCCTTTCACCTTGAATTATGATCCCACTCTTGAACCTTTCTTTTATTTCCGTCATTGCTTCTTCAATGTATAAAGTAAATAGCAGGGGCGAAAGACGACATCCATGTTTCCACCCTTTTTAATGCGAGCACATCGTTCTTGATTTTCCAGTCTTATTGTGCCTTCTTTGATCTTGTAGATATTGTATATTACCCGCGTTTCCCTATAGCTTACTCCTATTTTTCTCAGCATTTAGAGCATCTTGCGCGATGGTACGGTGGACACTTTTTCCATGTCGACAGAACCTATGAATGTGTCTTGATTTTTCTTTACTCTAGCTTCCATTATCAACCGCATCGTTAGAACTGCCTCTCTTGTTTATTTACCTTTCCTAAAGTCAATCCGACCGTCATTTAAGACATCCTCAATTTTCTTTTCCGTTCTTCTCTGTATTTTTCTTCTCAGCAACTTGGATGAACGAGCTGTTGAGCTGATTACGCGATAATTTTTATACTTGTCGGCACTTGAAATCTTCGGAATTGTCTGGATGATGCTTTTCCGAAAGTCCTATGATATGTCGTCAGACGCATACAGTCTACACACCAAAGTGAAAATGATTTTAGAAATTCTGATGGAATGATATCCATCCCTTCGGCCTAATTCGATCTTAAGTCTTCCAACGTGTTTTTAAATTTTGATTCTAATATTGGATCCCCTATCTCTCCTATATCGACTCCTGTTTCTTCCTCTATCACGTCATCAGATAAGTCTTCCCTCTCATAGAGACCATCGATGTACCATTTCCACCTACTCGCTGCATTTAACAGTGGAATTCTGGTTGCGCTCCTAATGTTCCAACGCTTGCTTTTAATTTCACCGAAGGTTGTTTTGACTTTTCTATATGCTGAGTCGGTCCATCCGACAATCATTTCTTTTTCGATTTGTACATCTTTCAAACAGCCATGTAGCCTTAGATTCCCTGCACTTCCTATTTATTTTATTCCTATGTGACTTGTATGTCTGTACTTCTGAATTTCCCTTAACATTTTTGTACTTCCTTTTTTCATCAATCAACTGAAGTACCTCTTCTTTTGCCCACTGAGCTATTCCTTACAGCAGTATTATAGCTTTAGAGACTTTCAATCGTATTTTTTCATTCCTTAGTACTTCCGTATCCCACTTCTTTGCACATTGATTCTTCCTGGCTACTCTCTTAAAATTCAGCCTACGCTTCGTCACTACTGAATTGTGATGTGAGACCATATCTGCTTTTGGGAACGGCTTACAGTCCAGTATCAGATTTCGGTATCTGTGCCTGAGCATGATGTAATCAAACAAAAATATCTCGTATTTCCGTTCCTTTTGCAAGTATACCTGCTCTTCTTGTGATTCTTGAACAGAGGATTCTCTATTACTAGCTAAAATTCATTGCAGAACTCAATTAGTCTTTCTCCTCTCTCATTCCTGTTCCCATGGCCATATTATCCCATAACTCATTCTTCTACTCCTTCCCCTACAACCGCATTCTAATCCCAAATGACTTATAGATTTTCATGTCCCTTTATGTACTGAATTACCCGTTGAATATCTCTTCTGTGTCTCTTCATCTTCCGCCTTACGATGTCGATATGTATACCTGCACTACCACTATTGGTATCGACTTCCTGCCGATTCTGATGACAACAAACCTATCACTAATCCGTTCGAAGTCACTCACTCTCCGCCCTACCTCTTTTATTCATAAAGAATTCCAATCCCGTCACAACATTTTGTGGTGTGGTTGATATTGCCCTATGCTCCATGTTACTTCACTAACGCCCACTATGTCTGGAAACAGCCTTAGCATTTTCGTTTTCATATTTTCTATCTTCCCTACCACGTCCATACTCCTGATACACCACGAACCGATCGTAGAACATTATCCCTTCTTAAAATTAAAATTAGAACAGTCTTGATCGCATTTTTTTTTATTTATTGGAGTGAGTGACCGGTTTAGACGCTATCATAGAGTCATCTTCAGACTCTGTAAAGATATATTGCCAAAGTAGTGTAGACGTTATAATAAGCATATAAAAGATATACAAAAGTAAGATAAATAGTAATAAATTATACCCAGAGTGGTGGATGGACACTGCCAGACGAGTTTCGTTGACCCTCGACGCTCGTGTAACTGCTGACTGCATAGAGGGAACAGGTATTAATAGGGCTGGACACACCCACCGTTCTGAGTATGACATCATATGAAGCCAATCAGAAAATACTTTCATGATTAGATAACTTAATACTTAACAATGAAGGAACACTTATTGATCATTATTTTCAATGAATATAAATTATGCTATTAAAATGGTTCATTGGTATGAAATAGAGTATGCTGCTCTCTAAACTCAGAACTACAAATCTGCACCAAAGATTGTCGTTGCCCCAGCGTTTACGTGGATAATCGAAGGTTACCATGGAAATGGCGTCCTGTTCCGCTGTGGACGTGCTGTCAAACACTGTACTATGGGGAGTTACGTCGTATATTACATTTATGTGCCATAGAAATACGGTTAATTTTGCTCTCTTCTGATGTCAGCGCCATGTCTATGGCAGAATCACTCTAATATTTCTGTAATAACAGCGGAACGATGTTACTAAAGTGCATCGATAGTTGCTGTAGAAACGGCGACCTAGCTCAGTGAGGCAGGCATCAGATGATCAGAGATTATTGCGTACTGCGAAATATATCTCAAGGGTTGACATTTCGACCACGAAAACAGTGTTTGCATAAATAAATCGGCAGTTGTTATAGAAATAGCGTCTTATTTTCATTGCGACAATCTATGGTACTGTAACAAAGGTATAATTGGCGACATTTGACGCCTTTGTCAATATAGCATGGTATTCGTCATTATGACAAAATTATACGTCATAAAAGGATAAAATTAAAGGGTTAAATCAGCTTAAAAATCTCTTCACAAGAAATTCTCTATATCAGGTTATAATATTGGCAACAGGATGCTATAAAAGTGTATGGTGATTGGTGGGAACAGGTGCCTGATACCGCTATGGCAAAGTACAAAGCGTACATCAAAAATAAGCGACGACTAGCATCCTTTGATGGAAAAATACGAATTACAAAATAAAAATTAGCAATGTGTGAAATGACAGTTTTTAAAATAAGAACCATAATGAAAGTGAGATACAGATAGTTAAAAAAAATAGTTATAAAATGCTATTGATAAAACAAGCGTCGGCTTAATACAAAAATATATGAACGTAATAATACGAAAACGAAAGAGCAGTTCTTTATAATAGGTCTTCAAAAACGCCATAAAAATGTTTTTCCCTAGAGTCTAGCTGTTCATTGAGTAATGCTAAGGGTTTACTTTTACGATGTGCATAGATTTGAATTTCCTCTAATGCATTAAGTAACGGTCCTTTTGGGGAAAAGTGAAGGATTTTTAAATTCGTATGAATGAATCCTTTGGAATGGTTGCAGTCATCAAATGTTGGCCAAACAAGGATTTATTACGACTGGTACCAGCCACATGTTCTTTAAACCTATTAGCAAAGCTACGGTCAGTTTGCCCGATACAGTCTTCACATTGTATTTTATATACTACTGAATTTTGATATTTGGTGTTATTTTTCCATCAAAGGATGCTAGTCGTCGCTTATTTTTGATGTACGCTTTGTACTTTGCCATAGCGGTATCAGGCACCTGTTCCCACCAATCACCATACACTTTTATAGCATCCTGTTGCCAATATTATAACCTGACATAGAGAATTTCTTGTGAAGAGATTTTTAAGCTGATTTTAACCCTTTAATTTTATCCTTTTATGACGTATAATTTTGTCATAATGACGAATACCATGCTATATTGACAAAGGCGTCAAACGCCGCCAATTATACCTTTGTTACAGCACCATAGATTGTCGCAATGAAAATAAGACGCTATTTCTATAACAACTGCCGATTTATCTATGCAAACACTGTTTTCGTGGTCGAAATGTCAACCCTTGAGATATCTTTCGCAGTACGCAATAATCTCTGATCATCTGATGCCTGCCTCACCGAGCTAGGTCGTCGTTTATACGGTAACTATCGATGCACTTTAGTAACATCGTTCCGCTGTTATTACAGAAATATTAGAGTGATTCTGCCATAGACATGGTGCTGACATCAGAAGAGAGCAAAATTAACCGTATTTCTATGGCACATAAATGTAATATACGACGTAACTCCCCATAGTACAGTGTTTGACAGCACGTCCACAGCGGAACAGGACGCCATTTCCATGGTAACCCTCGATTATCCACGTAAACGCTGGGGCAACGACAATCTTTGGTGCAGATTTGTAGTTCTGAGTTTAGAGAGCAGCATACTCTATTTCATACCAATGAACCATTTTAATAGTATAATTTATATTCATTGAAAATAATGATCAATAAGTGTTCCTTCATAGTTATGTATTAGGTTATCTAATCATGAAAGTATTTTCTGATTGACTTCATATGATGTCATACTCAGAACGGTGGGTGTGTCCAGCCCTATTAATACCTGTTCCCTCTATGCAGTCAGCAGTTACACGAGCGTCGAGGGTCAACGAAACTCGTCTGGCAGTGTCCATCCACCACTCTGGGTATAATTTATTACTATTTATCTTATTTTTATGTATCTTTTATATGCTTGTTATCACGTCTACACTACTTTGGCAATATATCTTTAGAGTCTGAAGATGACTCTATGAAAGAGTCGAAACCGGTCACTCACTCCAATAAATTAAAAAAAATGCGATCAAGACTTTTAAATTTTTGTTTTAACAATTTTTAATAACGCTGGGTATGTTTTGAAAAATTTCAAAAATTTCATTATTCTTTCGTTAGTTATTCAACATTTTCTCATGTCCGTCACTCCCTTGACAGTCCTCACCCAGAAAACCGAATGGGGCACGAACTCGGAATCTTTTGACAATGGAGAGATCATCATAATACATTTTCGATTACAGGCCACAATTCCTGTGGATAAACATTATGTGATTTCTATAATGCAGTGGTTTCCGTTGGCTACTGCGCCCTCAAACCGTTTATCACCGCTGATTTGCTGATTCTTCGCCATTAGAGACAATTTCTCACCCAAAGGGCAAGAGAGTGACCTAAGCCTCCGCTCTCTTTGAGAAGGCCGTTGGCTGAATGAGGCTGACTTTTTACGCCAGACGTCTTCAATTGCAATTGCTGATGATTTTTATTCAAAATTTAGGTGGTGGCGGCCGTCGAATTCGAGACCGAGGACGTTTAGGTTACTAACAACACCCGTGGTCTAGGGTACCATATTTGAATATTATCAAAACGTCTTCTATCCCGAGTTCGAAGCCCGCCATCGCTTGAATTTTATTAATAATTAGAAATGGCGGCCGAAGACTTCCGGCATAAGAAGTCACTCTCATTCTGTCAGCGGCCTTGGCAAAAGAGGACAGAGGAGCGGACAGAGGTTCAGGGCACTCTCTTATCCTTGACGTGGGATATTGTCCCTGAAGGCGGAAGAACCAACAATGATCAACGGCATGAGGATACAGAAGGCAATGGAAACCAGAACGTGGGGCCTGTAGTCGAAAAATTGTCATGACGACCTCTCCATTGGCAAAAGTTTGCGGAATAGTCCCCCATTCGGATCTCGGGGTGGGCACAGCCAAGGGCAGGTGACCAAGAGAAAGAAATTGAATAGCCAACGAAAGGATAACCTTGTACGAGCCGAGGAGTGGAACGTCAGAAGCTGGAACGTGGTATGGAAACTGGAAAATCTGAAAAGGGAAATGCAAAGACTCAGTGTAGATATAGTAGGGGTCAATGGAGCGAAATGGAAAGAAGACAGATATTTCTGATCAGATGAGTATAGGGTAATATCAACACCATAAAATGGTATAATGGGAGTAGGATTAGTTCTGAACAAGAAGATAGGGCAGAGAGCGTGTTACTGTAAACAGTTCAGTAATAGGTTAGTTCTCATCAGAATCGACAGCAAGCCAACACCGACAACGGTAGTCCAGGTATACATGCCGACGTTGCAAGCTATTGATGAAGAGATAGAGAAAGTATGTGAGAATACTGAAAGGATAATACAGTACGTAAAGGAAGATGAAAATCTAATAGTCACTGGGGACTGGAATGAGGTTGTAGGAAAAAGAGTAGAAGAATGTTTACAGGAGAATATGGGCTTGGGACAACGAATGACAGTAGAGAAAGACTAATAGAGTTGAGCTAGATTACATTATGGTCAGTCAGAGATTGCGAAATCGGATACTGGATTGTAAGGTGTACCCAGGAGTAGATATAGGCTCAGATCACAATGCAGTAGTGATGAATAGTAGGCTGAAGTTCAAGAGAGTAGTCAGGAAGAATCAATACACAAAGAAGTGGGATACGTAAGTACTAAGGAAACGCGAGACACGCTTGAAGTTCTGTAAGAGTATAGGCAGAGCAATAATGAATAGTTCAGTAGGCGGTACAGTTGAAGAGGAATGGACATCACCAAAAACAGCAATCACAGACGTTGGAAAGAAAAACATAGGCACAAAGAAGGTAACTGCGAAGAACCCATGGAAAACAGAAGAAATACTTCAGTTGATCGATGAAATGTGGAAGTACACGAATATTCAGGGAAATTCAGGAATAAAGACATGCAAGTCGCTGAGAAATGAAATAAACAGGAAACACAGGGAAGCTAAGGCGAAATGGCTGCATGAAGAATGTGAAGAAATCAAAAAAGGAATGATTGTCGGAACTACTGACTCAGCGTATAGGAAAATCAAAACAACTTTCGGTGAAATTAAAAGCAAGCGTGGTAACATTAAGATTGCAAATGGAATCCCACTGATAAATGCACAAGAGAGAGCGAATAGAATTGCAGGCTTCTGTTATGGGAAGAATCGTCTGATGTGATAGAAGAAACTGGAGTCGATGTAGCAGAGATAGGGAATCCAGTATTAGAATCAGAGTTTAAGAGAGTTTTGGAGAACTCATGATCAAAAAAGGCAGAAGGGATCGATAACATTCCATCAGAACTTCAAAAATCATTGGGGGAGTGGTAACAAAACGACTATTCACTTTGGTACGTAGAATATATGAGTCTGGCGACGTACCATCTGACTTTCGCAAAAATATCATCCACAAAGTTCCGAAGACTGCAAGACCTGACAACTACGAGAATTATCGCACAATCAGCTTAACAACTCATGCATCCAAGTTGCTGACAAGCATAATATACAGAAGAATGAAAAATAAAATTGAGGATGTATTGGATGACATCAGTTTGACTTTAGGAAAGGTAAAGGCACCGCCGCGCGGGATTAGCCGAGCGGTCTAGGGCGCTGCAGCCATAGACTGTGCGGCTGGTCCCAGCGGAGGTTCGAGTCCTCCCTCTGGCATGAGTGTGTGTGTTTGTCCTGAGGATAATTTAGGTTAAGTACTGTGTAAGCTTAAGGACTGATGACCTTAGCAGTTAAGTCCCATAAGATTTCACACAAATTTGAACATTTGGTAAAGGCACCAGAGAGGTAATTCTGATGTTGTGGTTGATATTGGAGGCAAGAGTGAAGAAAAATCAAGACACGTTCATAGGATTTGTTGAGCTGGAAAAAGCGTTCGACAGTATAAAATGGTGCAACATGTTCGAAATTATGAGAAAAATAGGGGGTAAGCTATATGGAAAGACGAGTAATATACAATATGTGTAAGATCCAAGAGGGAATAATAAGAGTCAACGACCAAGAACGAAATGTTCGGACTGAAAAGGGTGTTAGACAGTGGTGTAATCTTTCGCCCCTACTGTTCAATCTGTACACCGAAGAAGCAATCAAATAAAAGAAAACTTCAGGAGTGGAATTAAAATTCAAGGTGAAAGGATATCAATGATATGATTCGCTGGTGGCGTTGCTATCCTGAGTGAAAGTGAAGAAGAATTACATGACCTGCTCAATGGAATGAACAGTATAAAGAGTACAGAACACTGATTGCGAGAAAATGGAAGAAAGACGAAAGTAATGAGAAGTAGTAGAAATGAGAACAGCGAGAAACTTAAATTCAGGATTGATGATCACGAAATAGATGCAGTTAAGTAATTCTGATACCTAGGCAGAAAAATAACCAATGATGGGCGGAGCAAGAAGGACTCAAAAGTAGACTAGCACCGGCAAAAAGTGCATTCCTGGCCGAGATAGCTCTACTAGTATCAAACATAGATCTTAATCTAAGGAAGAAATTTCTGAGAATGTACGTATGGGGCACAGCATTGTATGTTAGTGAAACACGGTCTGTGGGGAAAACCGGAACAGAAGAGAATCGAAGTATTTGGAGGTGCGTGCTACAGGCCAATGCTGAAAATTAAGTGGAATGGTAAGGTGAGGGATGAGGAGGTTCTGTGCACAATCGGAGAAGGAAATATATGGAAAAAGCTGGCAATGGTAAGGGACAGGATGACAGGATATCTGTTGAGATATCATGGAATGACTTCCATGGTGCTAAAGGAAGCTGTAGAGATTAAAAACTGTAGATGAAGGCAGAGGGTGGAATACATCTAGCAAATAATTGGTGATGTAGGTTGCAAGTGCTACTCTGAGATCAAGAGCTTGACACGTGGGAGGAATTCTTGGCGGGCTGCATAAAACCAGTCAGAAGACTGACGTCTCAAAAAAAATCTTAAACAAAATAGCAATTTAAGTTGGCAACACGAGTCTAGTGGAACCCTGTCCAGTACTCTAAGCGAGGAAAATTCCTAGCAGTACGGGAATAGAACCCGGGTCCTTCCACACGGCAGTCACCCGCTCTGATCACTCAGCTACGGAATCGGTCTAGTCGGTACTGATCAACCGAGTTTGCTGGTGAGAATGACATCTACGTTGCAACTGGGCAAGTACCAGCATCACAGTATTGTTTTCGTTGAATTGCCTGTCACTGTTGACCGCCAGCAACCGGAATTTCACATCTCTAGTTCCATATACTATGAGTTTAAGAAATGTCGTATAACTCGGAACCGACATGCTGGTGAAGGGAAGAAGATAAACATTTAACGTTTCTCCGACGTCGTGGTAATTACAGATGGAGAACACGCTGAGACAGGGAATGACTTCGTGGTAATGCTACTTTCGTATAAATTAAATTTATCGTATGACATGAAAAATAACGTACTTGCTCAGTCTGCGCTCTACTGATGTTGATTACTAATGGGTTTTGAAATTAACACTCCGTCATCAGGTTTATTCGGAAAATCGATCACATCCATTTCGATTCTATGGAAAACGTCCATACAGAATAACTATGGGTTCCTCAGTACGTTCTTTCTCATGCACCACATGGGCCACGTTCGCCGCTCGTTACTTGGGTGACACAGCGTTATCACCAGCTGACAGATTTTGAAAGGGGCCTCATTGTGGGCCTTCATTCGGCTGTCTGATCGAGTCTCGCTGCATTCAGCTTTGTGCAGCATTCGTATGTGACAATAGCCCAATGTGAACTCCGTGGGAAAGTGAGAAAAGGCGTTCTCGTCGACGGGGTTCTGGTGGACCGCGATCAACCACCACAAGAAGGATCGTTGTATTGTGCATCAAGCACATCTGCACCTGCCATCCAGTTACAAGTAATGGACTCCCGGCTACATTCTGAGTCATTCCGCACCAGTATTCCGATATTAACAGCAGCCAGACTGGGAAATTACCGTTCAATGTGTAAGCTGCCGCTAATGCCACAACACTAACGGCTGCGTCTGGAGTGGTACCGTAATCTAGAAGCCTTAACTGCTGATGATTGGCGTCATATTGTGTTCAGCGATGAATAGCTGTTCTGCACTAACTCGGATGAACATCATCAGAGAGTATGGCAGCGATGTGGGAATAAGGCCCATGCTTTCAACGTTTTGGAGAGGCAGAGCTGTGTTACTCCTGTCGTCATGGAGCCATCGGGTGTGACTTCAGGTCACGACTTGTAGTAACCGAGGGAAATATGACAGCACGACAGTACGTCACGGACATCCTGCGTCCTTGTGTGTAACCTCTCATGCGACAGTATCGTGAGACCATTTTTCAACAGGACAGTGTTCGTCTAAACGTGGAAGGTGTCTCTATGAACTTTCTTCCTGATGTTAAAATACTTTCGTGACCAACCAGATCACCCAGACCTCTCCCAGTATTCAGAATCCAGCATTTCAGGGACAGAGTTACATCTGTTGTAGGTCAGCTTGCCTCACGAGAGTATAAAATGGTTTTATGCCACAGTTCCCAACCGTATCAGTGCTTGCCTCCAGACCAGAGGCTGTGCAGCGTTATACTGACAAGTTAGTTTCTTTGTAAATTTGATTCGATATTCTAATCACTGAAAAAACATTACGTACTCCCTTCACCCATGTAGTTTCAGTAGCTGTTTCCGGCCCCGCGTTGCTGTCGCTCCGTTTGGTTAGATGTAAAGAAAGAAAAGAGATATCACTCGTCTTTAATATGAATCAGAATTGGACATACGACGAAATCTCCACTCCCCCGCCCCGTCTCTGTCCATCTACTCTTCGCCCTTTCTTTGTCCATCTCCTCCTCCTTCCTTCCATCTCTGTCCATCAGTTCCTTTCCCCTTTCTGTGTCAATCTCCTCCCACCCCTCTTTACATCTCCCTTCCCCCCCTGTCTCTGACCTTGAGCGTTGTTTATTGTTACTACAAATTCAGATAATGTAGTAGATCTAATCGTAAGCCATTAAGCAACGAAATCATAAATACAACTTCCATGTTTGCTAACAAGGTTTATATACTTCGTGTCCCTCAGAATAATCAGTATTCCAGCAGCAACCCCACCGCCTTTGCCTGTGCTAACAGTTATCTCCATGCAACTGCACTGCTACTCAGTCGTTGCTGGAGTACTGGCTATTCTTCATTTTTTACTTTCCCTGTCAATGCATATCGATAACACGAATACCGCACTAGACTAATTTGGGACAAGTATATCGAATGAGCACGTAAAATTCTACTTTAAAAATCCTTTTGTTTGTAAAGTGAAAGAAACCGACGCTTTCCTGCGACACTGGACGTCGCATGAAAGACATGAGCAATATTTCCTTGCCGTGACTCCAGCTACATATCGCAAAAACTAAATTGCACATATCTCTGACACATCAGAGAAAATGCGCCTGACGACCCTTTGGAGGAGTTGTAGACACTTGTGAGAAGCGTCACTTGTGAGAAACTCGAATGTGGTGACACTTGTGAGAAATCCGGGATACTGAGGGACCGGCATAGGTTGTGTCGAAAATGCTGCGCTACTACCTGCTCGGCCACTACCTGCTGCCGCTTGGTGTGACTGAGCGGTGTCCGGACATTTGCCACACCGGACATTTGCCACGGCGGACATTTGCCACGGTTTTACCTGCTCCGAAAGTTCGGGTCCCTTGTCCCCCCCCCCCTCCTCCACCTCCTCCTCCTCCTCCTCACCCGGCCGCCCAGTTTTCTTTCGAAGTTCCGAACGTGACATCAGTATGGAAGATATTACAACAAACAAGGGCAGGCCTCCTGCTCATTACAAAGGTTACGCGTATCTTAAACAGAGGCAATCTAAAGAAGGTGTTGTTACATGGATGTGCTTACCCCGAAAAGCGGATCATTGCAACGGAAAGCTGCTTTCGAGGAACGGAGAAGCGTTGAGCGTATTAGAACATCTCTGTGGACCACCTGACGATGCAGCTCTGAAAGTGAGTAAGCAAGTGGAAAGGGCGGAGAGAAGGTCTCGAGAAGAAACTACACAGTGATCGGAGATATACGCGGATGAAATGGGAAATTTACATAATACAGTTTGTGACTTTGTTACAGTGATGCCTGATTCAGAATCTATGAAGAGAACCATGCATCGTCGATGGAGTCAAGAGCGGGGGAATCAACAACAGCCTAAGAACTCTTCATGAAGATCTATTAAAAATGGGAGATGACAGTAGTTTTCTTCTGGAAGACGATCGATTAGAGGCGATAATAATGATTTTTAGTGGAAGCAAAGGAAAAGAAATTTTAAAAACATGTGCCCATTTTTTATGGATGGAACATTTAAGAGATGCAGCAAGCAGTTTGTACAGACCTTCACCTTACACGTAGGCTTAGGAGGCCCGATTAAAGAAACAAACGTTCTTCCTATTGTATTTGCACTGCTCTCTAATAAGAAGAAAGACACATATGTTCGTCTGTTTTGTCTGATAAAACAGGCAGTCTCTGAGTGGTGTCCTAAACAAGTAAAGGTGAACTTTGAGGCAGCTGCGATATCGACGAATCGTCAAGTTTTTCCCACAACTGAAATATATGGATTCTATTTCCATATGAAGAAGAGTTTATGGAGAAGAATTAAAGTTCTCGGTCTAACTGAGGAGTACCGCTAGAACGAGGATTTAAGACTTCACGTCAGCGTTTGTGCAGCGCTGGCAGTTGTAAAACCGGAGGACGTAAGCAATGGATGGATTGAGATTCATGCAGAAGCTCCTGATACCGGAAGGTTCTCTCATTTTCATGACTACTTTGTGGATAACTGGCTAGAGAATAAGGATATCGCAATAGAAATGTGGGACTTACGGAAAAAGGCACCGAACGACGAATGTTGTTGAAGGGGTGGCAAAACAAAATAAATAGTATTATTGGAAACCCTCACCCTAGAATCAACTATTTTGTGGAGTGCTTAAAAAAGGAATCAGAGCTCACAAACTGCATGTACATGAAATTGGAAATGAATCTTGAAGGTAAGAAGAGGAAGAAGAAGTACTTGGAGCTGGACGACAGGATAGAATCGTAAAGAATTATGAGGAGACTGGCAACATTAGGCTTTGCTTGAAAGCCATTGCCCATATTCAGAAACTGGACTAAAATGCGTTAAAAATAATGTATTAAAAGCTATGAAGACCACTGAGTCCTCGCACATTACTGAGATAAAATTATTAAAACAGTGAAGCAGCATTATCGGAGCTAATATTAAGTTGTAATTGTAAATAGTGTGTACATTAGCTCAGCGTGTTTAGGCTGATTTTACACACGCCAGAATGGTAGATGGTCATTTATCATTTTCACGGTCCAAAGCCTGTGCAAAGTGTGATGCGAATCAGCCTTTAATGTAAAAATTAAAAAGTGTTTCAAGCCTCACAAAAGTATCCCTATTGTTGTCACGTTAAGATAACTTTTTTCTACCTTCCAATATTATGGCCATACTATTAAATAATTTTGAGTTCTAAAATAATTTTCTGAAGCTTCAGAATCGCAACTATCACCTAAAATATCATGTTTTGTTAAACTGATAGTATACGCTTTTGTAAAAGAAAATGGGAACTGAACCTTTGAATTGCATCTAAAATTGATATCCCAAAACTGATCTGATCCTAAGGTTGACAATTTAAGTTTAGCTGCAAACATTTATAGTAGATGTAAATCTACTTAAGTACATTTAAATATAGTCCTTTAAAAATTAAAATTTCAACTAAATTGTTGATTATCTTTAAACAGGTCAGTAAAAACAAGGAGCTTACTACTGAAAATTAATTGTTACTAAAGAACATCAGACACAAATGTATTAGACCTACTTTTCTTATACATACATTAGAGACTTTTTGAAAACATATTTGATGATTTCCTCTGTCACTGACAGTGTAATTTCAGTTGCTTTGTAACACCAGGGATATCTACTTCTAAATTATGTTTGCAGCTATTCTCATTTCGAATTCTGGAATATTTACTTCGTCTTCTTTGGTGAAGGAATTTCGGAAAATGCATTTACTAACTCCACTTTAGTGGCACTGTCTACAGTAACATTACCGTCGCTATCGCGCAGTAAAGGTACTTACTGAGCCTTTCCGCTGGTTTACTTAACATGGAACCAGTATCTCTTTGGATTTTCCGCCACATTTCTAGAGCGAGTTTCGTTGTGGAAGTTATTAAATGCATCTCGCATTGAAATCCGCACCAAATTTCTAGCCTCAATAAAACTTCACCAATCTTGGACATTTTGCGTTCGTCTAAATTATACGTGCCTTTTGCGGTGCTCATGCAACAGCTTTCTGTCGTGTTTTGTGTACCATGGAGGATCAGTTCCGTCTCTTATTCAAATGGTTCAAATGGCTCTGAGCACTGTGGGACTCAACTGCTGTGGTCATAAGTCCCCTAGAACTTAGAACTACTTAAACCTAACTAACCTAAGGGCAGCACACAACACCCAGCCATCACGAGGCAGAGAAAATCCCTGACCCCGCCGGGAATCGAACCCGGGAACCCGGGCGTGGGAAGCGAGAACGCTACCGCACGACCACGAGATGCGGGCGTCTCTTATTAATTTATTTGGTATGAATATCTCGAGTGCTGTTGATACTATTTCTTTGAACTTAAGCCACATATGGTCTTAATTTACATAGTTTGGAAGGATTGGAGACTACCTCCTGGAAAGACGTCACCAGAATTTTTAGCTGCTTTTATAAATAGATATATTTCGCGTTTAGTTTTGGTGAATTTCTTTGTTACGGAAGTGAGCCTCTCTACGACTGCGTGTTCACTAATCCCTGTATCCGTCGTGATGCTCAGGATTATTTGTGGCTAAGAGTTCAAGTGTGTTTTCGTAACCATTTGCAATTTGAATGGCCTCGTCAACTAATTGTTAAAAATAATTTTAAAAAAAGCATTTAGAACAATTACGGAAGTAGTTTTCTATTTCCAATAGGGTATGAAAATGTATTTTTGTCGGTCCGCAGCTCGTGGTCGTGCGGTAGCGTTCTCGCTTCCCGCGCCCGGGTTCCCGGGTTAGATTCCCGGCGGGGTCAAGGATTTTCTCTGCCTCGTGATGACTGGGTGTTGTGTGATGTCCTTAGGTTAGTTAGGTTTAAGTAATTCTAAGTTCTAGGGGACTGATGACCATAGATGTTAAGTCCCATAGTGCTCAGAGCCATTTTGTATTTTTGTCAACATGCGGAAGGTAGACTGAAGTAACTGCCAACTATAATTGTATGAGTAGGGTACCTATTTGTGATGAGACTCAAGTTTTCCTTTCTTTGAACTGTTCAGCAAGTGTTTCATCTGAGACAGGGGGTCGGTAAAAGGAGCCAGTTATTAATTTATTCCGGTTGTCGAATATAACTTCTGCCCATACTAAGTCACAGGAACTATCTGCTTCAAAGTCGATTGTGAGCTTACATTATTTTTCCTTAAGTTGTCCTTCTTGTTTCTGTTGTAGTGCAGATAATTACAATTACGGCTTTTCCCTCCAGAACCTAAGATTCTTTCTCTGTGACCCTGTGATTACCAGAGCTAAACAATGTAGAACAACAATATACGTTACAAGCGTAGCATTCTGTATTACTTCATGTCCTTATTTCTAACATTCTAAATTTTAAGTCGACTTTAGATGACATGTCAATCATAGATGTTCTTATCTCTATTTAGTGAACGTGTTTTCAGTTACGTTTTGAACATTGTCCAGCTACACCTTATTAACTAATGTTTTTAGAGAGTAAATTAATATGGAGTGCGTCGTTCTTCTTTCCAAACATTCACAAACCCATTTATTCTTTCCCTATTGTCTTTTGGGTATGCAGTTGTAGTAATTAAAGTAGGCACAAATGCAGTATCAAAAAGAAATGATTAGCGTACATTCGCATTCTCATTTCATCGTGAAAGGAAGCTACCGTACAGACAGAGGAATCTATATTTATACTTGGCAGAACTAATTACATACTGACATAATCGTCGGTATTGCTTTCGTTTCCCAAAAGTTATAAATATTTCGATTTCGGAAAAGAAGCTCTGTATTTGGCCAAGATGTCGAAGAAGAAGGTCCCTTACGTACTGGTTGTATCGAGTAAGATGTGGAGACGGCGGTTTGAAAGCGGACAGAGGTAGTGCGGGGAAGGGCGTCCCTTACCTGAGGGATCGCTACTCAAGCTACCTGGCGAATGGGCAAGTGTGGCAAATGTCCGGTGTGGCAAATGTCCGGTGTGGCAAATGTCCGGCATTCGACTGAGCGCTCGGCTTGTGCCGGCCCGGGACATCCTCCAGTGCAGCCAGGCTACATTATTTCAGAATTTTTTTGGGCAAGGAAGAGTGGCCTTAGTCAGATTAGAAATCAGAGCTGATTTTTCCCCCACGACATCATGTCAACCATTAGTTGCCGCAAAGTTATGCGTAAGACCTTTTTCATTGGAATTTTTGTTCTGATTAATCTTACATAGGGCATAATTTTCGCTCAACCTCATACTTAACCATGCATTTTACAGAAACTATAGAAACAGAAAATGTTTTCCATCTTTCAACCCCTCACCCAAAATTTGATATGATAGGAGTGGCAACCTTTTACCTTATATTATGAGGAGCCAACTAAAGAATTTGGTTCTCAGTAGAAACTTTTTTCTTTAATTGTTTCGAAATAAACCTCAATTTTCCCGTACCATGCAGGGAAGTGTACTGAGGTCTAATGTGAGTCCTGCTAGCAATTAGCGTTAAGGAATGCAATTTATGTATTGAAACAAGCTGTATTCATCGTCCACTCAAAGACACATTGTTTCTAAAATTCTCTACAGAAAAATGTTGATTGTGTCTGTTAGAAAAGCTATGACTTTTCATACTTCATTAGTGAATCTTTTACAATTTGCAAGAGACATTTAGCCGACTTTGTGTCGTGTCCAGGGAACACCATGAGGAGGTAGTCTCTCTTCGTCCCCCATTATATTTATTTACAATATTTACAGGATGATTATTTATTTACAATTTTTACAATAGGGTGATCGGCGTGAACTGAACCCCTTTTCAGTATTTACAAGTATTGCTGTAGCTTCAGCCATTTCCTTTTCATTGTAATTTCTGTGCATAGGCCACGAAAGTAAGAAATGATTTTACATTGCCGTCAACTTGGAGTCTTGTAAGGGCCTTAGAAACTATTTCATCTGTCTTAATTGCGGACTTCTTTCTTCTCTTCCCAACTAGATTTAAAACTAGTCGGTCAAATTGGTGTCCATGATAGTCTATTCTGTGTCCTCTCTGAGAATTTTTACTAAGGAGTAAAAATTTGGATGAACCTTCGAAATTAATGTATTTATCCTCCAATTCCATCCTGAAACATTGTTGGTGCGGTGACACCTTCCTGCGCAGTTCCATATATCCCTTGGATGTCTTCATTATCCAGCCATTGTTCAACAAAATAGTCGTAAAAATCCTGCAGTTTTTCATTATATGGCGTGCTCTCCTGAATCCATAGCCATCCAACATGTCGAGTGGAATGTGAGCCAGAGTGGAACACAGTCTTATGTGAAAACGAATTTCTTCGTTTTCCTTGTATGCAGCAACAAGGCCGCAATTCTGCACTCGCCTCCACAAGCACTGGTTGAAATGGTAGTTGCAGCCATTAATCTTTGCATCAGGAAACAAATGTGTTACTGATTGGATGACTGCAGCTTCAAAATCCATCATGATAGCTGTATGATTCCATCCAGGTACGTAGCTCTTAACAGCTGTGATAAAGCCATCGTACGTTTCTCGCTTTTTATTGGGTAGCAAGGCGTACACGGTTGGAACTGTGTTTGTTTCCTCCTCAGAACTAGAAATATCGGCATGAACAATAAATAACTGTCCAAACTGCTTGCTGGAGCTTTTGAACATTCCATCGACAAAGAACGAATTGCAGTCCGTTAAACAGGGTATTCCCCTTTCGCTGGCGAACACCAATATCCTATCATTTGGTACTCTGTTGTCGTCTGCAAGTAAAAATTTGCTCCCATTATTCATTAGCAAATGATGTTCTTGCAGAAATATTCCTGCAGCATCGGTCGGATCTTGCGTAGATCCCATGCTTTTTTGCCTGATGCGTTGCAGCGATCGTTTTGCACTCCTGTGTGATGGCAGTGATGTGACGATGTCGTATCCTTGATTGAACAGCGGCCCTACGTCTTCGGCGTAAACAGAACAAACTGAAGTGTCCGTTTCTTTTGCACGCCTTTTGGCGTTTGCCACGTGTTTTCGCACTTCATTAACCGCGACGTCCGGAATACATGTATGGCTGCCTTCACCTAAAACTAAGTTGTTTCTGGTACATAGACTTTCTTTACACTTCTTGTTTACGTTTACTCACCGCTAATAAAATGGTTCAAATGGCTCTGAGCACTATGGGACTCAACTGCTGAGGTCATTAGTCCCCTAGAACTTAGAACTAGTTAAACCTAACTAACCTAAGGACATCACAAACATCCATGCCCGAGGCAGGATTCGAACCTGCGACCGTAGCGGTCTTGCGGTTCCAGACTGCAGCGCCTTTAACCGCACGGCCACTTCGGCCGGCTCACCGCTAATAACTTACACCTTCATTCTTGGTATATTCCGCTAAATCCACAACAGTACTGAACTGCGGCGCGCAACGTGTCTGGTGTCTCTGTAGACCGCCCGCTACCTGTTCGGCAGGGTCTCCTCACAACTGTCGCTCCTCACAACTGTCGCTCTTCACAAGTGCCCCAACCACCTTTTCTCTAATAGAAGAAAAAACGAGGCACCGCTAAGGAATTATGCGAATGGAACGTAAATATGTAGATGTGATGTATATGTACAGACAAACAAATGATGACAGTTTCAGAAAATCTGGAGGATTTATTCGAGAGTAAGAGCGTCACAAACTGAGCAAATCAGTACCTCATTGGTCCACATCTGGCCCTTATGTAGACAGTTATTCAACTTGGTACTGATTGATAGACTTGTTGGACGTCCCTTTGAGGGACATCGTGTCAAATTCTGTCGAATTGCTGCAGCAGGTCGTCAGAATCCCAAGTTGGTTGGGGGGCCCTCCCCATAATTCTCCAAACTTTCTCAGTCGTGGAAAGATCCTGCGAATTTGCTGTCCAAGGTAGGGTTTGGCAAGCACGAAGATAGGCAGAAACTCTTGCCGTGTGAGGGCGGGCAGTATCTTACTGATACATAGCTCAGGATGGCTTGCCATGAAGGTCGTAGACTGTCGCTAACGTGCCACTGTGCTGTAAGGGTGCCGCAGATAACAACTATACGGGTCGCACCACAGACCATCGCTCCTGTTGCTGGGTCATATGGCGGAGGACATTAAGGTTGCAATCCCATCGCAGTCAGCGGCATCTAAAGACATGTCTTCGCAAATCGTCGAAACTGAATTCGAAGCGGGACTCGTCACTGATGACAGTTCTACTCCATTCAATGAGATTCCAGGCTGGTGACGTGTCTGGAGGCGTCTCCGAAAGTTCTTCACCAATTGCTTTGAAATGTTGACACAACATCGCATTCGAATACGTGCGTGTTTCTGTATTACTTCAAAAAAGATGTTCAAGTGTGTGTGAAATCTTATGGGACTTAACTGCTAAGGTCATCAGTCCTTAAGCTTACACACTACTTAACCTAAATTATCCTAAGGACAAACACACACATCCATGCCCGAGGGAGGACTCGAACCTCCGCCGGGACCAGCCGCACAGTCCATGATTGCAGCGCCTTTTTTTGTATCTCATTTTGTTCGTTTTCGTTCGTTGTATCTGCTCCGGGCGGACGTCGAAAGAAACCCGTTTCAGTTCGTTGTTGATCCATTAACTCCGTTTTTTTTTTTATTACAGAGGTCAGCTAGCCCTCTGACCGAACACGCTGAGGTACCGTGCCGGCCGTGCCTGAGACCGCTCGGCTAATCCCGCGCGGCTTTGTATTACTGCTTGAGCGCCATATTCGTGTGGTGTGTGCGTGTGTGTGTGTGTGTGTGTGTGTGTGTGTGTGTGTAATATTTAAATGGGATACGCTTCTAGCAAAAATCTCACGTTGGTTTGTTCTGAATCTTAAATATCTGAAAGATATTCACTAATTCCTTTGAAACATTGACACAAGATTGGATTCGAATGCGCGCGTGTTTTTATACATCTGTGGGAGCGCCACACACACACACACACATATATATATATATATATATATATATATATATATATATATATATAAAACATTTTTGTTTATTTTATATATAAAATATATATTCAGATACCATATGGCACTCCATTAGGAATACAAAAACAGGCGCATATTTGAATGCAAGGTTGTGTCATAATTTCAAAGCAATCGGTGAAGAACTTTCGAAGATATATGACTTTTTACAAACAAATATTTAAATTATTACTCATATAGATATTCATAAACGATACCGTAAGCTGGAAGCTGTGCAGACTACCTAAATTTATCAAACTGTTATTTCACGATATGGCAAACTCTTAGTTGTAAGTTTTTCGCTTTTGACCACATCCTGTGTAGCATCAGCCAGACGGCCGTGGCCAGTATCGTGTATTAACCCTCATTTATTTTTGTTCTCCACAGAGCCTTTCGACACGGCTTCGTGGATGCTGGTGGGCGCCGTGGCGATCCAGGCGGCAACCTTCACCATCTTCCTCTTCGAGTGGCTCAGCCCTTCCGGCTTCGACATGAAGGTCAGGACCACTGTTCACGCTGCGCTGCTTTGAACCCAGACAAATCGCTCTTTGCCTGCTCTCTGGCTGGCGCCGTTTCTGAACCCACGGCAACGATTCGCAAGTACCGTCGACTCCCTCCCCACACCATATATACGACGGCCTTCAATAGAGGTTTTCCAAAGCGTAGGTGTGGCAGTGCGTCTTATTGGGCTTCACAATTAAACGGGTATAGCTGTTGCTGTACTAAGTGCATCTGAGAAATATAATACTGGGTATAACCTTTCACATTTGAATGAATACAACACAATAAGACTAAGAAACGCTCTTATCTTACACCGCGATGCAAGGCGGACCTTCCACTCTCTGACTCGCTTGGCTGGGCTTCAAAAGTAGAATATTCGGGGGCCGTCTCATCAGTGGGGTAAGGGTTCCTCTAACCGAAACGGCGAAAATTTTCCAAAAATGTTATACACTCTGTCTATTCATAAGAAACCACACCTAATACAAAATAATGTTCTTACAGTTATTTATGCTGCCATCGTTTAGGAATAGTTAATCATAAGTTGTTCCTCCATTAGAAACTTCACTTTGGAGGAAAAAATAATTCTGAAAAAGAGCACATTCAGACTGACAATAAATGTGCATACAGCTCTAGAACATTTGTCACACTTACGCATACATTGACGGTACAACCACCAAATTTGTGTTACATACACAGAAATTTGTGCTCACTCTGCTGAATTATTCATTATTGTCATATTTATTATATGGAGAAAATTATTAAGTAGCCAGTATAATCCTTAAATATATGCACCATTCCAAAATATGATACAGTTGATTCCCAAAAGTGACAAACTGTTTCCTATGGCCCAGCCACCAAGCACACAGCAGAGTACAGCGGATTTCCGCCTTTCCCATACCCCAGCCACACAACCCTGCGAGATTACACCTCCAGCAGTAAAGTCATTGTTGAAAAAGCAACAAATTTAAAATAAAGTAGGCTAAAAGCAGTACAGACAGAAAGCAATGCCTGCGAACAAAGCTATGTGGAGTACACTACAAAGAAAGGAAACTGAGGAGACTGATTCTGATTTCGATATCTCTTGAGTGACAATAGCATGGTTGATGTTGATTCCTTTGGAGTATCCAAACTAGATACTACAAAATGCATTGAAAAATGACCTAGAATTTATACATCTTAAGTCTGTGGATGAGGACAACATTGTTTTTCAATTAAATGAGAAAGAAATTTCTCATATTCATAAGAGTGATGTGATAGGAAAATTGCCGTTCCTATTGTTGCTATGAGGTGGTAAATATCAAACGGTGAATCTGATTTGTATTTAAGTATAATGTTCATGTCGATAAAAAATGTAAGGCAGTGTTTCTCTTCTGCGTATCTCTCACTTTTTTATTAGCTTTAATATATTAAGTATAGCTTTAAACGGTTGCTATCCTTTGCTGGTTGACTTCGTAGCATAAAAAATAAGAATGACAAGTAATGAAATTTCTGTAGTTCACTCTGATATAAATTTCGTGCAATAAATATCTTAGCATTACCCCGTACAAAAAATCCCAGTTACACGTATGTATCGTTTTGTGTCTTCTCTATCTCATTTATAAGACCACAATCTTCTCGCTTTAGTGTGAATATCAATCACACTTGTGTATCTTATTTTGGAAGAGCCGTGTCGTATTTGAGAATTTCAGCCCAAAAAATGATACTGTTTTCATTTTTTCTAGTCTACATTTGTAATTTTAAAGTATTAAATACAGTGCAATTTTAAAACAGCTTATATCCTCTAACATTTACAAATTTTTCGTAATACTTACTCTTTTTACTTCAAAAATACCAACTATTTTGTATCTTATGTAGTTTATTTTATCCTGTCCCGCCTGCTTAGATGGGTGGTCACGTGCTCGCCTCCCATGCAAGGGGCCCCCTGCGTAGACAAAGTGCAATTTGTTGTTCCCCTTCAGTCTTAAGTGCAAATGTCCATCTTTTCTTTAGCTTTTTGATGAGTTGTTGGCGTGCACCGTCCTCCTTACAGACAAATATGTCGACGCCAAAATATAAGTGCAGTCCAAAAGAGGAGACCTTTCTTGAATATCTAGTCAGTTGCAGTATTGCAGATAGCTGGTGCATGTGAGCTGGCTGTGACACTCGCTTTTTACGGACAAAAAAATGCATTAATTTTGGTGAAATTCACTTACACAGCTGACATATTCCAAACAAAATACACACATAATTAACAAGCGCGTATTGCATAGCCTTGTTTAATATACTCGTAGATTGTTGTCCTGCTTCAGTTCCGTCAAAAATAATTCTTTGGCCCACCGAGCCTCACTTCTGTTCCCTATTTTCAGTGCGAAGTACGTTTATATGAAGCCAACATCGAAGACGCGTTCTATTTGCAAGTCTTCACCTGCAATGAACAGTTCATTTTCCTGCGCATTATTTGAACTACTGACGTAGAGTGTTTTCTCATGCACTGTGACCAACGGTCTTGGACATGGTGCCCTGCACAGATACGAGCTTCGCTTGCATCATCTGAGGAGAAGTAGTACATTAATTTTGGAGATAATTTTCAGAGAACGGAGTAGCTGGGCTGGGGTGCTTCGCATTTCCGAATTGCTTGTGTACGTTATAGAGTTGTGATGCTACCTAATTCTCTCGAACTGTGTTTCGACAGATTTTGCAGATGGTCAGTGTTTTCTTTCCTTCAAGTACTGTGCTGCACACACTACCCACCTTTAACACGCTCAGTTTGATCATCTCATCTCGCTCACGAGAAAATGCTTGATTTGCCACTCATTCAAGCGAAAGAGCTCTTCCATACCTGTTAATTACAAATTACAATTTCAGATACGAATTATGTTTTACTAACACAATCTGTTTGTGATTCAAACACGGATATTAAATGTTTAAACAGGGAACAGCACGGTCGCAAAATGTAATGTAGAAGTTCGAACATGTGTCGTTGTTAGCTGAAGTAAAATTTGATGATCGATGCTCGACGTTAGAAATTACGTTCCGTTCAATAACTAAGGACTGTATACCGAGTTCTTAACTAGGGATCAGGTTATCGAGAATCAGGTAAGTTATAATTTTTCTCCAATAGGAACACCAGGATCCTCATTTTGTGGATGTGAAGAGGGATCACCCACTGCATCGTACAGGGTGTCTCAAAATAATGTATTCACTCTTTGAATCACAATATCTCTTCAATTAAAGCAGATAGGTACACAGTTTCAGTGGTGCCGTGTACCTTAAGACTTTAAACTTCCGAAAAAGTCAATTTCCGCCATAGTGTACTGTCGGAAACAACGTACAACTGAGCGATATGACGTATGTTTTGTTTCCAAAGGCCTGCTCGATGGTCTCAAATTCTCCAGTGTTGATGGTGTGGTTCATATCCGGAGATCGATCTGAGCGGTCGGCAACATTTCCGGGTCGTCCTACCCGTCTCATAGAGGATGTGCAACCAGAAAATGTCTCCACTTTGACATAAAACTGCTTTGCTTTCTCATCCTGCTCGAAGCAACGATCTCCATTGTCAGAAACATTTAAGTTCAGGGATGATAATATGAAACATTTCCTGTTACCTACAGCAGTCTGTTCAAAGGAGTACGGATCCAGCAACCCTCGGGAAGACGAATCTCATCGCAGTGATACTTCTGGCAGATTAATATACTTCTTTTCAGCAATTTCTTGATTTTAGTTTGGTCTTTACATGCAGCTATGACAGTTTACTGTTCCGTTAAATTTCAAGCTAGTTTCGCCAACCAAAGAATTAAACCTTAGAAACCTTCCGTTTCTTCCCACATATTGAACAACCAGTAACTAATAAAAGTCGTCTATCGACATGGTATGTGGCTCTACTGAGGCCAGTCTCATAGATTCTTTTGGGAATTCTTTGATAACCAGGACCACTGCAACAGTACTTCTGTTGTCTGTTGACCTTCTCTTTCCTCGCAAGACCCCATTTTCTAATCTTGTACCTTTCCATGGACATATGACTTGTATCGAATTCTTCCAAATATTAACCTAGTTCAAGATGAAGTTCCAAATTTAACTCTCCATCATTGTCAAATTCACCGCAGTATTACAGTAACACCTTATTAGGCATTTCTGTTTTTCAAACGATAACAGTACCTCCACTATATTTGTTTGCAATCCAGCAGTGCATAGTTTATACATTATTCTGTTTCAAAGGGGATATAAATTTGACGAAGGTCACTTTTGACCAGCAAATCACTACAAAAGATTCTTCTAGTAGTTTAATTTAATTTTCAAAACATTTTTGCCGGAATAATTTCGGACATTACCGCCCACTATCTACTACTAGAGCGTTTACAATTAATGGATATAAAACTGCATCATCTACGTAGTAAGCTCGATCTCATGTTCATCGGTGGTGTGAGCAGGTGCTGGTCAGAACATTTTGAGTGAATGTTCATACACTAGTATCTACATAGTTTGTTCTTGCCATTTTTAGGCTTTACCTACTCGTACATTATTACTTTTCACACGGAGGTGAACGACTACTTACGCCTAGATATACGCAGCGGTGACACGGAGGATGGTCCCTAGCACGATGTTTGTTACATGGGAGCTGTAACATGTAGAATCGGGGAGAGAATTCGCGATGCCCTCGCCATTTCATTCTGTATAGCTGCAAAGCTTCGCAGCATGTAACACAGCGTAAGGGGGCAAGGAAACAGTGCTACCAACAGAAAGCCAGTTCACGTGTGTCCCTAATATACCTTACAGGAAAAAAGTGAGACGGCAACTGGACCGAAGTTAGGACTTGACAGAAACACCTTAACAAATAGGATAATTTTCTTCTGCTCTAACACAAGAAAGGAAAATAGTTTTCTGAAAGCAAACAAAAATTAATAACAGTCTTCTTGATAATGCACACTTTTTTGCTCGAAACAGTGAGGCCCTCGCCAACGAATTTTTATTGTTCCCACATCTTAAACCCTTCATGACTGACATATTCCTTTCTACATCCCTGTTATCATAGTTCTGAAACATACAGAAATTAGTCTTGAGACGCGGCAGTTCGAACATATTAGTCAGACGTATCTGACACCTTAAATGAAACGGTGCTTCCATCATACGGAGTTCCGTTAATCAGATGATGAGCAGCAAACTATTTAGGGGAGGATGAGGCGAAACCAGTAAGCATAGTTTTTTATCACTTTTAGCACGATTCTCTGTCTATATGCAAACAAAGTTACGTCTAAAGACCATCCTCGCATATCTAGATATTTTTTTCTGATTTCCCTGGTTGTAAGATATTAAATTAAGACATAAGTTCAAAATTCACCCAGATGGCTATCACCTTCCGTTCCGACGGACTGGCACATTAAACCATGCGACCACGTAGCTCAGGTCCATAGCTAAGGTCCGTCGGCTGTGAACCTTTATAATCACAACCTGTTGATAAAAATTCCGTAATTTATTAAAACAATTAATCATAACCTTACAACAGCATATTGCAAACTAATATTAACACATAAAATAATTTGAAATGATGTTTTCCTTCTGCACTAAGTCCGACTAGTTGACATACCGTTGGTCAACAAACACAAACGTTGACGGATTGTATGCTGTCCTTTTCACGTTTTTCTTGGATTTCTGTATGCTATTGCTATGTTACTGCTACTACAAACAAAACAAATACGTAATTTTAATAATAAGGAAGCATCATGTACATTACTACTAAATTAATGTGCTCACTGACAGTCTTCATACGTAGAATAGAAATGTGTCAACAGAGAACTGCGTAGCATCAAACGAATATTTCGAGGCCATGTTTCAGATACACGTTTTTCAATAATGACACTAAACTAAATTTTGTATGTAGGCAAAATATGGAGTTTTCATTTGACGCTACATCTGTCTCTCTCATAATCTAATCTAACGCGACGTCACCCAGTCGATAGTAGGAGGATCATCAAGTTTAATATAGATTCCAAATATCGGTGTAGTCCAGTGTTATTCATTTGGTTTTAGCAAAAGTATGGGATGTCCTTTGGTGGTTGTTAAAGTATTTGTATCAGGTGGGAATAATTTGACATACTATGTTAACACCAATCCCCCAGACCATCCAGGATTTTCCTGGGGCCATATAAGGAAATCACGATAGATCTAAACGACTTACTCCCGAACAAAAAGTCGGGCGTAGCGATACTACATGCTCTTTCAAAGCAACAAAAAGCAATGGATGGCCATTTATGCATTTCTGCTTGAACATCACAGCTCCTTATCGAGCATACCTATGGAATGTCTTTACTGGTGACGAAATATGTTGCCCTTGTGTTAACCTCATAAAGAGAAAGTAATAGTTTCTACAGGGGTGGAACCGAAAGAAGTCTGAGCACTGACTGTTTTCAGTAATTTTAAAGAATCTACGATGCGAAGGCAGCCAAGGGTCGAAGCACCAAGTATATAGGCCAATGTGTGTTATTACCATTTCTGTAACTAGGGGACGGAACTAAAGCACAGTTAAGAGTAATGTTTTGGTTCACCCACTGTAATCTCAACATTAACAAAAAAGAGTAGGAGGAATTATTTCTATGCAGCGCCTGTTCATTTTTGAAATAAAACCTACGACCAGCTTAAAGATAGAAGTGATGACACTTTCTGCAGGACCTGACCATCATTTTGCAGGACAATGCTCAAGCACATACAGTGCAAGCTGTTACTGATTTGTTTGACTAATGTCGCTGCTAATAGCTATACCACCTACTGCACTCCCCTGACTTAAACCTTCGTGAGTTCAACTCGATTTCTAAACTGAAGGAAACACTTCATGGCATTCGCTTCAGAACTGCTACAAATTCATAGGGCAACAGACCGCGCCGCTCGAACTGACAACTGGCACTGCTTAGTGTATCCTACGACTTCCACATCGCTGGCAACAGGTTATACACAATGCTGGTGACTACTCTGAAGGTCAGTAAAACTTTGAACACGTATCTATTTTGTACGAGCTGTAAATAAATAGTTGCATCTGTTAAAGTTCCAACACTCGTACTCTGATTATATTTCTTTCCTTTTAATTTTTTCTAGTATCTGTCTATTGCATGCATAGATATTCAAAACAGATCGGCAGATTAGTTTAACTTCTTCAATATTGTATGGGATAAAATGACAAAGTCGTAACCTTGAATTTTAATTTTCTAAATAAGTGCCAGTACAGTCAATCGCAGATGTGCGCAAGGATCCGTGTGCCCTACTGAAGCTAACCAGACTCTAAAGAACCACAAAAAAACGCCATCGCCACTTTGGCTCTATATTTAACATTAGTAAGCAAAATCTCAGCCGCCAGCCGATGTGGCCGAGCGGTTCTAGGCGCTTCAGTCTAGAACCGCGCGACCACTACGGTCGCAAGTTCGAATCCTGCCTCGGGCACGGGTGTGTGTGATGTCCTTAGGTTAGTTAGGTTTAAGTTGTTAGGTTTAAGTTCTAGGGGACTGATGACCTCAGATGTTAAGTCCCATAGTGCTCAGAGCCATTTTTGAAAATCTCAGCCTCTTCAGGCACGTAATGAAATCAGGCGAGAATCTTTATATAATTTCGAGCCCCTTGTGCTGCACTATTAATTAAAAGTCCCGCAGTCATAAAGAACACTGCAAGCCTCTTCTACAACATGCATATTAGGTGTCACTACACACTTACTGTAACTTCCATACAACCAGCTCCCACACCACAATCACATACCAGTCCTCACCATAAGAGGTTTCTAGGTCATGCCACTATTCCAATATACTGTAACGCTAATCGGAAACCACACACATTAAATAATTCCACAAATCCAAAACTGCAAATCGATAATCATTTCATTTTTCGTACAGCGAATTCACGATAAAATTCCAAAGCATTCAATTGTGTATCTGCACTCTATTAATCACCAACGTTTTGTGTGATTTAATACCTACTAAAAATCGGAGCTGCCCAACACAAATTTACATCTGGAACCTCTGCTAATTTTTGAGAAATTAGCACACAACGTCTCAACCGCCACGACATTAGATGAAAGTTCAGCACACTCGCTGAGCTATCCCATGAACTTGGGAGTTCATACACGGTCAGAAAAATCCACCTCCGACCTGATAGAAGCTGTTCCCCTTTCAAAACAGTATTGACTACTGAGACTATCAAACCCATTGAGGAGCCAATAAGGACGAATAAATGAACAGCTTTATTAGCAGTTTTAACCATTTCAAATGACCGTGGTGTCGCGTCGTGACTTCAGATAGCGGCCAGCTGCAGCTTCCAGTAATAACTTTGTCGCTCAGGATGCTGCTTGGCTGGATCATTCATAACCAGCAAATTATCTGCGTCCTTTTCACCCTCGCGCATTTCTATAACAATACATGCACAACAAATTATAAACACAATAAAACATTTTGCAAATGACAACATTCCTTTATTCGTATATTGGTCTGTAAATTATTTCTATGACGTGTTGAAGCGACAAGTTTGCCCGTAACGGCAAGCACAGAATTATGGTACGTTACATGGTGCGCAGAAACTCAACGCTCAGTTTGGTTTACCTCTTATTGTTATTTTGGCTTCCCCCTGTCTTAATTGTGCTGCAGCTTGTCAAGCTATGTCAAGCTAATTTAGCTGTCGCCAATGAAAACATTCTCAAGATAAACTGTTTTTAAGTCTATAATGGTCAAAATAACAAAAAGTGTTATCTGCTCATAACGTTTCCAGTAAAGGATCGGTGACTCTGGCAAATAAAAAAATTAAACCAATTCTGTCGAGCATACTTGAGACGGTAAAATCAAAATAATACTGGCAGCTACTAATAATTCCCTCCTTTCATTGTTAATGGTGGTCTTATTACACTCAGTTAATCGACATGGTATTGGTAACTACACTTAACTACGATCACTAGTCACAAAAATGATAACGAAACGCGTTGACCAATTCACTTGTTATTTTGGTCCTCTGCTGCATTACGCCGCGTCTTTGAAGAACTAACCTGTGCACCTCCAGAAACATTTCGGGTGTGGAAATCTATTCTTCCTGCTGCTGGTAGAAAACATGGTGGGATTGTAGAATGTGTTCGGCAACTCTGCATGTAGATTGTGGACAGTTGGGAATGTAGGACTTACGGGAAGCGTGCAAGGGATAAGTCCCTGCAGTCGCGCCATTCATCTATGTCCTCGGTGGCTCAGATGGATAGAGCGTCTGCCATGTAAGCAGGAGGAATATCAGCAACACCTGTCGGCAGCTGGGGGTTTCAATTAATTATCATTTATTCTAGAGAAGCTGCACGGTCATTAATGGTATCTGTTCTTTCGAGAACAGTTACTATCTTCATATATATAGTTAAAGGCTAACCAGCCATTGACCTCCGTCTGTGCGAATGCGCACAGGTTGCCTGAATTCTTACGGGAATCGTCACCTTAGTGTGCGCGAGCAATGAGTTGATGGGCAAATATCTATTAGGCACATTACGTATGTAAATTGTGGACAGTTGGGAATGTGGGTCTTACGGAAGCGTGCAAGGGATAAGTCCCTGCAGTCGCAAAAAAAATGTTCAAATGTGTGCGAAATCTTATGGGACTTAACTGCTAAGGTTACACTGTTCTACAAAAAAAACCTTTTTTTCTATTTATGATAAAAAATATTGTGATCCTAGTTGTATTTTGAGTGCTGAATTGAAAACTGTTTTTGGTTTTTTTCTGTCAGCGATAGTTTATGAGTAATCGCAATTTTATTTCTCTTTTCAGTTTCTGATATAGTGCAGCAAACGTGAGGTGAAATTCGACAAACAAATGCACATCTTTATGATGTTATAAGTTCATCACATTAATGGAGGGTGGGATCTAACATATAACACAGTAACCTTTGTGTATACGCTTTGAAGCATTTATTTGACATGACAAATTACAGAAAATTGACAAACAATGAGCCACTGCCTTGTAATGCACATCACTTTTTTCTCCTGTATTGTGAATCTTTCTTCTCTCGAATGATATTCCAGCAATAATCTGCTAACATAGAATGTACCCACTTCCCTTCATAGCGCCTTTCTATGGTAGAAATGTCTTTATGGAATCTTTCCCCATGTTCATCCGATACGTCACTACAACTCTCTGTGAAGTAGTCCAGATGAGAATCCATCATATGTACCTTCAAAGACATATTGCACCCCAAATCCTGATATTCTTTGATCATATCCTTCACCATTGCTTTGTAGTTAGTAGCTCTTCTTCTTCCGAGGAAGTTTTCCGACACCATCTTGAAACAGTCCCATGCGGTTTTTTCTTTATCAGTTAAACATGCTTCAAAATTTGCATCTTTCTGCAGCTCCCTGACTTGTGGGCCCACAAATACACCTTCCTTTATTTTTGCAGCTGAAAGACAGGGGAATTTGGTAGCTAGATATGCAAACCCACATCCTGTTGGATCCATGGCCTTCACGAATTGTTTCATCAGGCCAAGTTTGATGTGAAGCGGTGGAAGTAGTATATATTCAGGGGCTACCAAACTTTCACGTTGTACATTGTTTTCGCCAACTTTCCATCTTCGCCTAGGTCATTTCTTTTTCACGTAGTGAGAATTTCGGTCTCGACTATCCCACTCGCAAAGAAAACAGACATACTTTGTGTAGCCTTGTTGCATTCCCAGTACCATAGCAATTACCTTGAAATCTGCACATATTTTCCATTTGTGTTCATTGTATTTTAATGAATTTAGCATCCTTTGTACGAATTCGCAATTCTCTTTTGTCAAACTAGCGTAAGCTACTGGAACAGAGGGTATTTTATTTCCGTTATGGAGCAAAACACCCTTCAGATTTGTTTTCGATGCATCTATGAAAAGTCTCCACTCCTGTGAAATATAAGTGAAGTTCAGCACTTTCATCAGGCCAGAAACGTCATTGCAAAATGTCAGTGCTTCGTCAGTTGAAAAATAAGAAATAAAGGCATGTTCTCTGTGCCTGAACACTGATTTTAATACTTTGGTGCAGTAGATTATACTCTTGTAATCTTGAACCAAGCAGCTGCACCTTTTGTTTACTTAGTCCTAGATCACGTACTAAATCATTTAAATCTGCCTGTGTTAACAAATGTGGCGATGACTCACTTGTGCAGTGATATAAAGAATCATCATCTGTGATTTCTTCAGTAGTACTTATTTCACTGTCACTCGGAATTTGACCTCAAGCTCTTGAAGGTACTGGAAGGTTGTCGGAATGCTGCACTGGCATTCTCGCTGAAGGCAGATCTGGGTAAACAATGTGCCTCTTCGACTTTTTGTTTGTAAAACCCTGAATTTTTGTTAGACAGTAATAACAATCAGTAACATGGTCCTTAGGCTCCCTCCACACCATGTGAACAGCAAACAACGCCACATTCTTTCCACCACTGAATTAGTTTGCAGTAACATGTAGCACAACAGAAATGTGGTGCCCATTCTTTATCTTGGTCTCCTACCTCTACTCCAAAGTAATGTTTGTATGCTTTCTTTATGACTGAAGAAATTTTCTTCCTATTTCTGGCAAAAGTGAACTTCCCACAGATGTATCAGAAGTTGTCCAGCTTATATCGACATCCACGACGACGTGGCATTTCTGCACATTTAAAAATACCACTTTGGTAATACACCTGTATTAAATTAATAGTAGGGAACTAGAGGAACGCTGATGTGTAAAAACAAGCAGTCGTTTTAACTTCAGCACCAGGCTCAATCGGTTTACACATAGGAACTAAAAAATTCAACCTTGCTCGGAAATATGACAGACAGTTACCTGTCAACCAAAAAAAACCCACTCGTTAAGACTGACACAAGCTGCGGCTAACACCACTGTTGTAAACTCGATGCACCTGCCCCTAGGAGGCTTGAAGCTTTACTGCCGAGGCAGCGACCGGCTGTCGCCGTTCGAGTTAATGAGATGTTTCAGGTGGTCTTAATGACATAGGTGTGGCGGGGGATAACCTAATGATGTCTGATTCTTCCCACCTGCTGTTGCACAAGAAATTATCACGTTCTATCACTACTGGATGCGGCAACATACCCGTATCTGTCTATAACGTCTCTGTGTTTGCCATGAATTGTGAATATACATATATATATACAGATTACATAAAAAGTATCCCTGAGAACGATATTTTGTTTACATATTTGAATTTCCCACGGTAAAATGGTCTAGAAGCACATACTTTAATATCAGAAATAGAACCCATGTCGAACAGTGTTATCAGTCCCTAAGCTCAAACACTATTTAACCTAAATTATCCTAAGGACAAACACACACACCCATGCCCGAGCGAGGACTCGAACCTCCGCCGGGACCAGCCGCACAGTCCATGACTGCAGCCTGCAGTCGCCCTATTCATCTGTGTCCTCGGTGGCTCAGATGGTTGCCGGCATGGTAGCTCAGCCTGTTAGGTCAGAGGGCTAGCTACTCTCTGTAATAAAAAAAACTGAGTGAACGGATCAACGAAGAACCTAAACGGGTGTCATCGGACGTCCACCCTGAACAAATTCCACGAACAATAGAGAACAAAATGAGACTAACAAAAAGAAAAAAAAAGGATAGAGCGTCTGCCATGTAAGCAGGAGACCCCGGGTTCGAGTATCGGTCGGGGCACACATGTTCAGCTGTCCCCATCGAGGTATATCAACAACACCTGTCGGCAGCTGAGGGTTTCAATTAATTATCATTTATTCTAGAGAAGCTGCTCGGTCATCAATGGTATCTGTTCTTTCTAGAACAGTTACTATCTTCATATATAATCGGTGTTAGTTGTTCTCATAGCGTCGATGATAGTACACGAGACTATTCAGCCTTTGGCTCAGGTTTGATCCTTACTAGCGTCCCGTCTCCAATTTTTGAATCACTTCTTGTTCTGTTCTGGGAAACCAAACGAAGAATACGGTTAATGACGCGCTCTGGCGGGCCGCTTGAATTTGGGCGGCCAGCGGCCTGATTGGCTAACTTCAGTGCTAATTAACTAGGACACGGTACAATGTAGTGAATTTTTTCTTATCAATATTTCACCGCATAACCTCCCCTGCTACACCCTTACAAGATTTTGAGACTGTTTCTGATCATACTGTCTATCTGTTTGCGCCTGCACACTTTGTTTATTTCCGACCATGTTTCTTGAAAATGCCACAGCCTTACACAGCTAAGACAATACATTCTCGCGCACCACGTCATTATACGTCTTACTCCTCTTATCTCAAAGAGTTGATCCTTCTTCTGCGGTCTGAGCGGTCGGCTGCGGATGCAGTGCACCCTGTTACCCCTTCCACCATGAAGACAGTAAAAATAAAAGTTCACACAAATATTTAATGGGTAACTCAGTCCGTTGGTTTACGAGCCTGCTGTAACTCCGAGAAAGAGCCCCTTTGTGGGAGTTGAAGGGCTACCGTCGTCATATTCTATTGGCTAAAAGTCCTCTTCCAGTGCGAACGCATTTGGTTAACAGCTGATCTAGGTAATAAAGTTTTTTGGCATCGTAGAATTCCAGGCTACATCTCGTAATCTACTGCCACACTAACATTATTATTACATAGAGCGTAAAAGAAATACTTTTACAAGAGTTTGGAGAGCGTTCTTTATCTAAACAAGGCAAAAATGCGAAATCCTTCGTGTTTCTGTTGTAAGCAAAAAGCGTCTCCCAAAGTCCTTAAGACAAAAATCCAGAACAAATGTTTAATATGTCATCCGCTTCCGTCTACACACATAGGCCCTATATACTCTGGCAACATCTGTGGGGAGTGAAAATCCTCGTTGTACAATTCAGGCTTGACAACAGTAGCACTTACAGATTAATTTGTGATGTGAAACTGCAGGTGGCCAATGGCATTCATATAGTGATATTAGTAGATTCATTCATCCATGGATCAATTTTACAAAGATATTAGACATGTGGTATTACAGTTTGTTGCTGTTATGGTCTTCATTCCGAAGACAGATTTGATGCAGCTCTCCACGCTTCTCTATCCTATAGAACCCTCATCATCTCTGGATAACTACAGTAACCTACATCCATTTGAACCAGTTTAGTATATTCATGTTTAGGTTTCCCTCTATACTTTTACCTCCATACTCCCTTCCTGCTACGGTCGCAGGTTCGAATCCTGCCTCGGGCATGGATGTGTGTGATGTCATTAGGTTGGTTAGGTTTAAGTAGTTCTAAGTTCTAGGGGACTGATGACCACAGACATTAAGTCCCATAGTGCTCAGAGCCATTTGAACCATTTGAACTTCCTTCCAGCATCAACTCTTCTATCCCATTATACCTCAGGACGTGTCATATCAATCGAAAGCTTCTTTTAGTCAAATAGTGCCATCTAATTTTTAATTTTTAGCATTCTTCCATAGTACCACATTTAAGAAGCCTCTTCACTCATCTGGTCTGGTCTGCTTATCGTTTCACTTTCTCACAAGGCTTCACTCCAGACAAAAACATGCATAAAAGAATTCCTAATATTTAAACTTATATTATTTGTTAATAGATTTCTCTTTTCCAGAAATCAATTTCTTAATAGCACTAGTCTACATTTTACAACTTCGCTACTTTGGCCATCATCAGTTATTTTATTCACCAAAATGCTATAGCCATCTACCACTTTTAGTGGCTCATTTCGTAATCTAATTCTAACTGCATCGCCCGATCTGATTCAGCTACATTCCATTATCCTTGTTCTACTGTTGTTGATGCCCATCTTATAATCTCTTCCGTTCAGTTGCTCTTCCAAGGCCTATACCATCTCAAACAGAGTTACAATGACATCGAGTAACATTAAAGTTTTTCTGTTTTCTCCTTGAACTTTAATTCCGGTTCCAAATTTCACATTTGTTTCCTTTACAGTTTCCTCAATGGACTGATTGAATAACATCGGGTATAGGCCACAACCTTGACTAACTCTCTTCTTGAGTACTGCTTCCATGTCCATCGGCTTTTATAACTACAGTCTAGTTTCCATGCAAATAACCTTTCGCTCCCTATAGTTTCTCCCCGCTACCTTCATAATTTCAAAGAGTGAAGTTTAGTCAAAACTTTTCTCTCAATCTGCAAATGCTGTAAATGTAGATTTGCCTTTCTTCATCCTGTCTTCTTAGGGTCAGCATTGCACGTGTTTCCTGCATTTTTTTCCGAACCCAAACTGACCTTCTGCAAAGTCGTGTTGTTCTATAATAATTGCAACCATGGCTTAATAAACTGAGGCTCCGATAGTTTTCACACCTGACCTTACCTGCCTTCTTTCAAACTGAAATTATTACATTCCTCTCGGAGTTCGAGGATATTTCTCCTGTGTCATACATCTTGCACACAAAGTGGAATTGGTTTTTCGTGGATGGCTCTCAAGGGTTTCAATAAGTCTGGGTGAATGTCTTCTACTCTAGGGACCTTATTTCCATATTTCCACTAATCTTTCAGTGCTCTGTCAAATTCATCTCGCGGTATCGTATCTTCTATCTCATCTTCACATACATTAACTGTATTTTTAAATAAGTTTGTTTTAGTAATCATTTTTTAAAGTCTCTAAGTAATTTATTGCACAATTTTATCCCACATTAATAAAAGCTATTTTGAGCTTTATGCTTTTTCTTTCTTTGTAAATATAAATCCACGCTACGTCTTGTTCCATAGTCACGGACAGAGCTGTTTGTGTAGTAATTATCGAGCTTATTTTTGTGTGCGTAACTGATCGAAAGGAAAGAGAAACCCCGCGATCAGGCTCTGAAGACCACACGATGGTGGACCGACCGCCGCGTCACCCTCAGTCATTCATCATCGGATGCTATATGGAGGGACATGGGGCCAAGCACATCGCACTCCCAGGCGTTGTCTACGTTTCGACACTGGAGCCGTTACTTCTCGAACATGTAGCTCCTCAGTTGGCACCACGAGGCTGAGTGCACCCCAGCCCAGTCCTCCCACCATGGAAAATTCCCTGGTAGTACCGATAATCGGAACCAGCCCTCCCCTCTCTAACATCTGTCGTGTTGACCACTAGGATACGGAGGCGGACTGCATAACCGATGGCTTGAGTAAAATTACCAACGTTTTGAATAAATATTTACGATGAGTGCAATTGCTATATTTGCTTATTATTGATATGGCCCTTTCCTGTGCTTTCAGAATTGTGTTCGTATTTTGCACATTTGTTCTCCAGAACATGCTTAAAAATCGAGGTTACGTTCTAATACAATATCATTTTACCCTCTATAAGAACCAGCACGTGGTTTATGCATGACAGGGTTTCAGCATACCTTAGTCAGATTCTGCGAGATTCTGTACGTGACGATGTTTGCCGTGGTGGATGAGAAGGCAGGGCAGGACCAGTTCCGTGATGTGCACTCCCTACCCCTCCATTTCCACCTTCCACCATCCCTACGACAGAGTCCATTGTATCATTATCTTTGAGGCACCCTAAAACAGTGGATTTATTCAGAAAAGATTCCTGAGGCTTAGATGCTTTATAAACGTATTACCGAAGCTGTGAAACTATTTGCCATCACCCTGATAATTTTCTAGTAAATGCGATAGTTTCTGATCCGCCGAATCTTAAGAGTGCGTGGAAGTATGTGGAGGAAATTTTAACAAGAGTTCATGATTTTAGAAACTTGTGAGACGTTTATTCATTCGTAAGTCCTTGATACGGTATGAAGAATCCTGCTCGTCACCTTCGTAAAAGTATGCTATTTACCACACACTTTCTATACGTTGTCATCTATTGTTATACCTGCATTTGAGCTTGAAAAATGTTCACAGTTATGCGACGTGGAAATAAAATTCTTAGTTGTGGGATACATGTGAATAAACTGTTACTGAAGGTCTATTTCATTTTTTCTGCGTCAGGAGCCTCGTGTCTTATACATTGGTATACTCTGCCCATGGGTGGTCGAAAGAAGCCGCCATTATACAGCGACGGGAAAAAACCGCAATACCAAAAATAATGTAGAGCAATGAAGTTTCGAGAATACATTTGTCTAGGTAACATATTTAAATGATTAATATTACAGGATCACAGGATAATGTTAATGCGAGATAAGCAATTGCAAATGTGAACTGCTGGCACATTAATAACCGATGTAACCGCCAGAATGTTGAGGGCAAGAGGGTAAACGTGCATGCATTGTGTTGGACACGTGACGGATGTCAGTTTATGGGATGGAGTGCCACGCCGGTTGCACTTGGTTGGTTAATACAGGGACTGTTAATGTTATTTGTGGGTGACGCTGGACTTTTCATCCCATGAGGTTCCATATGTCCTCGGTTGGAGACAGATCTGGTGATCGAGTAGGCCAAAGCAACATGTCAGCACTCAGTAGAGCATGTTGAATTACAACAGCGATATGTTGGCAAACGTTGTCCTCTTGGAAAACACTACCTGGAATTGTGCCGGCCGGCCGTGTTGGCCGAGCGGTTCTAGGCGCTTCAGTCTGGAACCGCGCCACCGCTACGGTCGCAGGTTCGAATCCTGCCTCGGGCATGAATGTGTGTGGTGTCCTTAGGTTAGTTAGGTTTAGGTAATTCTAAGTTCTAGGGGACTGATGACCTCAGATGTTAAGTCCCATAGTGCTCAGAGTCATTTGAACCATTTTTTATGCGAGGGTGAGTCAAATGAAAACCTTAAATTTGTAGTAACAAATTGAAATTTCGCGCCGTTATCTTGCAAGTTGGTAAGCGTGCTACAAACAGCGTGCAGAATGGCCTGTAGGTGGCAGCATAGTGCAGATGCACACATACTACGCAGTATCAGTATAAAGATGGCCGCCCCACTTGCGACTTGCACCAGGGAAGAACGGCGTTCTGTTATTCGGTTTTTGCGTAGTGAAGGTGTGAAACCTATTGAAATTCATCGACCAATGAAGGTTCAGGACGGTGATGCATGTTTGTCACAGCAGAAAGTCTACGAATGGAGTAGGAAGTTTGCAAATGGTGTGACTTCAGTGGAAGATACTCCTCGTCCACGTCAGGCACAATGAGTTGTGACTCAACAGAACATTGCAGCAGTTGAAGCCATAGTGAAGGAAAACCGCCGAGTGACACTGAATGACATTGCAGCATGTTTACAGATTAGTCATGGGTCAGCACACAACATTGTGCATGATGTGCTCCAGTTTCACAGAGTGTCTGCAAGATGGGTGCCATGGCAGCTGACTCCTGAAATGAGAGAACGACTTGTTGATGCTTGTAAAGAACTTCTTCGGCACTTTTAACGAGAAGGTGATGGCTTCCTTGCAAGAATAGCTACTGGGGACGAAATCTGGGTTCACTTCCACCAACCGGAAACGAAGAGAGCGAGCAGGGAATGGCGCCTTTCCTCTATCACCAAAACCAAAGAAGTTTCGAACAGAACTATCAGCAGGGAAGGTAATGCTGACTCTCTTTAGGGATGAAAAAGGCGTCATTTTGGAGCATTATATGCCTAGAGGGACCACTGTCACCAGTGCATCATACACAGATCACCTAAAAAATCATCTGTGGCCTGCAATCAAATCAAAGCGACGTGAATTGCTGTCAGCAGGTGTCCTTTTGCAACATGACAATGCAAGGCCCCACACTGCCTGTACAACAGTTGCAACAATCACAGACCTGCATTTTGAGTGTCTTCCTCATTCACCATACTCACCAGACCTTGCCCCAAATGATTTCCATATGTTTGGACCACTCAAAGACGCAATGGGAGGAAAGAAGTTTCGTTCTGATGAAAAGGTACGCCACGCGGTGCATGAGTGGTTGCGCGGACTACCAAAAGAATTTTTTTCTAAAGGAATGTATGCACTTTGTAAGCGCTGGAGGACTTGCATTGAGCATGGGGGAGATTATGTTGAAAAGTGATACAACGTTGTACCACTTCTGCACAATAAATAATATTTAAAAAAAAAAAGGTTTTCATTTGACTCACCCTTTCAAATTCTTCGAAAAGGTTAATTTTGTAGCCCTTGCCAATTATCGAAAAATTTCCATATTGGGCAAGGATGGAGGAGGAAGTGAGTGTTTCTCTGTTTTTCCGTGGTCTGCAAAAGCTGACTTATACGACTTCTCGCCATCTTTGCTGAGCAAGTGCTCACGAAAGCGGGTCTTAAATGCCCTCCCTGTCTGTAACTCGAACACATATTACATTATATTTTATATACTCCAGATTTGAGGAATTTATCAGTTGGAGGTTTCTCGTTGTGTATAAAGAGCGACTTGGGGGCATAATTGATGGTAAAAGACGTAGTGAGATCATACATTTTGAGTTAATTGGCTATACGATATGAAATGTTACCTGTAAATGGAATTGTAGTGTATGTTTTAAGAGTAAGGCCAATTCATTAAGTGTAGGAGAAATTATGTTCTTATTTGTTTTATTATTATTAAGTTTCTGTACAACGTTTGCTTCACATCCGTTACTGGCCGCTATATACTTAAGTTATTAAGTTCTGTAGCAATAGCAGAAGGGGTTAGGAGCACCTGGACATCAAATCACTCAGTGAGTCACTGAACTGCTTCCATACTAAAATTAACTTTATATATAAAATACAAAATTAACATAATGAACTGAGTTTTCTGGACCTGAAACTATGTTCAGTAGACGGTAAAATTAACTTTGATATTTACAAGAAACTTATCACAACAGATAACAATATCCAAGCCTCTTCTTGACACCCCTTTAAGCACAAGTTGGCATTCTTTCACCCTATGAACGACTGTATCACTGAGGTGCCCCTAACCCTTCTGCTGTTGCTACAGAACTTAGTAACTGAAAGTATAAAGCGGTCAGTAATGGATGTGAAGCAAACCTTGCACAAAAACTTAATAACAATAAAACAAATCAGAATATAATTTCTCCTACACTTAATAAAGTGGTCTTACCATTAAAACATACACTACAATTCCATTTATAGGTAACATTTCATATCGTATAGCCAATTAATTTAAAAAATATGACCTCACTGTGATATTTACCATCAACTGTGCCCCAAAGTCGCTCTTTAAACTTGATGAGAAACCTCCGACTGACAAATTCCACGAATTTTGCGTATATAAAGAACAGTGTACTCGTAATATATGTCCTAGTGTTTACATAGTAAAGACAGGAAGGGAATTTAAGACCCGCTTTCGTGAGCACTTGCTCCACAAAGATGGCGAGAATTCGTATGAGTCAGCTTTTGCAGACCACGTCACAGCACAGAAACACTCACTTCCTCCCCCATCCTTGCATCTTACACATAATTGACAAGGGCATCCAAATGAACCTTTTAGAAAAATTTGAACTATACAAACATTCTCACCTAAATTCAAAAGATTTGTAGAATGATCAACTTGCGATAAAAAAACAGATACTATTTTGATTGCATATTATCTCGTATAAAAGGTAAAAATCAACCTATTTCTTCGTTATGTGTCATGTTTTTTTTTTTTTTCAAATATATTCTATATAACTTCTTTATATTTTTTAGATGTGCTTTTATGCACGTTCCTCGCTGTTAACGCAACAGATACATAGATATGTTTCAATTACTGTAAATTGTCAAACAGTGTTTAAAATAATCATACATATATTTTTGCACATACCAGGGCATTATCCTTCTATGACGAAGGTACTGATTGTTTGCTAAACTAAATAAGTGGGTGTAATATACTTTTTATACTTCACGTAAATGTACAGCCAAGGTCTAAAGATTTATAACATCCCTACCTTTGTAAGCTTCTGAAGATGACAAATTAATTTATCGAAACCGGTAAAGCAAAATAAAATTTACTACTGACTGAAAATTTATCCCGAAAAAACATAGGGATTACAATTATAAATAACTTAAATTGGAACCGACACATAGAAAATGTAGTGGAGAATACAGACCAAAAACTGAATTTGGTTGGCAGAACACGTGGACGACGTAACCTATCTATTAAAGAGGCAGCCTACACTATACTTGTTCGTTCTCTGTTAAAATGCTGCTCCACAAGTATGTGATCCTTACCAGATAGGACTGACGAGAGAATCGAAATACTTCAAAGAAGGGGAGATTTGTAAATCCAACAGGAGGGGACCAAAGTCAGGAACTCTTCAATCTTCTCTCGTAAGCATAATAAAAGCATATAAAAACTGAATAACTTTTTTTTCACCAAAAATTATATTTTTATTATGTTAGCCTAAAAGTATATAAAAACTGATAATACCTTAAGGTTCGCCGAAATTATATTTTTCTTAGGTTAGCCTCAGTACATTGCTGGAAATTAAAATTGCAAGACGTTAAATGCAGCATGCAGCAAATTCATGTTTGGATATGCAAATCCACATTTCTGGATCAACTGCACAAAGCACGTAGCAGTAACGCCATCTATGTATTGTAAATGCGTTTGAATATTGGTTGTCGTGAAAAGATCGTATTATGCCTCGTGTAAGAAACAGAAATGTCTACCAGCACTCGTCAAACTTTGACAGTGGCAGGATCGTGACCTACCGATTGACGATATTCCTGCTCACGTTGGAAGTATCCCATGACAGGCATGCAAACTCGTACTCTGTCTATCTCTCCTAAGAGTCATCAGGCGCATTTTCCCTGGTATTTCGGCAGATGTCAGCACTATTTAAAGTGTAGCTGCAGTCAACCCAAACAAATCCTGCTCATCGCGTATTTCATGCGACGCCCAGCGCCAATGGAGAGCGTCGGTTTTTTTCCTGTCACGAACAAAATGGTTTTTAAAGCGGACTGTTACGTGCCCATTCGATAAAGCGACCCCAAATTAGTCTAGTACGTGATTCGGTTTATCAATAAATATTAGCAGGATCAGTAAAACATGAAGAATACTGTCCTGGCCCTCGCTGACTGCTACGCCCTACAGAAGCGCAGCTCAGCCACTGTTAGAGTTCCGATTATTCTTTGTATTCTACTGTTCCTGTTAATATTTATCGATAACACGAATAACGCGTCAGACTAATCTAGGATCGCTCTGTCAAATGGGCCTCCACTTTAAACATCAGTTTGTTTGTAATGAATGGTAAACAAACCGACGCTTTTCATCGATGTCGGGTGGCGTATGACAGACGTGATGAGCAGGATTTGTTTGGGCTGACTATAGCTACAGGTTTTAAAAACGAAATTGCAGATACCTGCCGAAATACCGGAGAAAATGCGCCTGACAACCCATAGGAGAGAAACCCCGGTAGAATCGATGTTCAGGGAGGTTATTCTCAACGCCATGTAAGATCTTAGCGGCCCCGTGCAACTATTGTCTGAAAGGAAAGACATGTACTTTGTTCTGCGAGTTCGCACTGCCGTGGCACATACCTAGAGTCAAAAAATAGGCGTCTCTCCAGCAGACATGTCGACGTCTGGGGAGTTAACGGGATATGAGCACGGCGACCATTGTAGCTTTCCTCGACGCAGCAGGAGAGAGAGATGCGCAGATAGAGGAGCGTCCAGCGACAACAATGGTCAAACCAATCGTTCCATGTCGTCTTTCCATAGGAGTCCCTGTTCTATGCACAGCATCACGAGGGATGTCTCCTTGTGTGGGAGGCTCCTAAAAGCAAAAACGTTACCAAATTGAATTCCACGTCGTCATAGGGGTCTAGCATGTGACGTGACGTTTCTGGCTGCCATTGGGTACACAATAATACCGCTTTTGGTCCATAAATATGGAAATCTGGACGGCAGGCGCTACACTTCTGACCTTTTAAGGTGTTGCCAGTGCCGTCCTAATCTACCGTGATACAGAGGGTGTAAGACTGGTAGACTGGTCAGTACTATCTCCCGATTTCTCGCCACTGAAAACATTTAGTCATAGTTTGTCGAGACTGGGCAACCGCTAGTCTCTGACAGACATGAGCCCTGGCACAGAATCAAAGCAGCATAAGCTTGCATACAGCCATTGTTGCTGACAGTGTATTAAATTTCCACATCTTGTACCCCCAAGTAGCCACTGTATTATATACGCACAATAAGTAAAGCCTACATCTGCCTGTACAATCATACTCTGCAAACTACCGTACGGTGTACGGCGGAGGTTACATCGTACCACTACTAGTCATTTCGTCTCCTCTACTCGCTAATAGAGTGAGGGACAAACGACTGTCTAGAAGCCTCCGTGCAAGCCCTAGTTTCTCACATCTTATCTTCGTAGTCCCTAGGCGAAACGCATCGTACCTTTGCGGCAGAAGAATCGTTCTGCAGTCGGCCTCAAATGACAGTTCTCCAAATTTGCGAAATAGGCCGCACAGAAAGGGCATCGTCTTCCCTCCAGAGATTCCCATTTGTGTTGACGAAGAGTCTCCGTAATACTTGCGTGCTGATCGATGCTACCGGTAACAGAAGGCACTAGCTTTCTATACGCCGTCTCCTTTTTGGATGGGCTGCACTTCCGCAAAATTCTCCCAATAAAACGAAGTCGACCATTCGCCTTCCCTTATGCCAACCTGACCTGCTCATTCCATTTTATTTCGCTATGCAACGTTGCGCCTAGATATTTAATCGAAGTTACTGTGTCATGCTGCACCCTATTGCTGTTTTCGAACGTTACAGGACTGTTTTCCACTGATCCGCATTAACTCACTTTTCTACATTTAAAACTAGCTGTCATTCATCACATGAACTACAAATTTTGTCTAAGTCATATTGTATATTCCTACAGTCACTCAAAGAAGACATCTTCCGGTGCATCACAGCGTCATCAGCAGACAGCCGTAAATAGCTGTTCACCCATTCTGCCAAATCATTTATACGTATAGAGAATAAAAGCGGTCGAATCACATTTCCCTGGAGCACTCCTGAAGATATCTTTGTGCTTGATGAAGACTCGGCGTTGGGGACCATGTATTGAATTCTGTTACTTAAAAAGTCTTCGAGCCACTCACAATTCTAGGAACCTAGACCGTAGGCTCGGACCTTCGTCAATAATCTGCAGTGGGAACCGTGTCAAATCCTTTCCGGAAATCTAACTTTATGGAAGCCGCCTGTTGTCTTCCATCCATGGTCTGTAAGATATGTGAGAAAAGGACAAGCTGAGCTTCGTCCGAGCACACCGACGTTGAGGATATTGCTCTCTAATTATGCGGATCAGTCCTTTTACCTTTCTTATGTCCAGGAGTCACGAATGTTTTTTTTTCTTTTTTTAGATTCGCTTGCGACTTCTTCCTTTGCAAGGCATTCGCGATAAATGAAGGCTAAGCACGTGGCAAACCCCGCAGAGTACTCACTGTAAAACCGAAATGAGATTCCATCTGGAATGGCGACTCATTTGTTTTCAGCTATTGTAGTGCTTCTCTACGTTACAGATGCCAATTGTATACGCCGGAATTTGCTGTTTTTCCTGGTATTGCAATTCTAATTAACTGAAGTGTACTCCCCACATTTACAGTCTATCCACTGTACATCAAAGGTGTACAATAACCTGTGAGCTAGATGTGTAATTTTACAAAGATTTGTGCAAGCTGTTTGCTGTGCTAGTGGAGCCGCCTAACGTCGCCCGTTTGTACTACCAGCAGCAAGCGGCGCCGGCGCCCAACCACCGCTTCTCGCTGTTCCGCACCTACTGGCTGGTGTGGGCTGTGCTCTTCCAGGCCGCCGTCCACGTCGACTCGCCACGGGGATTCACCGCACGGTACGTACTCATCTCCTTGTTACTAAGCTCATTGGACGTGATACCTGTAATCCCCTTAATTGAGCCCACTGATCACTTCGGGTGTACCAGGCTGTCATGTGACTCTCCAAACGAGGTAAGTCATGGGAGTGAAGACGTGTCTGTAAGCCATTTGATTGTATGGAATCAGCGCGGTGACGTGGGTCGAAGTAGAGTTATGACAACAGCAGGAATGGGCTTTTGCGTTGGGCATGTTCATGACCACACGGTAAATGCTGTAGTCAGTATCAACCTGAACTATTTAGCGCAGGGGTATCCAACCTGTGGCCCGCGGGCAGCATGCGGCCCAAAACAAATATCTACACTGCCCAAGAAGTGAGTCTCTATCACACGACCGGAAAAAATTCAGTAAAATTCAGTTTATGTAAATTATAAATTTCCATACGAAGCTCCCACCACAAGATTCTATTCTCTGACTGGTCCATTTTTTTCAGCAGTTATTGTTAGTAGTGTTAAGTATTTTAAGTGCGGCTCAAAAGAACACGTCTTCTTCCAAAGTGGCCAAGCTAAAAGCACCCCTGGTCTATCGAATCTACAAGGAATTAAGTATCGCTGACAACCATTAACATGGCATAAGAACAGTAGTTGTACAAAGATCCTGACAGAGGCGGGAAAAGACTATCACGCCTTGTTAGTGACAATCGGTTTCAAATGAATTATTAGGGGAGACAGGGGCACGCTTACGCGGATTTATTTCCGGAATTTATTGAATTCTTTTGTTTACATTTATCATGTTAAATTTTTTTAGTTTTATAACATGGTTATTGAAGTATAACTTCGCACATATAATTATAACTCAACATTACATTAAGAGTGCCAAATAATTTTATACAGTCTCAAGTCGAGTGCGTAAATGTGCCCAGGATATGGGGCAAGTTTACGCACCTATGGGGGCACTTTTACACACATCATACTCAGCAGTAAACAAAATTACGCGCTTAGTTACACCAATTAACATGGTAAAATACAAAAATTATACTGACGTAAACAAACATTTTAGCGAACTTCCACCTGTTAGTACAATATGGCCTACATCAGAGTCTGATGATAATGAAAGGCCTATTCATCATCAGTATCCGAGTTACAATTTATGCACACAAAAATGTGTCCCCTGTGACGCAATTGTCGTGAGCCCATCTCCTATGTCTAAGACACTAGACCCATTGTTTATTTCTTTTTGATTGGTTGTATAGTTTGAAGCAGTAAACCCAAACGCAATTTTCGTCCACTTCATCAGACTGCTGCAGGTTATAAGAGGAAGGAAGAAGATGGGCAGAACACTCGTCAGTGTAGGCCTACCAACGTTTTTCCTTGTTCTTGCTTTTAGCACTTTCTTGCCCATACATAACTCTGTCTGCACTAGGATTGTACAATATCAATGTGTCTGAGTAAAAAAAAAAAAATTTACTCTTTCCAAATCCCAGAGACTCCTCTCCAAGGAATCCATGGAAAACGATAAATGTAATGTAATGCAATGTGTAGCAATTTCTACCTTTTATTCTGCTCTTCCTTCATCTTTTTTATCGGGTTTCCAGCTGCTGTTGCTTTATAGTTTCATTGACTGGGATATCAGTTAGACTGGCAGTGTAAAATAGAGCGTGAACGTGTCCCAATAGAACTGCGTAAACGTGCCCCATCCCCATCTTTGAATTACTTACGAAACTACAGTAGTACCTTACAGGTTTTCAGATTACGCAAATATACCTTGTAAAGTAGAATAGTGTCCTGTAAACGAAGATATATTTATCTATTCTCAGATCTAAAACGTATGCTACCTAGGAGCCTCGATATTTGAGTAACTTAAATTATTCACCTTGCACAAAAACGCAGATATATTCTCCGCGCTAAGACGTTCACTCGACTGGTGTCCTGGAGTTTGTGAGAGCCCTCAGTAGATGGCAGTATTAATCGCCCACTGTCGGTAGCGCTCTAGAAAGAATGGCTCCGGACAAAACCGCTCTGCGTTAACGTGACCGGTGCGCAAACGTGCCGCGGTCTCCCCTACTGTCAGGTCCATCTCAGCCGATTCCCGAACGAGCATCACGGCGGGAATCGGATATCTCGCAAAACGACAAACATCAGAGAAACTGGTCGTTAGCTGACTGGATGTGTGTAGTGTCGTTGACGAGTAGGGGTCTTGCACTTTCCCTTTTTCAAATGAAATGAAGCGTCGAGTTCACCGGGAGTCCAAAACAGGTTTAACCCATAGTTTCTAATGGATGTAGCTCAGGCCATAGGTGATTGTGCCATGATTTGTGGGTGACTGGCGATCACTTATTAAGGTTATCACTAATATGGCCATATATCACCCTTCGTTCTACATTTTCATGATGAGTAGACTGTGGGCACCACCGTCTTCCAAACTGACAACGGTCGTGTTGACAAGGCTGCAGAGAAAGGTTTCTGGTTTGATAAACACTAAGGCATCGCCCGACCTTAATCTCATAGGAAGTGTATGGGACTATTTGGGACAGCGGATGTCACGTAGCAATCAGCATAATCGCAATTTGATAGCTATGCGGGGTCTAGTCGTCAGTGAGCCGCTTCAGTTGGACATGGCATATCTGAAGAAACTAGTGGTCACTCTTCCCCTCCAAACTGAAGCTGTTATCAAGACTAGCGGTTATGTTCTACGGTAATATGTGACGTCTGCTGAGAGAGAATATTTTTGACCGTTGTGCAACGTCAAAAAGTAATTAATGTAGATTAATGAAATTTCGGGAATTCATTTGTCTACGTAACTTATTTAAGTTACTAACATCGTAAGATCACTGATTAATGTAAGCGCGAGATAAGCCACTGAAAATGTGAAATGTTGGTACATTAATGGCCGACGTAACCGCTAGAACATTGAATTTAATCATGCAAGCGTGCATGCATTGTGTTGTTCAGGTCCCGATTGTCAGTTCTTGGTATAAAGTTCCATGTCTGTCGCACTTGGTCGTTCAATACAAGGGCGGTTAATGCTGGTTGTGGATGACGCTGGAGTTGGCATGCCGATTGGAGACAGACCTGGTGATCGAGCAGGCCAAGACAACACGTCGATACTGGCAACATGTCGATACTTTGTAGTGCATGTTAGGTGCAATAGAGCTATGTGAGCGAGCGTTATCCTGTTGGAAAACACTCCCAGGGATGGCGTTTGTGATTGGCAGCACAACAGGTCAAACCACCAGACTGACGTGCAAACTTGCAGTCAGGGTGCGTGGAACAACCACGAGAGAGCTCTTGCTGTCATACAAAATCACACCCTAGACCATAACTCCAGGTGTAGGTGCAGTGTGTCTAGCACGCAAACAGGTTGGTTGCAGGCCCCCAAGTAGCCTCCTCCTGTCCAACACGCGGCCATCACTGGCACCGAGACACAATCCGCTTTCATCAGAAAACGAAACAGACTTCCACTCTGCCCTCCAGTGAACTCTCGCTTGACACCACTAAAGTCGCAAATGGCTGCGGTTTGGAGTCAGTGTTCAAATGTTCAAATGTGTGTGAATTTCTAAGGGACCAAACTGCTGATGTCATCGGTCCCTAGGCTTACACACTACTTAAACTAACTTATGCTAAGAATAACACACACACACACCCATGCCCGAGGGAGGACTCGAGCCTCCGACAGGAGGGGGGGGGGGGGGGGGTCAGTGGACTGCACGCTACAAAACGTCTGGCTCGGAGCTGTCCTTGAAGTAACTGATTTTTAACGATTCAGTGTGTCACTGTGGTGCTAACTGCTGCTCGCATTGTTGCTGCAGATGCAGTACGATGCGCCAGAGCCATAGGCCGAACACGATGGTCTTCCCTCTAGGTAGTGTCACGTGCCTGTTCGAAGCTGTCTTCTTGCATCCGTACATTCTCGTGATCACCGCTGCCAGCAATGATGTGCAGAGGCTACATCCTGCCTAGTCTTTCTGCAGTATCGCAGTAGGAATATCCATCTTCTCTTAGCCCTATTAGGTGACCTCGTCCAAACAGAGTCAGCTGTTGATAATGGTGTCTTTGTCGCCTCAAAGACATTCTTGACTAACATCAACTCACCACGTGCAGTCTCAAAGGTAACTAACGCTCACGACCGTTACAGCACAGCATGTATTTAAAGCAAACCTGATTTGCATTCTCATAATGGCGCTGCTATCGCCACTCTTATGCGACTGGCGCGAAATTTTAATAGACATCGTGTTTCAAATGTAAGAACTCGCCTACCAACTTTCGTTTACATGGGAGAGTCCGAGAAGCGAGTGAGATTCCCCATAACAAATGTAACTTCTACAGAGAAGACGGATATAAGTTTCCAGCTTGGTGTCTTCCCGCCATCAAGAAAGTATTTAGTAGATCAACCACGGTCCACGAGGAATAAAAATAGCTGCCAGGAAGTCATGTCTGCGGCGTAACAATACACAGAGGTGGCAAAAGTCGCGAGATACGTCCTAATATCGTGTTGGATCATCTTTTGCCCGGCGTAATGTAGCAACTCAACGTAGCATGTACTTAACAAGACGTCGGAAGTTCCATGCAAAAATAATGAACCATGCTGCTTCTACAGCTGTCCGTAAGGGCCATTTGGGTGGCCATATCATCCGGTCTAATTATGCAGAAAGTTCTTCAAAACAATCGCGAACAACTGTGACCTGGTGACATGGCATATTGTCAACCATAAAAATTTTGTTGTTGTGTGTGAACATGAAGTCCATCAATGACTCAAAATGCAGCATGCAGACCCAATAGCGCCTTTCTTAGCAATCATATACAACCACTCACTTGACGAAACGTATGTTCCTAAAGACTGGAAAGTAGCACAGGTCACGCCAATATTCAAGAAAGGAAATAGGAGTAACCCATTGAATTGCAGACCCATATCACTGACCTCAATTTGCTGCAGGATTTTGGAGCATATACTGTACTCGAACATTATGAATCACCCTGAAGAAAATGACTTAGTGATACATAGCCAACACGGATTCAGAAAATATCGTTCTTGTGCAACACAGCTAGCTCTTTATTCCCATGAAGTACTGAGTGCTGTCGACAAGGGATCTCAGATCGATTTCATATTCCTAGATTTCCAGAAGGCTTCTGATACCGTTCCTCACAAGCGACTGTTAATCAAATTGCGTGCATATGGAGTATCGTCTCAGTTGTGTGACTGGTTTCGTGATTTCCTCTCAGAGAGGTCACAGCTCGTAGTGGCAGACGGTAAATCATCGAGTAGAACAGAAGTGATATCTGACGTTCCGCAAGGTAGTGCCACAGGCCCTCTGCTGTTCCTGATTTACATAAATGATCTAGGTGATAATCTGAGCAGCCCCCTTAGATTGTTTGCTGATGATGCTGTAATTTACCGTCTAGTAAAATCATCAGACGATCAATTCCAATTTCAAAATTATTTCTGTATGGTGCGAAAAAGTGGCAATTGGCACTAAACGAAGTAAAGTGCCATGTCATCCACATGGGTAGTAAAAGAAATCCGATACATTTTGGGTATACGATAAATCGCTCAAAGCTAAAGGCTGTCAGTTCGACTAAATACCTAGGAATTACAGTTACGAATAACTTAAATTGGAAATACCACATAGATAATATTGTGGGGAAGGCGAAATAAAGACTGCGCTTTGTTGGCAGAACACTTAGAAGATGCGACAAACCCACTAAAGAGACAGTCTACATTACACTTGTCCGTCCTCTGCTGGAATACTGCTGCTCGGTGTGGGATCCTTACCAGATAGGATTGACGGAGGACATCGAAAAAGTGCAAAGAAGGGCAGCCCGTTTCGTGTTATCGCGCAATAGGGGTGAGAGTGTCACTGATACGATACGCGAGTCGGGGTCGCAGTCACTGAAACAAAGGCGGTTTTCTTTGCGGCGAGATCTATTTACGAAATGTCAATCAACAACTTTCTCTTCCGAATGCGAAAATATTTTGTTGACACCCACCTACGTAGCGAGAAATGATCATCATAACAAAATAAGAGAAATCAGAGCTCGAACGGAAAGATTTAGGTGTTCCTTTTTCCCACGCGTCATTCGAGAATGGAATGGTAGAGAAGTAGTATGAAAATGGTTCGATGAAGCCTCTGCCAGGCACTTAAATGTCAATTGCAGAGTAACCATGTAGATGTAGATGTAGATGTGGTCCCCAGATTGATTTCGAATCAATGATCCGTTCAGTTGGACCAAAAGACCCAGTCCACTACATGTAAATACAATCCACATAATTTTAGAGCCGCCACCAGCTTGCATAATGCCTCATTGACAACTCGGGTCGGCTTTGTGGAGTCTGCGCCACACTTGAACTTGACAATAAGCTCCTGCCATCTGAGATCGGGCCAGGGTTTGCCAGTTGTCTAGGGTTCAACTGATATGGTCACGAGACCAGGAGACACGCTGCAGTCGATATCGTCGGCCGCCTGCTGAGTAGCCCATTAACGCCAAATTACGCCGCACTGCCCTAACTGCTACGTTTGTCGTACGTCCTACCTTGATTTCTGCAACTACGAGGGTTGCAACTTAAATAGTGGCAACTATTTATTCACAACCGATACAAAAGAGTTACATGTTTGCACCTGTTACCATCCTTCAGTCACCAGCGTTGTGTAGAAGCTGTTGCCAGCGATGTGGAAGGCGTAGTACACCGTTAGCAGAGACTGTTCTGTTGATGGTGCGAATAGATCGGTCTAAAGTTACGGTGATTCTCGTGTGATGGTGTTAACCTAACGCACTGTACTCAGAAGAGGTTGCTCCTTAGTTTGTGCGCCACTACGACCGTATTATTTTTGGCGGCGACTTCAGTTGTGTGTTACCCCAGAAGGACCAACACCCCCGTTTCACCACATGCCAGAAACTCAAGTTGCTCGTGCGTGAACTGAAACTCACCGGTACTTCGGACCGCGTGCTGGGTATACGTACGTCACCAGCCATTCAGCGAGTCGCCTTGGCTGTGTTTATGTTTCCCAAGGACTCATAACTGCCACGCTAAACGCTGAGTTGTGACCTACTGCCTTCTCCGACATTATCGCCTACTTTTGCACTGTTTCCCGCCAGTGGCAGAAGGTGTGGCGCGGTCGAGGCCCATGGAAGCTGAATGTCGCCTATTTCAAAAATCCGGAACGCAGGCTGGTCGTAGAGAAAACGTGGAAAAACTGTGTGTGACGCCTTCCAGCGTATCCTTCAACTCTCCGGTGGTGGCTCGATTGCACCAAGCCTGCATTACGTCGTTCGATGATGCATTAAGGACAGGACAAAATGCTGTGGCAGCGACATGCCAAGAAATATTATTTTACAATTCTCCGCTACCTCTCAAGCCAAGCCCCTCTCTCCAACAACAGACTGATATTCAAGGAATTAAGGCGCAGATAATTTCGCTTATGCGTCGCCGCCTTGAGGGCACAATAGTACGTACAAGGTGTCACGATTGGGTACTAGGAGAACTCCCATCTACGCATCATATTATCCGAGAGAAGCAATGGTGTCGGAGAAAGCTGGTCAACGCCGTTGACATGCCACATGGTAGCCGATTGGCGTCCCAGAATGGTATCGCAGAGGCCTTTGTGTATCACTACAAACAGTTATATGCAGCAGAGGACCAGAACATCGCGATAATGAATGACATTCTCCACTCCTTGACAGGAACCCTTGGCGGGGCTGATGACGTCACTGATGCACTTCATAAGGGTACAGCAAACGAAGCCCCAGGTCCTGATGGCTTTCCACTGGAGTTTTACCCCACATTCCACGACATCATGGCTTCACAGTGGGCTGCGCTGTATGAAGAACTGATGAAACCTGAGCTTCCCCTCCCACCTTAATTCGTAAAAGGCCAGATTATCTCGGCCTCCAAGCCGTCTGGGGGTAGGGGTGTTGACCATGTTAAACTGTGACATCAAGATTTTTACCCGGATTCTTGCCGCTCGCCTTCGGCGCGTCGTCCCTCAAGTCACCTCTGTGGATCAAACGTGCTTTGGTGGTGGCAGTAACATTCAGACGGCGGTTAGCGATTACTGTGACATCATAGGCCTGGCAGCGAACTGCCGCAGTCGCTGTGCCTTAGTGACAGTGGACTTCGACCACGCCTTTGATAGAGTGAGTCATGTCTTTCTAGAGGAAGAGCTGCGGCGGATGGCCTACCAAACGCATTTATACACATCGTCTTATGACTCCTCTGAGGTGCCACGTCGCGAGTGCTGATCAATGGCCATGTGGCGGGCCCTGTTACTGTCGTGCAGTCAGTGCGCCAAGGATGTCCGCTGTTGATGGTCCTTTAGGCCATCGCCCTTGAGCCACTGTTACACAGTTTGAGGAGCCGATTGACGGGGATCACAATGAGGGGGCATGCTTTCATCTGCTGTGGATATGCAGGTGACCTGGTGGTCTTGGTTCTATCACGGGATGAATTGCGAGAGGCACTGGAATGTATAGCCAACATGAGACTGCTTCGGGAAGCAGTGTGAACCTGACGAAATCTGGTGCTATGTTCGTTGGTAGAGGTCTTCCAGCAGAGAGTGTGGCCCCACTGCCATTGGTGGACAAGATCAAATGTTTGGGGATAACCTTCACGCATGACATACAGCGCACGGTCTAACTATAAACGCCTGCTTCAAGCTATCCGCACGAACGTTCGTGGCAACCTTTTGAGAGCATTGGACATGATACAACGGGTGGATTCTGTTAACAATCGTCTGGCCTCGCACTACCCCATTTGAACAGATTTTACCCATGCCAATGGCAATGGTGCACAGACTCCAGGCGACGTTAGGCAACTTTTCAAGTGTGGGACTCATCATCAAAGTCCATTACGGCACGCTAACTCTTCCTCCTCGACACGGCGGCCTCGGCCTTGTCAACGTCCATGCCAGAGCAGCTCCTCTTCATCTAAGTAACATGGTTAAATCGTGGACTCACCGCCGGACCGGATTAACGGGTAGCCTGACTGATGAGCTGGTCCTTCCCTTCCCCCTCCTCCTCCCTCCGAGTGGTACCCGTTGCAGTAGCACATATTTCTCTCTCACATATATGTCATGACCTTTATCATCGAATACAGTTATGTCCATACTGACTTGCCCAGTACCAGGAACCCGATGGCACGTGATATAATCACCTAATGATGAGAAATCATACGCGAAATGCTGTGGAAAGCCGATATCCTACGATCTCATGGCCCGTGGTCTGGCGTTCTGTGTACTATGTCGTCCTCGACACGAATGCTCGTGCAACCTGGTATTTAGTTGTCAATGGGAAATACATGTAACTTCTTTTACGAGCCATTAACATGACAGATTCGCTGCTTTGCCCCCATTACCACATGCTTGACACAGACGAGCATCGACTGATGTGTGTATCTTCTGCAGAGGTGTGGCAACTGCTTCAGAAAATGCTTGCCTTTCTTCTACATACGGCTGCCCATGTAACTGCACCGAAGACACTTCTGTTCCCAGATGAGACATTTACATCATACGAAGACCAATGCGATGAACTGGATAAAAGGCCTCCCGATCTGTTATTTGTTTGATGAAGGAGATAAGAGCTTGATTTTTGGACATTCCTGCAAGATCACCTTACTTTTCTAATGCACAATCCGAGATACCGTCAATACTATGCTAACTTTTTGGCTAGTGCCTTCCCTCCCTCCCTCCCCCCCTCCCCCCATCCCCCCCTCCCCCCTTGCAGCTAGGGTGTCCCTTCGAGTATGAGAATGTGATTTCAGTGTGATTGTGTAATGCCAGGACTTGGACCAGTGTACCGGCACCTGGAACCGGCGAAGACATGACCGGAACATGCCTGGCTGCCATGGAATTCTGAGTGTATCTGCCCACAAGTTGGCAATGTGCGGATGCCATTTTGCTTGTTCCACCAGGAGAGCATTTTTAATTCCATTTGTGTTTGTTTGTTACTGCTGATAATTGCACATCATTATTTATCGCCCGGAGCTCGTCCTATGTGATCTAAATAAATTTGAATCTCGTCAAACACAGCAGAATTTTTTTATTTTTCTAAATGTAATCAAAAGGCCTTGAATATCATTTACATTCAATTAAAATGGTAAGTCAAAAAAAAGAAGAAAAAAAATTTGAAAAGGTCCGAATCTCCTCAAATGCAGTAAAATTTTATTTTTTAAAAAAGAATGAAAGAAAAAATAATAAGACGACCACTCGCGATAAGCAGAAAATCGGGGTTAGAGTCCTGGTCCGGCACAAATTTTCCTTGTCATAATTCCATTATACAGCTGATGGTTGTCCATACTCGCAATTGTGAATACATTTAAAATGAACAAAAAAAATGTTAAAAAAATGTTTTGTAACTCCAGTTTTTCCACGTGATAGTTAAAAATTTACACTAGACGAAAAAAATTTCGGATCTTTTGCCGCAGTTGGGCACTGAAATATCTCAATGGCAACAAATAAAAATTTGTAGCGGAAGAACAGACAGCACACCTGCATAATTAAAACTTTATCACTAGCTTCATATTCTTCCTGTGACCATGTCTAGCTTACAGCTTAGATACCCATTCCATATTATACTGTGGATCGTTTTACTATACTGGTGTGCAACACTTGAGGACGAAACTAACTGCCGCAGAACATGTTACTGCCAAGATCGATGAAACTTGGACCAAACGTAGAAAGAACAGAAGGTAACTAAAAGAAATACATTATGAAACGAACAGCAATGACACGTTTATTCAAAGACAATAACTACAATTAAGTCGTCGCTATTTATGATAGTCCCCTGGACATTACAAAAGGCGAGACATAGTTCTCAATAGGCGGTGTGACAACCACTCACAGCTATGCATCCTCTGCGAGGTGCTCCCATACTGGCCACTATGTTGGTAGGGAGTTCTCGTGGCACAGTTTGCAATTCCTCCACCGGTACGGTGGACATATGGACGTGCTACAATACGTCCTCCACACAGGCTCGATCGGATTTAAGTCGACGGAATGAACAGACCAGTCCATTTGCCAAATACCCTCTCGTTCCAAGAGCTCCTCCACCCACGCAGTGCGATCCGGTAGCGCACTGTCATCCACAAGAATTAAGTCAAGACCGAAAGCGTCCCTGAAAAGAGGCACATAGAGAAGGAGTACAGTGTCACAATAACGTTGGTATGACCATCCAACATAATGCCTCCCACACCATAACACCTGGACCACGCAATCATATAAACAAATTCCTTTAAAACAACAATATCTGAATCTGCTACCAATGTCATTTTTATGAAACAAAGTCTATCTCTTATATAAGAAAATTATAAAACCGCTAACAATTATGCGCCTGAAGGCTTAAATTAATTCACAATTGTATTGTGTTCTTCACATAAAGTTTAATAAACATAATAAATATAATAAATAACCGAGTAAAAATAATTAGCAAGTAGTGACGCCAGGTCGCTCGAAGGCAGAACGAAAACTTAGCTTGGAGAAACCAAGGCGGAAGGCGCAAGCCGGCAGTTCGTACAAGATCCACTTCTCGAGCTTCAACCCGGAGTCACCTCCCGCTACCCAGGATTTTACAACCCCTGGTACCCACAGGTGGAAAGGTAGCGCTTACTCCAAAACACCAGCCAGCCAGCTGTAACATTTAACAAGCGGACAGAGAACGTCTGCAGGAACAGTGTAATCAAACACCAAAAGATATTAAATAACAGGTTCAATTATTCAAAAATGGTTCAAATGGGTCTGAGCACTATGGGACTTAATATCTGAGGTCATCAGTCCCCCATAACTTAGAACTACTTAAACCTAACTAACCTAAGGACATCACACACATCCATGCCCGAGGCAGGATTCGAACCTGCGACCGTAGCGGTCGCGCGGCTCCAGACTGCAGGGCCTAGAACCGCTCGGCCACCCCCCGCACACCTTTAGTTCCACGGTAACACCCATGCGCTTACAGTTACCAGAAGTAAGGCAGCAGTCCTCAACACCTCCACACACATGCCCTAAGTACAATCTCACTTAACTTTTCGCTGGACGTCCGATATGGCTTGCGTCGGGTACAGCAGGCGGCAATAAGGCAGCGGACGACCGTAGACAGCCGTGTCCGGAACCAGCAGCACGCATCCCAAGGCAGCAACAAGCCTCCACACAGGCGACAGGGAAGGTTCTCCACCAAGCTGTCCCACACACGTGGTCGGTTCCCGCTCCACTACAAGCGCACTCCGGCCTCAGGTAACACGAACGCCAACTGTCCACGTTCTTCGCGAGAGCCTCCAGTTAACTGCTCCGGCGAAGATAAGGCAGCCAAGACTCAGTACGCGTCACAAGCAAAGATAAGAGCGCGAAGGCGACGTACTTGCATATACGCTGGCGCCCAAGCAAACCGCCACAGCTCAGCAGTGTTCGGTGTTTCATCCTCGTTATTATTACTTGGGTTAAATTTTTACATAACCCCCCTTCTCTGTGTTATGTAAGTAATCTTTCAATGTGTCAGATGTTTGGGTTAACATACATTTTTAACTGCCTCTTCAAATAAGTTTCTTTTACCAATTTCTCTCATCTCCTTTGGTAATTTTTTGAACAGTTTTATTCCTTGGAAGGAAATGCTGTTTTGTGTTTCATGTTTATTCTTTCTTAGTAAATGTAAGTTCAGTCTAGATCTTGTTCCATGGTCATGGATAGAGCTGACTGTGCAGTAATTACCACTGTTTTTTATGTGTACAACTATTTGGTAAATGTATTCACACAGTGCACTTAAAATACCCAGTGTTTTGAACAGAACAGTGACCTCGATTACTGGTTTTCTTTATCATTCTTATGGCCCCTTTCTGAAGCCTGAAAAATGTGTTCATATTTTGTGCATTTCTGCCCAGAAAAGAATGCCTTAACTAAAAAATGAGTGTACGTATGAATAGCATGTAACTGAAAGACACTTTCTGTTACATACTGATGGCATGAATCTGAGATCATGGCATGCTGATGGCACTCTGTTTGCACGTATCTCAGTGTGCTCACACCACTTCAGCTGAGAATCAACATTAATTCCTAGAATTTCGCATTTGTTACACAATCTATAGAGGTGCCATTTATAGTTTCATTTTCCCTCTTCAAAATCATCCAGCACAATGCGGTAGTGCATTACGTACGCTAGTGGTATCTCATTCTGAATGCCTGCCGAGTGAGATGCAACATTTCAAGACAGTCTTCCGTCAAAACGGTTAATCTGAGAGACAGATACGTAATGCATTCAGGCCCAAGCGAGTTCAATCTATGGAGCGGAATGAAGATACGAAGACACCCACCACCTTGGCCTTCTTGCCGTACTTTGGAGCCATGTCGTCAAGAATCGGAAGAGTCCTCGAAAGATATGACATCAAGTGTGTTTTCCGAACATCTGCAAAACTGAGGAACCTGTTAGGTTCGGTTAAGGATGATCTCGGTCTGAGGAAACGTGGTGTGTACAAGATTCCTTGTCAGTGTGGGGCGGCATATATAGGTCAGACATGTCGCACTGTACAAGAATGTTGCGATGAACAACAGCGTCATACACGCCTACGCCAACAGGCAATTGCAGAACACTGTCTGAACACAGGACATCACATGATTTATGAAAAGGCAGAAGTTTTATCGCCAGCATCCTCTTTCTGGGATTGCGTCATTAAGAAAGCAATACATATCCGTACAGCTGATAACCTTATCAACAGGGATGCGGGATTTCACTTGACTACAGCCTGGAAACCTGCATTGGCTGCTGTTAAATCAAGACGAGAAAGCAAAGAGCTTTCGATAAGAGACCCGTCATAAGTTTGGCAGCATGTTAGTAAACACAGCGTCAGCGCACGCGCAGAACGGCCGCTCTGCGTTTCCCGGCAGAGGGCGTTTGAGTCTGGCGCCGTCTATCTGCAAATTTTTGCGTATGCGTGGTTCCCGCGTCTGCTCAATCTTCACGCGCGTGCTCTATATACAGCGGGGTCGATATGCGGATCTTGTCAGTCGTACCTAGCCACCAGCGAGGTTCAACCACATGATGATGTCGGACAGTTGCTCCGAGGAAATATTGTGGAATTTGCACGTCATCCGGCGGCACACCCGCGAAGACTATTTACAACATATCCGCCGGGAAAGCCTGAAGAGTCACAACAGTAACAAAACACATATTTTCCTGAAAGCACGTTGGTCTCTTTCAGGATTCCAGTACACCATATTATTCCCCACACTTTTGGTAACAAAACCCTACTTTTAAACGTTATTTCCGTTCAATGTGACGGCCTTACGCCACCTTACTGAGACGGCCTGTAAGCCCGCATAGTACCATTCTACTGGTCGACGTCGGAGCCAAAGTTTTGCTCCATCATGTATTGCTTTCCGCGGAGTGCGTCCTTCGTTGGGCCAAACAGATGGAAGTCGGAAGGTGCGAGGTCCCGGCTGTAGAGTGGATGAGGAAGAACAGTCCCATGAAGTTTTGTGAGTTCCTCTAGGATGAGCAAACTAGGCCTTGAATTGTCATGGAGAAGTTCGTTTGCAAGATAGACGCATCGCCCAACGAATCACTGTGTTTTTGTTCTCTACCAGAAATCCGTAGAGATTCTACAAGCACCATCTATAGTCAAAAGAGATTCAGTGACAGCTCTCTCCTCGGAACGCATCTCCGTTACAGACGCCACTCCGAAGGTTACGTACAGCGCCGCCACTTATCTGAACTTCATGAAACTATAGGAGCTGAAGCGGGAATATTGCATGCTGCCCCACAACAAATTCCGCATTGTCTGAGAAAAAACTGTTGCTTTATTTATTGATACAGTTGAACTCTACCAAAACTTCAGTTCGGTAATTTTGATACTGTACTTAAATGACACAGTAAATGGTAGGGTTACCGGAAATATAGGTAGCATTGGTAAGAAAGAAACATAAATGAATGTGTGAGAGAGAAACTAGGAGCCGACGACTTGTGTTTGTTTTTTGTTTGTTTTGCATATAATTAGAACTGCATCAATGTATTTTAAATACCTAAAAAAATAAATTGCATTTAAAAGGTAATGAAAATTAGTCGCGTAACTTCTCCGCTTTTATAAAACCAAAGCAATTACTTATGATGCATTTACAGTTTACATGCACAAACGTAAAGACTCTATATCACTGTTGTTATTTTGCGCTCAACAGAACGTTCTTCATCATGATCAAAGGAAAGAGTTTCCTGTTATTATTGATAACTACGAAAGTTGTTTATATATAACAGAAACACATTCTTTACAAGCTCTACGATGTATTGAAGCGATGTTGATACGTCTCTCTTTTGCAGTTCTCTTATTTTACCCTTTACTTTGGGAAATGGCGTTTTCTAGCGCTATATAATAAATCTGCAGTTTTTAAATTTTTTCTGAACATCCCACTGTTTCACATTAAAAATCAATAATTTTCGAATAAAACATTGAAAACTCCAATTTTGCCATAAATACTGTTTAATATTAAAGAACAGTTAGAAGTATATCTATGTAGAACAAAAATGTTCCGTAAGTTACGCGGCTCTTTAAATATCCCCTGTCAGTTTCTAAACGGTACACCACAGTCGGTTTCTAGGGGAACATAGTAAAAGACTGATCGCATACACAGACAAGGCAATCGAAATGAACTAACGCCCAATAGGTATTAAAGACACCTAATGTAGAGGTAATGTGATTACGGTCTTAACTCTCCAAAGCTACTAGGAAATCTACTGTAGTCTACACTTACATATGACCCTACAGTAGTTTTACAACTCTACTTATTGAACATACCTTATATATCAGGAACTCCTATATTAGTGTACTTTTTGGCTCTGATAAGTGTTTTACTAAAACTAAAGACTTATTTGAATATGTGTTACCTCTACTCTTTGTACCCTATCTGCCAGGTATGTTTGAAACCAGTCATCAGATACCCCCTTATTCCTAATGCTTCTAGCTCATTTAGTAAAATCTTATGGTCAACAGTGTCAAAAGCCTTTGAAAGATCTAAAAATATGCCTGTAACACACTCATATTTAACAGGTGTATGTAACCTCCCCACAAAAATATTGATTAATATGAATAATGTATGTAGTTCTAATTTAATGTAACCTCTGAACAAACTTGGTTCCCATTTATAATCTCCGTGCAGAAATGCATTCACATTTGATGTACCCACAAAATTCTTTTCTCATTTAATGTTAAGTTCGAAACAGAAAAATTCTTAAACCCCGAAATAAAAAAAAAAATTCAGTAACCTGGTAAATTTTAGGACGACAGCAGCGCTGCGCCACGGCCCTGTATTCTGAATAAAAAAAGCAAAAATTCTTACCTCAATAAAAACGGCGAATATATCTGCTCTTACCTAAAAAATTTTTTTGGCACAGCTCCGTGCAATGCTGGCCTATACATTTGTGATTCGTGAAAGAAATGATCATGCATTGGATAAATTCTTTAAATTGAAATGAATGCTTTTTTTAAAAAAATTACTTTATATTATAAAAATTATTATTAGGGCACTTTTTTAAAAAAATTGTATGACAGTTCACATACATTACTAGATATGCGTAAGGCTGCTTCTTTACCTTATACAATAATACTCATCCTCCAGAGTCCCGACCAGAGCAGACTGCAGACAAGCGCAGACACCCGCAGACTACAACAGACACGCGCAGACTACTGCAGACTACCGCAGACTAGCGACAAGCAATAACTAACTACATACTGCTCTCTGGTCAGAGACTCTCCTATGCCTTGCCTATTGCAGGCAGCGCATACCTCTTACATAACCCTCCACTGGGGGGGGGGGGGGGGGGGGCAAAAATTTGGCGGCGATGGTGAGTCAATTGGACTTGCCATGAGCAACATATTTTTCTTACTTAACTAAGTTTACAATCACAGAATATATACATATATATAAGTGCAGAACATAAAATAAAATATAGTGCACATGCACTGAGTACAGAACATATCAAGCAATGACAAAATGTATACGCAATGAGTACAAAACATATTAACAAATGACAAAAAGTGCACACGCACTGTAGTACGGAACATATCAGGAAATCACAAAATGTATACGCAATGAGTACAAAACATATTAACAAATGACATAAAGTGCACACGCACTGTAGTACAGAACATATCAGGAAATCACAAAATGTATACGCAATAAGTACAAATCAAATTAACAAATGACATAAAGTGCACATGCACTGTAGCTTTTTTTTTACTATTTTTACAAGAACTAGGATAGGAAAGGGAAGGATTGCATCATGGTTGTAGCACATTAGGTTGCACGCAGCTGCACTGAAAGTCCATATCTTTCTACAGAAGCACAACACCAAGTGAGACAATCTGAAGTTCCTTTCCCTGAAGTATTAATCAGTGTAGCCAAGACACTGAAATGTCGTATTAATATTCCATGTCATCATTTTGGTAGTACATTAGGTACACCAAACAGTGGGACCATAATAACATCTCCATCGCTCAAGGTGGTGGACAGCATGTCGTGTCAACACCACGTTCTTGTAAGGTACACCAACATAGAATTAGTGCTAAAACCAAATATAGTGCTCCATGATCATGAGGACAGACAGGACAAACGGATATTGTAGTAATTTCTGGTAATTAGGTCAGAAGGTGAAGGACATTAAGTCTTATGCCAGTCATCATTGATAATTACACTAGTCTATCAACTGATTTGAGTAATTCGTGGCACTCATTGCCCAGTTACTGAACATTTCTGTGCCATGTATGAAGTATTACAGAATAATGTTCATAAGTCATCTGTTTACAGAGAACATTGGCACTCATTGACCAGTTACAAACCATCAGAAGTCATCATTCAAAACAGGAGCTAATGAGTGTAGCATCAAGCTACTGGTATTCATATATATAGCATGAAAGTGACATAATACAAATTTAAAATATAAGAAACAGTGGCATTCATTGGTCAGCAAGTATTGAATATTACAAAACATTTTTCATCATTCAAGTGACATATGACATGTTTAAAAATAATTATTGGCACTCATTGGCCAGTTACAAAGCATCAGAAGTCATCAGTCAAAACAGGAGCTAATGAGTGTAGCATCAAGCTACTGGTATTCATATATATAGCATGAAAGTGACATAATATAAATTTAAAATATAAGAAACAGTGGCATTCATTGGCCAGCAAGTATTGAATATTACAAAACATTTTTCATCATTCAAGTGACATATGACATATTTAAAAATAATTATTGGCACTCATTGACCAGTTACAAAACATCAGAAGTCATCCTTCAAAACAGGAGTTAAAGAGTGTAGAGCATGCATGCATTATTACAAAATATCATTCACTATTACTCAGAACTCATCATTCAAGTGACATATGACATATTTAAAAATTTAACACTCTGTAACTATTACTCGAAGTCTGTGATTAGATAACATCATTCAGTATTACTCATAACTCTCTTAAACTGGTAGCATTATTTGGGACTGATAATACATTTTTTTTTTGTGCTAGCAATGCATTGCGTTGGGATCGATAATTAATTGCTGGGGCATAACAACATTTACTTGTGACTTATTGCTGCAAATGAAGATGGGTAACGTCATTCGTCATGAGTCAGCTGTAGCAAGGTTATGAAACAAATAGAGTATATGTGATCACATTCATGAATGACACACACAAATGAGTAAAAAAAAATGCAAGTACTAGAACAGGTTTAATGACCAACTGCTTATAGCACATTAATTTCATGAATAATTTCTCCTGCAAAAAATACAAAATGGATTATTAAGCTGAAAGAAGAAACGCATATTACGCTGAAAAGTAGTGAACTTCGAATTAACAGGTAATGAAATGTGTATTAAATATATATGTTCTCTAGCTGTCCTTTCCAAAACCTTCAGTCATCATGCGACATAAGACATACTGTCAAGACGAACTGCAACAAATACTTAAATAACTACATAGCATAAATACATAAACTTCAACATTATCCTCATCTGCAAAGAAAAACTTAAAAGTGGTGTGATTAGTGGCCATATAAAGTTTATCACTATCAACACCTGTAAACAAAAACTTCGTTATTCATATCACCATAACTCCATTATTATCATCACCTGTAAAGAAAAACTTCATTATCCATATTAGCATATTCTGCATCACTATTCATCATCATTCATTATCATCTGCAAAAAGACACTTCATCATACAACTATTCATAGTTTAGAGTTCCTTATTTCTAGCATATTTCATCACTAAAACTAAGATGTGTAGTTCTGTCTGACAGCCTGCATCAATCGCCTCGTATTCTGAAAGAAAAAATTAGTTAAGACTGCTATCATACGATGTGTATAGTATATTCTTGTTAATGCTTGTTAATTCTGATCCATTTACTCTTCGTGACGAGGTATTGCATCTTCTTTCGTTCATTCCGAAGGTGAAATTCCCATTCACAGTAATCCACTGTGGTTTGTTTAATTTATTTCTTTGACACGTTATTGCTTTCTGAAAATGATGAACAATGATTAATGTCTTGCATTTAAATCATATACCCATTAAATAAAAACTGGTTTCTAGTGATATAATTAAGCATACAGCATAGCATGACAGAAAACGTAATATGTCAAAAACATAGACGGTGTGCAGGTGCAAAAATGTACACAGAGTATCACAATGTAGCAGCAAAAAAAAATGTAAAATAGTCACGATGTTGAGATATCATAAGGCAAAATGTCAAAGTCAACTGGTGTTTGTTATATTTTAAATATTTCATAGTGCATACAAACAAAACATAAAACAATCATACATACATGAAGAATGGAAAATGTGCACGGTCTGATGTGTAACGACAAGAAATGCCTCTCTTTGTTCAGCTTGTATGTTGTGTAGTTGATAGAGGCGAGAGTTGAAGACTTTAACGGAGAAAGAATTTGATAAAATTAATATGTCACTAGATAGAATGGCATAATTGGTCATAAAATATGTAAGTTTATCTGGAAAAATGTGCACGGTCTGAGGTGTAACGACAAGAAAAGCGACCTGCTAACCTTACCTTGCCGGGCACTTGCCAAGAAAAAATACGATAATCATCAGAAAGTGTTCATGTAGATATACTTGCATAAGTGGTAATATAAAAAATCAGGAAATGGCATTACAGTGTGATAAATCATAAAGTATGTTCATTCAATAAAGGGTTTCATATTGGAGACATGGTGATTGCCTTTGGTTTTTCTGGTTCTCAGAGTTTCGACGTGTACTACATTGGGGTGAGGAATGCTGCGAATTCGATATGGACCTGTGTATAGAAGCTCAAATTTACTACATCTACTCTTTCCTCTATTAGATAAATAATGTGTGCGTACTAATATCTTCTGTCCAATGTGAAAGTCACGGCGTGTACAAACCTGTTTTTGCTGTCTTCTCCGGCGCTCTGCGGCACGTTTGATGTTGTTCAGCGTAATGTCAATTATTTCATGGTGTCGTAGTCGACGAGATGTAGGAAAGGTTACTAATTCTTTAATTTTGTTAGGTGGTTCAACATTTTTCAGTATAACAGACGGAGATAGCATAGTAGATTCATTTGGTATGGAATTAATTACATCCTGGAATGAGAGTATGTGTGTGTCCCAATCAATATGTTTTTTATGGCAGTATATTCTACACAGTTTACCAATTTCTTTCATTAATCGTTCACAAGGGTTCGAAGAAGCATGGTACCTGGATATATAGATCGGAGAAATGTTTCTTGCTCGTAACATACGTGTCCATATAGCAGATCGAAACTGTGCTCCATTGTCGGAAATTACTTTCAATACATACCCTACATGAAATAGAATATGTTTTACACATGCTTTAGAAACAGTTTTAGCAGTAGCTTTGCGTAACGGAGTGAAGGGAACAAATTTCGAAGTGAGTTCAACAGCGACAAAGATGTAGCAAAAACCTCTATTAGTTCTGGGAATTGCACCAAAAATGTCTACAGCGGCCATGTGTCTCAATTTAACAGGTACAATGGGATGTAATGGAGGAATATGTGAAGTCGTATCTGACTTAGCTTTCTGGCAGATTTTACATGACGCTAGAACTCGTCGAATACGTTTCTCCATGTTGGTGAAATAACAGTTCTGTCTCAGTATAAGAAAACATTTTCTGGCTCCGTAATGTGCGTAACTTAAATGAGTATACAAGATTAATTTGTTAAAAAGTTCGTCAGGAATGCATAATAACCAATTGTTGCTGTCAGGGTGAGAGCGGCGAAACAAAATATTATTGCGTACAGTGTAATGGTTTCTAAAGGTAACATTATTCTTATCTTGCCAAAGGTGTTTAATTTCTTTCCACACGTTGTCTTTACTCTGCTCTTGCGCTATGTCTCGTAATGACGACGAGATGAAATTCTAACATGCAACTTGTTGAATGTACATGACTCTGAAATTTGCTTTGCAGAAGTTGGTTGCGATGTCTTGCTGATTGTTGCTGAGAGAACTGGATAGTGCATCTGCTACAATATTTTGTGTACCAGGAATGTGAACAATTGTAAAATTTTAATCCTGCAAATAAAGTTTCCATCTACTTAATCTGTCGTGTGTAAATTTAGCGGAAAGTAAAAACTGTATCGCTCTATGATCTGTGTAAACGGTCGTATGTCTTCCATAAAGAAAATGCCGAAATCTCGTAAATGCCCATACAACACATAATGTTTCAAGTTCTGTAACAGAATAATTGCGTTCAGCAGGTGACAGAATGCGACTCGCAAAGGCTATGTTTTTAATTACTGTAGCGCCATCTTCTTCAATTTCCTGAAAAATGTGTACGCCTAAAGCGCTGTTAGAACTGTCGGTGGCAATGGAAAAATTTCTAGAAGATCTGGATGTGATAAAAGTGATGCATTCAACAAAGCTTCTTTCAGGTTTACAAACTTAGAATGTGCTTGGCTATCCCAGGACCAAATAGTGTTTTTACCTGTCAATTGACATAATCTAGGGGTGTCTAAAGCAGAGTAATGAATAAATTTACGAAAAAAGTTAATTAAACCCAAAAAGCTGCGTAGTTGTTTCTTCGTCGTAGGAACAGTAATGTCACGTAAAGCTTGAAGTTTTTCCGGGTCAGGCGCAATGCCCTCTGCTGAAATTACATGTCCAAGAAATTTTATAGAAGTTTTGCCAAAGTGCGATTTACTGAGATTAACTGTGAGTCCTTGTGCACGAAAAGTTCGTAACAGTTGTTCAAGAATCAGATTGTGTTCAGACCATTTAGCTTCTGCAATAAGAATTTCGTCTACATACGTTGTGATTCTGTCTTTAAGTTCTGTCGAAAGTATTGTATTCAAACCGCGAATAAATGCTGCTGAAGAAATAGTTAAACCGAACGGTAATTTACAAAATTGATAACAGTCACCAAAACAGAGAAAAGCCGTGTACTTTCTGCAGTCCGGATGGAGTTTAATTTGCCAAAATCCCGATTTCAAATCTAATGTGGAATAAATAGCAGTACCATGAAATTTCTGTAGAAGTTCTTCTAGTGTTTGAGGGCGATCCGTTTCATTAATAATAATGTCATTGATGTGACGCGAATCAAGTACGAGGCGAAGTGAACCATCCTTTTTCTTAACAATATGGAGCGGATTTACATACGGACTAACTGCCGGTTCAATAATTCCTAGGTCAAGCATAGCTTGCAATTCTTTCTTAACTTGTTCTCTGTGAATATACGGAATGGGATAATGTTTGGCTTTAAATGTGTCGTGCTGTTTAACTTGAAATTCATACATGAAACCGGACATAGTACCAGGAACGTTCTCAAAAACTGGAGCTTGCTGTAAAAGAATTTTACGTAGTTGCGTGCGTTCGTCGTCTGTATTTTCACTGCTCTGTTTAACTTTATCAGAAATCATCTGTATAACGTCATAGTCGGCTTCGTCTGGAGTATTATAGTTGTGTACGTACGGATCTGTGAACAATGTGGAATGACAGTCTATGTTACGTGATGCGGAAAAGACCTCTGTATGATTAATTGTTTGTTCTTCTGCAGATAAAGAGTGCTGAAACTCTAAAGCCAGTTGTACATTTTCATCCTTTAACATTAAATAGGAGTTTTGAAAGTCAATAATTGCGTCGTGCTGTACCAGAAAATTCGTACCTAAAATAACGTCTGTCGTCAATAAGGGAACAATCCAAAAATTTGAGTGAAATGTATGACCTGCAATACAAAATGGTAAATGCGTCTGTAATTTTACATCTACTCCTTTACTAGATACTGCTCCTTTTACTTTAGTTTTGCCTAATGGTAACGTAGGATAGGTATTCTCTTTGTTAATTCGTTGAAAGTTTCCTCATTTATGACTGACATAGGAGATCCAGAATCGATTACTGCTGAAAATTTGGATGATCCAATCTTTACTTCGATGACAGGGTGTGAAATGGTTTTTTGAATAACTGGTCTTTCCTGCAAAAGAGTGTCTCGGATGTCGTCAAAAGTAATAACATTTTAGTGAACAAGATTCTGCGTGGCAAAAGTATTGCTTGCGTTGCTGGAAGATGCAACCTGTAAAGTATCTAGTCAAATTCTATCTGACGTGCTATTATTTTCGGGAGGATGCTGTGGCATTTCAACTATTTGTACTGTTCTGTTATTTCTTCCTGACGTATTGCGTTCGGGATGATATCTACTGTCTGGTTCATTCATGATAATTTGATGTTGCGGATGATTCTGCTGCTGATAAGACCGACTGTTATTAAACGTACGCTGAAAATTGTGTACATTACTTTTACGTCTGTCATGATAGTCATTTCTATACGGTGCATTGCGATAGGAATTGAAATAGTGTGTTTTCTGTACGTAGTTATTTCCTTGTTGCTGTGCGTTACTATTTGTTGGAGCTGACGCTATACGTGTAGGCGGCGAAACATTAAAGCTTGGTTGACCTTGCACATTACATTGTTGGTTAGGTATGCTAACCGGCTGGCTTTGTTGCTGTTGATGGGAAAAACCTCTATTGTTGCCAAAATGTGGTACCTGTTGCTGATAATTTTGACTATACTTATAATTAAAATTTTGTCTGTTATTAAAACTCTGGTGGCTGTCGTTCCTGAAGCGTCTATTAGCTTTGCTATTGAAATAGCGTGACTGATCGTAATTGCTGTATCCTTGTTGACCTTGGTTATTATGTGAAAAAATTTTTGTTTATAAAGGAATAATCTGATTGCTGAACTTCCAAAAGCTGTAACAGATCTCTGAATGCCGAAATATTTTCTTTCTGCTGACCCGTTAAAAGTGATACTCTTAATGATCGTGGTAATTTAGAAATACATAATTGAATAAGTGCAGATTCACTGTATGGTTCACTTAAGTACTGGTTTTGTTGGACCATGTGTTCAAAAAATTGCGTGACAGTGGAAAAATTTGAGTGCTCATAATTCGGTAAACTAATTAATTGATCCTTGATTCCGCGTTGTGTCGTCTTCGACCAATACGCTGACAGAAAAGCATTCTGAAATTCTTCTACCGAATAGCATTATCTCGCGATCGGTCTCATACGAGTTGCCGGTTCGCCTTCCAAAAAACTGCAAATAAATTCAAGTTTATGTGTTACGGGCCAAGTCGGTGGAAAAGCAAAGCTAAATTCTTGTATCCAATCCAATGGGTGAATCTGTGTTCTGTCATTTTTAAATACTTTAAATTTTCTCACGGATAGAAAATGCTTGTAATCAAAATTATCGTCTCTGTATGTCTGAACAGGTTCAGGATTGTATGAGAATCTATTTGTCTGTGACTGTTTGGAATCTAACTCACGTACTCTCTGTAAATTACCTAAATTGTACTGGCTGTGTGAGTCTGACAAATGTTCGCAAAGTGGCGTCTGATGTGATGTGTTAAAGGCTGAAACATTTTTCATCTCTGTTACCTCTTGCTGTAAAGTTGACAATTTTCTACGTAATGTATTATTGGACGAAACTATCTCACTGATTGTCTGCTGTAAATTTTGGAATTCAGGTGTTTGGTTAAACGAAATCGGTGAAGTATCGTCTGATTTGCTGTCATTATTACTTTCAATAACGTCAATACGACTGGCCAATTCATCATATTTTTCAGTCAGTATTTTTACCTGATCATCGTTTTTAGTGTCACAAGCATTAATCTGCTTTTGTATTTTACGTGTGGTTTCGTTCAATTTTTTAAAGTCTGCTTTGATGGCATCGGGATCCTGTATTAGTTCTAATTGTTCAAGTCTGTCGGTCACTGTCTGAAAGTCTACTGTGTGTGTATCTGTTTTTGATTTAAGATCGGAAATTTTATCACGCAATTCGGTGTTCAACTGTTTGATAGTATTAATTTCGTCTGATACTGTAGCAATATTGTTATCTACGTATGTTTTCGCTTTCGTAAACAATTTACGCTTATCTTCCTGTCTCTGTGCGGTAATTGTTTCCATGACTTGTCGCTTTACTTTATTCTGTTCCTGTATAAATTTACGGTAACGCGTATCACTGTTTTGTAGGTGGTGATTAAAACGTTCGTCAATTTGGGTGTTCTGTTGGTCAAATTTCGCGTCTACTTTTGCATCCAGTGTGCGTGAAAGTTCTGCTGACATTAATTTAAACTCGTTGCGTAACTGTGTTGCGTTTTCGGAACATTGTTTAGCCACTGCACTAATTTCATCTTTAAGTAATTTAGTTGTAGCTGCATGTGTATTATTTAATTCTTGTGCCACAGATCTAATTTCTTCACTACTGTTCCTAGCACAAGCCTTAATTTCCTCGCGTAATTGTTCTTTAGTATCATGCCATTGCACGGCAACGGCTTTAATCTGTTCACTAAGCTGTCTGGAATTGTTGTCTAGTTTTTCATTAAGTTGTCTGTAATTGTTGTCTAGTTTTTCATTCGACTGCTTGGAATTGTTGTCTAGTTTTTCATTAAGATGTCTGTAATTGTTGTCTAGTTTTTCATTCGACTGTTTGGAATTGTTGTCTAGTTTTTCATTAATTTGTTTGTTCGATTGGTTAATTTGTTGTTTGAAATTTTCACTAAGTTGTTTGTGCTCGTTGTCGTTTCATTGAGTTGTAGTAATAGTCCCATAACTTGATTCATGCCAAAATTAGCTGCTGTATTTTCTGTCCTTTGTGATGGTGTATGTGCATTTGTCACGTTTCGTGTAACCATTAGTTCATCCTCTGATTCTTCAAAATGTTTGCTAATCGGATGTGCATTGTTAGTCACTACATCTGAATCAAATAAATCTGACGTATTCTGATTACACTGTTCATTTTCGTTAGGAAAATTTATCTGTTCGTTACGTAAATTTTGCAAACCGGGTGTGTCGAACTGGGCAGCATTCATTGTAATGGAACGTGCCGCGTCATCAATTGTCGTTAAATTAACAGAGGACACAATTGAATTTGTTTGCTCATCATTAGAATTAAAATCTTTACTAGTGGTCGGTACGCACTGATTGTCTACAATTAGGGGATTATCATTAAGACATTGAGTGTCGCAAGTATTATCGGTCAAATTATTCGAGTCGGCTATTTCACTCATTGCACATCGTGATGTACTGTTAACAGTTTTTCGCGGCATTTTTCACAAATCAGAATTAAGCACAAAATGAAACAAAGACAAAGCAAAAAAAATGGAACAAACAATTACAACAAAGAGCAATAAATTGCCGATGATCTGTGAAAGAAAGAGTGACAAATTAGTAAATGCGTTGCGCCATATGCAAACTACGTTTAAATAAATAAGACCAGATATATGACTACCTCTCAGAGATTCACAAAGAAATACGATCTTGGCCGGATGTCGCCAAGTGTAACCTCCCCACAAAAATATTGATTAATATGAATAATGTATGTAGTTCTAATTTAATGTAACCTCTGAACAAACTTGGTTCCCATTTATAATCTCCGTGCAGAAATGCATTCACATTTGATGTAACCACAAAATTCTTTTCTCATTTAATGTTAAGTTCGAAACAGAAAAATTCCTAAACCCCGAAATAAATAAAAAAATTCAGTAACCTGGTAAATTTTAGGACGACAGCAGCGCTGCGCCACGGCCCTGTATTCTGAATAAAAAAAGCAAAAATTCTTACCTCAATAAAAACGGCGAATATATCTGCTCCTACCTAAAAAATTTTTTTGGCACAGCTCCGTGCAATGCTGGCCTATACATTTGTGATTCGTGAAAGGAATGATCATGCATTGGATAAATTCTTTAAATTGAAATGAATGCTTTTTTTAAAAAAATTACTTTATATTATAAAAATTATTATTAGGGCATTTTTTTAAAAAAATTGGATGACAGTTCACATACATTACTATATATGCGTAAGGCTGCTTCTTTACCTTATACAATAATACTCATCCTCCAGAGTCCCGACCAGAGCAGACTGCAGACAAGCGCAGACACGCGCAGACTACTACAGACTATCGCAGACTAGCGAATAGCAACAACTAACTACATACTGCTCTCTGGTCAGAGACTCTCCTATGCCTTGCCTATTGAAGGCAGCGCATACCTCTTACAAGTATCAAGTACCACTTTTGTGAATTCTACTATGGCTGATTTCGTAATTCTGTCATTTTGTAAACCAAACTGTGATTCTCTTAAAAGGTTTTGTTTATTCAAGTAACTCATTAATCAGTCCATCGAAATTAATTCTATTATTTTTGAGAATGGTGACAGCAGGGAAATGGGCCAGTAATTCTCAATATCAGCTGCATTACCTCTCTTTAGCACTGGTGCAACTATTGCCTCATTATATACTCTGGAAATTTCCGTCATGTGAAGGATTCGTTTATTATGTTTGTCTTAGTTGCTTGTATAGTATCTATGCATTGTTTCAGCACGCACTTTGGTACTTCATCCAAGCCTTTTTTCTTGTCATCAGTCTTTTGGTTGGTTTGATGCGGCCCGCCATGAATTCCTCTCCTTTGCCAACCTCTTCATCTCAGAGTAGCACTTGCAACCTACATCCTCAATTATTTGCTGCATGTATTCCACTGTCTGTCTTCCTCTACAGTTTTTGCCCTCTACAGCTCCATCTAGTACCATGGAAGTCAGTCCCTGATGTTACAGATGTCCTGTCATCCTCTCCCTTCTTCTTGTCAGTGTTTTCTTCTGCGATTCTTCGCAGAACCTCCTCATTCCTTACCTTATCAATCCACCTAATTTTCAACATTCTCCTGTTGCACTACATGTCAAATTCTTCGATTCTCTTCTCTTCTGGTTTTCCCACAGTCAATGTTTCATTAGGATACAATGCTGTGCTACAAACTACTGACTTCTAATTTTTTAGTTTCTGTGCAGTTTTAGTGACTTCATTCTCTGTAGTTCGTCATAGCATCATGCGTAATTATTTACAGATATTATATTTATCCTTCGGAATTTTTACTGTAACTTCTCTGTAATACTTAAAAGATGTTCATTCACATAGTTTCCTCGGTGGTGCGGATCAATCATTACTTTATCCCTCTCCCTTATTAGTAGGTTGTTATGCGTTTGTTTGTCTCCCCCTGTTTCCTTCTCTTATGACTACCCAGGCTGTTTTGCTTTTATTTATTGCCTTATATATTATTTTGTCATTAAATGACTTTTTTGCAGCAATCGGCACCTTCCTATAAAACTTTTCTATCTGTGACAGAAATTTAGGAACTCTCACTCATTATGGGTCTTTTTCATGGGACTGAGGTACTTATGGGTTTCAAAGGACGTCTAAATACCTGCTCTTATCCATTTGTTTTGTGATCCACTGATAATGAAGTGAGTACTTTCGTAAACTTCTTTTCAAAATCTAACTTAAATAATATTGAGAAACTAGAGGATGTTACATTTACATTGGTTTCTCTATACACTTCATCCCATTTTTGGTTTTCTAGTTCTTCTGAAAAATCTTGTATTTTGACTTCTGATAAATGTCTTTTGCAAGCTTGCAACTTAGGGGATTTTTCCATATCCGATTTTACTGTTATTATTTGGCAGAAATGGTCTGATATCCCAAAATCTGTTACAGCTACATCACATATTTCCCGGCCGATATTTGTGAATACGTGCTCAATTATTGATGCAGTTTTGTAGTAATCCTTATCGCACTACTAACCGTAAGGGACACGCCAAAGCTCTGAAGGAGATGTATGAGGCTGGTACTAGTTTCATTTACGATATTTGTGTTTATGTCTCCACACAAAATTAGGTCGACTTTTGTACCTAAGTATTTATCCAGAAAGCCGGCCGAAGTGGCCGTGCCGTTAAAGGCGCTGCAGTCTGGAACCGCAAGACCGCTACGGTCGCAGGTTCGAATCCTGCCTCGGGCATGGATGTTTGTGATGTCCTTAGGTTAGTTAGGTTTAACTAGTTCTAAGTTCCAGGGGACTAATGACCTCAGCAGTTGAGTCCCATAGTGCTCAGAGCCATTTGAACCATTTATCCAGAAATTTTGTTAATGTATTGAAAAAGGTGTCCATACAACGCTGTGGGATCGACATACACATAAAATATTAATTGCCGTGTTAATTCAATAGCTAATATTTAAAAGAATTCATGTAAAACGTATACATTCTCTTCTGTCATTGGAGTATCCTGGTGGAGATGTCATGTTTCAGTAGCACAATGTGATATGTCATCGGTCTTTGGTTGCTTGAACTCTCCAGCAAGTTCAAAACTGTGGTTTTGCCCCCCTTCCACCGCCTCCCCCCGCATCGCGCGTTTATCCCTCTGTCCTTCTCTGGCAGACCACCCCATCTTAACCCAAGTTGAGCATTTAGTTCTATGAGCCAACGGTACAAGAACGACTGTGGGTAGCACTGCAAGATGCGTGGATTTCAATCTCCCCAGAACGATTGCAGTACCTCGTCGAATTGATACCTTATATCTAGAGTCTGAATTATATGCAACGTAAAAGCTCAAAATATGCATGCAAATATGCATGAAAAATAAGATATGTATGAAAAGCGTCGAAACATGCAAGATCAAATAATTCAAAAACATAGTAGTTAACTGCGAACGATGTATCTAGAAGTTGGATCTGTGCATAACGATTGCGAGGAAGAGCGTCGGTCACGCGAAAAATCGGGGCATTTAGAATTCTGATCTCATCATCTATTCACTTTTTGGTGGAGGCTAGGCAGGTTCCTGTTTGAGATTAGTTTTAAAAAATTGCAAATAGAAGACACACACTGTGTTTCAAATATTGTTCTCTCTTTGCTGTTGTTGTCGGTACCAAGCGAATGCGATGTGAATTAGTCGCCGCGAAACAATCGATATGCACAGGTCCAATTTCTGAGATGTATCGCACGCAGAGGGGCACCTACAAGAACTCCGTAATATTTTATTTCAAAAACAACACACAGTCAGGAATATTTTAACAAGATTAACGTTTAATTAATATTATCGGATTAAATTATCGTTTACAAATATTTTACGTTTTGTTACTATTGTAATCATAAACAATCAGATACTGTTCCAAATGTTCACTGGTATGAGTGTGTCTTCGATCATGCAAACCGTTTTTATAAGCAGAAAAGGATCGTTCTGCGCCAACTGAGGCAACTGAGCAGTATTTGAATTTGGGTGCAATGTTGGTACTTTTTTGTTTCTGGCAAAACTTCACACGTTCGATTAATAAAACTATCAATTTGGGACAAGGGTTCAAAGCCTGGGTTATTGTTTAAAATGTTTTCAAACTTTTCTTTAAGAAATGAGTAGTTCACTAGACTAATTATATTCATTAACTGAATATATTCATTCAACGCTAGACGCTGAGTTTCAAGCTTTTTAATACTCGCAGCTAAACGGGAAAAAAGAATGCTAGTCACAGCAAGGATATTTTTAATAATGGAATCATTAAACGCTTGCTTCCAAGTGTCAGAGCCTCTGCACTATCGAAGTCGTTTCCTACGTATCTGATGGCCTCGAAATGTTCATTGTAAAACAATACAGCTTCTAACCACGCACCCCAACGTGTTACCAGTGGTTCGGGAGGTAAAGGCACATTTGGTAGTTTTTCGTTGTAGGTTTTGATGCGTCTTGAATGAAATCAGTTTATTTACGTTCCCAGATGTGGATCGTACTTCTTTAGCAAGGTGATGTACTCCTTGAGCAAGCAAAAGATTCTGGAAATATTTTTCTGACACCTTCATTCACAAATCTGGGAATCGTAGAATGATTTGTCTCTTCAGGCTCTTTGCAAGCCACTAAACAAGAAGAAGAAGGCTCTTGTTTTAACGCATCAATAACTGAATTTGCAGTGTAACGACCACAAGTGTCCGTAGTTTCGTCAACTGAAATCCAAATAATGTTGTCCTGGAGTTCATTGCGTATATTTTCCAGAACATGTAGGAAAATTGACGGTATGCAATTTTTACGCCATGTTGATTCATCTGGTATCAATATTTGTGCAGGAAACCTTTGAGGATAGCATTTGGGGATATTTGAGGATAGCTTTTCTAACTTTATGAAGAGGAATACTACTTGCAATGAATGCTTCACATACATCCTTGTTAATCGAGTTTTATGATCTTTGGAGGTTAAATCCCTGCTACTACTACTTGCCGCTGTCAAAAGTTGTTATTGTGGGCCTTTCTTTTGCAAATCCTGCGACATGAAGACTTGTCTTGACATTCTTAACTATTTGCAATTTTTTTGCACGAAATATTTATCTCTCAAACTTGACAATTTAAAACATTTCCGTCACATGATAAAATCTTCTCGGGTTGCGTTGTTCTCCAGCAACGTCTCAGCAAGTTTCTTACTTGTCATCTTCAGATGAAGATGGCAAGTAAGAAACTTGCTCAAACGTTGGTGGAGATCAACGCACTGACTCGGCTGTCAACCTGAGAAGACTTTTATCATCGAGATTCGCCGTCACATTTAAATGTTGCAGGATTGTCAACTACCCGCGAAACGACATTTACTTTTTTCTGGCGGCACGATGCACAACACGTTACACAGTACACGTAACAACGCCATGTTGATTCATCTGGTATATTTTGATTTAAACAATATTTGTGCAGGAAACCTTTGAGGACAGCGTTTCTGACTTTGTGAAGAGGAATACTAATAAAAATAAAAATAAACAGAAACAGTGGACATGCGACCAACAACTTTCGTAATTTAATTTAATTGTTGGCGACGCATGCGATGTGGCAGAGGAGGGGATTGAGCCGGTTGCGGGCGGCAGACGTATTGACTCTGCCTGCCTGTTCCTGTTCAGTAATGAGTTTGCTGGCCATCAGCCTCGCCGGCCGGTGTGGCCTAGCGGTTCTAGGCGCTTCAGTCTGGAACCGCGCGACCGCTACGGTCGCAGGTTCGAATCCTGCCTCGGGCATGGATGTGTGTGATGTCCTTAGGTTAGTTAGGTTTAAGTAGTTCTAAGTTCTAGGGGACTGATGACCTCAGATGTTAAGTCCCATAGTGCTCAGAGCCATTTGAACCATCAGCCTCTCGGTTAGCGATCGCACGGAGTTGAAGGTCGTGTTGACTCTATGAGACATGACAACGCCCCGTCTAAATTTTTAAAATTTTGTAAACGTAGAGCGGAAATATGCATCATCACTACTTGTTAGATAAAATATGCGATAACCGGTGAAAAGTAGTCAAATACGAAAATACATATGCGACATGCAAATGCATATAATCCGATCTCTAGTAACACCACATTCAGTGCCTGCCAATGGTCTTCGACCACTCACATGTCAGTATAATACTTAAGCAACGCTGGTCCTGGCGGAGATTCGAGCCCTCCCTCGGGCATGGATGTGTGTGTTTGTCCTTAGGATAATTTAGGTTAAGTAGTGTGTAAGCTTAGGGACTGCTGACCTTAGCAGTTAAGTCCCATAAGATTTCACACACATTTGAACATTTTTTTGAACTTAAGCAACATCGTCGGACGATGAAATAATTTTATGTCTGCTATAATGCCTACAGGTTCATGACGAATGTGTGGGCTATGTTCGCCGTGGTGTTCCTCGCTATCTACACTGCCAACCTGGCGGCCTTCATGATCACCAGAGAGGAGTTCCACGAGTTCTCCGGCATCGACGACCACAGGGTAAATATCTTCTTACGTCACGCATTGTACGTATGGATACTGGCTCGGAAACACGTAACCTCCATCTGCATATTTGTTATGCCATTAATGATATTACAATATAAAGAAGAACTCTCGTACTGATTCATTTAGTGAACAAAGCAGAAGTGAATGTTTGCGGGAAGTGTATACCATGTGCATCGGAAGAAAGGTAATGGAACTACAGGACAGTATCCAGGCGAAAACGAAAATTCCTCATGTTATAGTTACGTACTTCCTTGGGTGTGACTGTGCACTCCAAGCGCCTTGCCAATTCCAATGGAAATTTTATGAGTACGTAACTGTCTCATGTTGTGATGTTGAGCAAATCTTGTAAATGACCTCAGTTAGGGTGGTATATATTCATCAGCTCAACGTTAACACCAAGACGAAATGCTCACACATGTTGGTAAAATTTTAAAGAAACTGTACAAAATGCGTATGAAAAGTTTTGTGAATCGTCTCACAGAATAAGGGAAACGAACAAACACCTTTACGGTCGTTCAAAGTAACCACCATTAGCTACACCACACTTCTGACATCGGTCATAAAGTTGCTGGAAACTGTCAGCAAATGCTTCTTATGGATCGCTGGCAACACTGTGGTCAGCCATTGTTGAATATCCGCATCACTACAGGAGATAATACCTGCTGCTGCCACTATCATCTGGAGTCCCAATAATAATCAGTGGTGTTTATCGTCTTCCCTGCCATTCAAAAAGATTGGCTGAAAAAATCCAAGATTAAGACGATTTTGATCGTCTTTTTCAATGGCAAGGGCTTGATCCATCATTAACTTCTGCCCAACAGAGTTGGGGGAAGACGATAAACACTATGCCATCAACTGTCGCCTGGTCTCCTAATCTTATTCGTAGAATCAAATCTTACTACCTGTAATGATGATGATATCCAACAGCGCGTGACCACGTTTCTGTGAGGGAATTCACGAGAAGTGTTTCATGATAGGTACCAACAGTTTTGCAACCAATGTCAGAAATTAATTGTAGCTAATTGTGTTTACGTTCAACACAAACCTTATTTTCTGGGACAATTCATCGACATTTTCAGAAGCACCTTGTATCTCCATGAAATGGCACAGCTCACTTAGAATGAAAAATCTTATGCATTCAGTCTGTTGGCCACGATCCCAGGAGACTATCGACTACCGTCGCAGACAGGTATAGTGCAGTGAACATTGCCATTGGGGGATTGCTGCAAGTTGAAATCTGAGTGATTGTCATGGTCAGAGGCCAGTTAGTTGCCTGGAGATAGAAATCCAAGTTCAGTGGCGAAAGAAAAGTATCGAAAATGATGTATAACGTCCCGTCGAAGTCCACATCAAGGTCATTATAGACGAAATACGAATTTCATTTATTGCACATCAGCCATTTACCCGAGCTTCACTCAAGTGTGCCTCCCTCTCTGTGTTCACCTGTTCTCTCTCCCCGCCTAACCTTTAAACTCTGCATGCTCATTTCCTCTTTCCCACTTTGTCTATCTGTATCCTTTCGATCCCTCTCCTCCACCCTTCTCTCTGATCACACCTTCTTTCCCGCTACCTCTGTCCATATAATCGTGCCCTTCTTCTTTTTCCACCTGCTCACTACCCCTCTAACCCTTCCACCTGCCCCCTGCACCACCCTCTCTCCATGTATATCCCCTTCTCGCCTCCCTCAGTCCACCCTCACCTCGCCCAACTCACTCCATCTCCAGCTCCCCCTCTCCCTGTCCCTCTTCTCCCATTTCTCTGTCCAGCTCATTCTGCCCCCTCTCCACTATTAATCTCCTCGCTTGCCCCTTTCTCAGCTCATCCCTGCCCATCTGCAGGTGTATAGCCCTGCAAGGCATGCCGATGCTACCCACACAACAAGCCTCCTCCCCTCATTCTCCCTCTACCTCCTCCTCCTCCCCACAATTTCTGTTCATCTCATCCTCCTCCTCCTCCTCCTCCTCTCTCTCTGTCTAACCACTCCACCCCCTTTCTGTCCCTCTGCTCCTCCCCTTTTCTTTGTCCACATCATCCTCCTCCTCTTCTCCCCCCCACCTCTCCACGTATAGCCCCTGCAAAGCACGTTGATATACTCCCACACAATTCGCCTGTCATGCATGGCAGTCTATACACCTACACTCCAGAGACTGAAAAAAACACGTTTTCGCCCGTATTTCCAGTTGTATTGTAGCTAGGCCCCAGAGTGCAGGTACTCTTGCGGCTACTGTGTCTGTGCCAAATTTAGCTGAAATTGAACCACAGGTTTGGGAGAACAGACCTACAGACATACACTCTGCTTTATACAATTATATATAGATATTTAATACAAGCACGCAGTACCCAAATGTCATCACAATGGGAACATCCACCAATCAAAACTTCAAAGCACTGAGACTGGATAACAATTATGACCATGTCGAAAGTCGATGAATTAGTCCCCTCCCAAAATGTATCGCTTTAAAGTCAAATAACACCTATCACCAGAGGCAAAACAAAAGTTTTCAGGACAAGAACCGCTAAGGCCATAAAATAATCAGATGGTCAATAAAGGCAATAAGCGAGTTCCAAAATACATAAAGGGTAGGTATTCGATTTGTTTCTGGTTGTAAAATAAGAGCTAGTGAGTTGAACTTATCGATACCAGACGTCAGATTTGACCCCTGACATATTGATATTGTGCCGTCTTTCGTCATATGCACAAAAACATAGAACACAGCACTGGCAATGTTTATTTAGTTTTTCGTCTTACATTTTGCTGGAGGGATGGCGATGTCAGCTGATATACTATTGTTGCATAGAACAACTATTTGTCTCTTTATTTTGAAATTAATTCCAAACAGCTGTATTTGATGATGTTCATTTATTATGCTCGATTTCTAAAGTCTGATAACTTCATCACCAGGCAAACATGACACTAACACAAAATAAGTAGTCATTTATCTATCCATTAATGTGATAAATACAGGTTAGCAATACTGTGCACCTAAACTAAAACTAACTCCGTCTACAGGCCGCAAGCGACCCATCGGGACCATCCGACCGCCGTATCATCCTCAGGTGAGGATGCGGATAGGAGGGGCATGGGGTCAGCACACCGCTCTCCCGGTCGTTATGACGGTTTTCTTTGACCGGAGCCGCTACTATTCGGTCGAGTAGCTCCTCAATTGGCATCACGAGGCTGAGTGCACCCCGAAAAATGGCAACAGCACGTGGCGGCGGGATGGTGACCCATCCAAGCGCCGGCCACGCCCGACAGCGCTTAACTTCGGTGATCTCACGGGAACCGGTGTATCCACTGTGGCAAGGCCGTTGCCTTTAATACTGTGCACCTAATAATATAAAATCTTTCTAGACATCCAAGATATAAATTTTTATGTCAGATATTAAAAATGGAACAATAATAGAAATGATGGTGTCTAGATACTAAGTAATATTACAAAAAATGAAAAATGAAACCAGTGGGTGAGTGGGAGGAGTAGAGTAATAGTGGGGTTTGCACCACCAGTATTCATACTAACTTTATGCATAGAACTGCAACTCAATATGAAATGTGTTTCAGGCACTGCATCAGTTAAGATAACCTCACACCATTACTGTGGTGGTCACATCATTCCATTTCCTACAAAACGCCAGAAACGCTTTCTTGACTAGCACTTTCAACACCAACTTCTCACATTCAGTAGTACTTCTTGTCTATGGCTATCATTCACTATGAATCGCTATACTCTGTCAGCCATTATTAATCTAGTTAGTATAACTACTGGCAGTGCTAAACCCATTGTGGTGTACCTCAAGGCCCTGTCCCAACATTTCTCCTTTATATCCTATACACCACACATTCCCAGACAACCAACTTCCACAGGCCTCCTGCAATATATTGATGACACCACCACATCCTCCAATTCTTCTGTGCTTCTCTCCAATACCGCTTGAATCTCCTGGTTGAATGGTGTAATATGTGGGAACTTTAAGAAAATTCGTAGAAATACCGAGCCACATTCTTAGGTTACAACACTTGGCGTTTTCAGTGTTCAAATATCCACCTCTCCATCTACAACCTACCTATGCCTTTGATTAACACAGTAAGGTATTTAGATCTAACCCTTGACAAAAAACACATGGAAAGCAAACCTCCTTACCATATATCACAAAGCCCAAAACCGACAAAAACTACTACACCTCTCTTGGAATTTATATTCTTCCACCAATATCCTCATATATAAATCCCTCATCCACCCCAACATAACTTACACTACCTTGCCTGGAATTCCACTTCCCCTAAAATCTACAAGTTCCAAGAATTCTAGAAAGAAATGCATTCCACCTCAACCTATGCATCCCTTGGCCCCGTGGGTATCTGATATCAAGTCATCCACTTCCCGCACCGTATAGTCCTTGAGCACCTTTGGATCGGTTACATTAATCACAAAACGCAGTCCTGGCACGCCATATCCCACCTACGAAACATCTGCACTGCTAAATCATGGTAGAGTTGGGTATGTACAGGGATGGTATGCATTGTTGCCATATTTCGCCCCTCCTCTGTGATGCCATTGATGATGTCATGCAATGTTGCTGGCTTCCCTTCCCCCTACCCCATTCCTCTGACAAGCCCAATTGCATTTTGTATCAAATAGAGGGAAACTCAAAAAAAAGGTGGGAAATTCTAAATAACCCAGCTTTTCTACAGGTTTTCCCTTCACCACTCTGAGGTCACCACTTGTAAGCGTAAAACAGCGGGAAATTCAAAAATGCAAGATGGATAATTGTCCTGTTGAAATGAAACTCAAAAATCCGAGATGACAATGCAAGGTGTTGGCGTGGAGATACGAGGACAACCTCTGACGTCATCACCAAGATGGCTGATCTAGAGATAAGAGGAGAGTCTCAACGTTGCAGATCCAAGATGGCGACCTCAACCTGATCATGAGGTCACTTAGATTGAATATAGTGGACCGGGTGATTAGAGGACAGCCTGCATTTTGGCAGATTTCATATTTTCTAAGTTTCGAATCTTATCCTGAGAATAAAATGGTGGGAAATTCACTCCTGTGACGTACAGTTCAGAGTCCACTTGCCCCAGGTTTAAGTCCACTTGTGCTACGCTGATATTAGTAAGAAACTATGGTTATTATACTTTCATCTACCCACTTCCAACTACTTTTGAGGTTCATCCAACTACTCACTTTTAACTACATTTCAGGATCTTCAGCCAAAGACACATGTAGATTATCGTAAATACAAGACTCTTAATGTGTGTGTGTTTTGTATGGTAGGATAGGACAGAAACGTTTATTTATTTAAAAAACACCATTCTGGACTTCACTACCCACATGCCAAGCTGCACATTGAGATCACTACACCACCTGCACTGACCATCACAGAGTGACATACTGATTGTCAGAGGGTCTCACACCAACGCCTGAGCTGTTTCACCATGTCTGTAGTACGTTTTATTATTTCTTAAATAACTAGGGTGGTGTCAGCAGGACACAGCATTCATCAATGCCCTGATGAGAGTTTGTCACAGTCGCGGGTCAAACGCGTCTGACACTTACAGCAACACTACAGGCTGTGCCACACCGCAGCCTTACTCATAAAACTGCTGCCGCCAGCTGCCAGCTGAGGGCTGCCTAGACACCACTCCACTAGTGCAACGCCAGCTGATGTCGCATGATGCACCAGATACTTCCGAACCACCTACCAAGCGCAAAGTGCACCATATCGATAGGCTCACTAACATATATAGTGGTGATTGCCTGTGTTAACCTCCGCAGGCACCAGGATTACTTGGACACATGAATATGACTGTTGTTCAGCAAAAGCTGTAGGGCAGGCCATGGCGACTGCGGACAGTGCTGTCAGGCAACAACTGTGTAAAGAAGTGTTAGACTATGGTGCAGATGGTTTCCAATTTCGATCAGTTGTAGGATTTGTATTTGTCACTTACCAAGTCTTTTAAATCTGTTTGTGATTATGTGTGTAGGGTCAAACATTATAGTTAAAAGTCATAGCTTGATATCGTCTCTTTAGTCAGGGCACTTGATAAAATCGAAAAGACTGTTACCAAGTCGTAATCAGTGTTAGAGTTTGTGGTATCAATTTCCAAGCTAAATAACGAAAACTATAGGCAGACCGAACACACAGCTTCTTGGGTACACGTTACCAACTCTTCCCCACATTCACATGTATGGAACAAAAATTTCTAACACTTTAGCAAACGTTTGGCTGTTACATTATAGTATGACGGGAGTTCATTAATTAACGCAACACATATTTTTTTCTGAAAGCAGATTGGTTTTATTCCTTATTCCAATACTCCATATTGTTCCCCACTCTTTCGGCTACAAAATCCTATTTATCAACGTAACATCCGTTCAGTACCACAGCCTTACGGCACCTTGCTGGGAGGACCTGAATGCCCGCACGGTACCACCCTGCGTGGTTGGCGTCCTGCTATATTAGCAACTTCCCCATCATCCGCGTACTGCTTCCCGCGAAGTGTATCCATCACGGGGCCAAACAGATGGAAGAAGGAAGGTGCGAGATCCAGGCTGTAGGTTGGATGAGGAAGAACAGTCCACTGAAGTTTAGTCAGCTTCTCTCAGGTACGCAGACTTGTGTGAGGCCTTACATTGTCACAGAGAAGGAAAAGTTCATTTGAATTTTTGTGCTGATAAACACGCTGAAGTCGTTTCTTCAGTCTCCTGGGGGTAGCACAATACACTTCACAGTCGACCGATGTACCATGAGGAAGGACATCAAACGAAATAACCCCTTCAGAGCTGCAGATGACCGTCGCCACGACTTTACCCGTTGAGGGTGCAGCTTTGAACATTTTCTACGGAGAAGATGTAGTGTGGAGTCACTCCATGAATTGCCGGTTCGTTTCCAGTTTGAAGTGATAATGTTCGAAAAAAAAATGTCATGATCACCCGCATAACCCACAAGAAATTCTGCACAGATGGTCCATTGTTGATTTTTATGGTCTTATTCCATGAATTGCCGTTTCGTTTCCAGTTTGAAGTGATAATGTTCGACAAAAAAAATGTCATGATCACCCGCATAGCCCACAAGAAATTCTGCACAGATGGTCCATTGTTGATCTTTATGGTCTTGTGTTAGGCGGCCAGGAACCCATCAGGTAGACACTTATGAGTACCCCAACTGGTGGACGAGTGCGTCAACACTACCAACAGAGACGTCAGACTGACCAGCGAAGTGTTTCATTGTGGTCCATCGATCACCTCAAATGAAAGTGCCCGCCCATTCCAACTCTGCAGGAGTTAAAAAATGAACATCGTTGAATACTGCTGTGTGGAATTAATTTAAACAGTTATTCTACGCAATAATATTTATTTTGCTACTATGTTATGTTTTTGAATGGAGAGACAAACTGATCTGTAGTGAAGCCCAAGGTCTATCTTATATTGGAAGCTGACAGTTTGTTGTGAGTTGATGAAAAAAAACTTGATGTCATGACAATAACTATAATTCCTTTTTTGGTGCGTATTTCAGGCACCATTGATTTCGATGAGTGATTTGTGCCCGCCATTTCCATGACGTCAAGGGTAAAAACACAGATGGTATCAGCTGGTTCAATATTTTCCTTGGCAAATTTAGGCAAGCAGTGTGGTAAAACTGCTCCGTGTAGCCTTTCTATTTAGTTATTGCACTGAAAGTAAGTTTATCGATAAGACTGTTCATCAAACATCAAAAGTGCAGTCGAGCAGTCAGAACAGAAGGGTGATCTATGATGGCTAAAGGCATGAAACTTCCTGAGATATTAAAATGTAATCATTCCGTCCCTCAGCTTCAACCTAGAGCTAACTTTTCGGGAGTAATAGTCTCATCAACTCAACTAACCAAGCAAGTCTCTCAGAGGCACAAATCAGACCTGAGCTTCTAGACTATTTGCGCCCCAAAATGAGTAGTCTTGAAGCACACAATATTAGTGATTGATGAAGGATTTTGTCGGTGAAACCTACCATACAACGCAAAGAACTTCATTTATTGAATATTTGCGACAAGTTCAAGATGTGTCAGAAAATGGAAAACGTGCCTTCTACGAGCAGTGACCTTCCATTTAAGTTAGCGAGGCACGCCCTGGGCACTCTGGCGGCAGAGCTCTGAGTGCGAAATGCAAGACACTTTTTAAGGCCCGAATTACTCCGGGACAGAATTTCAGCTTGTCATATACAATCAGAACCGTGTGAACTCCACTAAAGTAAAAGCTTTCCAGCTTAGCTTCATGTTTTCACAGTAATAAAGTGCGGAGCAACACATTTAGTAATATCAATGACTGTCCACAGTATGGGAAAATTTATGGACGAAGCGTTCTACATCGAATGTCAAATGTCAAACGAAAAAAAGATTCAACAAATCAACAAATAATCTATCTCCGTTATTCACCATCAATAGCAACTTGTAGAAAGTTACTTATCTGTGCCCATTACACGATATTTTCCACCATTACTTCTAATCTGGAAATGAAAAATCATGAATTTGTCCCTTTATGCGGCAAACATTCAGTACATTGCAATTTTTTCAGACATAAACGCACAGCAACGGAACATTCTGTGATGGTGCAGTCTGCTTTCCTCAGTGACACAGATAATAGAACTGTACATACAATTACAACAGAGGATTATGTGTTCAAAGACCAGACAAACGTGTGATTTCTGAAGACGAGAAGCAGCCCTTCCAGTAGTTAATTAAAGAGGCAACAGTCTGGTTGTTTAACTGACCTGGCTTTGTAACATTAACAACATGACAGTGCTGTGCTGGTCTTTCCAACAGCTGAAAGCAATGGGAAACTAAAACCGTTATTTTTTCTGAAGACACACAGCTCTACTGCATGATAAATGGTGATGGCATCCTCTTGAGTAAAATATTCTTGAGATAAAATAGTCTCCCATTCGGAACTCCCAGCAGAGACTACTCAGGAGAATGTGATCATTAGGAAAAACGAAACTGGCAATCAACCGACCAATCGGAGTGCAGAATGTTAGGGTCCTTTAATTGGTCAAGTAGATTAGAAAATTTAAAAAGAGAAATGCATAGGTTGAAGATTGATGTAGTGGGAATTAGTAAAGTTCCGTGGCAGAATGAACCAGACTTCTGGTCAGATGAACACAGGGTTATAAATAAAAATCAAATAGGGTTAATGCTGGAGTTGGTCTATAAATGACTAAGAAAATAAGAATTGGGGTAAGCAACTACTAATAGCATAGTGAACGCATTATCGTAGCGAAGACAGACAAGAACCCAGCACCCACCACAGTAGTACAAGTTTATATGCCAACTAGCTCCGCATGTGACGAAAGAGATTGAAGAAATGTATAACGAAATAAAAGAAATTATTCAGATAGTTAAATTAGACGAAAATTTAATTTCAATGGGTTACTGGAATTCGGTAGCTGGAAGAAGAAGAGAAGGGAAAACAGTAGGTCAATATGGAATGGGGGGAAAGGAATGAAAGAGTAAGCAGTCTGGTAGAATTTTAGACAGAGTATGATGTTAATATTAGTAAAAGGAGGTCGTATATGTGAAAGAGACGTGGACACACTAGAAGGTTTCAAGTTGATTATACAGTATAACGGTAAGACAGAGATTTCAGAACCAGATTTTATATTGTAAGATATTTCCAGCGTCATATGTGCACTGTGGCCACAGATTATTGGCTATGAACTGTAGATTAAAACTAAAGAAAGTGCAAAAAGAGAGCAAATCATGAATATGGTACCTGGGTAAGTTGAAAAAACTAGAGGTTGTTGAGAGTTTCAGAGGGAGCATTAGGTAGGTATCAGAATGAATTATTTGTTACTAATCACAACTTCCACTCCCATGATTATCTCAAACATAAACACTGAATTAAATTATCAGAGTATGCTAATGCAATAGTTCCATACTTAGCAATTGTATGCAACCGCTCGCTCACAGAAAGATCAGTACCTAAAGACTGGAAAATTGCTCAAGTCACACCAATACCCAAAAATGGAAGTAGAAATAATCCGTTGAATTACAGGCCCATATCACTGACATAGATTTGAAGTAGGGTTTTGGAACATGTACTGTATTCGAACAGTATGAAGTACCTCGAAGAAAACGATTTATTGACACGTAGTCAGCACGGATTCAGAGAATACCGTTCTTGCGAAACACAACTAGCTCTTTATACTCATGAAGTAATGAGTGCTGTCGACAGGGGATGTCAAATTGATTCCATATTTTTAGATTTCCAGAAGGCTTTCGACACCATTCCTCACAAGCGTTTTCTAACCAAACTGCGTGCCTATGGAATATCGCCTCAGTTATGGGATTTGATTCGTGATTTCCTGCCAGAAAGGTCACACACGGGAAGTCATCGAGTAAAACAGTATTAATATCCGGCGTTCCCCAAGGAAGTGTTATAGGCCCTCTATTGTTCCTGATCTGTATTAACGACTTAGAAGACAATCTGAGTAGCTGTCTTAGATTGTTTGCAGATGATGCTGTCATTTACCGTTTTGTAAAGTCATCATATCACCAAAACAAATTGCAAAATTATTTAGATAAGATATCTGTATGGCGCGAAAAGTGGCAATTGACCCTGAATAAAGAAAAGTGTGAAGTTATTCACATGAGTACTAAAAGAAATCCGCTAAACTTAGATTACGCGATAAGTCACACAAATCTGAAGGCTGTAAATTCAACTAAATACTTAGGGATTACAATTACAAATACCCTAAATTGGAACGATCACATAGATAATGTTGTGGGTAGAGCCAACCAAAGACTGCGATTCACTGGCAGAACACTTAGAAGGTGCAACAGGTCTACTAGGGAGACTGCTTACACCACGCTTGTCCGCCCTATTCTGGAGTATTGCTGTGCCGTGTGGGAAGCGCATCAGGTGGGACTGACGGATGACGTAGAAAAAGTACAAAGAAGGGAAGCTCGTTTTGTATTATCGCGAAGTAGGAGATATAGTGCCACAGACATGATACGTGAATTGCAGTGGCAATCATTAAAACAATGGCGTTTTTCGTTGCGACGGTATCTTCTCGTGAAATTTCAATCACCATTTTTCTCCTCCGATTATGAAAGCATTCTGTTGGCACCCACCTACGCAGGGAGAAATGATCATCACGATAAAATAAGAGAAATCAGGACTCGCACAGAAAAATTTAAATGCTCGTTTTTCCCGCGCGCCTTTAGAGAGTGGAACGGTAGAGAGACAGCTTGATGGTGGTTCAATGAACCCTCTGCCAGGCATTTTATTGTGAATAGCAGAGTAATCACGTAGATGTAGAAGTAGATACAATGCATGGACATTTCCTGTGACAGTAGCAGCCAACAGCAACGGAAAACAAGTCTAACATCAAATTCTGTTAAATAGATACCTATCATACACTGAAACATTTCAGTCAACACAATTTACATTCTGCATGTACGAAAAAGTACTAGACACGATGCCGGCTGTAGTGTAAATGCTTGACGTCGGAGTTCCATCAGTGTAAACTTTGCAGAAACGCTCAGAACATACTGTGATATATTTTGTTTGTTACCCATCTTTTCGCCACAATGGCTTGATCCTGGAGCTTCTCCTTGCGTTATCCTTCGTTATCCTACATATTATAAAAATAAAAGGTTGAAGCTAGTGACTGTAAAGAACGAAACGAATAGGCAACGAAACGAATTGGCACGTTTAGCTAAAGTACCTGCAGAAAGTAGTAACTAACTTTCTCCTTAGGTTTCTACATACATAGGCGACACAAGTAACTATTTTTTCACAATTTACGTTATTATTTCGACAAATAACACAGCAGTAGACTTACGCTACTCACATTATTTTCATATCCACAATATGCCGAAGTGCGGAAGTCGCTGGGTTCAGGTTTACGGTGTTAGGGCATCTCCATAGATTCTAGCCTCCTTGGTTAAAAGCATCGAACATGTCCACGCCTAAATATCGTCAGCTTACGAACTGACGTATATCGCCGATTATGTGTTCCAGGAGCGGGAGTTGTAGGCCCCTGTAAATTTACCGCTATGTGGCGCTGTTGGATGATGTTTCCGGACATGTGTTCGTATCCTCAATAAGATATCCATTACAATCCCTAACTTTTTCTGTGCCATGTTGTTGGATCCTATGTACAGGATGTTTCAAAGTCTTTGCATGAAATGTGTAGGAGAGATAGACACGTCATAGAGATCAAAATGTTCGTTTATGCTGTACAGCAACACTAGGCGTCTTTTTATTGAATATGCTTGCCATGAAAAGACAATATTTCACCGAACTAGTAGTTTCTATCAACCAGATGGCAGCACCGGCATACTACCTACCCTAGTAACGTTACAGAGTGATTTTCAACAAGAAAACCTTAAGAATTAGTGTCTCTAAGCGCAGGAAGACATTTTAGAAGCTCAAGCTAGCCCCTCTCACGCGGAGCAGATGACTATATTATATGCAACACACACAATATGCGATCGCTGCACAGTGCCCTACGACCTGTCACCTCTCGGGCATAACCAATTAAAAGACGGCAAGTAAAGCCGGAAAGCGTATGCGAACATTTTGTCTCTAACAGAAGTTGTTCCCCGTGATGTGATCTATCAGCCCTAGACGTTTAATGCACTCTGAAACACTCTGACTATTCTGCCTTAACTCACGACACTTAAGTTATTTTAAATCAACGGAAATTCTGAAATGCATAAAGAACTACAGAGGTTGAAAGTCATGGCCACTGCCAGACAATATTTTGAGCTCTATTTGGAATCGAATTCATAATCTATATAATTATAATCTGACCCTCATTCAACCATCAGGTTGTAAAGTATGACAATTGTATATTTAATGAAAGTATGATTATCACGCTATTTCATAGGCACAAGAAAATAATTATGGAATGTTCATTCTCTTTGTTCTCAGCTAGCGAAACCCTTTAGCCACAAACCCATGTTCAAGTTCGGGACGATCCCATGGAGCCACACAGACTCAACACTTCACAAGTATTTCAAAGAAATGCATGCCTACATGAAGAATTTCAACCGGTCAACGGTTGCAGAGGGCATCGAGAGCGTTATAAGTGGGTAAGTAAGACTATAATGTTATCATAATCTTACTGACTGGCTGCCAGAACTGTTAATTACTAAGCACCATCATATGTTGTTTCACTGACTATTATATATTTCATGCTTATAATTAAATTCGGTATAACGTCATCTTCTCTGCTATGAGCATCAAACCAAAATATTATTAAATAGAAAATACGTTCCTGAAATACTGAAAAACTATTTATTTGACCACGAACTGGTTTTGGCATCTTAGGCTATCATCAGATGACAATAAACAAACTGAAAACCAGCAGTTAACGTAGCTCGCTTAGCAGTAACGCAGGCTGTTCCCGTGATGCTGGGATAAACTTTCACAGAGAGATCTCGTGTACAATGTCGAATAGCTGTTCTTGTATGATATTGCTGTTTGTAGAGAAGTCGTGACACCGGAACACTGTATCGAAATCCAGAAGATTGACCTTCAGTGCAAACAAATATAATGTAGTGCAGATAAATAGGTGTCGAACGTTTTTGTTTAATTGCACGAATGGCGATTAATCAGTGGAAAGGTTTGCACCAATTAAACATTGATCCGTCCTAAAATGGAACTACCACATAAAACTAGTTGTGGGAAAACCAGAGGCAATACTGAGAAGAATTCTAAGGAAATTTTATTCTTTCATAAGAGAAATGACTTACAAAACATTCGTTCGACCTATTTTTAGTACTTCTCGTTAGTCTGGGATTCTGACCATGAGGGATTAATTATGAAGATAGAGAAGAACCAAAGAAGACAAACGCTTTTTGCCACAGGTTCGCTTAGTAAGCGTGGACATGCCAACTCAAACGGCATATGCTATAAGAAGAGCGCTGTGTGTTGTGGACAGATTTATTGTTAACGTTACGAGACCTTATGTTCCAGGAAGAATCAAGTAATACGAGGGCCGTTCAGAAAGTAACCTCCGGTTGATTTAAAAAAATACTCCAAGTTAAATAAAAATATTTTAATATATACATCTTACAACTACATCTTTGCACTATTTTTCTACATAGTCTCCACAGCGATTGAGGCACTTATCGTATCTCTTCACAAGCTTTGAAATTCCTTCTGCATAAAAATCACCCGCTTGTGCCTGGAGCCAGCCTGTGACCGCATCTTTGAGCTCTTCGTCGTCATCAAACCGCTGTGACCCGAGCCATTTCTTCAAATGCATGAAGAGGTGATAATCACTTGGCGCCAGGTCTGGGCTGTAAGGTGGATGGTTGATAACGTCCCACTTGAAGGACTCAAGAAGGGCCGTTGTTCTGCGAGCAGAGTGAGGACGGGCGTTATCGTGCAAAAAAACGATACCGGAAGTCAGCATACCACGGCGTTTGTTCTGTATAGCCCGTCGTAACTTTTTTATTGTTTCACAGTACACGTCTTGATTAATGGTCGTACCACGTTCCATGAATTCAACCAACAACACCCCTTTGGCATCCCAAAACACCGTTGCCATCAGTTTTCTGGCAGAAAAATCTTGCGAGGCTTTTCTTGGTTTGGTAGGCGAATTTGAGTGTGCCCACATCTTTGATTGTTCTTTTGTCTCAGGGTTCACGTACTTAATCCAGGTTTCGTCACCGGTCACGATTCTGTTTAACAATGGTTCTCTTTCGTCCTCATAACGTGACAGAAAGTCTAATGCAGAGGCCATTCTTTGAGTTTTGTGGTGGTCGGTAAGAATTTTGGGCACCCATCGTGCACAGAACTTACGGTAACCCAATCTTGCTGTCACTATCTCGTACAAGAGAGTCTTAGAAATCTGTGGAAAACCAGTAGACAACTCCGACATTGAGGAACGTCGATTTTCACGAACTTTTGCATCAACTGTCTGAACGAGTTCGTCAGTCAACAATGATGGTCTACCACTCCTCTCTTCATCATGAACGTTTTCTCGTCCACTTTTAAATAAACGTACCCATTCACGGACAACTCCTTCACTCATAACTCTTGGTCCGTACACGGCACAAAGCTCACGATGAATAGCTGCTGCAGAATATCCTTTGGCTGTAAAAAACCTTATGACAGCACGCACTTCACATTTGGCGGGGTTTTCTATTGCAGCACACATTTCAAACTGCCACAAAAACTAAACTAGCGCAGGTACGACGTTCACTCGACCACGGCTTGATGCCGACTGACCTGTTGAGTGCGTGAACGCACAGATGGCGTCGCTACTCCCCCCACAACCCGCACTGTGACCAATCGGAGGTTACTTTCTGAACCGCCCTCGTATATTGCGAGAGAGTGCTGAAAAGTAATGACTGTAATTTTTTTATTTAAAAACTGGGAAAACTTTTTAACTATAACAAACGTTATTAACATTCTAAATCATTATTCTTCATGTCTACATCTTTGCAACCGTCCGCCGTTAGGGGGCTCCGAATTGTAGTGTATAATGTGGCGATGTGTAACGTAAAAATGTTGGTACGTGAGAAACAGAATTCTGTAATCGAGTTTCGAATTCGAAGAGTTCGTCCACACATGGGGTACCTCCCCTTCAACGTGACAATGACAGGCCACTCACGAGTGCTGCGATATCTGTAACAATCCATCGCCTTGGGTTCACTGTTATCGATCATCCTCCATACAGTCCCGAGGTGGTCCCATCCGATTTTAATCTGTTTCCAAAACTTAAATAACGCCTTCACGGACTTCACTTTGATAGTGATAAAGCGGTGCAAGCAGAGGTGAGGTTGTGGATCTGTCAACAAACTCAGACATTCCATGGTGACGGTATCAACAAACCGGTCTCTCGTTTGGAAAAATGGAAATACCGTGTGGCTAGGGCCTCCCGTCGGGTAGACCGTTCGCCTGGTGCAAGTCTTTCGAGTTGACGCCACTTTGGCGACTTGCGTGTCGATGGTGATGAAATGATGATGAGAGACACACAACACCCAGTCATCACGAGGCAGAGAAAACCCCTGGCCCCGCCGGGAATCGAACCCGGGACCCCGTGTGCGGGAAGCGAGAACGCTACCGCAAGATCACGAGCTGCGGACTCTCGTTTGGAGAAACGTGTTAGTTGCCAAGGTGACTATGTCGAGAAATAAATATCTAAATATCAGGAATACGGATGTATACTGTTAACAACGTTTGTTTTATCTGAAAAGTGTTACGAGTTCATATAAAAATTTCGGAGGCATCACTTTTCAGCACACCCTCGTAGTTCCTCAGCCATACATCCCACGAAATGTCGAAACCGATATAATTATATTACAGGCCATTGGGGACTTTACCAACAGCTCTTCTTCTCACACACCGTTCGGGAAAAAAAATGAAATGATCGTGTGGCATTGATGGCCGGGAGGCCTCATACAGGGAAGTTCGGCCGCCGAGTTGCAAGTCTTATTTCAGGTGACGCTACATTGGTCGACTTGAATGTCGTTGATGCTGAAATGATTATGATTCCCGGCCGGGAATCGAACCCGGCCCGCCGCATGGTAGACAAACACGTTATCACTCAGCTAAGCAGGCGGACACGCCGTTCGGAAACGGTACAGAGAAGACAGAAGTAGTAGTAGAACACAAGGTACCATCCGTGACAAGCTCGATGACGAATATATAAAGGGGTTCAAAAATTGTGGAAATCCCGCGAGAAATGCGTGCTTCAACATAAATGCGGATGCCAGCCAAAGTTGCAGGTTGCGCTGTTGTATATAACCACTAACGGCGTCTGTGCAACGGCCGCAATATGTTGAAAGCGGTAATCGTGGTCGTAGCAGTGTTCTGTGTAATTGTGAGTGATTATGTCAGAGTTAAGTGGCTCCGTACGTGGGCAAGTTGTTGGTGCTCTTATGGTGGATGTTTCCGTAACCAGGGTAGTTGTAGTGTTTGGTCTTTGAAGAGACACAGTATCGAAGATTTATACCACGTACAAGGAAAGCAGAGAAACATTATCCACTAAGTCACAACGCAGACGGAAGTTGTGAGTTGAGTGAGGTTCAAATGGTTCAGATGGCTCTGAGCACTATGGAACTTAACAGCTGAGGTCATCAGTCCCCTAGAACTTAGAACTACTTAAACCTAACTAACCTAAGGACATTACACACATCCATGCCCAAGGCAGGATTCGAACCTGCGACCGTTGCGGTCTCGCGGTACCAGACTGACGCGCCTAGAACCGCACGACCACACCGGCCGGCTAGTTGAGTGAGGATGACGGACGCTCACTGAAGAGGAATGCCGCGGAAAATGTGAAGACGACAGCTTCAAAAGTCACTGCCGCACTCACGAATCCCGTCATCACCAAAACAATACCAACGGAGCTCCATAAGCAGGCAATTGTAGGGCGATCTGGAATTCCAAAACCACACATCAGTGATGCGAATGCCTATAACAGGAAAACGTAGTGCCGAAGCCATAAGATATGGGCTACGGATCAATGGAAAAAAGTAATTTGGTCATATGAATTTTGTTGTACACTGTTTCCAACTCCCGACTGGGTTTACGTCCCAAGAGTGATACAAGGTGGGTATCCGGTGATGATTTTGGCAGCCGTATTGCGGTATTCCATGGGCCACATGGGTACTCTGTAAGATAGCATTACTGCCAAGCCTTTTGGTCAGAGATTCCTTGGTACAATGTTTGTTCCCATTGGTAATGCTGTACTGTAAGATGACAGGGCCCATGTTCACACGGCTCGCATCGATCAGGACTGGCATTGTCAGCAAGAGGATGAACTGTCGCATCTCCCCTGGCAGTCACAGTCATCAGATCTCAGAATTATTGATCCTTTGTGGTCTGCTTTGGGCAGAAGGATGCCTGATCAACCAGCCGCTGTGGCCGTGCGGTTCTAGGCGCTTCAGTCTGGAACGGCGTGACCGCTACGGTCGCAGGTTCAAATCCTGCATCGGGCATGGATGTGTGTGATGTCCTTAGGTTAGTTAGGTTTAAGTAGTTCTAAGCTCTAGGGGACTGATGACCACAGCTATTAAGTCCCATAGTGCTCAGAGCCAATTGAACCATTTTTTTATGCCTGATCGCTATCCACCTCCATCATCTTCAAGTAAACTTGCCATAAGATTCCCTTGAAAACAATAAGAGACATGTATTTATCCATTCCGAGACGACTGGATGCAGTTTTGAATGCCAGTGGCTTTCCTACATGGCATTAGGATCACAGTGTGTTTTGTTTTTTGTGGTTCTGTATATTTGTCCACCCCATGTACGTAGGTTTCGCTATAAGGAAGAAAGGAAGATAGAGGTTTAATATTCCGGTGACAAAGAGATGGTTAGAGATGAAGATGTAGAAATGGCAGTGAAGGTCAAAAGCATCAGAATATACGAGTAGAAACTGACGTCTTCTGGCTTAACACCACAGCTACGAGCAATCCAAAGAACACAGTTTCCACTAATTCGTTGTTAAAATAAATGTTATGTTAAGCACTGTTGGCCGGTTTCGAGGGTGTGCTCGTTTTCAAGTGCACAAATAGATGCTGACACTTCATCTGACGCCAAGCTTTTCGTGACTGAGAATAGCATGCTTTTCTACTCTACATTTTCGTGGATGGTGCGACCACAGCCATTTCTGCACTTGCAAAATAAGCACACGTCGAAACCAGTCAGTAGTGCTTCACAAATTATCCATTTGAACCAACACTCTAATGCGAATAACGCCATTCTTTGCAGCTAAACGAACCTCCGTCAGGAAATGCTCTGTTAGAGTCTAAATGTTACCATTCGGCAGCACATAGTCACAAATACTCCCAAGTTGTGACACCTTAAAAGTTAATCTTCCTTTCTGTCAATAATATACTATTATTGGATTATTCACTCAGCAGTTTTATAGATGGTATTTAATTCACGTGATCGATTTCAAAATTGTACAATTTGAACTTCATCCATGCTTGTGGCAGTCCACCTAAACCGACACATTCAAGTACACATAACGAACCAAAACGTATTAAAATCAGCAGTGCGATTCTCAGCATAAAATGTGCCAATTCTTATATACACCCTTCATGAGCGCTAAATATATAGTCTTCCGAAGCATCTTTTAGAAAACTGTGCAATCTTCTCATGTTACAGATTGCGTTGTTTTCTACGTCATGTATAAAGAGTATCTAATGACAACGCAACAGGTGGAAAAATGTAAGTAAACTATTTATTATTTCAAAAGCAATCTCCACAACTGTTAATACATTTACTCTACTGTGGGACAAGACGGTCAGTGTCCTTATGGGAAAATATTTACTACTGCCTGCGGGACCACGATTGTACACATGTGTGAACCTCTTCGTCAGAAGCAAATCGACAGCCACGGAAGTCTTCCTTCTGGGTTCCAAAAACATAAAACATGGAAGTCGCTTGGGGAAAGGATAGGGACTGTATGGAGAATGGGTAAGGCACACCAGCTCCGGGAAAATACTGACGACCTTTCTCTTTGACTGGAAGAGACTGCCGCCCCTTGACTTTCTGGAACTTAACGACACGATCAACTATTTACAGCGGTACGCGGAGGCTTTGCAAAAGTTTAAGTGTGTCATCAAGACCAAAAACCCAAGAATGTTGACGGATCGAATCATGCTGTTACAGGATAATGTTTGCCCACACGTTCCAGAGGTTGTTTCGACTACGCTGCAGAAGGTTCGATTGGGAACCCTTACTCGTCCTTCACACAGTCCTAATCTTTCCCCATGCGATTGGAGAGACATTTGTGGCCGTCGATTTGCTTCGGACGAAAAGGTGCACTCCTAGGTGCAATCATGGTTCCGCAGCCAACAGCAAACTTTTTCCATGAAGACAATGAGCCCCTTGTTTCACAGTGCATGTATTAACACTTGTGACGATTACTTTGAAATTATAAACAGTTTCCAGAATGAGATTTTCACTATGCAGCGGAGTGTGCGCTGTTATGAAACTTCCCTGGCATATCAAAACTGTGTGCTGGACCGAGACTCGAACTCGGGACCTTTGCCCTTCGTGGGCAAGTGCTCTACCAGCTCAGCTACCCAAGCACGACTCACGCCCCGTCCTCACAGCTCTACTTCCGCCAGTACCTCGTCTCCTACTTTCCAAACTTCACAGAAGCTCTTCTGCGAACCTAGCAGAATTATCACTCCTGGAAGAAAGGATATTGCGGAGACAAGGCTTAGCCACAGCCTGCGGGATGTTTCCAGAATGAGATTTTCACTCTGCAGCTGAGTGTGCGCTGTTATGAAACTTTCCTGGCAGATCAAAACTGTGTGCCGGACCGAGACTCGAACTCGGGACCTTTGCCTTTCGCGGGCAAGTGCTCTACCATCTGAGCTACCCAAGCATCGAAAGCATATCTGTCAACGTATTATTAAAGCGTTCTGTGAAGCCATTCGTCTGTGGATGGTAGGCAGTTGTCGTCCTTTGGCTGTCGTCGCAATGTGAAGTTACCGCTGACACTAGTCTCGACCGCAGAATTTTTCCATGGTCAGGGATCAACACACAGCCTATTCTTTTCTTCAACACGATGTCTTCCGCAAGGAATTTTGCATTTTCCGGAGCTTCAGCATTCGACATAGCGTAGGCAACAGCATAGTGGCAGGGGTAATCAGTGCAGACTATTAGCCATCGATTCCCGTTTGCTGGCTTCGGGAACCTACCCCAGTGGTCAATTCCACTTCAATGGAGTGGTGCCTCAGCTTATGGGATTGATACCAGATGCCCTAGGGGGTAAATGTGGTATGTGCTTCCATCGTTATCAGTCCTTACAGTGGCTCACATAGAGTCGATTAGGTGGGTAGAGGCATGGCCAGTGATATGTGCACCTGGTTCTGTCTAGAGTCTTCACGAATCCCAGGTGACCAAATGCTGGAGGGCCGTGAAAATACTTCTGGATAGCTGGCCATAGATGGACTGGGATGGCAAACTACCATTTGCACCCCACTGGATCATACTATGTTCTGTTTATTAACTGGAATTCTTCTTCCCCCAGTTCTTCCTTCTTCAAAGCTTCTGTGGATTTCAGCCGTGGTAGCTCTTCCCTATTTTTAGCAGGAATAATTAAATGCAGCGATAACTGAGATTTCATCCATACTGCTTTTTTTACGAAAGGATTCCTTGAAATGAAACTTGCGTCCTTGTGTCTACTTCCACTTTTGTATACCACTGTGATCTCGTACTCCTGGAGCCTCAGCACCAATCTCACGAGTCGGCATGACGGACCCTTCGGGTTAGCCAGCTGTCATGGAGAACAGTGGTCCGTCAAAACGGTGAATGATTTGCCAAATAAATACGGCTAGAACTTTTTGATGGCACAAGCAACTGCAAGGTACTCCGTCTCAGTTGCAGAGTATTTCATCTGTGACTTGGAGAGTACCCTGGAAGCATAAGTTATCTCCTTTTCAGTACCTTCCTGACATTTCACTAGGACAGCAACAATCCCTTAACCGCTAGCACTGGTGCAAAGAAAGTTCGGTATCGGCGTTCTCGTCATACAGTGCCAGGACTGGAGAAGACCTTAGAGTGTCCTCAAGGACACGGTAAGATCTTTCTTGCACCTTGTTTCAGGAAAATTTGGCTGTCCCTGCAGTAGTGCTTCCAAAGGATGTGCCTTGAAATAGACATCCTTTTTCACATCAAGAATGTTTCTGAAACGTCATTGGTAATTATTTTGTAAGACGTGCGGAAATGTGATGTGTGTGTCGTTCCTTCTTTGATAATAATAGGATTCTAATCGAGAACAAAAAGAAACAGAAAAGAGAACAGAAAATTGATTATTTCTCCGACGAATTATAAAGAAATCAATTCTCAGCCATCTGACTGCGAGTTTTAAGGTATCCTCTTGTAAGGTCTCCTAACAACTGTTCTGCAATGCTTCTGCACGCAACAGACAACTTACCTCATCTTTACGCTGCAACTGTGTGATCAGCAGCATGCTAAAAAATTTCAAAAAACAATACTGCGATCCATGCAGAGCGCAATGCATGGACTAATTGCAACAATTACTGCCATACTTTTATACATAGAAACCGAATCATCAGGAGGGGTTGGTCAACTAACCTTAAATGATGTAAAGAAAAATTAAAGAAACCAATAAAAACTTCTAATTTAGTATATTCAGAAAATTGATGATTTAAATGCTGACAAACTTTACAAAGACATTTAATTATTCCACAGTGTCTATACTCAATAAACACGTTTCTGGCCACAACAAGGATACGAACATTACTCTGAGTGTATGCATACATAAACCTGAAAAAACCTCTCCAGTGTGCAAGCAACCAACAACTTGGTGCAGCGAAGAGGCAAATTGCCAAAAAATCCTCACTTAATACCAAAATCTCTTCCGGCGCTACTAGCACGATCACGGCAGGCTGCGACGTGTCATGCCGCGGGGCTTCTCTCCACCGCACCCTGCGTCCGACCACTTCTGACTCCCCTCGACAACTGCGCGCTCGCTACTACTCGCGATAATAATATCTCAGACACAGAATTTGTGTATGCACATAACGTAATCATAAACTTTCATATCAATAAGTCGGAAAATCTGTGACTGCTCTTTTTTTTCTGGAACAGGAAGGACTCGCATCGACATTCAATAGATGCGCCAAAATTTTTGTTTCTGAGGGACGGAGAGGCACTTTTTCGGATTCAGGTAGAACCCTGCAGTTGTGAGGCATTTTAATACAGTTCTCATGCATCTTTGATATTCTTCAAACGTCTTCGAAAAAACCGACAATATCATCCACGTAATAGAGATACGTCATTCATTCAAGGTGTCGAACCAGGTAGTCTAACACATGCTCGAAGGTGGCTGAAATGTTATACAGTCTAAACGGTATAACTTTAAACTATAACCCTAAGGGTTATGAAGATAGTCTTTTCAAGGTCAGCCTCGTCAACTTTGATTTATCGATAGCCTGTCTGCAGATGCATAGTTCAGAAATGTTTTGCTCAAACAGTGTCGGGTGTCATCAATGAGCAGCAATGGACTGATTTTTTTGAGTCGTCCGTAGTCGAAGTAGAAACGCCACGTGCTGAACTTCTTCACAAGGATCATAGGAGAGGACCAAGGACTCTGAGAAGGGTTAATGATTTCATCTTGTAGCATCTTCTCTACCTGCCCTCCGATTATCCGTCGTTCAGTCTGCGACATTGTATATGAGTGCAAGCCTTTTGATGGACTATCCCCAGTGTTGAGACGGTATTTTACCAGGGGCCACTTGGTCTGTCTTTTCTCCATCCTGATTTGAAAATATCCGAAAATTGACGCGTAACGGCTTTCACTCCCTCTTCGTTGAGGCCAGATCCTGTTGGTCGTTTGATAGTAGCTTCCTCCCCTGTGTCGTCTGTAGTGGTAGCGGAGAATGGTTCTCCATCCGTGACACTTATATGCCCTTCCTGGACTGGTTCATCCGTGCCTTTGCCCACACCTTTAGGGGCGTGATGTCGCTGCTCATAACATTGGCGATCTAAATTCGTTCTTGATCAGCTACAGTGCTTATGATCGTAGCTGAATGTGCATTTCTTTTGTGAGCCTCAGTACCTATTTGCAATCGATAAAAGCTTCACAGTTTAACCGAGCATCTCGAATGATGACTGGAACTCCTCTTGATTATGACGGAGATATAACAACGCCTCCAGTGGCAAACAGCTGCCCAGAGCATTCTTTGTTATATGTGTATTTGTTGAAACAGCTTCGTCAAGCCACAGTCTGTTTGTGGTGCCTGCCAGAAATTCCATCCGAGAATAACATTATGACTATATTCCGCTAAAATGTTAAATTCGGCCGGCTGGTATGACCGAGCGGTTCTAGGCGCTACAGTCTGGAACCGCGCGACCGCTATGGTCTCAGGTTCGAATCCTGCCTCGGGCATGGATGTGTGTGATGTCCCTAGGTTAGTTAGGTTTAAGTAGGTCTAAGTTCTAGGGGACTGATGACCTCAGAAGTTAAATCCCACAGTGCTCAGAGCCATTTGAACCATTTTGTTAAATTCGAAGGACTGCGTTGTGTCATTGATAGTTATTCTTGCAATACATATCCCTATCTGCTGGACGTATTTCCCATTTGCGACTTTCAGCATGATAGCTTTCGCATCACAGAACATAGTCTTCTTTAGTCGATGACGATAAGCTAAGACATTGCAGGAAAGGAAGCCCCTGATTCGACTAGCACCTGAACATCTTCTCCGTCGATAATGAGGTCATTGAGAGTTCCTGACATCTTCGTGATGTCGCCCGTCGAGGATATGCGTATGTGGCAGCCTCATCGCCATCGGCCGTCGGCGGCTAGGCGAGCGTCTAGTACCTCTATACGACGACAGGGAACTGCTACGGCTTGTTGGGGAGCGGCCTCGTCCAGGGCTTCAGCAGTGTGTTTGGTCGCACAGGTTGACCATAATTGTCTGCAGTTGGCTGGCGTGAATAGAACTGTTCTGATGGTTGACGTCTGACGGTGTAGCATTCGTTGAAAGCTCGCCATCTTTCTCTACAGTAGCGTACAAGGGTCCAGCGCCTCCGAGGTAGAAACATACTGACATGTATGAATATATGTATGAAGACGGTATCAGTCCGAAAGAACAGATACCATCTTCATATAGTTAAGACTAATCGGCCACTGACCTCCTTCTGTGCGGATGCACACGCATTGCCCGAGCTCTTACGGGACTCGGTAAGATTGTCTGCCGCGAGTAGTGAGTGTAATGGGCGGGGGCACTACGAATGTAGTGTGTGTACATAAGTTGGGAATGTGGCTCAGACGGATAGAGCGTCTGCCATGTAAGCAGGAGATCCACGGTTCGAGTCCCAGTCGCGGCACACATTTTCAACTGTCCCCATTGATGTTTATCAACGCCTGTCGGCAGCCTAGGGTCTTGATTTAATTATCATTTCATTCTGACATATTTTCCTCTGACTTCCAAATGTCTATTCTTCTATGAGACGTTATACTTGGCGTAGGAGTTAGTTCTACCTCAGTTGGTCGAGTACTGGATTGTCATTTCATGCCTACGACATAAGTCCAAGTTGGCCAAGTCGATTTTTCATGGCGCATTCGACTGGTGACAGCTACTGGTGCTAAAGACCGGTACACCTCTGCTTCAAATCCTCTATTATCTCCTGCCGTATCAAATCGACATTCACGGCTCCTATCTCTTGCTTACTTAGTCCGACAATTCTAAGGCACAAAATGCTGTGTCTCTTCTCTCATTATTTGGAAAATGAGAGAGGTGACGGCGTAGTGGTCTTTCACAACTGCTGTAGGGACTACTTTCGGGAATCGGACGAATACTTTTCTCTTTTACATCTTTTCTGTTGCATCACCTCGATACGCTGGTACTACTTGGTGAACGCCTCGGTGGTTGTGATATCCTTTACCAGAAGAACTTCGTACGTACCTTCCACAACTCCTTTCATAAACAATCTTTTCATACTTTTAGTCCGAGTCATGTAATACTGTTTGAATAATATTTCCGCTATTTGTCTGTACAATTCTTTACTTTGTATTACCGCCTCCGGTAGCTGAATAGTCAGCGTGACGGATTGTCAATCCTCTGGGCCCGGGTTCGATTCCCGGCTCGGTCGGGGAATTTTCTCCGCTCAGGGACTGGGTGTTGTGCTGTCCTCATCATCATCCTATCATCCTCATCAACCGCAGGTCGCCGAAGTGGCGTCAAATTGAAAGACCGGCACCCGGGGAACGGCCTGCCCGACGGGGGCACCTAGCCATACCATTAAAAAAGGAAATCATGATTTCAACCTTACCCCATTATCAAGTACAACAGTGTTGCGAATAATCAGACCTTGTTAAATAAAGTCATCGTCAAAGTCAATTCAACTGGGTGTCCCAGCGTATGTGAAGCAAATAGGAAACAAACATATTGTCCAGCCATAAAACAAGTGAGCCACAGAGTGAACATCAATACAGTAGTTACATGTGCAGTGAACATGGTCGGAAAATAAATATATTGTCATGTTTTCAGACCATGTTCACTGCACATGTAACTGTGTATTGGTGTTCATTCTGTAGCTCAGTTGTTTTATGGCTGGAAAACATTTTTGTTGCCTGCCTGCCATATATGTCGGTGATTTTGTTCTTATCTACATGTTGGGACACCCCGTTCAATAGATCTTTATGATGACTTCACTTAAAAAAGTCAAATTAAATGCAACATTGTTGCACTTTATGATGGCGTAAGGTCAAATCATGACAGTAATATAAAATAAAGACGTTGTACAGTCAAATGGCGAAAATAACTTTCAAACATCCTTTCATCAACTGTGCAACGGCCTTGCCGCAGTGGCTACACCGGTTCCCGTGAGATCACCGAAGTTAAGCGCTGTCGGGCGTGGCCGGCGCTTGGATGGGTCACCATCCTGCCGCCATGTGCTGTTGCCATTTTTCGGGGTGCACTCAGCCTCGTGATGCCAATTGAGGAGCTACTCGACCGATTAGTAGCGGCTTCGGTCAAAGAATACCGTCCTAACGGTCGGGAGTGCGGTGTGCTGACCACACGCCCCTCCTTATCCGCATCCTCCTCGGAAGATGACACGGCGGCCGGACGGTCCCGGAAGGGCCACTTGTGGCCTAAAGACGGAGCTTTTTTTTTTTTTTTCATCAACTGTAAGATGTTGTCAGTTTCTGATGTGTCACAGGACAAAAACATTTTGTTTGTACAGCTATGTCGTTTCACCATGACGCTGGGGCCTGTCCTTCAATGGTTCTTCTGCTAAGCAGACTTGCCACTGATCGTCTTCAGTTCGACTTGGAACTTGTCCCAAGTACTGAGCTTCTCGTCGTTGTCAACTCATTGCTGGGCTGTGCAGTTCGAGTAAAAGTACACACATTCCAAACACACCATGGCATCCCACTTGTTGCATTCTTTCAGCCATTTTGGCGGGTCATGACCAGCATCTCTTGAGAACACTTATAGATGGTTGATACTGCTGGCTGGTAATTTATTGGTCTGCTGAATACATGGATCGTGGCAAAGATGGAATGCTTCGATTACGGTTCCTGTCCGTGTAGGTGACGGCTTTTAAGTTGCCTAATTGGAGTCATGGTGATGCAGATATTTTGAAGTACCAGTCCTCTCCACGAAACAATGTCACGCCATAAACACATTCAAGTCCAAATCCGAATGCAGAGTCGTCACATAAATACAACAACCAGCACTGAAAACACTTTTATTACAAACACCAACGTTCTACATGGAGATTTTTAATTATTTGTAGAAACATCGAATACTCCAGAATATACAAACATTACAAATATATTTCAAGAATCCTCCAGAAACGATAAATGCTAAATAACAAATAATTTCTGGTGTCGCGTTTGAGCTGGCTGCCCTACCGACGCCAGCCAGCAACACTGACTGCTGCACCATACCGCATGCAACCGAGCTTGTGGCAGTATTTTCAGAAAGGAAGGAGAAGTTTGAAATGTGAATTAAAATTCAAGGAGAAGATATAATAACTTAAAGATTTCCCAATCATATCATGATTCCGTTAGAGACGACAAAGAACATGGAAGATAAGTTGAACGGAACGAATGATGGAATAGCTTATAAGATAAGTATCGAAAGTAAAATAAGGATAATCAAGTATAGTGGAATTAAATCAAGTGATTCTGAGTCAAATGAGACGTTGTAAGTAATAAATGAGTTTTAGGATACTATTGGTCGTAAAAAAACTAACAATGGCCAAAGTAGAGAGGATGTGAAATGCAGGCCGGCAATAGGAAGAAAAGTGTTTCAACAAAAGATAATTTATTGAAAATGAATACAAAATTAAGTGTTTGGAATGTAGTCTTGTACGGAAGTAAAACATGGACAATAAACATTTCAGACAAGAAGAGAATAGAAGCTTTTGCAATATGTTTTTACAGAAGAATGTTGAAGATAAGGTGTGTACATCGGATAACTAATGAAGAGATAAGTAATCAAATTGAGAAGAAAACTTATTTATGGCGCAACTTGACTAGGAGAAGGAATAGATTAATAGGACACATACTGAGACATCAAGGAATCATCAGTTTGGTAATTTACTTATTAATCGCATCAGAAAATATACACCACGTAACCGAAACAATACACAGAAACAGTCTGAAAAGCTTGTAACTGTGTTGTACGATAGGTTTTACTGATAAATACTTGTTCAGAAGAGGATTCGACAAGTTGCGCTATTTCTGAGTTAATTAGCATTGAAGTTAGGCAATAAGACAGTTGCGCGCCCATGTCCTATCGACCCACAAGAGACTGTCGCCAAATACGTTCGTTTGATTTCCTAAAAGTGAACAATAGAGCGATACAAAAATTGGATATGGGACAGTAATAAGGATCAAACACGAACAAGGCTCAGCAGTCTCGTGTTCTGTCATCTACGCTAGGAGAACAACTGACACTAATTGTGTATCTGGTGGGCCGCTCGAATTTCGGCGCCACCAACTGACTGGCTAACTTCAATTTCAATTAACAAAGAAACGACGCGACGTATCGATTTTTTCCTAACAGTTATTTCTTTCTAGCCCGGCGGTAGATTCATAGCGGATGTCCGGGAGGTCGGATACCTGCTAGACATTACACTTTTTGGAATAGAGTTGATCTCAGATAGTTTATGATGATTCTGCAAGTCTTGTTTAGGGCAACATCAGCACGTCAGGCATGACTGTTGCTGGACTAGACAGGACAGGCAAATTCTCTTGCAAAGTAACAGAGAGCTAAGGCTGGTTTTCTCAGAATACGAGGCTGTGTCCTTCAAGTTGTTCTAGAGGATGTTATTCCTTGCTGATGCCTTTCTTTTAGTGTTGAAGCAGTGGGTTTTGTAAGTTAGAGTTCGATCAAGGGTGACGTCTAAATATTTGGGTGCAGTGCAATGTTCTAACTGAATATCTTCCCTGCTCACCTGCTATTTTCTTCTTGCTTGTGTTTTAGGTGGGGGCTGCATACTCGTGTCTCTGACGGATTGAGTTTTAAATGGTTGTCGTGGTAGCAATTATTGAGGTCTTTTAGAGTTTGGGACAGCTTCTTTTCAACATTCTCGAAACTTGTATCTTGTGCGGCTATTGCACAGATGAAACTTTTGTTCCTTCTGGAAAGGTTCGCCATTGGTGTAGATGTTAAAGAGAATAAGATCGAGGACGCTTTCTTGTGGCAGGCCATTTGTATGGTTCTTTCATTTACTTCTGTGGACTTGAAGCTCAACAAAACATCTTCCGTTCTGTAGCAGGCATACTAATGTTTGAGTTAGTTTACAATCCTTTGTTATTTCGTAGAGCTTGTTTAGCAGTAAGCTGAGGTTAATTGTGTCATATGCTGCCATCAACTTGATGAAAACTACACCCATGATTTTATTGTTTTCAAAGCCATCTTCAATATACTATGTTAGGTGCAGTAGTTGAGTGGTGCAGCTTGCTCCGTTGTAATTACTGGTTCTATTATTTTGGACAGTCTGTCTAATATCATTTGGTAATGAAGGGAAGTATGTGTGTTTGACACGATAGGGGGTGAAGGGTAGGGAGGGGGAGACGGTGGGCTAAAAACTGTAGAGAGAGACTAAGGCTTGACTCCACTATACAGGTTCAAATGGATGTTGTGCAGAGATAAAGAAACTTGCACAGGACACAGTAGCTTGAAGAGATGTATCAGACTAGTCTTCAGACTGAAGATAACAACAGCAACACAGCTCAGAGTGACTTCGGAAACCTAAGAAATCGGCTAAACCATTTAAGCTTAGTGGTAATGTTAAACCTAGAGAAAGGTGTTAAAGAGCACCGTAGCCCTATTTCTGCTCACATTCTATCCAGGATGTCACTACTCTGTGATTCCAGCGAGCTGGACGCCTTCATCTACGATGGGACGGTGCTGGACTACCTGGTTGCGCAGGACGAAGACTGCCGCCTGCTCACCGTCGGCTCCTGGTACGCCATGACGGGCTATGGCCTCGCCTTCACACGCAACTCCAAATACGTACAGATGTTCAACAAGAGGCTACTCGACTTCAGAGAAAATGGTGAGTTCTCGGTTCATCTTCCTTTATTTTCTTATGACACAATCACCAGAAGCATTTCATATTTCCGTGATCGGTTCCGGCCAGCCAGTGGCGAACAAAAGACAAGAAGCACACATTGCAAGCGCTGAAGTAACGTCCCCGTGGCGTTGTCAACCAACGCGAGCAACAGTATCGCGAAATGGCAGAACACAGTGTCACTAGACCGCGATCCTGATGCTGTGTAGTTCCGACACAATCGTCTCACAACCAGTCCACATTCAGAAGTGATTTCTAAATACGATACCCGCTGTTTAATCACTGTTACAGTACTGATGTCCCATTTATTTTGACCACCGCAGATAATTTTTTATGTACAACTAAAATAGAGAAGGTTTGAACATGGCTGTGTGGTCAGCGACCGTTTACAGAGTAAAATTAACAGCAATAGCAGCCCTCGGTCGCAAAAAAGGTCTTCTGATCCAGGTTTCGGCACTGCTACAAGTGCCTTCCTCACAAATAAAACTCTCAAATTGGCCTGAAACATAGTTACAAAATTAAAGGAAACAAAATTTTTTTAAGTGTAAGTACTAGCTAGTAATACAAAAAAGGAACAGTACTTACATGTCACGTCTTAAACTAAAAATCAAGCGATAAAGCTTTAGTCACAAAATTTGTTAAACAGATTACATGAAAAACAAGCCACTATGGGCTTCTCACATGCGTCGAGCTAAGGTAGCATCAGACTGAGGCACCCGCCGCAGGTGAACATTACACCAAGAGTGCCATCTACGTAGTAGCCGCAAATACAAACAGGCTGCTTAACGTTCAGAATGTAGACAGACGAACGAAATGAAAATCAAATATCAAGTAACGGACATCATTGAAGAAGCTTTTATTACGTAGTTGTAGCTGCTCACCAAGAATGAGACTATCATTACGAGAAAGATGTTTAAAAAATTCTAATTCTTCGAGAAAATGTAATCTACGGCCTTAAACAGCTTTGGGTGCGTGACCTGTAATCAGAAGATGGTCGGTAAAAGACGAATTCTGGGTGCTAGTGCTATTTTTTCTTAAAAGATGTTCTTTGTATCTGACTGTAAAGGCACGTCCTGTTTGTCCTATGTAGTAAGAAGAGCAAGTCTCGCAAAAAATCTTACAGATACCGGAGTTTTTCAAAGGGAAGCAGGTCGATTTTAAATTGAAACTAACAGTTTTTTCAAACTATTATTGGTTGGAAAGCCGACTTTTCAGTTGTATTCATTACTAAGAAGGCGTTGAATTTGATAGGGGATGGGTCCCAAGAAAGGAATAGAAAAGAACTTCTTCTTTCGGTTGGACTCAATGACAGAGGTGCCGAGTGTAGTAACTCTTTTAACAGTTTTCTTTTTAAGGATGTCATCAACTATGGCAGGTTCGTGCAAAATGTTCAAATGTGTGTTAAATCTTATGGGACTTAACAGCTAAGGTCACCAGTCCCTAAGCTTACGCACTACTTAACCTAAATTATCCTAAGGACAAACACACACGCCCATGCCCGAGGGAGGACTCGAACCTCCGCCGGGACCAGCCACACAGTCCATGACTGCAGCGCCATAGACCTCGCGGCTAATACCGCGCGGCGGCAGGTTCGTATTCGTTCAAATGTTCATACGTGTTTGAATTCCTATGGGACCAAATTGCTGAGGTCATCGTTCCCTATACTTACACACTACTTAAACGAACTTATGCTAAGAACAATACACACACCCATGCCCGAGGGAGGACTCGAACCTCCGGCGGGAGAGGCCGCGCAATCTGTGACATGGTGCCTAAGACCGCATGCCATTCCACGCGGCTTCGTATTCGTTATTAACTGCTATGGTTTTGATCAAATTAATTTCTTCCTCGAATGTTTCTTTCGAGAGTGGAATCCAAGTAGCTCTGTCGATAACGGAGCGGAAAAAAGCGTTTTTATGAGATTGAGGGTGCATGGAAGCAGCAGGTACGATCTGATCGGTATATGTTTCTTTACGAAAAACTTGAACGAGATTTTATTTTCTTCTACTGTGAGCGTCAAGTCAAGAAAGTTCAGTTGCCCGGGCCTCGTTTTCGAGTTCACTGGTGAAGGATATTTTCTCTTGAGGTTCATTAAAAAGACTGAAAATACGGTCAATACCATACAAAGGTCCTTTGTAGATGACTTAAGTCGACTTATAATTTTTTTGTTTTTTAAATGTTTGTATCTACTGCATTTCATGTTATACCCTTCTTTTCTGCTCGCTGAGTTATTCAGCTCCCTTTGTAGCTCTAAAATGGCGTTTTCAGCCCTTAAACTGTATTTATAAGCTATTTTGTAGACCATTTGTTACCGTGTCTGCCTGCTTAGCCGTGTGGTAACGTGCTCGCCTCCCCTGCAAGCGGGCCCGGGTTCGATTCTCGGCCGAGTTGGAGATTTTCTCCGCTCGGGGACTGGGTGTTGTGTTGTCCTCATCGTCATTTCATCCTCATCACCGGCACGCAAGCCACCCAATGTGGCGTCGACTGAAACAAGGCTTTCACTTGTGTTCATCGTAACGTAAGCGTCTGTGTACATTTTGAATGTTAAGTAACCTGTCTGTAACTGCGGCTACTAGATGGCAATCTTGGTGTAATGTTCATGTGCCTGCAATTGCTAAAGAGGTCGCCTCAGTCTGATGCTACTGTAGCTCGATGCATCTGAGCTGCCCATAGTGTCTTGCCTTCTATGTATTCTGTTTTACAAATTTTGTGACTAAAGTTTTATTGCTTGATTTTTATTTTAAGACGTGACATGTAAATATTGTTCCTTTTTTATATTACTAGCTAGTACTTACACGTAATTTCTTTTTCTCCCCTTTAATTTTGTGATTATGTTATAGGCCAATTTGAGAGTTTTATTTCTGATGAAGGCACTCACAGCAGTCGGCACTGGATCAAAAGACTCCTTTTTTGCGACCGAGGGCTACTATCATTGTTAATTTAAAATATAAAATGTATGAAGAATGTTGTTTAGCTAGCAGCGATACATTAATCAGCACGGCTGACTTTGGGGACATCCATTAATTAAGTGAACTCAAAATCGTGAGGAGATGGTCTAGCAAAATCTCACCAAATCTCATTTAAAAGGGAGGGGTACAATGAAAATTTCACGTCAACTTTTTAATTCGGAGACTATTGAAGTATCCGCCAATCTTTATGGTCTCTCCGAACTGAACTGAGTACTTTACACAAGTGTTCATACGCGGGATCCCCGATTGGAAACGAGTACCTCACAAGTGCCAGATTGCATTCAGGGGCCGGCCGCGGTGACCCAGCGGTTCTAGGCGCTTCAGTCCGGGACCGCGCGACTGCTACGGTCGTAGTTTCGAATCCTGCCTCGGGCATGGATGTGTGATGTCCTTAGGTTAGTTAGGTTTCAGTAGTTCTAAGTTCTAGGGGACTGATGACCTAAGATGTTAAGTCCCATAGTGCTCAGAGCCATTTGAACTTTTTTATTTTTTTGTATTCAGGGAGAGCGCTGCAGCACGGGTCGAAGTCACTGCGTCTGTCTGTCAGTGCTATTCTGCAGCGCGGATGAAGCCGATATTACAGTGTTCAACACGAATTTGCATAAAAACCTATACAATGCATACGTTAAGCATAATGCAGGCAAGCTGAAAGAATGTCCGAGCAAGAAGTTATCATTCGTGGAAGGAAGCTAATGTGAAGCTCACAGACAAGAATTCTCGTAGTGATCATATTATTCAACAGTTTGAAAACCTACGAAATCACACGGTTTAAAGGAAGGTACAATGTTGTCTTTCACCTGCAAAGTAGGTAAAGGTTGAATGATATTTAACGTATACTCGCATAAAGGCTGTATACATGGAAGAAGCCTGGAGATACTGACAGGTTTCAGATAGATTATATAATGGTAAGATACAGATTTAGGAACCAGGTTTTAAATTGTAAGACATTTCCAGGGGCAGATGTGGACTCTGACCACAATCTATTGGTTATGATCTGTAGATTAAAACTGAAGAAACTGCAAAAAGGTGGGAATTTAAGGAGATGGGACCTGGATAAACTGACTAAACCAGAGGTTGTACAGAGCTTCAGGGAAAGCATAAGGGAACAATTGACAGGAATGGGGGAAAGAAATACAGTAGAAGAAGAATGGGTAGCTCTGAGGGATGAAGTAGTGAAGGCAGCAGAAGATCAAGACGAGGGCTAGTAGACATCCTTGGGTAACAGAAGATATATTGAATTTAACTGATGAAAGGAGAAAATATAAAAATGCGGTAAATGAAGCAGGCAAAAATGAATACAAACGTATCAAAAATGAGATCAACAGGAAGTGCAAAATGGCTAAGCAGCGATGGCTAGAGGACAAATGTAAGGATGTAGAGGCTTATCTCACTAGGGGTAAGATAGATACTGCCTACAGGAAAATTAAAGAGACCTTTGGAGGTAAGAGAACCACTTGCATGAATATCAAGAGCTCAGATGGAAACCCAGTTCTAAGCAAAGAAGGGAAAGCAGAAAGGTGGAAGGAGTATATAGAGGGTCTATACAAGGGCGATGTACTTGAGGACAATATTATGGAAATGGAAGAGGATGTAGATGAAGATGAAATGGGAGATACGATACTGCGTGAAGAGTTTGACAGAGCACTGAAAGACCTGAGTCGAAACAAGGCCCTCGGAGTAGACAACATTCCATTAGAACTACTGATGGCCTTGGGAGCGCCAGTCCTGAAAAAAACTCTACCATCTGGTGAGCAAGATGTATGAGACAGGCGAAATACCCTCAGACTTCAAGAAGAATATAATAATTCCAATCCCAAAGAAAGCAGGTGTTGACAGATGTGAAAATTACCGAACTATCAGTTTAATAAGTCACAGCTGCAAAATACTAACGCGAATTCTTTACAGACGAATGGAAAAATTTGTAGAAGCCGACCTCGGGGAAGATCAGTTTGGATTCCGTAGTAATGTTGGAACACGTGAGGCAATACTGACCCTACGACTTATCTTAGACGCTAGATTAAGGAAGAGCAAACCTACGTTTATAGCATTTGTAGACTTAGAGAAAGCTTTTGACAATGTTGACTGGAATACTCTCTTTCAAATTCTGAAGGTGGCAGGGGTAAAATACAGGGAGCGAATGGCTATTTACAATTTGTACAGAAAACAGATGGCAGTTATAAGAGTCGAGGGACATGAAAGGGAAGCAGTGGTTGGGAAGGGAGTGAGACAGGGTTGTAGTCTCTCCCTGATGTTATTCAATCTGTATATTGAGCATGCAGTGAAGGAAAGAAAAGAAAAATTCGGAGTAGGTATTAAAATCCATGGAGAAGAAATAAAAACTTTGAGGTTCGCCGATCATATTGTAATTCTGTCAGAGACAGCAAAGGACTTGGAAGAGCAGTTGAACAGAATGGATAGTGTCTTGAAAAGAGGATACAAGATGAACATCAACAAAAGCAAAACGAGGATAATGGAATGTAGTCGAATTAAGTCGGGTGATGCTGAGGGAATTAGATTAGGAAATGAGACACTCACGGTAGTAAATGAGTTTTGCTATTTGGGGAGCAAAATAACTGATGACGGCCGAAGTAGAGAGGATATAAAATGTAGACTGGCAATGGCAAGGAAAGCGTTTCTGAAGAAGAGAAATTTGTTAACATCAGTATCGATTTAAGTATCAGGAAGTCGTTTCTGAAAGTATTTGTATGGAGTGTAGCCATGTATGGAACTGAAACATGGACAATAAATAGTTTGGACAAGAAGAGAATAGAAGCTTTTGAAATGTGGTGCTACAGAAGAATGCTGAAGATTAGATGGGTAGATCACATAACTAATGAGGAAGTATTGAATAGGATTGGGGAGAAGAGGAGTTTGTGTCACAACTTGACTAGAAGAAGGGATAGGTAGGTAGGACATGTTCTAAGGCATCAAGGGATCACCAATTTAGTATTGGTGAGCAGCGTGGAGGGTAAAAATCGTAGAGGGAGACCAAGAGATGAATACACTAAGCAGATTCAGAAGGATGTAGGTTGCGGTAGGTACCGGGAGATGAAGAAGCTTGCACAGGATAGAGTAGCATGGAGAGCTGCATCAAACCAGTCTCAGGACTGAAGACGACAACAACAACAACTACTACTCGCATAAAATACCAATAAAATGTCAACTTTTTAGGATCCCATCAAAACAATTAGTACTATTTCGTGGAGCCTTTTTGTCCTTCTGTCTGTCCATCCATCCGAATACTGTGCAAGGTTGGCACGTTTAAAATAGTTTTTTTAATCACATATTAAAAACACTGTTCGATACACTTTCTAAATTAAAATTGGTTTTATTAAATTATTTATTTCACTGTTTAAAATTGACTTTTACGTATTTTTACCTGACTACGGGTAACCCTCAAGTGAGCGGTGAGAAGGGGAGGGGTTCCCATCAAATCTCACCAAGGAGAGAGGGGTGTCCAAATTTTAAAGAAAATACCTCACGTAATTAACGGACGCCCCCTTTCATGTAACTTCGTTCATAACGAATAGCATCCTGTATATATACACTTTGTAATTTACTTCGTTTCCTCAAGACCTGCTCAACAACTTACCATTCACGTAAACATGATGATACTGAAAAAAGGACACAAAATTGACTTAGACTTTCATGTACTAGCGCATGGGATAGGTAGGTCCACCACGGGTACTGCAACTCGTACATTTGACTCTGCAGTTGACAATATACAGATGGAGACGAAGGGAGAAGTGCACACTGGTAAATCAACAAGAAAACGGCTCTGGGCACGAAGGGACTTAACATCTCATGTCATCAGTTCAAATGGTTCAAATGGCTCTGAGCACTATGGGACTCAACTGCTGAGGTCATAAGTCCCCTAGAACTTAGAACTACTTAAACCTAACTAACCTAAGGACAACACACACATCCATGCCCGAGGCAGGATTCGAACCTGCGACCGTAGCGGTCGCGCGGTTCCAGACTGTAGCGCCAGAACCGCTCGGTCATGTCATCAGTCCCCTAGAACTTAGAACTACTTAAACTTAAATAACCTAAGGACATCACACACATCCATGCACGAGGCAGGATTCGAGCCAGCGACCGTGGCAGTCGCTCGGTTCCGGACTGAAGCGCCTAGAACCGCACGGCCATCGCGGCCGGCGGTAAATCAACCAACCATCTTGAGTTGAAGGATTGTGTGACCAGAATGTACACCAACGAAGAGAAGGTAGAAATGCTGGTCGTTTATAGAGAATATAAGCAGACCAACAATTGCAATAATATGTGTTTCCATTTGTTTACTTTCAACTCCAGCAAGTGGAAGTGTTACGTTGCCCCGGTGCTTACACAGCGTGCTACTTGGGGAGAGTCAAAATCAAATTTATGTTTCGTTTTTAATAGCAATATGTTTACGTGAATAGTACTTTGTGATACGTTTTTGAACAAGTATTGAGCAGAGAAGTGTATTATCGGATAAAAAATTTAAGTACTATTTAAAAAAAGAGGTACCGCTATTCATATTTTCGTAACTAACAAAGTAACAAGAAACAATCATACTGGTTAATGTTCCATTAGTAGCTAAACAACATTTACTTGATAGCCTACTTTTTTATTTTGCTTCTAGACGAAAAGTAATCTATAATCGTTATAAACATATCGGGAACAGCAGTGATCGCAACAAACTGGTAATAAAATGTCAAACGAAACTATTTGGTTCCAGAGACGTTTTTATGTTTCAAACCTCTGTAGTCTATACGGGTTGAACATTAATAAAACAGAAAAACTGCAGGGACGAATTCTTGCCTGAAAATGGAGGAAGAAACGTCCTTCAAATGTGTGGCCCGAAATGCATCGTTGCCATGGTAGATGGTTCTGCCGAATGAATGTTCCTCTGAATGATTCACATGGCTCTAAGCACTATGGGACTTAACATCTGAGGTCATCAGTCCCCTAGACTTAGAACTACTTAAACCTAACCAACCTAAGGACATCACACACATCCATGCCCGATGCAGGATTCGAACCTGCGACCGCAGCAGTCGCGCGGTTCCGGACTGAAGCGCCTAGAACTAATCGGCCACAGCGGCCGGCGAACGTTCCTCTGAGCACGTGCCCTGTGTCCCTTGTGTGTTGCAGGCTGTGTGATTGACGCAGCATACTGTAAGCAATAGTATGGTCCAGAATTTATGTCGGGAACAAGCCGAGATGGTGTTTGTGTAAGGCCGCACAGATGTAAACGGTTGAAAGACGGGATGGCTGTACCAAAACAAGTACCCTCAAAGACACCGACCACATCATACAACTTTTCAAGCCAGTTTTGAGCGTTTGCGTCCATTTGCTTGGCCGTACACAAACACCATCTTGGCTTTTCCCGACATGAATTCCGAACCATTATGCTTCTTATAGTGCGCTGCGTCAGACACAACAACCTGAAACACCCAAGGAACACACTGCACGTGCTCAGAGGATCTATCATTCGTCAGCACCATCCACCGTGGCAATGATGCATTTCCGGACCTTTTTTCCTCCACTTCCAGTCAGTAATCCGTCCCTGCAATTTGTAGGTGTTATTAATGTTCACCCTGTATATGAGTTCGCAGCTAGTGGTCCAGTGGCTAGCGTTGCTGCCTCTAGGTCCCGAGTTCGATTCGCGGCCGCGTTGGTGATTTTCTCTGCCCGGGGACTGGGTGTTTGTGTTGTCGTCATCGTTTCAACATCATCATCATCATCATCATAATTGGTGCAAGTGGCTCGACTGGATTGTGTACAAAATAGGATTATGAAAAAATTGTCACTTTGTACGGGCGCTGATGACCGCACAGTTGAGCATCCCACAAACCAAACATCATCATCACCCTGTATATGCAGACCGAAGCGACGAATGAAAATTTGTACCAAGGCCGGGATTCGAAACCAGGTCTCCTGCTCACTGCGCATGTGCATCTATCACCACACCCCCCTGGCATAGTGGCTTTGCACAAATGCATGGACTATCCTAGTGATCTGAGCTGTAAATGGAAATTTGGATTGAGGATAGAGGCGTGTAGTTGAGTAAATCCACTGTGCCAGGGGTATAGTGGTTAGCAAATCTGCCGAGTGAGCAGGAAACCCGGGTTCGAATCCTGAGCTTGGTACAATTTGTCATTCCACTTGAGTCTGCATACATACATCGCAGTAATAAAATATTATACAGAGCAGACTTAACCGCCTTAAAAGATTTTTTTTTTCGTAAGTGGTGAGCGGCTTCGACCCAGAGTTGATCATCTGCGTACCGTACTCCAGTGGAGACGATGGCTTGGAGCAGGAACTGTGGATAGCACCCACTGAGCAGTCGACAAGTGGTACTCAGTTCCTGCTCCGTGCCGTCATCTCCACACGTAGTGACTGGAGTATAGTCTGAAGATGATCCACATTGGGCCGAAACCAGTAACCACTTATGAATAAAAGTGGTTTTATGCTATCAAGACTGTTTTTATAATATTTTATAAAAAGCCATCTGGCGATGACAAGATAATTGGGATACCCTGTACACTGAACGAAAATGTCGTCATTCCTACTTACCTGTGCGGCAGTGCTGAAACGCGAATCGTTTGCTTATGCGAGCAGTGCATTCTGACATGACTGCGTAGGCTTCCGTGACCAGAGTCATTTGAAATAAAAGTTTTTCTAAGTGTGGTACAGCGTCATAAAGTAAAAACCTGTACCGGAGAAACCAATTTTTCGGCCGCAGTGACATTGACCTTCTTCTGGGACTACTGATGTGCGTAGCTGTGAGGAGTCGCTTATAATTTGTCACTGCCGTTCACTGAACGTGACGTAACGTCATAATTTTAAAAGGTCATCGTTACGATTGGTCACTTGAAGTGGAAGGAGCGAGAACATTATTGTAATAGGTTGATACGGTGGAGGGGGTGGGGATCTGCTATTGTCCATTGCTTCTTGTACTGTTTGCTATGATTGGTGCTCATTGGCGGATGAGGCGTGGCCTCCCGTTTTTCTCCTCCTGGTCGCAGGCTGATAGGAACACGCATACGAGAGCACGAGCGCTACATTCGTCGTGCGTAAGTCTGCAGTGGCCGAACACCGACAAGTCCGCGACAAGAATATCAAGTTTAACGAAACCCGCGTACTGGTTAAGCAGCCGGCTTTGACGAATCGCAAGATCAGAGGAGCCGTAGAAGAATAAAACATCCTAACAACATGAACAGCGAGGATGGATACAAGCTTGCCCCATCCTGGCTGTCAGCCCTCAGAGAGCGACAGACCGCACCAACAACACGTGACGCGAGCGCTACCGGCGGGTAACTGCCGCCGCGCGGCATGCGTCTGCCCACGCCTCATCGTCGATGAGTGTCAGCCACAGCAAACAATGCAAGAAGCACTGGACAACAGCAGATCCCCACTCCCTGCACCGTAGCAACCAATTACACTACTGGCCATTAAAATTGCTACACCACGAAGATGTGCTACAGACGCGAAATTTAATCGAGAGGAAGAAGATACTGTGATATGCAAATGATTAGCTTTTCAGAGCATTCACACAAGGTTGGCGCCGGAGGCGACACCTACAACGTGCTGACATGAGGAAAGTTTCCAACCGATTTCTCATACTCAAACAGCAGTTGATCGGCGTTTCCTGGTGAAACGTTGTTGTGACGCCTCGTGTAAGGAGCAGAAATGCGTACCATCACGTTTCCGACTTTCATAAAGGTCGGATTGTACCCTATCGCGATTGCGGTTTATTGTATCGCAACATTGCTGCTCGCGTTGGTCGAGGTCCAATGACTGTTAGCATAATATGGAATCGGTGGGTTCCGGAGGGTAATACGGAACGCCGTACTGGATCCCAACGGCTTCTTATCACTAGCAGTCGAGATGACAGGCATCTTATCCGCATGGCTGTAACGGATCGTGCAGCCACGTCTCGATCCCTGAGTCAGCAGATGGGGACGTTTGCAAGACAACAACCATCTGCACGAACAGTTCGATGACGTTTGCAGCACATTGGACTATCAGTTCGGAGACCAGGGCTGCGGTTACCCTTGACGCTGCATCACAGACAGGAGCGCCTGCGATGGTGTATTCAATGATGAACCTGGGTGCACGAATGGTAAAACGTCATTTTTTCGGATGAATCCAGGTTCTATTTACAGCATCATGATGGTCACATCCGTGTTTGGCGACATCGCGGTGAACGCACATTGGAAGCGTGTATTCGTCGTTGCCGTACTGGCGTATCAGCTGGCGTGATGGTATGGGGTGCCATTGGTTACACGTCTCGGACACCTCTTGTTCACACTGACGGCACTTTGAACAGTGAACGTTACATTTCAGACGTCTTACGATCCGTGGCTCTAACCTTCATTCGATTCATTTATTGCGAAACCCTACATTTCAGCAGGATAATGCACGACCGCATGTTGCAGGATCTGTACGGGCCTTTCTGGGTACAGAAAATGTTCGACTGCTGCCCTGGCCAGCACATTCTCCAGATCTCTCACCAATTGAAAACTTCTGGTCAATGGTGGTCGAGGAACTGGCTCGTCACAATACGCCAGTCACTACTCTTGATGAACTGTGGTATCGTGTTGAAGCCGCATGGGCAGCTGTACCTGTACACGCCATCCAAGTTCTGTTTGACTCAATGCCCAGGCGTATCAAGGCCGGTATTACGGCCAGAGGTGGTTGTTCTGGGTACTGATTTCTCAGAATCTATGCACCCAAATTGCGTGAAAATGCAATCACATGTCAGACGCGGTATGATGCTCGGAAAACTTTTGTGCCAAATGCATTTTGACGTTTGTTTTCTGCCGCCTACACTGTGTTGCAGTTTTATGAGAGAGCAGTTCAGAAGACGGTTGTACATCGTCACGCGAGCAAGCTAATTCCTGCTCTATCCGGTCTACGTTTCGCCTTGTCGAGTAGTGTTTGTGACTGTGTGTCTGACCGTATGGTCTGCAGGGGACTTGGAGCGCCTGCGACGTTACTGGATGACGGGCACGTGCAAGCCCGGTAAGCAGGAGCACAAGTCGAGCGACCCGCTGGCGCTGGAGCAGTTCCTGTCGGCGTTCCTGCTGCTCATGTCGGGCATCCTGCTGGCCGCCGTGCTGCTGCTGCTCGAGCACCTCTACTTCAAGTACGTGCGCAAGCACCTCGCCAAGACCGACCGCGGCGGCTGCTGCGCCCTCATCAGTCTCGTGAGTACCTTCCACACGCACTTGTCTCAAACGTTATGATGAAACCTGTAATATGACATGCCAAAAATGTTTTTGTGGGTGAAGTTTGGGAAGTGTATCGTTGCTTAATATAAGAAAAATAATGATTAATATACCACGTCATAGCACGGATATCCTCCGCCAATAAAATAATACGTATCTTGTGTAATCCGGGATGCTGCTTCTTAATGCTGCCGTAGGTTCATCTTGGTGTTACTGCATCGCCACACGGGAATCATGCAATGATAGAAATAACTTTCAGTACTTCTTGCTCACAGAGAATTTTATTTCGCACGCTAGATGTTCGGCGGCGGCGAATGTACGAAGTCTGACTACATGCTGTTGAAACAAAATTCGGTCCAAGACTGACCTATGGCGGCGTACAAATCACCTGTACCGGTTCATCAAAAAGTCAGTATAAATTTGAAAACAATAAATCACGGAATAATGTAGATAGAAAGGTGCAAATTGACACACATGCTTGGAATGACGTGGGGTTTTATTGAAACCAAAAAAATACAGAAGTACAAAAAAATGTCCGACAGATGGCGCTTCAACTGATTAGAATAGCAATAATTAGCATAATAAAGTAAGACAAAGCAAAGATGAAGTTCTTTACAGGAAATGCTCAATATGTCCACCATCATTCCTCAACAATAGCTGTAGTCGAGGAATAATGTTGTGAACAGCACTGTAAAGCATGTCCGGAGTTATGGTGAGGCATTGGCGTCGGATGTTGTCTTTCAGGATCTCTAGAGATATCGGTCCATCACGATACACTTGCGACTTCAGGTAACCCCAAAGCCAATAATCGCACAGACTGAGGTCTGGGGACCTGGGAGGCCAAGCATGACGAAAGTGGCGGCTGAGCACACGATCATCATAAAACGACGCGCGCAAGAGATCTTTCACGCGTCTAGCAATATGGGGTGGAGCACCATCCTGCATAAACATCGTACGTTCCAGCAGGTTTTTATCAGCCGGGCTGAGGATGATGCGGTTCTGTAACGTATCGGCGCACCTCTCACCCGTCACGGTAGCAGTTACAAAACCAGAATCACTCATTTCCTCGAAGAAAAAAGGCCCGATAACCGTAGATGTGGTAAATCCAACCCATACCGTGCAATGGAGTTTCCACGACAGTTCTAGGATTTTCTGTAGCCCAAATTCTGCAGTTGTGGGCGTTGACGGACCCTCGGAGCGTGAAATGAGTTTCGTCGGTCTACAACACGTTACTAAACCAATCGTCATCTTCCGCCATCTTTTGAAACGCCCACACCGCAAATGCCCTCCGCTTCACTAAATCGCCAGGTAACAGTTCATGATGCCGGTGGATTTTGTAGGGATAGCATCGGAGGGTACGCCTCAGTGCCAACCAAACAGTAGTGTATGGAATGCTGATGCGACGTGTGACTGCACGAGCGCTGACTTCCCCGTGCATTGACGAACCCGCTATAGTCTCTATTTCTTCCTGAACAGTGTCAGCAGCATTACGCCTTGTGCTCGGTCGGCCACTACGGGGTCTATCGTCTAAACAACCCGTGGCTTCGAACCTCGAAATCATTCTCGCCACAGCTGCATTTGTCAACGGACCTTTACCCGTTCGAATCCCCTTCCTATGGCGATAGGATCGTAACGCCGAACTAGCACATTCCCCATTCTGATAATACAGCTTCACTAAAAGCGCCTTTTCAGGGACTGCTGGGGCATCTGATTCTCTCTCTCATTACAGCTCCGTTTATACACGATTGTCATGCACAGTCACTGATGTTTTGCTGTCCAGCGCCATCTGTCGGACATTTTGTGAACTTTTTTTGGTTCTAATAAAACCCCATGTCATTCCAGGCATGTGTGTCAATTTGTACCTCTCTATCTACATTATTCCGTGATGTATTCAGTTTTCAAATTTATACTGACTTTTTCATCACCCGGTATTTATATGGTTTTAATTAATTACTGTCATTGTTACATATTGAATTTTCGATTTATACAATTAAAATTTTTACATACATCTTCCCAAATCATGTAGAAATTTACATGAAATAAAAAAGAATAACGTCATACAAAGACAAGACATAATGTGTTTCTTTAAGACTATAAATTACATGTTTTATCACTATGACAATGTACCTCGTTAATTTGCACATACTATTTTACTGACTTAAAAGAATGTCATCCTACCATTTTCAGGTGAACAGAACAATTAGTTTTATTGAATAAAAGACCTAGGTTCAATTAATTAAATTCTGTACGAGTAAAATTTTACAATTCTATATGGTCGTAATTACAGTTCTGTTAAAACCAATTAAAACATGAGTATGCTTAATTCTGACTGAAAAACCATCGTGTCATATTTCTATTAGGGACAAAAATAGATTTTTGATTTAACAAAGCATAAAAATCGCTGTCTCTTGACGACTAGGAATATCGGAACTTTAATCGTTAATTATTCCATAATTACAATAGCAATTTTATTCCTATCGTGTGCCTGAGTTTGTATTATGTGCAAACTGTGATGGTACATTAGCTTTTAATCCAACATGTTTCCCTCATTCTACCTACTGGTGAGGCCCAACGTAAACAATGTCAAAACAATAGCTTAAATTAGTGCAAATTACTAAGTTGCTGCACAAAAAATCTTCGGTGTATTCGAATCCAGATAACCAGAAAAGACAAAGTCAAAGCAGCAGCTTAAATTGGTGTAAATTACTGATATTACATATATGCCCTCTTCGGAAGAGTAGGGACGGGACTGGAAAAGGATACAGGATCCCAAAAGGCTTTGTGGTATACACTGCCGGAAAATAAAATTGCAACACGCTTATGGACAAGCTCATTTTATCCACAATTACTGAAACACGTACTTCATAATTATAGGAGTATATGATAGCAAAAGTGAGGCGGAAAGCAAAAAGGAACCTCTTGTCGGCAAAGTCAATTGTTCAGTATCGACGAAAAACATGGTTAGCCTCAAAACCATATATTTTGTTTTTTATTTTTATTTATTTATTTATTTTGCAATTTAATGCACTTTACTTCGCCCTCTACAAGCTACGACCGAAAATAAAGCAATATCGAAATAAATAACACTCAAATTCGTCGTCAAAGCAATGACTACCGAGCCTAGAGAAAGGTACCTCTTGTCGCGTATGGAGAAATAACATGCGGCGACAAGAGGTCCCTTTTCATTAATATAATTGGCTAATATGCATAACTTTGAAAAGAAGTCTCTCCTGAATGCTAGCGGCAATTGAGGCAACTACTACTGGTTCTCTCAACAGAAGAAAGTGTACGAACTCATTAAAAGTTTAAAAAGTGGGATGCTCTGCAAAACCACCTATATCTTTGGTCACCAGATCAAAATTAAAACGCTGAAACGTCTTAATAAGGTGTGTAACACTACAGGATTGATTGCAAAAGTGGATGGACGTATAGAGAAACTGAAAAACGGCCTTCCAGCGTTATTTTTTCTAACTCCGTGGAACAAATCGGCACTAGATATTTAAAATACTACACATGTATTAAATCGTAACATAACTATTATTTGCAGCTGCACCGGCACCAGTGGACGTAACAAGGAATGACCAGCGTGATGCAGTGGACAGGGACATGCTGCAGTTGCGGCTAGCAGCAACTGAAAACATGACGTCATAGTCACGAAAGTTTTCGACTTGGCCGATGTGTATCGAGCAGAGTTAGAGAGCAAGGTGACACTGCTACGGGGACAGACGGTGGCACCTATAGCTCATATTAAATGTTTTGGTTTTATTATGTTGATTATAAGAAATTATGGTTCCGCTACCTATAATTTAAGCACTACTGCATTGGTACCCAACTGGGAGGAAATAACCCCTGACGAGTATAATCTTGTGTTAAAAATTCGACACAATAAGACAATATTACAGTTACAAACTGTGCGTTCGTCTTCAGGCAGCGTGACTGACGGCATGCAGTTACCCGGACTTTATTCATTCAGTATTTGAGAATGTGAGCACTTTCCGATTTTCAACAAGCTTTACACATAATCTCGAAACTTTTTCTTGCTGACGCTCCCACAAAACGATAAAAGGAGAAAAGTTTATCACTTGCGCTACTACATTTTCGCTGTAGAACGTAAGCATCAGACATAACATTTTCATTTATTACTTCTTTGCTACAGACTCTACTCGCAACACAATTTGCGGACAGTATCCATATGGTACAGCTGCATGTACGAGCAAAATTATATCACTGTATGACACGTAGTTCAAGAGAAATAACGTCATAAACATCGATATGTGTGAAAAACTGGCTTTTGTTTAAAACAGAGCGTAAATTAGCCAGACTATATTTATCTGGTGTTTCATAATGAGAACATTTAGCGACTTCCAACAACCTTTAAGCATAATTTCAAAACTTTTCCAAACTTTTTCTCACTTTCAACGTAAAAAGAATCTCCGTTTCTTTAAAGAATTGGGGGTGTACTGATTACCACTAGTTCACAAGGCGATAATACTGATTACGTAAGTCCCCAACAATTTTTTCCTTAAATACTGACATCTAATGTGTGACACGACGTGGTGGAGGTTACAGCATGTGAAACGAAAATATGAACATCATCTTTGCCACACAGCCCACCCGCTACACACATTTATTATTACTATTACTGTTGCTATTCTTATTGCTATCACTAGTCCTATGACTATTCATATTCCTACCAGCGGCAAAATGCTCTTATCGGACCACAAAAATGGCAAACATGCTCCTGCTTAAAAGACTCTGGCTGAAAAGTGAGATGCCAGCTGCCTCATACTGCCTTCCTCAGCACTTTTAAAAAATTTTCCTCGAAATTTTAAACAGGAGCATATTCCCCTTTTTGTGCTCCGAAAGGAGCATTTTTCCGCTGGTTCCCTTCTTTTCCCTGCCACAGCAGAGCATATCACTCATATGAAAAGAACTTTATGGGTCTGTAAAATTTTGATAGCTTACGTGAAACTGAAACAACGTAAAACTAATTTTACATCTTCAACTGGATTATACATGAACAAAAATTTTGCTTGTGCTACAGTACCACAGCATGGGGTTCCCAGAACCCTTCAGATGATAATGGAGTCACTTCGCAGCGTATGTCTCCGTGCTACGTCACTTTACAGACTCATTCCGGATTTTACGTGCGTGTTTTACCTGTACAAGTAGGGTAACTGTGAACCTCTGTATCTCAAAAACGGTTAAACATAGTAACAAAATTTTCAACGTTGCTCGATATCGGTATCTTAGTACTATATCGTAAAAATTTGAGCCATTTGTTGTGAATAGCCATCTTGGAATTCGCGTCTTTGTTTTGGCACGCAAAAATTGTTAAAAACGTTTTTAGGAGAATTTTTAACAAACAACCATAAACTGATGGTGCCTGCATAAGCCTCTTAAGTCCCACAGTAAGCGACACCAAATTCAAAAAGGAACCAACCGATTCGCTCTATTTGCCTAAGCAGGAGGAACTATCTACATACTTTGACTCCGTACTGTAGCATAGCGATACTAAGACGATCCTTGTTTTGCGTTTAGAGCTGTTCCCTTGCCTAAGGCTTATCCGACACTTTGACTCGAGGTATGAGCCCCGGAAGAATCCCGTTTTTATGCGCGGCATTTTGGGAACATATTAGAGTGGGCATGCTGTCGCTTGCGTACCGATTGCCATTGTTACTATTGTTATTGTTATTACTTTTGTAATTAGTTGCAGTGATAAGACAAAGAGAAGTCTTCCAATTTCTGCCAGTTCAGAAGTATGGAGTCAGGCAAACATGTAGGCCAAACAACAAAGCACATATTTCAGTTTGGTTGATTTTATATAGGGATGCAGGGTGTGGGTGAAGCAAGTGCCGCTTGGGAAAGGAGAGTTGCAGAGGAGGCATGTTTTGTAACAGGTGTCTATCCTCATTATCGAAAGTAAGCTCTTTTTCTGAAAAGGAGTTACAGATTATCACTTGCAACAAACATATATCCACCATTCAAAAAAGAGAAAAGGTTGTTACATACCAGTTGTCACGCTACCTAATTAGGCCATAGTTTAATACAATAACTAAATTCATTTACCTTCCTTCATTTTAAAAATGAAAGTGTTCAAAGAATATTCTTTTTCATTCTAAAGTTTAGTTAGGCATTAATACTGGTGACGGTGTGGGGATAGGGGGACGAGTGGGGTGGATGTGTTAGTAATAAATATTTGATTGCACTCAGGGGTAAAGCCTCAGAAAGGCTAGGACCAACTGGTCTACGGTCACCTCTGCAAAAAAAAGGTTAGTTGCTGTCGAGGTTTCACAGGAGTCAGATTGTCCTGTTGTCCATACACCTGGGTTGTTACACTCATTAACGTAGTCCCATCTAGGAAATATCAGGACAAAGTTTTTGAAGCGTAGAGGTTTAGGGGAGAGGGGAAAAATTCTCTGTGACATTTTGGACAGATATGGGTCTGCATACTTATTGTCCTTGCCAGCAACAACATTATATGCTTGGGTGTATGGTTTATTAATTGGGTATTTATCATTGTTACTAGGCGCCAATTATGTCTCCTGGACAAACTGCAGGGATATCATTCCCGTAACATGTCAAAAGTCATCATCATAAAGATAAATCTGATTGTAACATCGACCCTTCAATCTAGATTGACGTGTTGACTTTTGTCTATGTTACTGGCGTCCCTTAGGTGCTAGGCTGTATGAACGTGGTTGGCAATGCATTCATGTTTGCTGTTGTACATTGGCTTGCCAATGTTATGATGTCTGCACTTCAATTTTTGCGATTGTCACAGGTGGTCGTGTCCACTAACAAAAAAATTGTTTTCGGACTGTTATGTTTCCACCTACATATTTTTTGTTAGCTAACATTATGAAATACTGATACATGTCAAAAAAAACAACAATAGGCCTTACTGCACTTTTTATAAAATGGTTTAGAAATTGCCTGAAAATAGTGCAAATGTCATGGTGTTTTAATCTATCAACTGTACAGTGGGCAACCATTTACAGTCACAAGCTTATATTTATAATGTTTTGGACAGAACCAGTTATTCTTAGTTGGTAACAAATTAATTTTATATTTTGTATGAATCACTAGACTGCAATTTATTAGCCTGTACAGGAGACGACTTCAAGAAGTAAGTTACACATTATTATGACGGGCCAAGTAACTTTTACTTAATGGTGCACTACACTTTAAAGTGGAACAGATACATGACATTGTTTTCATACATAGTCACCAAGTTGTTGTAAACAAAGGTTGAAAGATCCTACCAATCGTTCAATCTCTCAACAACTGAAATCTGCTCCTTGGCCATTGTGCCAGTCAAGAATTGTTGTATGGATATCTTCATTGTTGGAAAATCTCGTTGCCCCCAGATGACGAAAAGACTGCCTGGAAATTATTGTCGCTGGTCAATGTAGACGGTCTTCTTCCCAATCGGCATCACCAGCATCTGTGGGACCCTCGTCAAATTAATGGCATTATTTCACTGTGACTGGGCACAGCATTGCAGCTGTTCCACATGCCACTAGTATTTCACTGTGAATCTATGTGAAATTGAGATGTTTTCCCCATAAGAATCATACTGCCCTGCTTACTGGAGCTTTAAAGTATTTTCCCACATGCAGTGGAATTTCAATTGCAAACTGGGATGCACCTATTATCCGTCTGTAGCAAAACTGCGTTGGCAGGTAACCCAAAACATTTACTCTCTCCTGGCAGTGCACCGCTTTTGTTGCACAGTACTCTTAGCAAGGGAGACATGTGTAACTTACTTTCTGAAATCCCTACACACCAGCTGTATTGTGCCAAAGGTATAACCTCACTAAGTCTCAGCATACCATATGTATTCCGTCCATGTGACTGATACATAAAAACTGAAATAAATGTCATTTTGCACATTACTTTCACTTCCTAGAGTATGGGCAAATCACTGACCTTCCGCGGAGCAGTCTATGAAGCTCAGGACCTGCTAAGACATCATCGCTGTTCAGATCCGCTCTGTGACACGCACCTCTGGAAGGTCAAACACGAGCTCGACTTAGCCCGTCTAAAAATCAGGCAACTGCAAAAGGAGCTGGAATCCAGAGGGATCAAACCCAGTCAAAGGTTTGTTGTCTCACTTTTTTATTTCACTCATCACACACTTTCACAGAGAATGATTCACTCTGCTGTTTATTATGAAGTTATGTAACGATTAACACAAATATTTTCAAAATAGGTGTCTATATATTCTGTGGAAGCTGAAGGTGATCATCTGCTGTGGACTTACATGTTCTTAATAATTTACATGCTTTCTCTAGACCAATAGTATCATACAGTATTGTAATTGTTCTTTACAGATATGTGCATGCTTCAGATATCTAAAATTGTTTAAAAAACCCACCTCTTTACAAACTCCCTCTAATATACATGTATGGTTGTTAGAGGAAATCAGCATATACATCTGTACAACAGGTTTAGAGCTCATTAAATTATTGCTTGTTTTCAGTTAATTTGATACCCAAAATTATGAAAGAAAACACCAGAACCAGAAAACTGTTGATCATAATTGGTAGGGTAAAAAGCACATAACAGTTTATGCTTTAAGTGATGAAGGATAATATAAAGGAAACTGAACATGAAATTTAACTACAGAACTTTACTAGTGTCGAATATTGCCATGAAAGCGAGATTCTGTAAAAAAAATTTAAAAATTAATGGGAAAGGTAAAGTATGAAATGGAGAAGTGTTAAAGGATATGATAGGAAACATCTCTGTGATAAAACCTCGGAAGAATGGGGAACAAGTTAATGACACATCTGCTTATCTATTCAAAGGAAAGTAAAATATAGGGTAAGATTTAGAGGAATGGTCAAATAATAAAATACACTAAGCAAATTAACTTGATAGCAGGTGTTTTAAATGAAAAACTAAATACAAAATATGATGAGATGGAGAATGGCATAAAACAAACTGAGAGGCTGAGAACTAAGCAAAAAATTATGTGGAATCTTTTGGCAACTTGTCCACTTAGTCTTATTTCCCAGTAAGACTTCTAACTGCCAAGTCTGAAGCTGCTATTTTAGGGATTTACTGAATGATGACAAGATAGTTTCAGTTTCATATTGCACTATTTCTACCAAAATGCTATCACTACACAAATCACCACCGGTGCAGATTTAGTATGGCCAGCTACTCATTAACAGTTTTTACAGTGCTACCTAGCTATAGCTGCTGGCCATCAGCTGGAAAAGTTACACTCATTCAAAATAAAACCAAACTTTCTTTTTCATATTGACAAGCAGTGGTAGCAGGTGCTCGTTAAAACACATTACACGTGTTTCATTATTCTCATATCTACATAGTCCATGCTGACCATTTGTAGTGCTTACCTACATTGTTACTTTTCAAATTTCAATTCATTGTTTGCATTTACATATACACACAGGTGACAATGTGTGACAAGTCCTTGGTGGGTTTTGAGAAGTGTGTGGCACAAGCTGTCTGTGCACGAATAGTGCAACTGCCATATGTTATGAACTAAGAGTCTGTTGGCTAGGAGCTGGCAGCTGATAGTGTCCCACACATATGTTATATTGGGTTCAAACCAGATGAATATGGTGGCTGATACATTGATGTGCAGTCACTGTCACACGCCTAAAACCACTTTGGCACAATTCTGGCCTTTTGGTACATACTGTTATCCTAATGGAAGCTGCTGTGGCCATTGGAGAAGACATCAAATATGAAGAAAAGGCAGGTGATCCACAATAGTGTTCACATAGCCCACAGCTTTCATAGTTCCTTTGATTAATACCACAGGTACCAAAAGCCCAGTTGAACGTCCCTGTAGCATATGACTGCCATGTTCACTGGCCTACATCTGTGGCACAGTGATTGTCTCAAGCAGCTATTTACCTGATTACAGTGGCATATCAAGCTGCATCCATCAGTCTGGTGTGTCAAGAAACATCATCTTTCTTGTCAGAAAACATGTTCCCATTGCTCTATGGCCCAATTTTGATGGTCCCATGCCCACTGCCCACTCCAGTCATAACTGATGGTGTCATTGGCTCAACGTGGGAACACACAGTGCCCGTCAAAGCACTGTACCTACCATCAGATCAACCATCTATTGGGCTACTCAAGAAGGGACACGGCTCCATACCCCAAGTTCTTTGATCAGGTGAGGACGTCCATCAATTATTTGAGATTTCATCCTCCAGCAACCACTTTCTGTAGATGCTCATAAGAGCAGCACACAAACAGCCTACCATCTTACCCATTTACAAGGTGCTCATAGACAGGTGTCAGGCCATAACAACGTGCCCTTTTTGAAACTTTCAACTCGTATTGTGACGAAATATTTTTTGTATCTTTTTTTTTTTTTTTTTTTTTTCTCAAATTGTGAGGGCAAGGCAGGCTGTTGTAGGACTTAGATCTTTGCAGCCAAATATGCTAACAAGCTGTAGGACTGAGGCAGAGGCAATTCCAAGTGGGAAGCTTGGATGGGAGTATCTAGTTCTGGAGTTTGCCCAATGATCAGGGAAAAGAAACCCAAAAATTGTGATGAGACTAATGGAGTGGAACTATTTTAATTTGTGTCTGAAACAATGTTTTCCATTTATATACTTTCCTTACTGTGTCACTTGCCCAAAACAGCACCTGACGGCACTCAATCTTGCTGTGGGCAGTGGTTGTGACGTTTTGGCTCCTCAATGTATGTACTATAGCCACAGATGATGGGCAGTAACATGCAAAATCAAATTGTCAAAAGAGTTTGAATAAGAAAATTAGTGCAAACAGCTTTTGTTCACACTTACTTGTTAGAATGACAACCACCTAAATAAAAATGCTTTCATTCTAAAACAATCATCCTTACCTGGAGAGCTGATCAGTAGTGTGTTTGAGACTCTATTAAAAAATTAGGTAGATCCACAGCTTCAGCATGCAAAACTGTCAGTTTTTTGTGAAAGTAAGACAAACGGATAATTATTCTTGAAATTTTCATATTTTTTACTGTGGACAATTCAGTGCTACGGTGAATAATGCTTATATGCACACACATAGTAAATTCTCCATTATAGGGACACAATACTTCCTTTCAACAGTAATGAGCCATCTGAGCAACTCCAGAAAAAAGATTGCAGCAGAGGGATCACAAAAATCGTGTTAAAGAGGAAAATTAGAAGGACTAACAACCTAGAAGAGCTTAAATAAGATCACAGCTCAACATGGGAAATACCCCACCTGCTCAAAAATAATAGCAGATAATACTCCATTTGAGCAGGTCTCCATTTTTAATTTTTTAGTATGTGACATAAGCTGTGATATGGACAAGAATGTAGAAAATTATATTAACAAACATCAATCAATATGTAGTATGATAAACAAAACATTCAAAAACAAAATTAAGATTTTTTAAAACCATGGCTACACCTGTACTGTTATTTGAAAGTGAGTCACAGACCCCTAAAATGTAATAAAGATAATCTACAAACAACAATAACGAGATTTCTTTGGAAAGTTGGAGATGCTACCAGGGAAGACCATATAAGAAATGAGTGTATTAGGAATCAACTAGGTATTTATAATATTGATGAAAACACTTAAGAAAGTAAAACATTGTGGAAACATCACCTAAAAGGAATGAGCATAGAGAGAATCCCACCTCAGACTACACATTACTAGCCAATAGGAAGAAAGGATGTAAGAAGACATAGAATGAGGTGGCTGTGAAAAGTGAAGATTTAACAGGTACAAGTGCCTAAACCATAAAGTGTAGAAGAAGCAGATAGTTTTAATTTTACAAAGTTAGTGATCATAGGTGAAGAAATGGTCCAAGATCACAGTGCCACTATTGATGGTGTGCATGCAGCTTACCAGAAAGCTGGTGCCTGTCAAAGAGAAGTACCTGTGGCCCAGCATCTAGGCAATCCACAAGATGCAGATCTAGTGCCAGCAATTGTACTGGCCAGGAGATATCATTACAACTAACCAGTGCAGCATCTTTGTTCTGAAGTTACATGCTATTTTCCACGCAAGGAAAGACAGGACAGTTAGAATTTACTGTCACAACAATGTAATTTTGAACAGAAAATTCCTGAGAGAAACAAATACACTAACAATCACTTCCTTTTCCCCAGTGATTTTGAAATAAAAAAGAAAAATGTATACAGATGTTCTGTATAATTCAGACAGAAATCTGAGATGGAGGTAAACACATAAGGGAAAAACATTACTAACATGTAGTTCAACTTTCATGTAGCCATTACGGCTCTTGTTGCAATAATTACACCATACTCCATTAAAGATATTTTAGTAGACTTTTTATAATGACAGATTTGTTAAAACTCTTCAGTATGTAACTATAATAAGAGTCACTTTCCTATTTCAATTTTGTAGAATAATCCACTCACATATTAGTTACAGCATTTGCCAATTTTGATGTCTTTATTTAATTTCCAGGTATTGGTACACTTTTGCTGGTGTCACACTCTTTTCAGATACTGGAAGCAGTTCACCTGTTACATTCATTTCTGAACTAACAATTTACTTGATTTTAATTGCTTGTTTGTCAGACATTATAGGAGAAAAATGTGCTAATCAAAAAATATAAGCACGTACATTATGATACAAAATAGTACTAGCATGTAGTGATACTCGGTGGTGTACATATTTTCATGCTTGAGCTTGAGTATTCAGATTTGATGACACTGGCATGTACTTGCACATGCAATGCAAGGGTACAAATAAAGTATCCAGCTTGAGGCTCATAACATTTAAGGCACTGTAAACAACATATTTTTTTATAAAGATAAATGTAATTAAATCACATATTAGTTATAATTATTGCCTATCTTCATTCCAGCACCATTTATGCTATGTTTATAGCTTTTTAAAAAATATCTTTGGATTGTGTTTTCAGATTTCTTCAAGTGCTTAATGATTTTTTTTAATGAGTAATCCTAAGAAATTTGATTGAAGATGCCAGATACTGGAACATCAGAACTATTTTGCTGTTCCATTTTTCTTTTCTAGCTAATAGGAACTATAGTGCATGTTGTAAGTTATTTATCCATAAAGTGATAATTTTATCTGTTAATGAACAATTTGTATTTCGTTAATTAACAAGTGAGTTGTATGTGCCCTAACTTCAAGGTGGAAGTAATTTCATTTAGCAACAAACTTGGAGTTTATTGTGATTGTTTATCAGTAGCCACACAGTAATAGACTGCATGCAAAATAAAATAAAAACTGCTTATAGATCTAAGTATTTTCTGTGAGCCATCCATAGTATATAAAAAGAAACTGTGATTCCTTACAAGATATGGTATTGCTTCTTCCATGGGGAAATATTTAAAAATGTATACTAAAAATGCAAAGTGTGGTTTCTTGCAGTAAATATCTTACACTTTTCTCATAATGCATAATGTTCAGAAATATAGCTGATGTCATCAATTAAACATCAGCAGTTACCTTAACTATAAGTGTCTAAAAAGATAAACTTCATGCTCCATCTTCCTGGGCATATTTTGCTTGCAGGATGACAACTTTCATCTTCACTCACAAATGAGAAATACTTCATGAGCAGCATTCCAATCTCATTACAATTTTATTTACTTTTTATTACACAGCATGTTTTGAATTGTCTCGCATCTTCAATTGTTTACATACAAGCTTACTACAATTTCATCCTACTGTTAAGTGTTCTAATAAGGTCTCCTTAAAATATAAGCTGAGTTAAACAAGAGATGGACATAAAAGTGGTGTATGAGGAAGATCCAAACTGCACAGTTTTGCACTGTTGTCATTTTCCACATTGGTTGCATATATTGGGAGCATATTAACTACTCAGCTAACTTTTACACACAATTACAGATTAATCCACACAAAACTGAAAAGGTACTCAAAATTTTCCTTAAAGCTGACAGAAACGGTTCTGAATTTTGTTTTAAATAGTTCTAGCTACTGCTATTAAATGCAAGATTTATGCATGTGTATAAAGGTCATAAATTGAGAATCTCTTCCTAGTATCTTATTAAATAATAATTACAATTATAATACAACAGGAATGCTACCCATTAAAAATAACATGTAATAATAGTTGTAATATAGTCACAGTTATGAGGAAACCAACATGAAAACAGAGTAAGAAAAATTAATCAAAGTAGTTCAGACATTTACTCCTGATTAAGCTACAGAAATTTTTCTCTAAAAAAGAGTCAATAACAAATTCTTCATAACATTTTACAAACCTAGTCTGTTACCCACATATAACTTTTCTTATGTGCCAGTTTTTTTCCACATTACAATTTAACACTGATTTGACAACTAGCAAATAGCAATACGTGCTTCTGTTAGACATAGGCCAGTAAGGATCTTATTCATGGAACCATTCATGCCTGAATCACTCAGCAAAGTACAGAAAATCTAAATCAGGATGGAGAGCACTATTGTCATCATCATTATTTTTTTTTTTTTTCATGTGCGCAGTTCATTGTTTTACCCAGAAGAATTCTTCAAATCTTAAACAAGTTGAGTTAAATCAGTGACAGACGTAAAGAGTGTGGTGTATGAGGAAGAGTGTCAATAGTCCAACTGCATAATTTCGCACTATTGTCATTTGTCATGTGAGCTACATACTTTGGTGAATCTCCAGAACTTCACTCATGTGGGCCATTCTAGGTGTCATTATTATTATTATTATTATTATTATTATTATTAGAAGTAGTAGTAGCCATAGTAGATTTCAAGGATTTTCAGAGAACAGTCGAAAGAACACATTAGGAAACTGCCACTATTAACATCCTCAGGTGAAGCATTAATTTTTCTACATGTTTTTGGTATTCACATACCAAACTATAAAATGACAGCTGTTTTAGAAATATAGTATTTTATGTACAAAAATGGAATGTTATTAAGCAAGATGAAGAAGAAGTTCCTGTTTCTCAGAAGCCAAGCAAGCTCCACACCAGAATCCTATTGAACTGTTTTCTTCTTCTTCTCACCCTGTCCACTTTTCTCTCTCTTTGTCACTTCTCTTTCATCTCTGTAAGGTGTCCCAAATCTTTAGGGTCAAAATTATACTGATGGTAGAGGATAAAGAACCTATGGCAGTAATGAATTTCATGTGGAATGAGGTCTTGAATGGCAAATGTGTGTCAGCCATATATGTAAGCCACATATGTTTAATAAAAATACATGTGCTTACCACATCAACTACCTTGTAAAATAATACACAGTCATCTCGGATATGTCCACAGTTGTTCATCATTTGGATTTTCAGCTCCTTGTGTTGACCGTGCTTGCAGTTAAAATTGTAGGATGTGAGGTCTGCCAGCTGCAGAAATAACACAGATAATCGGAACACACAAATCCACAATTATTTCTAATCATAAAACATCAGAGGAAATCACAGCTAACAAGCTAAAACAAAAATTAAAACAGAACAATGCCATAGTAACAAGAACAAAGGGAATATTTCTGTAATTATGGATGAAAAAGAATACGTAGAGAAAACACTAGATTTTCTCAAAGTCAAGGTACCAGAAAAACATTCAACAGACACTGAAAAACATCAAAAATACATTCTCAAAATGCCAGGTAAAGAGTATGACACAGAAAAATCCAAAAGCACCCACCCTAAATTCCCTACCAAAGGTTCACAAGGATAATATCCCATTAAGGCCTGTCATTAACTTCCGAAATGTTCCATCCTACCACCTGACCCAACAGACACACACACTACTAAAAAAATTGTAGACTTTTGATAGCAACAGGAACCTGGAAAACTCAAAGGAGTTAATCGACAGAATCAAGACCATACACATACCAGACACAGCAACTCTCATATCATTCGACGTCACATCAATGTACACTTGTATTCCAATAACTGAAACAATCAGCATCATCACACAAAGATTAAAACAACAAGGAAACACTCCAGATATGCACATCAATGAAATAACAAGCATACTCAAGACCATAACATCACAAAATTATTTTGTGTTCAACAAAGAATTTAATTCTCAACATGAAGGACTGCCAATGGGATCACCAATTAGTAGTGTCCTAGCTAACATATTTATGAACAACCAGTAGAACATGAACTTCAGACACATAATAAAAGCAAAAAACTACAAAGTTATATGCTGGTACTGTTATGTCAATGACTTAATATGCCTGATTGATGAACCACATCCACACAGAACAACTACACAATGAAATAAACAACTTACACCCAAAAATTAACTTCACTTTAAAAACAGAAACTAACAACACACTACATTTTCTAGATCTTACCATACATAAAACAAACAACACACACAACTTCACAGTATTCAGGAAACCAACAACCACAAGCACTACCATTCACAACCTACTGAACAACCCATTGACACATAAGCAAGCAACAGAACACCCATGAACAAACAGAACTACACACTAGAACTAAACACAATAAAAAAATAGCAGTAGAAAAAGGTTATGATACCCATATGGTAGACAAGTTAAATCCAAAAATATGTAAACAGTACAAAAATGAACATACCACACACACACACACACACACACACACACACACAATTCCTCACGCAACACAGTACAACACAAAACACAAACAGTGACCACTACAAGACACAACACAGCAACAACACACACACAAAACGAAATGGCACATACTCACCTACAATAGCACGATTGTTCACAGAATAGGCAACATATTAAAGAAACAGGGACTCCAAATAGGACACAGGACAGAGAACACAACACAGAAAAAGATCAGAACACAAGAAACACCCTTCGAAAATCTTAACAGATCAGGAATATATGAATTCACATGCAACACTTGCCACTCAGTGTACATAGGACAAACATGCAGAAACTTCAAAACCAGATATTCAGAACATCTCTGTGCTTTAAAAAGCGACAGCTCCGATAGGTATTATGTATTGAATGTGTTTTAATTTACGTAGGGATGTTTGAGTTTTTAATTTTTGAGGTGTTGTGGATTTGTTTTTGTTTTTCGTAGTTGTTGGCATTGGTTTTTTCATATCAGTAGTTATAGTTGACATTTATAGGTCAAGGGAAATGACCAGTTCCAATTTTCTTATTTTATATTTAGGTATAGGTGTTTTGGTACCATCAGCTGTGGTTGAGGGAAATGTCTCATTCCAATTTCCGTAGATTTTGCTGTAGGCGTCGGTGTTTTTGGTATCGTCAGCTGCCGTTGACCTATATAGGTCAAGGGAAGTGTTCGATTCCTATAGATTTTGTAATTTATTTTGTCATCTTGTGTGTTTTGGGATCATGGTGTGCGGTTTTTTTACTGTTATATGTAGCTTGCCCCTCCCTACAACCCCCCATTTCCCATGGTTGTCCCATTAGTTTGAGTGTATTTTTGGAGGGAGATGTTATTGTCTTATTTATACATATTTTCGTGTTTGTTGCCGTGTGTATGTAGCGATATCATAGGCACCATATTGGAGATGCTTAGAATAACCATTTCAGCCATACTGATGATGTCACAGGTCAAAGCATAGGGATGCAATCAGACACTTCCATATTCCCCACATTAGCTGACCAACTTGTAGCCCACAATCACCAGCCAACTACAACAGAAACAGACTTAAAAATACTAGAACCCAGCAACAGCCTATACAGCAAACTGACTATTGAGGAACACTTCCACATACAGAAGGCAATAGCAGAAGGAAAACAGGTCTTAAATGAATACACTCCATTCTGTAAGGACACACTATTTAACACATTAAAGGAACTTTACAAAAAAGACAACACAAACAGATAAATGAAGTTATAATGAAATTTAGACCTTTTGCTGCTTACAGGCATTGATAAATATCAACAGGGACAGTTGAAAAATGTGTGCCCCAACTGGGATTTGAACCTGGGGCCCCAGGTTCAAATCCCAGTTGGGGCACACATTTTTCAACTGTTCCCATAGATATTTATCAATGCCTGTAAGCAGCGAAAGGTCTAGATTTCATTATAACTTCATTCTTTGAGAGCTGCAAGATCACCAATGACATCTGTACAGATACCAGCTTCATACAAACAAATAAAAGTTACACACACACACACACACACACACACACACACACACACACACACACAAACGCGCGCGCGCTCTAGAAATGGATACACTACAATCTGCAAAGACTCACTATTTACGCTGCACAACAGGAACACCGTGTAAAAGACAACACAAACAGTTAAGAAGCATACACACACACACACACACAAAGATAAAATGTAACCAAAATTCAAATTTGGAGCCGAACTCTCCGGTAAACAACTGAACACTGACTGGGCTGGGACACACAACAACCACAATCACACTGTTTTGCTGAAGAGAAAGTTATGCGGAGAATAAAAGGGCTTCCCACATGAAAACGCAAGTAAAAACTAACATAGGCGCAAAATATTGCACCAAACTAAATTACAGTCTAGACGATAGGTTAACTCCCAGCAAAATGTCTCATCAACATCGTTTGCTTGCAGATGACAAGCTACCTGTAGTAAATAGTACACAAGTGATCCAGAAAAATCATGCACACCAAGTGTAAAGATATTAACAAAAAGAAACAAACTATTGTTTCAACTAATTAGTAATTATTTAATAAAAATGTTCACATTACAGAATAAATGAAATGGAAACGCACTGATGATGGCACAGTGATGCTGAAACATGTTTGTGTACTGAGAAAAATGGTGTTTTGCATAACTGACAGACCTCACATCTTATAATGTCCACAGTTGAATTTTCCATTGTTTACGAGTTATGGCTGGCTGATGAAGACAGAGTATTACTCATTATTGGAATTTGCAGACAAGCATTTAAGTTATGGTGCAGCAGGATGCATTGCCTTGAGAGCAAAATTAATCTGCAGAGAAATAATCTTGTAAAAATTGGCTTCTTAAATGCAAGAAAGTTATTACCCTGGGCAGAATCTTGAGAGTAACTGGACTGTATAAGCTACAGAGAGTTGGGTACAATTCTTAAGAAATAATTGTTTGTGTGATATAAATTAAGGAGATCTGAAATGCACACTTCAAAGAATACATTTTGAAGAGCACTGATGGATAACAACAATGTAGGAAAAGATAGATCACAATTTACAGTAAAGTGACTTATTAAGTTGAAGATAGACGCATTTAAAAGACACTTACATGTGAGATTGCTGTCACAGCCTTTGTCAGGGAAAGAAAAAAAATGCACACATTCATTCACACAGGCAAGCACACCTCACACATACATGATTGCCAACTCTGGCAGCTTGAACCAGAATGCATCAGTTGCAATGGGGCCAAATTATTCTGACACTAGAGTTCAATTGTGTCAATTGACAATATCATAATTTCTGGCCATTAGTTCCTTAACTCAAAATGCTCCATTTAGAATCCTCTATCATAATTTTGACTTTAATTGTTTGGGACACACCATACAACAGAGTGTATACAGTATTATCAGTGTCACTACCTTACCCACAAGACTTGTGTAGAAGGAATCACACCCCGTAGTTATGTCTATGAATGTTACTCAAAAGCTACATTCTTGGATACTCACAATATGTCTGTAGGTCTTCACTTTTTGCTTTGCTAATCCTGCTTGGTAAGGATATCAGACAGAGGAACAGGATTTAAGAATATGTTGAAAGATGATTTTAAAAGTGCATCCTTTGTGGATGCATTACAGTTTCCAAGACTTTCATCCATTGAATCACAGCCTGAAATCTGGTTCCCAACAACTGGATGCATCTGGTTTGCTTTGAGTCACTCTAGATGGCAACTACTGAACATTTTGTGGCACTAACTTACTTTATGGCTTATAGTCAATAGTCCAGGATAGATTTACTCTATTGTAAAACTGCATTTAATGGGATTACGGAAGTGTCCGCTTCCACCTGTCTGCTTTGACCCATAATGTCATCAATATGATAAATAAAAAAAAATGAAATGAGCATTTGGTGTCATTGGCCGGGAGGACCCATACGGGACAGATCCAGCCGCCTTGGTGCAGGACTTACTACATTCGTCACCACATTGGGAGACCTGTGCACCGGATAGGGATGAAATGATGATGAAGACAACACAACACCCAGTCCCTGAGTGGAGAAAATCCCCGACCCAGCCAGGAATCGAACCTGGGACCCTTAGGATGGCAGTCTGTCATGCTGACCATTCAGCTATCGGGGCAGACAATATGATGGAATGGCTACTCTAAGCGTCTCCAATATGGTGCCTATGATGTTACTACATACACACGGCAACAAATACGAAAATACATATAAATAAGACAGTAACATCTCCCTCCAAAAATATAATCAAACTAATGGGACAACCGCAGGAAATTGGGGATATTAGGAAGGGGACAAGCTAAATATAACAGTAAAAAAACACACACCACGATCCCAAAACACACAAAACGATGACCAAAAAACAATAATTACAAAAAAATCTACAGGAATCGGACACTTCCCTTCACCTCTATAGGTCAGCTGCAGCTTACGATACCAAAACAACAACACCTACAGCAAAAACTACGAAAAATTGAAACAGAATTTCCCTTGACCACAGCTGACAATACCAAACACCAATACCTACATATAAAACTACAAAAATTGGAATCAATCGTTTCCCTTGACCTATATAGGTCAACCATTACTATTGATATGAAAAATCCAACACCTACAACTACGAAAAACAAAACCAAAACCACAACACATCAAAAAGTCAAAAGTCAGACATCCATACGTAAATTAAAACACATTCAATACACAATAAATACACAAAACATTACAACTCGAGAAAAATAGAGCCCCAAAAAATCAACTACATACCACCAACAAATTTCGGCACTGGAAAGTAGGTCGGCCATCCCAAAAACACACACACACACACACAGGGCGCCATCAAGCACAACAAGACGACATCTACAAACACAACCAACTCATAAACTCCGAGCCGTAATGACGTCACACACAACACCCTTACGTCATGGGGTCAAAGCAGACGGGTGGAATCGGACGCTTCCATTGACCCCATTTAATTGTATTGAGAGTCAAACGTCAGTCTCTGAAGCAGTTGTTGAAAATCTGTAAGTGTGGCTCAGCAATTTCATATGGTGACCTTTCTCTATACATAAGTGAGGTCTGTGAAAATTTTACACATGTACTGATTTTCTTTCCAACAGTTTCAATGGGAATGAGCTTACTTTACTGACTGTTGACTAGACAAGGGATTACTTGCCCAACATTTGTTTCAACAATCCTTGGCACAGATTTGCAAGTGCAGATAAGAGATGGACCAACATCTGATGGGCTACTACACCCTCTAATCAACTCTACATTTTGAAGGAGACTATGGCTGCATAGCATTCCTCCTTCAATTCTTCTTGCCCCAGCACTGCCGTAACACATTAATCCATAGATTTATGCTATGTAATGGGTCACCCTCATATTGTGAGGCTTACAGATGGTAGCTCACATCCTGGTAGAATGCCCCCTCTTTTTGTCTCTCCGTGACAAGCATGATCTTCCAGATTCTTTATCTCTAATATTGATGGATGACACATGAACAGTTCAACTGGTTCTTCATTTCATGTGAAAAAAATCTTGATCTTTTTCAGATCTTACGTTTTAAACTCCTTTTGACATGACGTCAGGGTAATGTGGGTTGGAGTGCCTCCCACTGAATGCAGGCCCAGGTGGATCTTTGCCCCTACCTCCTCCATAAGCCACCATGGTCATCCCTCTATTATTCTGTTTTTAATTACTTTTAAATACAATTGGGCCTTTTTTCTGTTGCACCCTATTGTACATTTTAGGAGTTCCCCTTCTTATAGCACTCTAATGAAAGCAAAATCTTGAAGATTCCTTAGCCTTGAAACTAGCAGATGACAAAAAAAAAAAAAAATAAAATAAAATAAAATAAAAATGTTTGAACTGGTTTTCATGCTTCCTTCAAAAAAGTGGATTCTAGTTCCATCTTTGACACTTTCACTATAATGGACTGGGAATGGGATGGTTGTGGGAGGAATGCCTCCCACAACATGCTGAGCCCTTGGGAACATTCGACTGTGCCCTCTCAGCTATTGATCTGATTGTTTCTCTCATTTAATCTTACTACCATTAGTCCAACTGGTGTTCATTACATTTTTGGAATTTTAACTTTTACTAACATGGCTCTTCTCTTCACCTTGCTAGAAGCAATTGTTTGTTTTATTACTGTCTTACCATTGCATAGGTCGATGGGGGTTGGAGAGGAGATAGATTTGGGAGAAGTGTATATCGCTGCAGATAAGCCCTGGGAGCCTCTTGCCTTCCCTCTGGCATGTAGATTAACCAAACCCATTTACTTTTGTGATGCATACAATTATTTCTCATCACCAGCATTAATATTCCTTTCATTGCCTCAATTTTAGCAATCCTACATAGTACTACAATTTGATCGGATTTCTGGTTGATGGTTGATGTGACTAACTCCAGATGTACTACCCCAGGAATGAGAATCTGATGACCTGGATCAAACTACCACCCATTACTAAACTATTTAAATGTTATCAATAAAAATAATATAAATGACGATTGTCAATCAGTACTTCATTTGTTACTTTCTGTTCAGACATCTGTGCAATAGAAGGACATAATGGCATTTGTCTGTCAGGAACTCATCTGTTGAGACAAACATCTGAACTCTCACTCCAGAAGCATGAATTTCTTCTGCAAACAACAATATGGAATTTTAAGAAAGGTTTCCACTAGGTCCAGAAACTTGGTATTTATCTGTTTTCCAAAACTGGTACTGCAGCTGAAGTGAACACCCAGCATTGTGGGTACAAAGACAAAGTATGGGAATACTTTGTAGTAGCTCATCCACTCTTTTAAGTCTTGTGCAGCAAACTTTGGGCACTTATACTGGAACTGTATGCATTATTGAGCTGTTCTGAGCACTTTCCTTTTTAAGATTCAATGGGGCTGTTTCAACCCATTTTGAGTGTATGGCAAAGCACAAAAAGACTCATCTAAAATATTATGAATAAAATTACTATGAATTTCACCATAGGCAGCATACACTGTGTCAGATATAAACAAAGCACAGTCTACATATATAATCTGACCTTGAAATTGGAAATAACTTATTAGGTTTTTTTCTTTTTTTTTTTTTTTAATATAATTCTGGTTTTTGTTAAATGAACTGAATGTACATTAGCTCTTTTTAAAACTTCTAGATGAAAGGTACACATCATAAGTTCTCATCACAATCCTGAATAAAATGATGAAATCCAATGACACTCTACTGTTTGCCTTTTTAAACTGAATATACTTTTCCTACATTCCTATAGATCTGAATTTATATCTATATTTACACACTTAAAATCACTTAAAGCTGCATAGCGGAAGATACTTTCTTGCTCTACTGTATGTATATTTTGTTGAAAATACACCAATACAGTATGGGAATAAGGGTCACTCATGTGCCTATTGTTGAGCTGTTCTTAGTCCTGTTCCACTTCCATTCTCTCCACAGGGTCTTTATGTAGTTTCACCTGGATTTTCCTTTCTGGAAGTGAATATTATAGCTCCTACTTAAGATAAGACTCTGGTTGTTCCTCACTTTTTTGACCATGAAGACTTCTCTGGTTGTTTCTCTGTAGTAATTCCTTTAATACTAGTATCATCAACTGCACCCCAGTCCAAATGGAAACTTCCAAAAGACAATATCTGTTAATAACTGATAGAACTATTATGTTAGAGGTAACCAGAACACTATGATTCCTATTTTGCTATCTCTCTTGTATAATAATGAAGCAATGGGTAGAGTTTTAGATGGAACTTCTCATACAAGCATTTGTAGTTAATTTTTTTATTTGTTTCCAGTAGTGTTTAACTCTGAAAACATTGCTAGAATCTTTGTATGCTGTAATGCAGCCGTGTTCAGGAAGTGATGTAATGGAACCAGCTGTACAGAGTCATCCACATGAGCTTAACTTAGCTTGAAAGGTGGTTTGACTGACTCCTGAAGAGGGCTAGTTTCAGCTCAGAGCATGGCCATCCTGATTTAGGTTTATTTTCTGAACTCACTGACTAAATAGAGTGATCTAAGGATCTGGCTTTGAAATAAATCACATCATGTTTTCTATAGTCACAAAAGTACTGAGAAGTGCACATTCTGCAGCAATGTGAAAGTTCCATTCAGCAATAACAGTATCATCTGTAGTAGTTTCTGGCATTCAGTACAATCATTCTGTTGACAGGTCCATAATTCCCATAACTCCTCATATGAGAATACTTGCAGTCTTATTGAACATTATCATATGGTGTTAAATTATTAGTTACTGAAGGTCTGACTCCATATTTCAAGTCAATAGTAACTTGTTTTCACTATTCTAATCAAAAGCCTAGTTTATTCATGATGCACTGTAGACACTAATTTTGGTCTTGTCCCAAGTTTCAATAAATTCCTTGTCTGGTGTGTATACTTTTCATGTACCACTTTAAACAAAATAGCTTGATCCCTTAATGTATCAGAGTTTTCAGAACTACTTTTTCTTTACTCGTCCTTGATCACACCAAAATATACAAATATCACACTGTACAGGTTTAAACTACTACTTGGATATAGAGAGCAATTAAACGTATTTCATCCTCTAACATACATAAATAGGGAGGCACTCTTATCTCCTTCACAGTCCTAAATCTATGACTAGTTTTTTTTTTTTTTTAATTCTATTAATTATAACACAAAGTGTGAGAAACTGAATGAAGAACCACTACAATAAAAAACTGGTGAACTTTTTACTTCTTCACAGACTAATATTCACAATATATAGGCTCATTACCGATGATAAAATAATAAATAATTTATATAGTGAGATCTAGAAAATTCTGATTATACACTAGTGCTCTCTAGTCAACTGTCATTATTACTGTTATTATTGTATGGTTATCTTTTCAATGTACTTTAAAACAGGCTTCACTGCCTTTTGCTACACTGAATTTTTGTGAAGCATGTACTTCACATATTTTTCAAATGAAAACTTGTCTGCTGGAGCATGCATATTACATATTTGTTGCAGAGTATATCTCTCACAAGCTTACATTTGAGACTTCATTTCTTACACCCTATCATTTAAAATTGTGTGCATTTTGCTGAAATCTCAAAGAACATTTATGCCATCATCATGAAGCTTCAATCAGGCATGCAAAGCTTTAACTATCACTGCCTTTGCTATACATTTTGCTGAAAGGTTCCCTTTTGAAGATTTATGGTAACATACATGAAAATTGTGCATGTCGTTTATTGTATTGCTAAGGGTTGCTACTAACATCTTGTATCTTGCAACCAAATCAAGTGATTACAATTAATATTACTGCTTATTTCAGGGAGCACATGATTGATTCAGTAATGTGTAAATAATCATTTCTGAGTCTGCAATATATTGCAATTCATAATATACACTGCTATCAAACATACATCCTCTATTTACTAGACCTCATCAGCTCACAAGTAAAAAGAGATTAAGGCAATAATTGATGTAAAATGCACATAAAACTTTATTACTGCACAATAAGAGAAAAATTAGAGAAATTTAGAACAGCTTGCTGCAATAAACAGACAACACAGTTAATATCTTTTTACATCTGCCTGATTGGTAATAAAACTGCAGAAAGTAAGTTTCTGGGAGATACTGAAAATATGAACTTCTGATAATAGGTTGCAGATATCTGTCCCCCACTTCTCCCTTCCCCCAAATCCTTTCCTCGATTTGAGGTGGTCTCACTAGTTTGCCTCGTTAAAACATCACACAAAAACAAACTAACAGTTGTGATATCAGAAGCTTCTTTACTTTTGTCTTTGTTGCAATCATTCAGTTTGCATGGAAACTCTTATCAGTTCTCCTCTCTTTCATATTTGCAATTGTCCTTATGAAAATTACTGAATTGTGTCACTAGAATACGTCAAAAATTCTATAATACAGGGATGACATGTTAATTTGTATTTACTGGTCATAGTGGATTTCTTTCATGTATTAAGTGCTCCAGAAGAATACTCTCACTATTAAAGAAAACAACTCAAACATCATCATCAAAACTGAACTATTCATTGCACATTTTTTTACACTTCAGAATACTGAAAATAAGTTAGTTTGAAGTAATGAAAATAAAAGTTTATGATAGCTCTCTTCAACAATATATCCATCATGTGGTTTGATCTTGTCATTGACAATAACAATAGTTGTGATAGTGAATATGCATTCAAGAAGTAGACAGCAAACTTCAGCACTCAGATTTTATCTAAAACTCATGTTAGACATATTAGATTATGAAAGTCAACAGATAGAGTGAACAGAAGCAAGCTTTGGAACATCATGGAAAAAAAAGAGTATCCAAGGTATTTAATACAACTAATAAAGAGTTTGTATCAGAGTGCATAAAATTCAATAAACAGAGGGAAAAAGAAGACAGGACCAATAAATATTAACAGCATAAACACTCTGCTCTTTACTGATGACCAATCAATTATTCAGAAGACAGAAAATGAATTCCAGTTTACAATAGATTGCCTAGTCCAGTGTATAAAAACCACCATCCAAAAATTTCAATAAAAGTAATTGAAGTAATGGTCCTCAAAGGAGAATTTCCACTACTCTCCAAAATAGCAATGGATGAATAACTGATAGACAGATGTTGCACTTTCCGGTGTTAGTCTGCAATATTAACTATGAATATGAAAATTATGCCACTAACAAATTTAAAAAATACCAATATGTGGCACAATATGCAGAACACTGTGTGACAAGGAAGGGCACAAGCTAAATTTCTTTGAAGTAATTGATACTTCTTTCCTAACAGATGGAAGAGGATCTTGGATATTAGCTAGGAAGGACAAAAATATGGTCAACTCAAACAAAATTTATAAGGAATGTTAAAAACATAAACTCGGAGATCAAACAAAAAACAGCATTATATGTGAAGTACTAAATATATATACTGTACAAATGAAAAAATATAGGAAGGTTGTGTAAAATGAAAACAACATGCCACTTTTATGGAGGGGGGACAGTTTAGTTAAACAGGTAATGAACTGTAAACCAGTAGGTATGAGAGATGTAGGATGACTGAGAAACAAATGATGCAGGTGAAGCTGGAACAGGCTGTAAGACTACTCCATGAAGTGAAGAAAAAGACCACAGTATTATGAAAAAGTAATTAATTTACAAAATTCCAATCTGACATTACTACATCATTTCCTATATTCATGTCATGTCACTGACAATCTTTCTGAGCTGCAGTACATTCCTGGATAATCTACAATATTTTTCTGTGCATTACATTACATAGGTGTGAATATTGATAAATGTATTGTCACAATGTGCTGCATTCAGAGATTACTAATATTATGGCAATGAATCAAAGAGCACCTGGATATATTTCTTGAGATTCTCTTTCCATGATATTTACATGAGACTTGGCAAACCATCAACAGTGATTGCTGGAGAACTGTGATAAACAAGTTGAAATATCATGGTATGACAAATCATTTTTGGAGACCAATCATTCTTCCCCAGTCAACTAATTCATCTACTACTAATATTGCATCTAAGCTTAACGGAGTATACAGACACTTGGTTCCACATTCACATTCCATTTGAACTCAGTGAGTTTGGCATAAAATTAGCCTGTCCAGGCACATTGTAGGCCTACTGAATATCAAATGGCTCTACACGTCTTCCAATTTCAGTTTAGTTGTGTCATTCTTCCTGGGTGTTGCAACCTACACAAATAGCAGTATGCATCTATAAATATTTGTGTGAACATTTTCTATCTCATTAACCATTAATGTTCAGTACTGATCACTGTGGGTTGGAGGAACATTTGCATAATTCACTTTTTGATGTCACTGAATATTTGTATGTGGCATGACCAAAAAGTAATGAGAATTTTGTTTTTCTTAAAGAATCTTTATTTATTCACCAACGTCTACTTTGTCCACTTCAAAGTAACCTCCTCAGATACGACACACATGTGTCAGTGCTTTTTCAGTTCTTGGAAGCACTTCTAGAACTCACTTTTCATTATAGTGTTCAGTTCCTTTAGCAATTCTGTTTTTATCTCATCAGTGATGGTGAAATGACACCCTTTCATGGTTCATCTCCACCTCAGGAATAAAAAGAAGTCACAGGGGGATATATCTGGTGAATACAGTGGCTAATTCAACAAAACGGTTTTGTTTTTCACCAAAAAATATTGCATTGAGGTGTGAGTGGTAGCATTATCACAATACAATTTCCATGAGTAGTTTTGCCACAGTTCTGGTTGTTGTCTTCAGATTTTTCATGCAGACAGTGTATTACTTCCAGGTAATATCCCTTTTGACTGTGTGACCATAAGGCAGAAACTCATTATGCACTATCCAGTTGCAATCAAAGACAACACTGAGAAGAACCTTCACGTGTCATTTAACATGTTGAATTTTTTTCAGTCTTAGCCCTTCAGGCAGTTTCCAGTGGGACGATTGGGCCTTGGTTTTGATGTCATACTCATATACTCTTGTTTGAAACACATATTATAACCTTCTTTAGGAGTTCTGGATCATTATCAACCTCATGCAGCAATTCCTGAGTGACATCTGCAGGATGTCATTTCTGGTCGAAATTCAACAGTTTCAGAACAAACTTTGCTGCTACATGTTTCATGCCCAAAACATCCAAAACAATGGCTTGACATGGTCCAAAGAATAAGCAAACATCATAGGCAGCCTCCATGATGGTTATTGGTGATTTTCCAGAATCATTTTCTTTACTTCTTCCACATTGTCGTCAGTAATTGATGTGCTAGGGTCTCCAGGGCAGTCATCATCTTCAACATCTTCTCAACACTCTTTGAACCATTTATACCACTCATAAATTTTTGTCTTGCTTATATCAGATTTGCCAAAAGCCACAGTCACCATTTCCAATTCAGCGATGCCCTTTATTCTATTTTTCAAGCAAAATTTACAAGTTATTTGATCCATCTTTTTTAAAAGTAAAACTTTGCCAAGCACTCAAAACCATGTATAATTTTTTGATTATCAACAGTAAACTAACTATTTAAAACAGCTGAAAACACAAATATACATCAGGAGCACACCAAAAAGCCAAAAATAATTGAAAATCAAATGTACAAAGCCCATGTAATAAAAAAATTTCTTTTACTTTTTTATCACACCTCATATTATAGTGTGTCAGACTCCTCCATTCATTTTATCTCGGAAACTTCACAAATTTGAAATCTGAAAAATACCAGTTTGTCATATTTCTTTGATATCCTTGCTATTTCTTCATTTCTCATAAATTTTCAGCATTGTACATTTAGGACTGTTGTCAGTACATGAATGTACACAGTTATGTAAAAATTATTTCATCTTTATTTTGTTGCTTTGTCAATATTCAATTTCTGCATTGTCAGTGGGCAAAGTGAATATGAAACAAAAATACTCCAAAACAATTGAAGTCTCCAACACACATATCATATCAGGAAAGTGATATTTGCAACTCAATGGAAATTCCTGGATGTAGCAACATGTAAAATAAGAAGGTCAATGCATGGAGCACAGAAATGCATAACAGAAAACAGCATTCACACTAGCTTTCAAGCACTAGCTCTTTTCCTAGCAATGGTACACTCATTCACACACACACAACCACCTAAATGCATACTCCAGTGGCCACATAAAGACCATTTGTTTATCTGACTTTAATAAATACACTTTAAGACAAAAAAAAGAAGAAACGAAATGTCATGAAGGAATTATCTTAATGGGATGGAAATCAGCAGATGTGATCTAAATGTACAAACAAATAAATGATTACAATTTCAGAAAAAAAATGGATGATTTATTCAAGTGAATTAACTTCAGATATTGAGCAAGTCAGTAACACATTGGTCCATATCTGGCTCTTATGCAAGCAGCTATTTGGCTTTGCATTGATTGATTGAGTTTTTGGATGTTCTCCTAAGGGATATCATCCAAACTTTTGTCCAATTGACATGTTACACCATCAAAATCCCAAGCTAGTTGGAGAGCCCTGCCCACAATGCTTCTAACATTCTCACTTGGAGAGAGATCCAGTGACATTACTGGCCAAGGTAGGATTTGGCGAACATGGAGAAACTCTCACCATGTGCAAACAGGCATTATCTTGTTGAAATGAAATCCCAAGATGACTTGCCATGGAGGGTGACAAAATGGGGCGTAAAATATCAGCAACATACCATTATGCTGTAAGGGTGTCACAGATGACAATCAAAGGGATCGTGCTATGAAAAGAAATGGCACTTTGGCCATAGGGGTGAGTCCGGCCTGTTCGACTGCTTAGCCTGCCTGTTTGGATAAAAATAAATAATGCACAAATGGTATATTATTTGCTGGGATGACAATGACTTCATTCATTTGTAGATCAAATAATACAGAATGTGTTTTAGATGCAGTATACGCAATGACAAACTTGAGAGAGAATGAATAAACCTCTTGTTGACTCATTACTAAGGGCTATGTACAATCACAGAACTAAACATAGAGCAAAAATGAACATATATGTTATTACAAACTAAGAGTAAATGGCACAGAGTTTATAGACAAAACACAGCACTTCCTGTCAGCCAGCACAGAACTAATTTTACAGCACAAAATTGAACACTCCCAATACAACACACACATCAAACACTCATGCACTACACTATACAGAAATGCTGGTCACAGTCACTACAACAGCCCTCTTGCTGGAAGTAGAGCATTATCCAGGAAGCACTTTGTTTTGTGTATAAACTCCATGCCATTTACTCTTAGTTTATGATAATATACATGTTCATGTTTACTCTATATTTAGTTATGTAATTATGCACAGCCTGTAGTAATGAGTCAACAAGAGGCTTATTTGTTCTCTCTTGAGTTTATCTTTGCTTACACTGCATCTAAAAGATGTTCTGTATTATTTGATCTATGAACAAATAAAGTCATTGTCATTCCAGCAAATAATATATTGTTTGAGCTTTCTTTATTTTTATCCAAACAGGCAGGCTAACATGTCAGATGGGTCAGACTCACCCCTATGGCCAAAGCACCACAGACCATCATTCCTGGTTGTCGGGCTATATGGCAGGTGACAGTCTTGTCGCTATCCCATCACAGTCTGGGGTGTCTCCAGACAGGTCTTCAGACTGGAATCTTATTGACCGGAGTGAAAATATTTTCAGTGGTGAGTCCTGCTTCAAATTGAGCCCGAATGACAAGCAAAGAGGTGTAAGAAGATGCCCCAGACAGGGGTGTGACACCAATCTGTCACCTGCCATACAGCCCAACATTCAGGAATGATGGTCTAGAATGCCATTTCATTTCGTAGCAGGAACCCTTTGGTTCTCATCCACGGCAACCTTGAGTACAGCAGTACATTGATGATCTTCTATGACCTGTTTTTTGCCCTTCAAGACAAGCCATCCTGGCCTTAAACTTCAGAAAGATAATGCCCACCCACATATAATGAGAGTTTCCTCTGCTTGCCTTCATGCTTGTCTTGGCCATCAAGGTCACCGGACCTCTCCCCATTTAAGAATGTTTGGAACGTTGTAAGTAGGGCCCTCGAACCAGCTCAGGACTTTGATTATCTGAAGCACCATTTGGACACAATTTGACATCTTATCTCTCAGAAGGACACCCCAAAACTCTTATCAACGAATGCCAAGCCATAAAACTGCTTTCATAAGGGCCAGATGTGGATCAACACATTATTGACTTGTTCAGTTTGTGAAGCTCTCTCTCTCTTTTGAATATATCACATCTACCAATTTCCATCTTATTTGGATAATTCCCTCATAGTGCATTATGGTGTGTGTGTGTGTGTGTGTGTGTGTGTGTGTGTGTGTGTGAATGTATGTACTACTACCAGAAAAAAAACTAGTGCTCAAAAGCTAGTATGAATTTTGTTTTCTGTTACATATGTCTGTGCTCCACACTTCAATCCACTGTAGTGAGTGTTGCCTTTATCATATTTTCCATATTTGTAAATTGGATTGTTGTCAGATATTCACTTGGAATGCATTTGGAAAAATATGTAACAGATAACCTTTATAAATATAGAATATTCCATTAATTAGATTTCCATTATAAATCCAATTTAAATATTTTATAACTATTTCTGTAAAACATTTACTTGAGTAAGGCACAGTGAAGCAAATTTTTGTCAAAATCATTTATATATTTAATTAGCTTCGCAGTCAGTACAGACATGCAGTTAATACCAAGGTACCTCACAAATGTAGTTCTGTCAGACACACTGTGATTTAATTAGTTTCATTAATTTACCTTCTTCAGTCTTAACATGACGAGTCACAACAGCAGCAAATCAGATTTGAAACAACTAAAAAGCTCATAAAATAATGAGGCAGGTTCATAACAGTTGAAATACATTTCAGCTGTTTTGGTTACAGTAGATACAGAGCCACTTGTTTATCTGACATGAATAAATATTATAATTTGGCAGACATAAAAGTGCTTCTTTGTCATAAAGATGAAAAATGCAGTAAATTTTTTGTGGAAACTCATACAATCAAATTAACACAGTTACTGTGTGACGATGTTAAGGGAAACTGCTTCTACTGACAAGTCTATCATCATGCTAACAGGTACCCAAAAATATAATATTTCACTTGATATGTAGAAGAAGTATACTGAAGCATTTAACAGCTGCTGAACATAACATTTCTTCTTTATGACACAGAAAAAAAAACATTACTCACTACTAAATTTGAGAAATGACTGAAGATAACATCATGAAATTACTGTTGCTAAACATCTATAGCTTCTTTTAGTTTCATTTATGACTTTTTTTCACATTTATGCCAGTTATTACAGAAACACCTTGAGAAGTAATTTTAAAAGCTCTGTGACAAATATGCATGAAATTTACCAACCTAACAGAGATTTGAACACTGGAAGAACATAAGGAATGGACATATAATTGTCTTGTAAGTACTTGGAAGAACACAGGACACACTACAAGAATGGAATGCATTTTCTATGACCATCATAAGGCAGAATGTAGCACTGAAATGATTTAGTCTTTCCTCCTGATTCATTAATATACAAGCAAAATGGAATTCTTAATTCTTGGTTTGAGGCATATGCTGAAACTCAGCTAGATCTTCGCTAACTGGAATGTATGTGTGTCCATCATGCACTCTGGCAGAAAGAAGAAACGAGGCAGAAGCTGGGCATCCTGTTTGAATTGCAACGAGCTGCCTGCAGATCGTCAGTAAGTGCACAGACACTTGCACGGCATCCTACTATCCAAAATCCTCATATCTCATCACAATGCAACATCAGAAAACTCTGGAAGAAAACAGTTTAGCTTAGATTATTTGTTACAGATGGTGACTCATTTTGCTTTCATACTCAAATGAAGAAAAACATGAAAACTGTAATATTATATGATCTATAAATCATCCTTGTTACCTAAATTTGCCAGTTAACAGTTGTTGTGCTGCAAATTTTCTTTGGCAATATTGTTTTAGGTTGTCTAGGGAGATTTATTTACAATTGTGTTACTTTTGTAGTGCAATGACAATTTTACAAAATGTATTCATTCTTAAAAGAGTATTTGAGTCCAGATGTTCTGCCCCAAACTGAAAACATATCCAATTTTATTTTAAACATTTAAGTAATTGATTAAGTATCATCATATTCTAAGTACTATTTAACATATATTTCATAAGTCTCAGTAAGAGGATAAACATTGAGGAATGTGGAATGGGCCAGTAACATATTAGAAAAACACTGTGACAGATCATCATTATGGTTTACATTATCCATCACTAGTTATTAATGCAAATATAATTGGAAACATAGGTTAAGTATGCATATTTCAAGTAATAATAAGTTATGTCTTATTCCACAGATAGAAAACCCATTACTTTTGAAAAAAGCAGCTGCTTTTCTAATCATTCTATTGCAACTTTTTTTATCAAATAGTGAAAGCTGTTATGTAAACAAAACAGCACATTGATGTTACCATCTCTAAAAGGTAACCAGAGATGTATCTATAAACGAGTGTGGTATGGATCAGAAATTAATACAATTTAGTGATAGAGAGGCTGATAGATTCGCTTCTCATTAATTCTAAACTTATATTTTACATCTGTGTAGTATGTTCAGAACTTTTTGAGTTCAACAATTGATTGAATTCTAAATTCTTAACAGACGTACAAATTTCACAGAAAATGGTACAAGTCTAAGAATGTTTTTCTTTTATCATGATGTTCACTGTATAGTCAGTTCCCTCTATCTCTTTAACATACTCACAATTAACAGCATTAAAAGGTAAATATATTGTACATACAGTGTGTGACCGGAAAGTAAGTTGAATGATTTTTTTCCTGCCAACCCAGAAGATTGCAGTTCTGCAATTGATGGGGGAAAAGTTGGTGGGCAGTCTTGGAAAGGCAATGTTTCTGTACCAGTTGCCTGCTGGCTGTTGCCCAGTGTGGATTTCTCAGGTGTGTGCTTGCATTGAAGTGAAGTATCAAGAGATCAAAATGCCACAATTCTCTGAACAGTGACATGCCATTGAATCATTGCAGATGTAGATGAAACAGACAAAGTGCAGAGTGGCACATGAAGGCTTCCCTGAAGCAAAACAGGCAAGGATGACAAAAACCTGGGTGAAAGTGATGCTCATTTTTTTTTTTTTTTTTTTTTTTTTTTTTTTTTTTTTTTTTTTTTTCCCCCCCAAAGGCAATGTCCATTTGGAGTTTGAGCCATGGCAACAAACTGTCAGTAGCTGATTTTACTTGAAAGTCCTTGAAAGGCTCCAAAACTGGGTGCTCCTTGCCAGGAGGGAGATTATTGTAAGTAGGTGACTCCATTATGATAACATGCTTTCCCATACTGCCTTCATTGCTAGTGAGTTCCTGGCCAAGCACAGTGTGGCAACAATGCTCCATCCACCATGGAGTACTGATAAGGCACCAGCAGACTTCTTTTTGTTTCCTAAAATAAAGAGAAACATAAAGGGCCATCATTTTGGGATGTCAGATACCATGGAAGCCACCAGGATGAGGTGTCTGAAGGATGTTCCCATCAGTGTGTTCCAGGAAGTCTATCAGAGATGGCAGAATCACTGTAAAAAGTGTACTGATGCCCAAGGATGCTATTTTGAAGACTACTAAACATTTGTACTTTTATTTTCAATAAATTGTTTTTTTATGGATTTACTCAACTTATTTTCTGGATACATCCTGTATGCTAGGATTCCCTAAATGATGAATGTATGATATGTAACCTCTGAAAACAAATAATATTCTCATGCCCTATTTCTGCATAGCAAATATTCTATTCAATTAAGTTACATTTCCCCTAAAAATAATTGTATGAGACAATAACAAAGTCAAACTTAAGTTTCCAGTGGCTTTTTATTAAGAAGATGAAAGTGAAGCCAAAAATGATCAGGGCACCCTTCAGCTCTTGGGATGGCAAACTGCACTTAATAGGTAGGAGTATCTGCATAGATTAAGAAGTCCTGGTAATACAGAAAGTAAATGAGCAAACTATTGTGTTAAGGACACAGACAATGGCCATTGGAAAAGTAACCTCTAATTAAGAATATTTCATGATGATCCCTCCTGGGCTAACTAAACTAAAAAAGGGTGGCCATGAGGTAAAGGTTTCGAAACCATTGAGAGTGTGACACCCTATGTGTTAGAGCAGTGGTAGTCAACCTGGTCTGTATCACCCTCTAGTGGGTGCTCCAGCTTTCATGATGGGCAGTAGACAGTATAGGTTTCAAAAACATTTTCATTAGGTTCCATAGAATTTTGACATAAGGTATTTAGTAAGCAATTACTATTGTACCAGTATGCTTCAGCTTGCTGTAACTTTGCTCTATGAATTTTATAAAGTAAAGTTTCTAGACTGTAGGAAAATATAAATTGCTACTTACAATAAGGAAGACACATTAAGTCACAGACAGGCACAATAAAAGACATTTATGCAAAGCTTCCAGCCACAGCCTTCATCAACAGAAGAGAAACAGAGAGACACACACCAGTCATACACACAAGCAAGCACACCTCACAGACATATGACAGCGAACTCCAGCAGCTCAGGAAACTATAAAATTTGAAAAGGAAAATGCAAGGGTTTGAAACAGCTGCAGAGGTCAGTGAGGTGTAATGGAAATAAGTTAAAGACATTTAGTCGGGTGAGCATAGGATAATACCAAAATGTTGTAACAGATGCGGGATTCATCATGAATAGGAAGGTGAGGTGTAATGGAAATAAGTTAAAGACATTTAGTCAGGTGAGTATAGGATAATACCAAAATGTTGTAACAGATGCGGGATTCATCACGAATAGGAAGGCACTGGTTGTGAGTTACTATTAAAAGTTTAACAGTAGGATAGTTTTCAACAGAATCAAAACCAAACCAACTTCAGCATCTCTAATTCAGGTATACATGTGAATTTTACAAGCAGAGGATGACAACCTAGAAAGTATGTGAGGGAACTGAATGAGTGATTCAGAATGTAAAGGAATTTAAAGCTGGAACATTGTAGTAGGAAAGGAATTCTAAGCACAATTAGGTGGAAATACAGGCTTGTCAATAGTAACATAAGGGAAGCAAAACTCCTTGAATTCTGTAATACATTTAAACTAGTAATACCAAATGTAATTCTCAAAAATCGGAAGCAGAAGAAGTATACAGGAAAATTGGAAAAAGACACAGGAACGCACACAACCGTGTGTGAAAATACCAACACCAAGGAGGAGAAATGTGGTTATAATGAAATTTATTCCATAAATTAGGGAATGATAATACGCAAATGATTATAATTACAGAACTGTAGATGCAATTTGACACCACGGTATGCTGCTGGGGTACAGATTGCTACACAATTTGTAGATACATCTACAAAGCATTGACAGTGATTGCAGGAGGGTCAGAAATAAACAAGTTGCTGACCTACCATGTCCCAGACATGTTTGATGAGATACATGTCAGGTGAACCTGCAGGCCAGCAAATCAGTGGTACCCTTTGTTCTTCAAAAATGGCTTGCACATTTTTCTGAACATGTGGTAGGGCACAAATATGGCTTGTGGAGCTGCCTGCAGAGGGTACAGTGTCTCACATCTGCAATCTTCCTTATGAAGTGTTTGCTGTTCATATTATCCTCAATACATAGAACATGAGATCATGTTATAGCCAATGGTGCTCCAAAATATGACACTACACATTTGTTCACTACGTCACTCAACAATGCAGTCTGCTTGATTGTGTTCAGCAAGGTAGTGTCTAGCATACACATTGCTTTCATTTTGTGATAAGTCGAAGCAAGACTTGTCAGAGAACACTTAGTAGGACAATATGGATTGGGCCATGGCACATTATTTGAATGTTGTAATTTTGATGAAATGAATTAGGCAACAGACAAGCAGCATTGCAATGATAATGGAGCTGACAACATTGTGTTCCTTAGTGGAAATGAAGAAGAATTATGAGATATGTTGAATTGAATGAACAGTCTAATGAGTGTGAATATGAATTGACAGAAAACCAAAGAAAATTTAAATAAAAGGAATAACAGAAACACATTTAGTGATAAGCTTAAAATCAAACATGAGGACTGTGAAATAGACAAAGAGGAAATTCTGCTACCTTGGGACCAAAATAACATATGATGGATGAAGCAAGGAGGACATAAAAACAGACTAGCACAGGCAAAGAGGGCATTCCTGGCCAAAGACAGGCTACTTTTATCAAACATTGTCTTTAATTAAAGGAAAAACTTCTGAGAATGCACATTTGGAGCACAGAATTCTATGGAAGTGAATCATGGACTGTGGGACATCCAGAAAGGAAGAGAATTTGAGTGCTGGAGATTTGGTGCTATTGGAGGCTGTTGAAAATTGGGTGAACTGATAAGATAAGGAATGACGAGGTTCTCTACAGAATTGGTGAAGAAAGGAACATATGTAAAACACTGACACGAAGAAGGGACAGGATGATAGTACATGTTTCAAGACATCAGAGAATATCTTCTATGTCACAAGAGGGAGCTGTAGAGGGTAAACACTGTAGGGGTAGACAGAGACTGGGACACAAACAACAACTAATTGAGGATGTAAGGTCAGCTGCTGTGGCCGAACAGTTCTAGGCACTTCAGTCCAGAACCGCGCTGCTGTTACGGTCGCAGGTTCAAATCCTGCCTCAGGCGTGGACGTGTGTGATGTCCTTAGGTTAGTTAGGTTTAAGTAGTTCTAAGTGTAAGGGCCTGATGACCTCAGACGTTAAGTCCCATAGTGCTTCGAGCCATTTGAACCATTTGACTTTGAGGATGTAAGGTGCAAGTGCTATTCTGAGCAGTTGGCACAAGAGAGAAACTTGTGATGGGCTGCATCAAGACCTAAGTTGGAAGAAGGCTCTGGGAGTAGACGACATTCTGTCAGACCTGCTGATACTTTTGGGAAAGCTAGCAAAGACAAAACTCTTCCATCTAGTGAGTAAGATATACAAGGCAGGAAAAATAGCCTCAGACTTCAAGAAGAATGTGGTAATTCCATTTCCAAAGAAAGCAGATGCTGATATATGTGAAAGTTACTTAACTATCAGTTTAATAAGTCATGGTTGCAAAACACTTAAGCGAATTCTTTACAGAAGATTGGAGTAATTGTAGAAACTGACCTCAGGGAACATCAGTTTGGATTTTGGAAAAATGTAGGAACATGTGAAGCAATACTGACCCTAAATCCTAACTTAGAAGACAGGTTAAAGAAAGACAAACCTATGTTTATAGCATACGTAGACTAAAAAAAAGTTTTGATAATGTTGACTGGAATACACTCTTTGCAATTCTGAAGGTAGCAGGGGTAAAATAGAGGGGGAGAAATTCCATTCACAACTTGTACCGAAACCAGATGGCAGATATAAAAGTCAAATGGTACATAAAGGAATTAGTGATTGAGAAGAGAGTGAGACAGGGTTGGAGCCTATCCTTGATGTTTTTCAGTCTGTACATTGATAAATCAGTAAAGGAAACCAAAGAACAATTTGGAGAAGGACTTAAAGTTCAGGGAAAAGAAATAAAAACTCTGAGGTTTGGCAATGACATTGCAATTCTGTCAGAGACAGCAAAGGACTCGGAAAGCAATGAAGACTGGCAATGGCAAGAAAAGCATTTCTAAAGAAGAGAAATTTGATAACATCAAATATAGATTTAAGTGTTAGGAAGTTGTTGCTGGAAGTGTTTGTATGGAGTATAGCAATGTATGGAAATGAACTAAAGACAGTAAATGTTTAGACAAAAAGAGAATAGAAGGATTTGAAATGTGGTTCTGTAGAAGAATGCTGGAGATTAGATGGTGTAATGAAAGAGGCTGTATTGGGTCATGTGGAGTACAAGATACAGCAGGTTTCATAGTATGCAATACACACTAAAACATGTGTAGTGTATAAGGCCACTTAGTGAATAAGGTCACTTAGTGCAAGAGTGTGAAACAGTTGTAACGAAAATGTTAAACTGTGTCACAGACCAATGAATGTATGTTTTTAATCAGATAATGTAATATAGTTAGGATAAGTCATTATCATTTTGATATGAATTTCTGGATGTTTTGAAGAGAAAGAACAAGTTCTGGAATCAGTGTTAATAGTGTATAAATATTAGTAACCTTTTTCATTCAGTTTTGTAATTATAATTCAGTTAGTAAAAGTCATTGTTTGCCATAACACAACTTAACTATGTAAACCATTAATTTTGGAAAAGCTTACCATTTATGTATCTTTGCAAGCCAGGACAACATATTCTTTTGAAAATAACAAACTAATTTAAAATGTAACCATTCCAGCTCATCAAACCATTTAAAACGTAACCAGATCCAGAAGCCCAGCTCCAACATCAAATTTAATGTAATTTCTCATGTATTGTTGTTGTGGTCTTCAGTCCTGAGACTGGTTTGATGCAGTTCTCCATGATACTCTATCCTGTGCAAGCTTCTTCATCTCCCAGTAACTACTGCAACCTACATCCTTCTGAATCTGCTTAGTGTATTCATCTCTTGGTCTCCCTCTACGATTTTTACCCTCCACGCTGCCCTCCAATACTAAATTGGTGATCCCTTGATATCTCAGAACATGTCCTACCAACCGATCCCTTCTTCTAGTCAAGTTGTGCCACAATTTTCTCTTCTCCCCAATCCTATTCAATACCTCCTCATTAGTTATGTGATCTACCCATCTAATCTTCAGCATTCTTCTGTAGCACCACATTTCAAAAGCTTCTAATCTCTTCTTGTCCAAACTATTTATCGTCCATGTTTCACTTCCATACATGGCTACACTCCATACAAATACTTTCAGAAACGACTTCCTGACACTTAAGTCTCCCCTCGCTGTTAACAAATTTCTCTTCTTCAGAAACGCTTTCCTTGCCATTGCCAGTCTACATTTTATATCCTCTCTACTTCGACCATCATCAGTTATTTTGCTCCCCAAATAGCAAAACTCCTTTACTGCTTTAAGTGTATCATTTCCTAATCTAATTCCCTCAGCATCACCCGACTTAATTCGACTACATTCCGTGATCCTCGTTTTGCTTTTGTTGATGTTCATCTTATATCCTCCTTTCAAGATACTATCCATTCCATTCAACCGCTCTTCCAAGTCCTTTGCTGTCTCTGACAGAATTACAATGTCATCGGCAAACCTCAAAGTTTTTATTTCTTCTCCATGGATTTTAATACCTACTCCGAATTTTTCTTTTGTTTCCTTCACTGCTTGCTCAATATACAGATTGAATAACATCAGGGAGAGGCTACAACCCTGTCTCACGACCTTCCCAACCACTGCTTCCCTTTCATGTCCCTCGACTCTTATAACTGCCATCTGGTTTCTGTACAAATTGTAAATAGCCATTCGCTCCCTGTATTTTACCCCTGCCACCTTCAGAATTTGAAAGAGAGTATTCCAGTCAACATTGTCAAAAGCTTTCTCCAAGTCTACAAATGCTAGAAATGTAGGTTTGCCTTTCCTTAATCTAGCTTCTAAGATAAGTCATAGGGTCAGTATTGCCTCACGTGTTCCAATATTTCTACAGAATCCAAACTGATCTTCCCCAAGGTCAGCTTCTACTAGTTTTTCCATTCATCTGTAAAGAATTTGCGTTAGTATTTTGCAGCTGTGACTTATTAAACTGATAGTTCAGTAATTTTCACATCTGTCAACACCTGCTTTCTTTAGAATTGGAATTATTATATTCTTCTTGAAGTCTGAGGGTATTTCGCCTGTCTCATACATCTTGCTCACCAGATGGTAGAGTTTTGTCAGGACTGGCTCTCCCAAGGCTGTCAGTAGTTCTAATGGAATGTTGTCTACTCCCGGGGCCTTGTTTCGACTCAGGTCTTTCAGTGCTCTGTCAAACTCTTCACGCAGTGCCATATCTCCCATTTCATCTTCATCTACATCCTCCTCCATTTCCATAATATTGTCCTCAAGTACATCACCCTTGTATAGACCCCTCTATAAACTCCTTCCACCTTTCTGCTTTCCCTTCTTTGCTTAGAACTGAGTTTCCATCTGAGCTCTTGATATTCATACAAGTGGTTCTCTTTTCTCCAAAGGTCTCTTTAATTTTCCTGTAGGCAATATCTATCTAACCCCTGGTGAGACAAGCCTCTACATCCTTACATTTATCCTCTAGCTATCCCTGCTTAGCCATTTTGCACTTCCTGTCGAACTCATTTTTGAGACATTTGTATTCCTTTTTGCCTGCTTCATTTACTGCATTTTTATATTTTCTCCTTTCATCAATTAAGTTCAATATTTCTTCTGTTACCCAAGGATTTCTAGCAGCCCTCGTCTTTTTACCTACTTTATCCTCTGCTGCCTTCACTACTTCATCCCTCAAATCTACCCATTCTTCTTCTACTGTATTTCTTTCCCCCATTCCTGTCAATTGTTCCCTTATGCTCTCCTTGAAACTCTGTACAACCTCTGGTTCTTTCAGTTTATCCGGGTCCCATCTCCTTAAATTCCCACCTTTTTGCAGTTTCTTCAGTTTTAATCTACAGTTCATAACCAATAGATTGCGGTCAGAGTCCACATCTGCCCCTGGAAATGCCTTACAATTTAGAACCTGGTTCCTAAATCTCTGTCTTACCATTATACAATCTATCTGATACCTTTTAGTATCTCCAGGGTTCTTCCATGTATACAGCCTTCTTTCATGATTCTTAAACCAAGTGTTAGCTATGATTAAGTTGTGCTCTGTGCAAAATTCTACCAGGCAGCTTCCTCTTTCATTTCTTAGCCCCAATCCACATTCACCTACTACGCTTCCTGCTGTTCCTTTTCCTACTGTCAAATTCCAGTCACCCATGACTATTAAATTTTCGTCTCCCTTCACTATCTGAATGATTTCTTTTATTTCATCATACATTTCTTCAATTACTTCGTCATCTGCAGAGCTAGTTGGCATATAAACTTGTACTACTGTAGTAGGCGTGGGCTTCGTGTCTATCTTGGCCACAATAATGCATTCACTATGCTGTTTGTAGTAGCTTACCCGCACTCCTATTTTTTTATTCATTATTAAACCTACTCCTGCATTGCCCCTATTTGATTTTGTATTTATAACCCTGTATTCGCCTGACCAAAAGTCTTGTTCCTCCTGCCACCGAACTTCACTAATTCCCACTATATCTAACTTTAACCTATCCATTTCCCTTTTTAAATTTTCTAACCTACCTGCCCGATTAAGGGATCTGACATTCCACGCTCCGATCCGTAGAACGCCAGTTTTCTTTCTCCTGATAACGACGTCCTCCTGAGTAGTCCCCGCCCGGAGATCCGAATGGGGGACTATTTTACCTCCGGAATATTTTACCCAAGAGGACGCCATCATCATTTAATCATACAGTAAAGCTGCATGCCCTCGGGAAAAATTACGGCCGTAGCTTCCCCTTGCTTTCAGCCGTTCACAGTACCAGCACAGCAAGGCCGTTTATATGTTACAAGGCCAGATCAGTCAATCATCCAGCCTGTTGCCCCTGCAACTACTGAAAAGGCTGCTGCCCGTCTTCAGGAACCACACATTTGTCTAGCCTCTCAACAGATACCCCTCCCCACCAACTGCAAGGTCTATGGTTTCAGGGGGGGGGGGGGGGTTCATGTAGTACAGCTGATTGTACCATGTTTTACATTTTTGGAGGTGATAACTTTGCTGCAGAAAGTCTTGGGTCACTACCAGACGTACACCAATCAATCTGTTGACGATACTTGTTTATTTGTCACAACTTTATAGGAACCAGAACACTCCAGATAGTCCTCCAACCACATTCTGTACATGCTCAAGGCTTTGGACAAGGTGTATTTATACATCTTGTCCAAAGCCTTGAGTGCGTGCGGAGTGCGGTTGGAGGACTATCTGGCGTGTTCCAGTTTCTGTTAAGTTGTGACAAATAAACAAGTGTTGTCAACAGATTAATTGGTGTACTTATGGTAGTGACCCAAGGATTTCTGCAGCAAAGTTATCACCTCCAAAAATGTAAAACATGGTACAATCAGTTGTACTATGTTAAACCTGAATTGATGGGATTGCTACATTAGATTTGGTGAATGGAGCTGGTATGAGAAGTTACATTAGATTTGATGTTGGAGCTGGGCTCTTAGACCTGGTTACATTTTAAACGGTTTTATGAGCTGGGATATTTATGTTTTAATGGGTAGACCACATAACTAATGAGAAGGTACTGAATAGAATTGGGGAGAAAAGAAATTTGTGGCACAACCTGACTAGAAGAAGGGATAGGTTGATAGGACACGTTCTGAGACATAAAGTGATCACCAACATAGTATTGGAGGAAAAGAGGTGGGAGGAGGGGGAGGAGGTAAAAATCATAGAGGGAGACCAAGAGATGAATACAGCAAGCAGATTCAGAAGGATGCAAGTTGCAGTAGCTATTCAGAGATGAAGAGGCTTGTACAAAATAGAGTAGCATGGATAGCTGCATGAAACCAGTCTTCAGACTGAAGACCACAACAACATAATACAAGATATAAAAATAATTTTATGCTGCCCATGCACCCATTGAAATGATATGCACAGACAGCATAGTATATGGGGGTGACTACATATAACAAATTAATGGGCAAAAACATATTTAATGTAGAGCCAAATCTCCTAAAAACGAGGCTACATTGGATTCTGTAGGAGAAATGCTACTATTCAGCAAAAGAATTTATACAGGGTGAAATGATAATTTGAGCAATGGGCAATTAAATGTTTGATCTTTTTATTGTTTGTAAATATTACAAAATTGTATTATTATTATTATTATTACTACTATCATTATCATTATTATTATTATTTTGTAATCTTGGTGTCACTGTAGACTTGTACCATGGGAAGAAAGGAGAGGTTGTTGGATGGTGGCCGGTATCCTCTTTCTATAACATTCATAAGAATTGAAAATTACTTAACGCAAGATAGTCCAAGCGTTGTGGTACAAGCTGTCCATAATAAACCACACTAACATCACTGCTGATGAAGTACAAGTCCACTATGTACTAGAGATGGGGGATCCGCTCTTGAACTAATTCATAGAGTTCAATCTTTCAAAGGAGTGAACAATCAGTGATTCAGAAAAAAAGAACGGTAGCTCCAAACGTTTCCCAGGCAGAGAGAGAGAGAGAGAGAGAGAGAGAGAGATGGAGCATATCAGCAGCGCCTCTGCTGGTCAGAGCACAGTGCACGCCACACAACACAGCCAGCGCCGGCCTCTGCCCTGCTTCTACCTTGGCTGCCTGCATTGTGCAGTGCCCCATTGGATTTTGTGTTTCACATATGCCGGGCCGTCTCTGTGCGTCGTCTGCCGTGTGCACTGTGCAGTGTCTGGCGCAGCTTAACTTCGCATCGCACTCTGTCGGCGATCGTTTCAGTCGCACGTCCTGCCCTCTGGGCAGTTGATGCCAGCAACAGGACAGAGAGCCACCTAGCGGATAACATAGGAACTACTTGCAAAAACCTGCTCGCAAAGGAGCGGACGATTTGTCTCGGAGCGGGTGAGCTCCCCCCACCCTCGGAACTCGCCCGCTCAACGCTCACCCCACCGTCTCGACTCTAGCCAGAGCGTCGAGCAAAGCGACTCTGGTGTCACTCTGGCCTCTGCGGTCTCAGCTCACGCAGTAATACAGCTCGCGGCTCGACCTGCTCGACTCAGCGCCTCTGCATCGGAGTTTGTCCCCACTGGATATTGTTCTTCGTAGTAATACCGCTATGTATATACATTATTATGTTATGTATACATCAATTGTTTTTATTTTATTTTTATTTGTTTAAACTGATTAGATTAGGTTCCTGATGACTACTCTTACTATAGGATTTTTATTATGGACACTCGAATTTACGCTTTAATTACGAGCGAACCGATAAACGTATCGCAAAATGTGATACACCAATATTTTCCTTGTTTTATTCTGCGTAAGGCTATATGCAGCACTTTCGTTTTACAGTCAAATTTATATTTTTTTTTCTTATTCTGGTACGGATTTTGCGATTTTAGGCGTCTTCGAAAGGAAAAATATATGGCTTGCGATGTATTTGTATGAGGTTAATGAAATTTTAATACATTATAGCCAAATATATTGTTAATGTAAATCTCAAGCTACAACATTTTCCGATCACCCAAAAAACCACGCTAGTGCAAAATAAATCAATAATCAAAAACTTTGTCATATCGTGGAAATTTCAATAAACAATACAAAATTCTTACTCATTATCTATGTTACTTCAAAATAGGATCAAATAAGATCAAAATACAGGTATAGTACTGGAATAAACCAAGTTTAAAGGGCAATGTGCCTTTCATTTATTTTCTTTTGTAAATGAGTGGTGAGTCATGAAAAACAGCTAATTCATTTCAGGGAGTGAACAGTTCTGATCCAATCTCTGAAAAGAACAGTTTTGCCCATCTCTACTATGTACACTACTCTGGTCACTATGTGCTGCCTGTGACTGTCTGTGACTGCAAGTGAGTGGGCTGTGACTGATGTCTGGCAACTCACTGGATGACAGTCTGGAACTGACTGGGGCCTCCAGTCTGCAGCGGCGATCTAAATACTGGTGTCATAAGGGCATTGGTGATGTGTTTCTTGCGAGTTTGTGCTTGGCCTCACTCCTGATAGGTTCATTGCTACTATCGATCTTCTTGCAACCTCTTTGCTGCATGGTGTGCTGGAAACAGCTTATGCCAGCACATTCCCCCCCCCCCCCCCCCCCAAATGCCACAGCTGGGAGGGAGACAGAATGCTGGACGTAGAGATGAACCAGTACCTCTAGCTGTGGAGGACAGCATACTCCTGACCATACTCCACCATCTGGCTTGCGATGTAACAGGAACATCCACCAGAAAACTGCTGCCAGGACATGCATCCAGGCCTGAGGGCATGTGGTGGGATGATGACAATGATGGTGATGGTTGGTCCAAGTCCATGGCATCAGCAAGTGGGGACAAGGGCACATTGTCCATCCGCTCTTCCTGGGGTGCCCTGGTGGCACCAGCAGGTGGCTGCAAAGGCCACATAGTCCCATGAGTCAGTGAATCTGGGGGAAGAAAAGCAGCAGAATCATGGGGCAAATTGGTTGCGGTGGCGGCATTGCAAACCATCGGAACCTGCAATCAAATACATAAAAGAGGCAATGCATTTCTGGATCACGCATCTTTCCCAGTGCCTGCTGTTGCCACAAACCCTGAAAAGAACAAGATCATGCAGCGCAATGTGATACTTGTGGACCATTGGTGGCACTGGATGCTGCAGTGGGTGCAGCAAGTGTAGCAGCATCCGATGGCAGCGGCCATGCAGAAGTTCCTCCAGTGATGGTCCATCTCCCATCTGATACTGTGAATGCAACAAAGCCCAATGTTGCAATTTTTGGGCAGTTCATGTAGGAACTGGCTTTGATGGATGAAACAAGGACAGCAAAGGCTTGTGATCTGTCGCAAAATAGAACTTGCGACCATACAAATAGTGATGGAATTTTGTCACACCCTACACAATAGCAAGAGCTTCTTTTTCAATTTGTGAAATGTTGCACTGAATTTGAATTAACATAATTGAGGCAAAAGCAATAGGTTGAAACAAGGACAGCAAAGGCTTGTGATCTGTCGCAAAATAGAACTTGCGACCATACAAATAGTGATGGAATTTTGTCACACCCTACACAATAGCGAGAGCTTCTTTTTCAGTTTGTGAAATGTTGCACTGAATTTGAATTAACATAATTGAGGAAAAAGCAATAGGTCCGCCTTGTGCACATATTCTGTGTGAAACCCCAGCACTGATTCCATCAGAAGAAGCATCAACTTGTAAATCTGCTGGCTTGGCAGGTTCAAAAGGCATTAAACATCTGTCACCAAGCAAAGCATTTTTGAGTTTCTGAAATGCATCTTGACAGTCTTTAGTCCACACAAAAGGCAACTTGTCGTGATGTAAGAATTGCAATGGAGCTGTGATCTGTGAATCGCTCAGAATGAAATGAATGTGGTATGTCAGCCTAGTGCTGACTGCAGTTGAGATACATTGTGAGTTACAGGCAGGTCGCGGATTGCAAGCAAGTGAGATAGGAGGGGGTGCACATCCTGACTGTTTATCGCATGACCTAAGGACTGTAGTTCAGTTTGAAAAAAGTCACACTTTTCGAGATGACACTTGAGCTGTGCTTCTGACAACACTCGGGTGGGGGGGAATGGAAATTGGCAATACATTCCTCTGGTGTACAATCTGAGATGACAATATCATAAAGATAGTTTGAACAAAATTGCTCTTTTCCAGTCAGCTGCTCCAAGTAACGTTGACAAATGGCGTATGCAGAAGCACTGCCGAAGGGCAAACGCAAATACTTGAATAGTCCTAAGTGTTTATTTGTAACAAACACTTTCTGTGATTCTTCATCCAATGGAATTTGCAAGTAGGCATTTCGCAAATCTATCTTAGAAAAGTAACATCCTGCACTAAGCCTGTCTGTGACTTCCTCAGGGTGAGGTAATGGATAAGTGTCAACAACTGCCTGTGGGTTGACTGTAGACTTGAAGTCAACATAAATGCGAAAGTGACCAGAAGGCTTAGGCAACAGTACAAGAGGACTTGCCAATTGACTAGCTTGAATGGGAGCAATTACACCACTATCTTGCAATCCTGTCAGTTCTCTGGCTACTTTGTCTCATAAAGCAATTGGAACTGGTTGAGCCTGAAAAGACTTAGGCTGTGCCATTTCTTTCAATGTAACATGCACTACAAAGTTATTAGGTTTCCGCATTCCTTCTGAAAATAGTTCAGGAAAATCTTTAAGCAAGCTAGCAACACTGTCTTTTGGACCACAAACTGATATCGAAAGTATATCATTGTGGATGCTAAGGCTAAACAAATCAAAGGCATCTAAACTGATAATGTTCTCACTGTCTCTTGATTTCAACACAGTAAAATTCACTGTCCGAGTGTGAGATTTGTATGTGGCCAGCAACCTACACTGTCCATGCACTGTTATTTCATGTCCATTGCAAGCAGTGAGATGCTTTCTAGATTTAGAAAGATGTGGTGAGCCTAATTGTTCATATGTGACCTGATTTAGCAAGGTTACTAAGGCACCCATGTCTAACTGAATGTTCACACAATGGCCAGCAATTCATGGTGAGACAAATAGTTTGTTAGAACATCACTGCACAGCACTAGGGTTAGAATTGGGCACAACCTTAATCTTACTTTTGGCAGAACCCATTGTAGGTTTAGAAGACGCAGCGTCCACTGCATGTACACAAGCCTCTCTTTCTGAGAGCACGCAGAATTGGTGTTTTTGTGCTATTGTGAAAAACCTGCTTGGACTTAGCCTTTTTTTCCACATGTGTAACACGTTGCATTATGTGAAGGGCAATTTTGTCATTTTATGGTGATCAGAACATCTAGGGCACGACCTCACTAATTTCACAGGCCTGTTTACCTGTCTATGTGGCTGTTCATGTGGCTGTGTACATGGTTGTTGTTGTGGCTGCTTGGGGTAGTCACGAGCAAGGAGCGGCTCAACCCAACAAATCAGGGCCTGGTCAAACTTATCAGCTGCTATGGCACCCGAATCATACTGCTCTTAAGTTTTGCAATACTTGGGGAAGTAATGGATCAGAGTACTTTAAATCTGTTCCCATATACTACTATCTGGGACACTGAATGTTATTGCATCCCTAACCATTAGGTTGCTGTAAGAGTTTCCACAACTACACTTAAATTTACAGATCTTAGTCATGCCTGTTAGTTCTGTGTACCACTGATGGTACGTCTGTTCCAGCTTTTCCTGCAAACAAAAAAACTGATATCTGGCAACAGCTACTTGGACTTGCTAGTCAAAATATTGAATTAATGCCACAATTACTTCTTCATAGCTGACTTTGTGGGAGACACAGTTGGAAATAATTTTTGTATTAACCTGAACACTGGGGATCCAGCAATCAAAAGAAACTATTGTAGCTTCATAGTACCTTGAACTCGATGAACTTCACAATGTGCTTGAAACTGTGTCAGCTATTTGAGTCATTCCTCTTTGGTGTCATTAAATTGCCGGAATGGCGGTATGCTGGTCAGTGGCACTTGTTGGGCTAGTTGGTTGTTGTTGTTGTTGTTCTTGTTTGGTCGACATGGTGTGTGCAGCCAGAAGTTGTTGTACCATCATCAGCAAAGCAGCAATTTGTTGGGTCTGAAGCTGCAAAGCCTGTATTAGAGCCATCACATTGGTTGTCTGTAGCTGAGGTGGAGGAGCAGGGGGTGGTGGGGATGGGGTAGTCATGGTTTACACGAATATGTTATAGCAAAAAAGGATGCAAAGCATCTGGAAAGAGAAATTTGATTAGTTCTGTGGTACCCCTCCTGAATACATGCAAGAAGACAACAAAAAACCAGCAAACACTTGAATATGATCACCCCTGTAATTTGAAACAAGCAAAATCTGCACCAAATTTTATTCATCACCATGGGAGGCAAGCAGAGGATGTTGGTTGGTCGCCAGTATCCTCTTTCTATAACACAAATTGAAAGGTTATATTAACTGGGTTCTTTATTCATAAGAATAGAAAATTACTTAACTCAAGATAGTCCAGGTGTTGTGGTATAAGCTCTCCATAATAGACCAGATTAGCCTCACTGCTGGTGAAAGTCCGCTGTGTACACTACTCTGGTTGCTATGTGCTGCCTGCGACTGTCTGTGACTGCAAGTGACGGGGCTGTGACTGATGTCTCGGTGACTCACTGGATGACAGGCTGGAACATCCTGGGCCATCCGGTCTGCAGTGGCGATCTAAATACTGGTGGTTGAGAGGGTGTTGGCAGGGTATTTCTTGCGAGTTTGTCCTTGGCCTCTCTCTTGATAAGCTTGTTGCTTGCACCTACTATCAATCTTTTCACAACCTCTTTGCCACCTGGTGGGCTGGTGACAGCTTACGCCAGCATATTATTATTATGCTGTCTGTTAACATCAGCTGCTGTCTGTAGTGAAATTTTGCCACAGCTTTGACATGTCTCCTGTATGTGACTCAAATGAGTTAGATTATGTATGTTATGGTATTAAAAACCACAATTCACAAAAAAAATCCTTTTTGTTTTAAAAGGAACACACAATCCTTCCTAGAGGGAAGCTATTAATATCACAAAATTTTCGTTTCCTAAATTTAATTTTATGATTTACACAATCACAGACCTAGTTGAGGACACAAAGGATATTAACAGGATATTTTTTCCTGTTTAGTTCACCCAAGATTTCACCCAAGAGGTGCAGTACAGTGTCCTCTGTAGAGAATTCTTTATTCAGCTGAAATATGAACTAATTAACAAGTTCCCTTTTTAAAAAAACTAAAAATCTGGAAAGACATTAATGATTCTATAATAGATATTGTTACTGCATGTTTAAATCTGTCAGAAAATATAATCAAAGCACTTAACTAATTACAAAGATTGCTTAATGGAGAAAAGGGTCCTGTCTATGTTTTAAAATTCATTTGGAAACCTCATTGTAGCAAATGGATTTACTGTCTGTTAATAATCTTATAACACTGGTAATTTCTTTAGAGGTTTCATATTTGAAACTACAGTCTGTTGATGGTGCATATGATGAAATGAGCCTAATGTATCTACAATGGATTCCTTATAGCCCCTTTGGCTGCTGTCACAGCTAGAAAATAATAATTGAATGTTGTGGACAATGATTCTGTTATTACACTACAGATCTTAGTTCCATAGTGAAGTTTTATGATCTGTAGCATCAGAGTACTTGGAAATATAACAAAATCTTTTACAGACTAATCTTTTCATTCACTAAACAAAAATTCATTATTCGCTTCTGCAAAGCACCATTAAAAAACTTAAGATAACTGCTAATGTTATTATAAAGTGAGATAGGTAATTCATAAATGTTTGTGTTGGTACATTATCATTACCATAAAACTGTAAACAGAAAGTTATTTTAATTACATTTCAGACAACTTGAAAATTTCCATTCCTTAATGTTAATAACTTGGCACATCTTTTTTAAATATTAGATATTAAGGATCTAAGCTGTACGCCATAAACATTTTAGGATGAAATTTATGTGTCAAATTTTTCTTTGATTTTAATTAGGTCAGACACTGTGCTGCTTAGAAGTTGAACAAATTTAATTGAAAATGCTGTACGAGACATAAAATGGCATCTACTCACCACGTACCGCAGAAGGAGTAATGTGGAAGGGTTTAGTGATATTGTATTAAAACGACCATTACTACCATTTGAGCTTTTCAATGGTATTATAATCAGATGAAAATAAGATAAGCTACTGCAGGGAAAAAGTTGCCTGAAACCTTGCAGAAAAAGTTGTCTTCGATTCCTTTTTTGTATTGTTTGTGGTGAATTCCCTTTCTTTCCATCTTTTTTACACTCCTGGAAATTGAAATAAGAACACCGTGAATTCATTGTCCCAGGAAGGGGAAACTTTATTGACACATTCCTGGGGTCAGATACATCACATGATCACACTGACAGAACCACAGGCACATAGACACAGGCAACAGAGCATGCACAATGTCGGCACTAGTACATTGTATATCCACCTTTCGCAACAATGCAGGCTGCTATTCTCCCATGGAGACGATCGTAGAGATGCTGGATGTAGTCCTGTGGAACGGCTTGCCATGCCATTTCCACCTGGCGCCTCAGTTGGACCAGCGTTCGTGCCGGACGTGCAGACCGCGTGAGACGACGCTTCATCCAGTCCCAAACATGCTCAATGGGGGACAGATCCGGAGATCTTGCTGGCCAGGGTAGTTGACTTACACCTTCTAGAGCACGTTGGGTGGCACGGGATACATGCGGACGTGCACTGTCCAGTTGGAACAGCAAGTTCCCTTGCCGGTCTAGGAATGGTAGAACGATGGGTTCGATGACGGTTTGGATGTACCGTGCACTATTCAGTGTCCCCTCGACGATCACCAGTGGTGTACGGCCAGTGTAGGAGATCGCTCCCCACACCATGATGCCGGGTGTTGGCCCTGTGTGCCTCGGTCGTATGCAGTCCTGATTGTGGCGCTCACCTGCACGGCGCCAAACACGCATACGACCATCATTGGCACCAAGGCAGAAGCGACTCTCATCGCTGAAGACGACACGTCTCCATTCGTCCCTCCATTCACGCCTGTCGCGACACCACTGGAGGCGGGCTGCACGATGCTGGGGCGTGAGCGGAAGACGGCCTAACGGTGTGCGGGACCGTAGCCCAGCTTCATGGAGACGGTTGCGAATGGTCCTCGCCGATACCCCAGGAGCAACAGTGTCCCTAATTTGCTGGGAAGTGGCGGTGCGGTCCCCTACGGCACTGCGTAGGATCCTACGGTCTTGGCGTGCATCCGTGCGTCGCTGCGGTCCGGTCCTAGGTCGACGGGCACGTGCACCTTCCGCCGACCACTGGCGACAACATCGATGTACTGTGGAGACCTCACGCCCCACGTGTTGAGCAATTCGGCGGTACGTCCACCCGGCCTCCCGCATGCCCACTATACGCCCTCGCTCAAAGTCCGTCAACTGCACATACGGTTCACGTCCACGCTGTCGCGGCATGCTACCAGTGTTAAAGACTGCGATGGAGCTCCGTATGCCACGGCAAACTGGCTGACACTGACGGCGGCGGTGCACAAATGCTGCGCAGCTAGCGCCATTCGACGGCCAACACCGTGGTTCCTGGTGTGTCCGCTGTGCCGTGCGTGTGATCATTGCTTGTACAGCCCTCTCGCAGTGTCCGGAGCAAGTATGGTGGGTCTGACACACCGGTGTCAATGTGTTCTTTTTTCCATTTCCAGGAGTGTATTTCCTATATTTCCTTTCCCTTTATGAAGTAACTAGAAATACAATGTTATAAATTTATTATCTTTTTGAAAGATGAAAATATTGTAATCTCTGGTATTCATCTTCAGAACTTCCACAAATGTTAGTTCACTAAATCTCAGAACATATGTAAGTATACAGCCTTTCCATCCTCTTTTTATAAAAAATATGATGTTTAGTAGAACCCTCTGGTCTATGCAAAAGTCCCTATTAGGAAAACAATCTGGACACATCTTGAAAACCACTATGCTCCATTACTCAGTTCATAAAGAAATACTGCATGAGGTGTTTTACTTTCCAATAAGAGAACGAATAATCAGATTTGAAATTTCTGTAAATCTTGAAATTCATTTAAAGAATGCTGAGCGTATTTGGTAACTTACAGTAACAACAAAACTATAATCCATTTATAAAACAAAAGTAATTAGTTGAAAAGTGAAGTTTCATGAGGGGCAGGACACCTGGACATTAAAATATGCGCCATACTTGATCATGTTTAAATGTTGTTCAAAATCAAAGATAAGCATGCTACTAGAAATGTACATTCTTGCTGCCATTTGCAAACCAAATTCCCCGTGTTTTCTCCATCTGATTCAGTTTTCCATTCCCTAACATTAGTTTAAAAATTGTTTATAAATCATAAAAGTGTGATCATAAATTTTTCAGTAATAACTACCATAATTTGTTTGATATAGTTTTTACTGAAATAAAAAATTCACAAAGCTTTTCAAAAATATTTTGTAGCTGAAACAACTGTTAAATGGTGAGAACTGATGAGAAATAAAACACATACACTACTTACTTCAACTGTCCCTTTCCAAGCTTGCTTTGCTGTTAGCTTTAGTCCTAGATCTTGCTACACACACACACACACACACACACACACACACACAAGCACACACACTGGAAATCTAGCAAATTATTGTTCATAATCAAATGCAGCATCCAATGTTAATAATAAATTATGCAAATCTAAAGGACATCAAAGGGACTGTTCATACTTGTATCAAGCCTCTCATATAAATAACAATGAGGAATGACATCCTTAATATTCTGATACAAATGTAGGGTTAAAACTTTGAATGCTTACTGGTAGTTTCATTTTTAATGATGTTGCTTGCTTGCATAATAAAAAATAGAATCACACTCTGGAAACATATAACATTAGGCTCCAGATATTAAGTGCTTTCTACTGAATGCTGTAGAAATAGAGATTCTAGAGTGTGGATTAAGTTCTAGCACACATTTCTTATAACATATGTTCCTCCAATTTAAATTATATAAGCCAACATATATATCTCTGTTTATTGATGTAAAGTAATACCTATGAGGGGCATCTAAAAATTTTGGTGAATGGTATTATAAAATATAGGTACTAGCAAAATACCTTTGGTGATCTTCAAACTAATATCTATTAACCACACAGCAATTTACCAATATTTATACAGCAGATGGAAAATATTAATGAAAGTTTCTTATGGAAATGCTTGAAACATTGTTCCACTTGTATTTGCATGTCAATAAAATCTGATGCAGAAATCTTTGCCTTGACAGTTACCAGTCAGAGAAAATATGAAGCCTGGTAACATGCAACAGTGAATTCTCCACTCTTATTATCAATGCTGTCTTCTGCTTTTCCTTCAGTTTGTATGCTGTAAATCAGAAAATGATTTTCCATGTATCCTAGTCCATGTTAATAACGAAGTAAACAATCTGTTTACTAATCCTCAGCTCCTGTGATATCGCTCTCATAGATTATCAGTAATTTTGTGCAATCATTTGTCACTATCTCAGTGGTGTTTGTTATCATGTTAGCCGGCAGTTCCTTTTCAAACAGAAAAGCAGTTCAACTGATCAAACACACTTCCACGTTAAGCCTTTTGTTCCATAGACTTGCACCAACATCATACACCTGCATCACTGCTTTTCACAGCCTGCAACAAAACTTGATGTGACTTTTCAGAAACATTATGTTTGACTGTCCACAGCAGACAAATCTGTTTCAGACTATTCCTGCAATGTCATGTGGCACTTTTCAACAGATTCTCTCTCTCTCTCTCTCTCTCTCTCTCTCTCTCTCTCTCTCTCTCTCTCTAACCCCACCCCCACCCCCACCCCCAATCATTTACGTGTCATGCCATTCACCAAACTTTCTAGACAGACCCTACACTTTGGCAGGTACCAAAGTTTTGTTATAAAAATTAAATTTGAGAAGCCCTACATAAAATCATTATGTTATTAATACTTTCCAGTCATTCCTCATAGTTCAGAATATAATAAATGTTAATTAAAACAGTAAATTCTATTTCTATAATGTTATTACAAGCTTGTTATTTATAAACAATTCACCTGGTGCAGAAATTAAATGCAGGGCTGAGGGCTATAATTGGCTGCAAGTATGCTTCTGTTCCTGCTGTTTCTGTTGTGTAAAAACTGTGTATGTGGCTGTACTGGAATGGCCTTTTTCTCAGCAAGTTCATATTTGCTTTAGTTGAAATACATAAATAATTTATAACTAAACAAAAGCGCTGGCAGGTCGATAGACACACAAACAAACACAAATATACACACAAAATTCAAGCTTTCGCAACAAACTGTTGCCTCATCAGGAAAGAGAGAAGGAGAGGGAAAGACGAAAGGATGTGGGTTTTAAGGGAGAGGGTAAGGAGTCATTCCAATCCCGGGAGCAGAAAGACTTACCTTAGGGGGAAAAAAGGACAGGTATACACTCGCACACACACACATATCCATCCACACATACAGACACAAGCAGACATATTTAAAGACAAAGAGTTTGGGCAGAGATGACATCTCTGCCCAAACTCTTTGTCTTTAAATATGTCTGCTTGTGTCTGTATGTGTGGATGGATATGTGTGTGTGTGCGAGTGTATACCTGTCCTTTTTTCCCCCTAAGGTAAGTCTTTCCGCTCCCGGGATTGGAATGACTCCTTACCCTCTCCCTTAAAACCCACATCCTTTCGTCTTTCCCTCTCCTTCTCTCTTTCCTGATGAGGCAACAGTTTGTTGCGAAAGCTTGAATTTTGTGTGTATATTTGTGTTTGTTTGTGTGTCTATCGACCTGCCAGCGCTTTTGTTTGGTAAGTCTCATCATCTTTCTTTCAAGATATATTTTTTCCACGTGGAATGTTTCCCTCTGTTATATAAATAATTTATAAGTTTTACAAGACACATTTTCAGTATTAATGACATCCAGTGAATCACATATATGCTATACCTGTAAATAGAAGTCTTTATGAAATTACTATCTTATAATATCACTTCTCTAATACCTAAATGACAAATTTTTATGAATAACACATTTAATTTTACTCAAATGGATGTAAAAATAATGTATGTGATGTGTAGAAACAGATTTTTAAACATATTTATCCCAACAAAAAAGGTTATCTTTCATAATTTGCATTTTTATGACAGAACTTTTCTTCCCAGGTTTATAAGCATGTCTGAAAAATTTTTCTGTGTGTTTACCATGTTTTTAAATCAATTAAGAATTTCTCTACATATGTTAGTAACTGTGCATCCTACAAAAACATGCAATAAAAAATTGTCAGTTATGTTAATCCTGCAGAAGACGTTAGTGACAACTTCATCCATGAAACAAAAAATGTGTGGTTTCTCTTGAGTCAGGGATATTCTATATAAACTCAGTGCCATGCATGAATCTGTTTGATGGCATATTTAGTAATGTTTTTTTTTAAAAATAAGGCAAGCTTATCAATTGTGTACCCTTTTTAGCACACTGCTTCCTATGAAGCACGATTGCAATATTTCCATTCAAAACATCATGTTACTTTTGTGTGTTAGTTAAGCTATCGAATGTGCATGAAAGAGCCACAGCAACAGCAGCACTGCATGTTTATAATTGTTAGGTACAGCTTGAATCAATAATTTTTACAAATAAATATTTATTTATTTATTACTTTATCTAGGTATTTACTTCTTACTTTACTATGCATTAATGCTTCAGGTCACTAACATTATCACCTCAGATGTTGAAGTGTAACTGGACAACTTATACACAAGGAGATTTTACACTGAATATGTGAAAAATGCGTATAAAGTTCAAAACAGAAAGTATATAAAATACATGTATTCTGTACACAAAGATATGGTAATTAGATCCTAAATAATACTTGAGATAATATAATTTCAATTTACATATGTTGCAGAATTATGGACAGTACTGATGTCCTGAAACACCGTGACATGACAAGAAATCATATTACTTCCACAGAGTATTCTGGTCGCTTTGAAGGCAGTAACCAGTTGTTCAGGTATACTTCACAGTTTTATCCATCAGTGAAAAATATGTGCATCACAATTTCTTACTATTACTACACAGTTTTCTCTCTTAAACTTAGATATAATTATTTTTCATTTCCAGTGCTGTATTTTTATTTTTATTTGATCATTGTATTATGAAAATAAATTTATGAGACACACATTGATTGCACTACATAACATATTTTATTTAACATATCTAGACACCAACAACAAACAGATACAAACAGTACATGTACCCCCAGATAACATGCACTCTCACATTACTCATGTTGCCAGCCTTTAAAACACCATACAGCAAACATTGCGTTTTACAAACTGTTTAACTCATTCATATTTGCCCCCTTGAAATCAGTGTTTCTTTCAACAAATTTTAGTCACATATGTTACATTTTTTATAGCAATAACGAAAATTCTTGGCTGAAACAACACATAAAATAAGTGAAAGGCAACTACTTGCTTACAAAGGACAGGTTTGTGGCACACAGAAATACGTAACAGAAAATAGTTAACACTAACATTTGAGCTCTTGCTCTTTTTCTAGTAAGAGTACACACATTCACACACACAACCAAACAGACACCCAAATGTATGTGGCCATTGTAGCATCAAGATTGATTATTGAATATCAATTATTGAAAGCAGTTGCCTGCATAGATGGAGGTGAGGAGGGAAAAGGGAAGAATGCACGAGGCAAGGAGGAGATAGCAGATCTTTTGTCAGACGACTCAGCAACTGCACAATAAGACAAAAGAAAGTCAGAGGGCAGAGCATAAAAGGGACAGACAGACGGATGAGGGGAGAGAGAGAGATAGGAGGAAAGGAGAGGAAGGTGATGATGAATAGTGAGACAGAGAAGAGAGAGAATAAGGGAGAGGGGTGGAAAAAAGGAAAAGGGGAGAGAGAGAGAGAGGGAGAGAGAGAGAGAGAGAGAGAGAGAGAGAGAGAGAGAGAGAGAGAGATGGGGGCCACAGATGAAAGAGTCATAGGAGAAGGCAGTAAACTATATGGATGGGGAAGGACTAGTATGAACAGAAGAGAGAAGGGAATAAGTAAGGTGGTAAAGTGGAAGGAAGTTAGCAGAGGCTTAGGCCATAGGCCAGGGGGATTGTGAAAGTGTAGCATATGCTGGAGTTCTGGAGAGACCCTCCCCCTCCCCCTGCCCCCAGCCTAAACCGATGCTAACTCATTTACATTGCCCCCCCCCTTATCTTTTACCTTCCCTCTTCAGCCCACACCAGTCTTTCCCCACCCTTGCTGTGTACCAGAGCCTTCTTACAGCACTCTTCCTCCTCCACCCCCTCCCCAAGCAGTCTCTCTCTCTCTCTCTCTCTCTCTCTCTCTCTCTCTCTCACTCACTATCTCCCCCTCTTCCCTCTTTTTTTCCATATCTCTCCTTTAGTTTCTCCGCTCCCTGTCTGCCTCTTTATCAGCGTATTTCTCTCCTTTCTTCACCCTTTCACTTTCTGTATTCCTTATATGATCTGTCCTTTTTGTCTTGTTGTGCCATCGCTGTCTGATAGACCTGCCTCACACTGACCTGCTACCCCTTCTTGCCTCATGCATCTTTCCCTATCTACCCAGGCAACAGCTTTCAGTAATTAATTTCAGTAACCAGTTGTGTAAGTTTGGTTGTCCTTGTGATTGTGTTTAATTTTACTTGAAAAAGAGCAAGAACTCAAAAGCTAGTGTTAACTGGTTTCCTTTACATGTTTCTGTGTGCCGTGCAGCAATCCTCTGTATGTAAGTGGTTTCCTTTCCCATATTTTATAAACTTTTATATTTTTTAGTTATTCACACATAAAATTGTAATTTGTTTATATATTTCTAAAAGGAAGTTATGGTAGTTGTTTTACAGTAGCATTTCTAAATTTCTCAGACTTTGATCTTTGCAGAGCTTTGGTAAGTATATCTTAACAACTGTTTTTCTGTATTACAGTACTTTATCTCAAATAAATTTTCTCTGTATGTCTCACTAACATAGTGGAATTTCATCTCGATGTGTTTGCTTCATCTAACTGTCTGTCCTCATTTGATCACCTAGATAGCACTTTGATTGTCTATATGAAGTATGGTCTTCACTTCTCTTCTGAATAGCTCTAGCAGTAGGTTCTTGATATGTTTTATTTCTTTCACATATTTTACTACTGAAATGTAGCCTGCTTTAGTTGATGAAGTAACTACCACACTTCATTTCTTGGATCACCTACTAATGGCGGTACCATTAGAAAAAATAATGTATACAGTTGTACTCCTGCTGTTTCATTAGTCTTGTGCATGATTGACATCACAGTAGACATTCAAATGAATAGTGTCATCTTCTTCATAGTCTATCTTTTTATGAAAAAGACCATAATTCTTTGTATCTGGTAGGTATCTCAGAGTCCTTTTGACATTCTGGTAATATTTTCTCTATGGGTCTACTGTGAAGTGGCTCTCCTAAATGACTTTGAATCCAAGATCTTGTCTGGTTTTACATTACGAATGAAGGCTTCACTATAAGGAAATGTAATGTTTTCATTTTCTTGAGTTTCTTCATCTGAGCCTCCTTGGCCTTGCAGTCAATCATACTGAATTTTTCTAGTACTTTCTTCACATACTGTTCTTGGTGTAGAAATATTCCTTCATCTTGTATCTACAGTATTTGTGTCCCTAAGTAAATATATGGATTTTCTTACAAGACATTTCAAAATTCTTCTTAACTTTCTTCAACATTTCTCAATTTTCTCCAAGTCTTGTCTTATGATTAGCCATATACATTCCTTCAGTTACATCTTTAAATGTGCACTGATGTGATTTTGAGTGGATTAGCCCTATTTTTAGGAAATCTATAAAATTTTTATTCTTTCTGGATGGAGCTTGTTTAAGTCCACACAGAGCTACCTTCAAAACACAAATCTCGCCAGCACTTTTTATCCTTATTAAAATTTCTTCATCCAGTTTCCCATAGAGAATGGCTGTTTTCACATCAAACACTCTCATATGAAAATTATTCTCTGCTGCCTGAGTTAATAACAGTCTTAGTGAACAGATATCTCTACTGGGCTGAATAATTCCTGATAACTTATATCCTTTTCTTGTTCAAAACCTTTGACAAGCAGCCTAGCTTTACTTTAAAAATCCATTTACTTGTCAAGATCTCTTTCCCTATTGCCTCCTTTGGATTCACCAACTTAAAAGTGTCATTCTTCTCAAGTGAATTCTTTCTTCTTCTCTTGCTTTTATCCACTTTTCTTTACCTGTACCTGTACCAGATAGAGTCCACATCTGTCCCTGTAAATGTCTTACAATTTAAAACCTGGTTCCTAAATCTCTGTCTTATTGGAGGAGATACAGGTTTTAAAACATAACTGTAACTAAGGCACACAACAGAAAGCAAGTAAATTGTATGATAAATTTCACTCAGATACAAGAACTTGTATCAACACTAAAACAAGTTATAGTGTGTGTAAAAACTATGAGAGAGGAGGCAAAAATGGTGTCATATGCATTGTATGTAAAAGAGAGCTCAATTTACAGTACGAAAATCTCAGTCCGTCACAAAAAACTGCTGAAAACACAATATCGGAGTGTACATGTGATACCGGTAACAGCAGAGAACTACCAGATTCACCAGTTCTTTTAAAAAACCAATATAACATCCAAAGTAGTGTAAGTGATGACTCTGCATCATAAAATGCTACTGCAAACACTCAGATACCTAAACCAGCCGTTTCTGCACCCCTGAAGACTTGCAGATTACGACAACATGTACCTATGCCGCAGCAAAAAATTCGTGGTTGCCTGATGAAACTTTATATTCTAGCTGATAGCCATGGATGCAGAATCGCCGCATATGTTAATCAGACAGCAGTTTAAAAGCAACGAGCTTTGTCAAGCCAGGAGCGCCCCTCTCAGAAATTATGGAGTTATCTTCAGATGACTTTATAGCTCTGTTTGGTGACTCAAACGATATGTACAGAAACGAGATGTCCACAGCTTGATCAGAATTAAGGAAACAACTGGTTCCTATGTCACACAAAAACATTCCCTTTGTGACCATGCTCCACCACTATGATTTGCCACATTGGTATTGTGTAAATAAGGAGATCAGAGTAACCAACGACCTTCTTTCTGATATATGCAAGCAATTCAAAAACGTTGATGTTATTGATATTAGCTACATTGGGCACAGGTTTCACACATCTCATGGCCTTCACTTGAACAGTCTAAGGAAGGAAATTGTGACCCAGAAATTACTGGAAAAAATCAAGAGGCACCTGCAAATATCTGCAACAAAAACAGGTGTCAGTAAAATTACCAAAGCCAGTGGCAGAAAGTACAACACAAATGACAGCAGCAGCAGTACCCCCCCCCCCCCCCCACCACCACCGACAACATAAAAAACAACAACAGATGCAACAGCAATAACAACTAACCTACATCAACAGCAGAAGAACCATCAGTAGCTGAGGTAAAACCAACATCAGTTAGTGCAGCAGCCCTCCTCCAGCAGAAGGGAAAAAAAAAAAAAAAAAAAAAAAAGCAGCAGTCACTGTACGAGAAAGCATGTCAATGACAGCATCAACAGCAGCGCCACTGAACTCTCAACAACAGTAGCAGCTGATCAACACTGCCTGAGGAGGAGCCAAAGGCTAGGTACAGCTGCTTCACTTAGTGATGCTTTTTTATGGCACCAAAAGAAGAAAAGGAAGAGATTCTGACAAATCAGCCTGAAAAATTGCAGATAAGTGTCAAAAATCAGCAACAAAGGAGCACTTCACCAATTATTGACAAAATAACAAGTACTTGCAAAACTTTCAAGATAATGGGTCAAAACATTCTGTGTCTGAAGAATAAAGTGTTAGAAGTCGCCATAAACTACTTTGTAGATATTTCTTGTATTTGTCTATCAGAACGTTGGTGCAGGCTCAGTGAATGAAGTCTTATAAATATAAGCAATTTTGAATTAGCATCTCATTATTGCCACAATGTTTGTAAAAGTGGTGGAGTATGCATGTACACTAGGGCTGGATTGCAGTATAAAGTTAGATCTGAAACATACCACCTAAATATCGAGAAACATTTTGAATCATGTGCCATTGAGCTAAAATCTGAGGAGAAGTATAAAAATCGAACTGTCATATTAATATACAGGTCAACGTTAGGTGAAAAAACATATATATATATATATTTTTTTTTTTTTTAATTTGGAAGCAGTGCTAACATTTTGTATAACAATGAAGTTATATTATTACTATGTGGGAATTTTAACATCAACCTTTTTATTGAAAATTAAGAAAAAATACAGCTTTTGAGTATCCTAAACAGCTTTCACATTAAACCACTCTTCACAGACCCCCACTAGAATAACAGAGTCATCTTCATCCCTATTAGATAATATCATTACAAATATCGAAAACGATGTTGCTGAGGCACAAAACATAAACTTAGGTCTTTCAGACCACAACACACTAGCAACATAAATTCTTCTGTACCTGAGGTGGTTAAATGCAAGTGGAAATATAAAAGGCACTTCTACCCAGAAAATGTTAATATTTTTATTCAATGGTTAGCAAAAGAAACCTGGGAAGATGTGTTCTCAAAACCATCAACTGATGAATCATTCAATGAATTTTATAAAACTTTCAAGTCCAAATTTGAGATGTGTTTTCCAAAAAAGCTGACTAGAATTACTGTCATACCAAGAAATAACAGCCAGTGGATAACACCTGCTATCAGAGTACCCCGTCAAAAGCTAAAACTTCTCAATCAACTGAGAAAAGACAACCAAGATGAACACTTTGCAGAATATGTTAAGATATATAAGAAAATTTGTAAGAAAGTAATTAAAACGGCCAAGACAATGCACAATGACAAAGTAATCATAGGAACAGCTAACAAGTTGAAAGCAATATGGAGTATAGTAAAACAGGAAACAAACAAAGTTTTAAAAAGCAAGATGACATTGTAATAAAAGATGATCATGGGGTGTTACTCAGAAAAGGTACTCTAGCAAATTACATAAATGACTATTTCATAAACACTCCAGACAATCTGAGTAAAAATTTTGCTAGTAATAGTAGTACCACAGTTCAAATAGAGCAACACGGTAAACATTGCTATGTCCCACAAATAAATTAGAAGTTCTTAAGATAATAAAAACAATGAAGAATAAAATGTCCTCTGGAACTGACGAGGTACCAGGTTCAGTCATAATTAAATGTGCTAGTGTCATAGCAGAACCATTCTCACATATCATTAACAGAAGGGACATGCTCACAAAGGTTAAAAATTTCAAAAATAAAACCATTGTATAAAATGGGTGATATATATGATGTGGGAAACTATAGACCAATAGCTTAGTTTTCTGTATTTTCAAAAATAATAGAGACTGTCATGAAAAATATAATTACAAATTACCCCAAAAAATTAAATCTCTTTTCTGTAACAGAATATGGTTTTTGCAACGGCATGAGTACAGAAACAGCAATTACCCAATTCATCAAAAACATTGTAATAGGACTTCACAGAAATAACAGTACAGTAGGAATAAACTTGGACTTTTCCAAGGCATTCGATACTGTTGATCGTGATATCTTGCTAGACAAACTAGAAGCTATAGGTGTATGAGGAGTTGCGTTAAAATGGTATCAGTCATATCTCCACAATAGAAAACAGGTAGTAGAATTTACCTCAGCAAACAATAAAAATCAAAACATTGTGTATAGATCGGACATGAAGACTGTACCATTCAGAGTACCTCAGGGCAGTATTCTAGGACCTAGTAGTAGTAGTAGTAGCTTTATTCATCCATAGATCTCTTTTTACATGCATATAGGACATGTCAAAGTATTTACAAGTTTAGATCAATTTAAAATAAGCTAATTCATGTACACATATATTTACAGACTTCTAGTTAGATTTACTTCTAGTTAGATTTACTCCTGGTATACAGTACTTTTTTTACAAATAACTTATTAAATAATGTAATGCCACACTGTTCACTCATATCTCACTATCAATCACTGAACACACTATACACACGTTGTTTCATAACACTTCACTCACTCACTATACACACACACACACACACACACACACACACAGGTGATCTCAGGGCCATTTTCTGTACTGCAACTTCCCATTTGATATCCTGAAAAACTCTGTCAGCATCCCTCCATAATGAGTGAGATGTTGAGCTAAGAAAGAGGTGTTAGTATTGTGCTATGCATAGCTTGGGGAAAGTATTTCTAGAAAGGAAAACAGAAGGGACAAAAACAAAGTGAAGGTGTTATTTGGAATGTTGCACGTTTTATAATAATTATTATTGTTATTTATTTGTATAACATTTTTTTTATCAAACCCCTACTCTGTTTTATCTAAGTAATCCTTCAATGTATAAAATGTATTGCATGACAGTTACTACTTAGCTGCACTTTAAATAAGTGTATTTTTGCAATTTCTTTAATCTCTTTTGGTAATTTATTGTACAGTTTTATTCCTAGGTAGGAAATGCTGTTTAGAGTGTTATGTTTATTTTTTTCTTGGTAAATGTAAGTTGAGTCTATCTCTAGTTGCATGGTCATGGACAGAGCTGTTTCTGCAGTAAATATCAATGTTATTTTTGATGTGTGTTACTGACTGCTAAATGTATTCACATAGAGCAGTTAAAATCCCCAGTGTTTTGAACAGATCCTTACAATGAGCTCGACTAGTATTGTTGGTTATTATTCTTATGGCTCTTTTCTGGAGTTTGAAAACTGCGTTCATATTTTGTGCATTTGTTCCCCAAAAAAGAATGCCATAGCTAAGAATTGTGTGTACATATGAATATAATATGCAACTAAAAGACACTGCTTGTTACACACTGATGATAGGATTCTAAGGGCATAACAGAATAGGAAAAGAAGAATTCTTCTTATAGGTAGCAGTCATGGGAGGGGTGTGGGCCAACAGCTTCAGGAGAAATTAGGGACAGAGTACCAGGTCACAAGTTTTGTGAAACCAAAACTTAGGTCAGCTATGTGAGAAGGAAGATCAGGTAATTATAGTTGGGGGAGCAGGAAACAGCCTGGCTATGAATCCAAGATATAGTATTAGGAGTGACCTGGATAAAATAGGAGCAGAAACTGGGCACACCAGTGTGGGGTATGTGGAGGTCTTTCAGCACCATGATCAGCCCTGGGTAAACATTGCTATAAGGCATGTTAACACTGAGCTGAACGGGATGCTCAAGACACCGGCAAAGTCTCACATGAGTGTTGTTCCAGTTGATGCTATTGGTAGGTGGGGTTACACTACACATGGCCTGCACCTTAATAGGAAGGGGAACGATAAGTTAGCTTCTCTATTAGCAGATACTGTAAGGGGGCCACAGTCACACAAGGGGTGATCGCTGTGGTTATTGAGATCAGGCAGACAGGTTTCTTAGGTTAAAGCCAAATTCCAGACAGACAGCAACCAAGGAAAATAGAAGAAAAGAAACTTCATGCACAGCAAACAGGGATAATGCTAAATGTGGTATCAACTTACTTCACCAAAATATCAGGGGAATAAAAAATAAAGTAGATGAGCTGAGAATGTGTTTAGATGATCTCAAAAATAAGAATGAGATTGATATACTTTGTATGTCTGAGCACCATGTAACTGTGGGGATGGAAAATGTCAGTATAAATGGGTATAATTTAGCATCTTACACTTGTAGATCTAGTATGGATAAAGGAGGAGTTGTCATTTTCATAAAGCAAGGGTATAAATACAGAACTGTTGAAGTAAGCAAATTTTGTGTTGATTAGCACTTTGAGATTTGTGCATGTGAAATTCAGCTAGATAATGTTGTGTTGATATTAGCAACAGTGTACAGGTCTCCACTAGGAGATTGGGAGCTATTTGTAAAAACGTTTGACTCCCTATTATGCTGTCTGTCAGACAAAAAGAAGTTATTAATCTGTTCTGATTTCAGTGTTAACTTTCCAAGCAATTCTGATAGGATAAGTGAACTAGAAGTTTTGTTAACAATATATAACTTAGAATCAGCAATCAATTTCCCTACACGTATAGCTCAGGACAGTAGTACTCTAATAGATAATGTATTTGTACAGCAAGAGGATGTAGAACAAACACATGCTTTCCCTGTGGTAAATGGATTATCTGACCGTGATGCACAACTGAGTAACTTACAAAACCTAACAGGGTGTACACTTCAGAAACCATTAAGTAAAAGTGCGAGGGTGCTCAACCCGGTAGCTATAGATCACTTCAGAGAAAGTTTAGGAAATGTAAACTAGGAAGATGTATATAATGAGTCAAATGCTAATGATAAATGCAGCATATTTCTTGATAAATTTATATTCCTTTTTGAACATTGTTTTCCAAAGAAAATTACTAAATGTAACACCACAAACTTTTCAAAGAAACCTTGGATTACTACAAGTATTAAAGTGTCTTCAGAAAGAAAAATAAAACTGACGAAATAGCAAGAACTAGTAAAGATCCAGAAGTAGTTTTACACTATAAAAATTATTGTAACATACTGAGAAAACTTGTAAGGAAATCAAGAAATATGTATGTTAGAGAAGAAATTAACAACTCCAGCAATCAAATCAAATCAATATGGAATGTTGTTAGAAGGGAGACAGGAAAAGTAACCACTGGGGTAGGTAGTATTACTGTTGACGAGAATGAAACCATCTTAACCGACAGTACACAGGTAGCCAATGTATTTAACTATCACTTATTAAGTGTAAGAGAAAAAATTGGTGAGAATAGTGCAAAAGAAAAAGCTAGGCAGTACATGGAAGAAACAGTTTTGAAAAATTTTAGTCGGGTTAAGTTTCATCTAACAACCTCTTGTGAAATAAGGGAAATTATTAAATCTTTGAAAAATAAATGTTCTGTTGGAGTAGATGACATCTCTAACAAGTTATTTAAACAATGTGGAGCAATTACAGCTGATGTTTTGAGTCACATATGTAATGCATCACTGACTCAGGGTATTTTTCCAGGCAGGTTAAAATATGCCATTGTCAGGCCTCTCTATAAAAAGGGGGAAACCACAGATGTCAATAATTACTGGCCAGTATCCTTGCTTACAGAATTTTCAAAAATCTTTAAGAAAGTAATTACTCAAGAGTGGTTAGCCATCTCGACAGTAATGGGATACTTAGTAAATCACAGTTCAGATTTCAGACAGCAATGTACAATTTCACTGTCCACATAATATAGACTTTAAATAGTAAAATGTCACCAGTAGGAATATTCTGTGACTTATCCAAAGCATTTGATTGTGTGAACCATGACAAAATGTTAAAGAAATTACAATTCTATGGTATAAATGGAACAGCATATGAGTGGTTTAAGTCATATTTACAGAACAGGAAGCAAAAAGTCTCTTTATATGCTTCAAGTGATTCGAAGGAGTTTGTTGCTTCATCTAACTGGGGTGAAATTACATTAGGTATTCCACAAGGTTCGATCATGGGTCCCCTCCTGTTCGTGATATATGTGAATGACCTCCCTTCTTATGTGAAACAAGATGCTGAACTGACACTGTTTGCTGATGATACAAGCATAATTATTAATCCAGTAAAAGACAGTCCGATAGAAAATGATACAAATAAGGTCTTTGGAAAAGTTATTAATTGGTTTTCTGTGAATGGGCTTGCTCTGAACTTTGAAAAAACACAGTACTTCCAATTTTCTGCTGCAAAAAGTATACTTCCTTCAATAAACATAACACTTCAAAAGAAGTCAGTAGCCAGGGTATAGCATACTAAGTTTTTGGGTGTACATATAGATGAGAATCTTAATTGGAAAATTCATACTTTGGATCTTCTAAAGCGACTAGGTTCAGCAACTTTTGCAATCAGAATAATTGCCAATTTTGAGGATGTAGAAATTAGTAAGCTAACATACTTTGCATACTTCCACTCTCTGATGTCATATGGACTAATATTCTGGGGCAACCCAACACTTTGGCAAAAGGTATTCACTGCTCAAAAGAAAGTAGTTAGAATAATGTGTGGGGTTCATAGTCGCACATATTGTAGGCATCTGTTTAAAAGGTTAGGAATTCTTACAACTGCTTCACAGTACATTTACTCAGTAATGAAATTTTTTCTCAACATCATGGACCAGTTTAAAATCAACAGCGACATTCATGATTACAATACCAGAAAACAGAAAGTCCAACACTATCCTTTACTTAACCTATATTTGGCACAAAAAGGCGTAAAATATGCTACTATAAAACTTTCTGATAAATTACCAGATGAAATAAAATGTCTGACAGACAGCAGTAATAGTTTCAAAAACAAATTGAAACCATACATCCTTGACAACTCCTTCTATACCATAGATGAAGTTTTGAATATGAGTAAATAAATCTGGAGATATAATGTATGCATTTTGTGCCATTTAAGGGAATGAGATAGATAATAGAAGTATTTAGGTATAACACTATAATGTAAACAAAAAAAGAAAAAAACTTGTTTCCTGTGTGCATATCTTGTGCATTTGACACATTCCACATCATAATGGTTTTCCATGATATTGATCAATGGAACACGTAACTAACTAACTAACATGCTGATGACATTCTGTTTGCAAGTACCTTTGTGTGTTCACACCACTTCAACTCAGAATCAATATTCATTCCCAGAAATTTTGCATTTGTTACACAGTCTATAAAGGTGCCATGTACATTTAATTTAACATTGTAATATTTCCTCTTCAAACTGAAATTCATGGCATTAGTTTTCTTTATGTTCAGTGTCACTTTATTGCTTATTGACCAGTCATAAACTTCCTTGAGAGTTTCATTTGCTTTCTTGGCAAGGAGTTCTCTTGTTTTCCGAGTGACTATAATCACTGCCATCAGCGATGAGAATGTTTTCACCATGAGTAACACTACTGGGAAAGTCATGGATGTATATCAGGAACAGTATTGGTCCTAATATGCTACTTTGTGGAACCACTATATTAATGTGTTTTGATTCTGATAAGTGTTTTACTAAATGTTTAGATCTATTTGAAGTATGTGTTATTTCTACTCTTTGTACCCTATCTGTTAGGTATGATTGAAACCAGTCATTAGCTACCCCTCTTATTCCTAATGCTTCTAATTTATTTAATGGGATCATGTGGTTGACTGTATCAAACACCTTAGAAAGATTCAAAGATATGCCTGTGACACACTCATTTTTATCAAGAGCATCAAGTACACCTTTTGTGAATTTTACTATGGCTGACTCCGTTTTTTGTCCCTTCAGAAACCAAACTGTGTGATTTGCTTAAAAGATTGTATGTATTCAAGTAATTCATTAATCTGTCTTTCATAATTGCTTCTATTATTTTTTAGAATGCTGACAGCAGGGAAATGGGCTGGTAATTTTCTGTCTTCTGCATTACCTTTCTTAAGCAAAGGTACAACTCTTGCCTCTTTTAACTGCTCTGGAAATGTCCCTGATGTGAAGGATTCATTTATTGTATTTGTTAAGGGGCCTTGTATAATCCTTTTATTTCTTAAATATATTAATTATATCAAGACCCCGATCAGTGGCACACACATAACTTTGTTTGCTGATGACACAAATATTGTTGTAATAGACATAAATAGGGTATTGGCAACATCTGCAAACAGACTTTTGGAATACATACAAAACTGGTTTGGACAGAACAAGCTAACCTTAAATATTTCAAAAACTAATTATATACATTACAGGAAAATAAAAGTCTCATCATGATGTGAACCTCAAAATTCAAAATAAACAAATTGAAAGGGTAGCTGCCACAAAATTCTTAGGTGTGCAAATTGATGAAAATTTAGACTGGAAAGCCACATTCTCTACCTCACTAACAAGTTAAGCTCTGCTTGCTTTACATTATGCATGATTAGTACTGTGTGTAGCAGGGAGTGTAGCAGAACTGTCTACTTTGCTTACATCCATTCTGCTATCACCTATGGCCTAACCCTCTGGGGTCATAATAAGGCAAACATGAAAACCATCTTCAACTTACAAAAACGAACTGTTAGAATGATTTCAAACAGTACAATGCTAACATCTTCCAAACAGTTATTTCAGCACCTAAATATTGGACCCTTACCATGCCTCTACATAAAAAAGTGTTGTTAATATAAAAATGCACATTGATAATTATAAAACCAACTCAGATCTTCACTTGTACAATACAAGAATGTGCAACGACATCCACATAAAAAGAGTAAGCAAGGCTTTAAAACAAAAATAAACCAACATTCAGGGTACTATTTTGTACAACAAACTTCCAACTCAGCTAAAATAAATAAAAACATTGTCTACATTCAAGGAAACAATATTTAAATTCTTAATGACCAACTGCTATTTTAGTATAAATGAATATCTGCAGTACGCTTGTAGCAAGTAACTACATTCATTTACTGTATGTTAATAGTACCAAAAATCAAATGCTTGCCACAGCCTCAACGTTAATTTTTCTGAACAAAAGTGTTAAATTAATTATTTACTTGTAATGTACTGGTATCTCATATAAAAGATCCTTGTTATAATTTATATTATTACAGTAATCAAAGTTGTATTACCCAAAAATAATGTGATGGGTACATTGAACCATTGTATTATGTAGGAAACTGTACATCCTTATCTTATTTTTGTTAACTGTGTTCTTTGATGAAATCCATACAGTGTACATTGTCACTGGACGAATAAACTACTACTACTACTACTACTACTACTACTACCATTGTATTGAATTTAATTGAAGAAAGGAGAAAATATAAAAATTCAGTAACTGAAGCAGCAAAAAGGAATACAAATGTCTCAAAAATGAGTTCGACAGGAAGTGCAAAATGGCTAAGCAGGGATAGCTAGAGGATAAATGTAAGGATGTAGAGGCTTGTCTCACCAGGGGTTAGATAGATATTGCCTACAGGAAAATTAAAGAGACCTTTGGAGAAAAGAGAACCACTTGTATGAATATCAAGAGCTCAGATGGAAACTCAGTTCTAAGCAAAGAAGGGAAAGCAGAAAGGTGGAAGGAGTTTATAGAGGGGTCTATACAAGGGTGATGTACTTGAGGACAATATTATGGAAATGGAAGAGGATGTAGATGAAGATGAAATGGGAGATATGATACTGTGTGAAGAGTTTGACAGAGCACTGAAAGACCTGAGTCAAAACAAGGCCCCGGGAGTAGACAACATTCCATTAGAACTACTGACAGCCTTTGGAGAGCCAGTGCTGACAAAACTCTACCATCTGGTGAGCAATATGTATGATACAGGCGAAATACCCTCAGACTTCAAGAAGAATATAATAATTCCAATCCCAAAGAAAGCAGGTGTTGACAGATGTGAAAAATACCAAACTATTAGATTAATAAGTCATGGTTGCAAAATACTAACGCAAATTCTTTACAGACAAATCGTAGAAGCTGACATCAGGGAAGATCAGTTTGGATTCTGTAGAAATATTAGAACACATGAGGCAATACTAAACCTATGACTTATCTTAGCAGATAAATTAAGGGAAGGCAAACATATGTTTCTAGAATTTGTTGACATAGAAAAAGTTTTTCACAATGTTGACTGGAATACTCTCTTTCAAATTCTGAAGGTGGCAGGGGTAAAATACAGAGAGCGAAAGGCTATTTACAATTTGTACAGAAACCAGATGGCAGTTATAAGAGTCAAGGGGTCTGAAAGGGAAGCAGTGGTTTGGAAGGGAGTGAGACAGGGTTGTAGCCTCTCCCTGATGTTATTCAATCTGTATATTGAGCAAGCAGTAAAGGAAACAAAAGAAAAACTCAGAGTAGGTATTAAAATCCATGGAGAAGAAATAAGGAGTTTGAGGTTCACCGATGACATTGTAAATCTGTCAGAGACAACAAAGGACTTGGAAGAGCAGTTGAACGGAATGGACAGTGCCTTGAAAGGAGGATATAAGATGAACATCAACAAAAGCAAAACGAGGATAATGGAATGTAGTCGAGTTAACTTGGGTGATGCTGAGGGAATTGGGTTACGGAATGATACACTTAAAGTAGTAAAGGAGTTTTGCTATTTGTGGAGCAAAATAACTGATGATGGTCGCAGTAGAGAGGATATAAAATGTAGACTGGCAATGGCAAGGAAAGCGTTTCTGAAGAAGAGAAATTTGTTAACATCGAGTATAGATTTAAGTGTCAGTAAGTCATTTCTGAAAGTATTTGTATGGAGTGTAGCCATGTATGGAAGTGGAACATTGACGATAAATAGTTTGGACAAGAAGAGAATAGAAGCTTTTGAAATGTGGTGCTATAGAAGAATGCTGAAGATTAGATGGGTAGATCAAATAACTAATGAGGAGGTATTGAACAGAATTGGGGAGAAGAGAAATTTGTGGCACAGCTTGACTAGAAGAAGATCAGTTTGGATCAGTTGGTAAGACATGTTCTGCGGCATCAAAGGATCACCAATTTAGTATTGGAAGGCAGCATGGAGGGTAAAAATTGTAGAGGGAGACCAAGAGATGAATACACTAAGCAGATTCAGAAGGATGTAGGTTGCAGTAGGTACTGGCAGATGAAGAAGCTTGCACGGATAGAGTAGCATGGAGAGCTGCATCAAACCAATCTCTGGACTGAAGACCACAACAACAGTCAGTCTTCTGACTTGGAAAGTCTCATTTAGCCGCTGCAGCTACGCAAGACGGGTGACCTTGAACGAGTTCGCTCTGCCGCCGCTAGGGTGCTGGGGATCGCGCTATAGTTCTAACTAAGCGCGATCCGCAGAATTGCTCGACTTCCGGCACCGCCATTGCGGTTTATCAAGGCGCTACTTCCTGCCGCGCCTATTCTTATCAGTTGTGACGTCACAGCTACTGAGGCAGCTGCACGCTCATTCCACTCGAGGCAGCCACACAGTACAGACAGCCATGCCATTCCGGAGGAGAAGATATGCAAGAAGAAGCAGATTAACTGTTTACAAGAATGTAGATACATTCAATTTGACTCCAAAGAATACATCTCAGCAACAGTTATTAGGAGGGTCTATAGTTTTTGTAGGCTGCAAGATTAATTTCTCTTGTACTACTACAGAAGTAGTAGCTGGAAATTCTTGGTTAACAGTTGCAATAATTAGAGGAGGTGATGCACATTTAGGAGGATTGGAGCGTTATACTTATGTAGTCTACATAGGTACCCCATTTCATATTCTGTTGTATCTGTATACCAAGAAATTTTGAGCTCTCTGTTTCTCCAATTATTTTTCTATTTATTTCAATATGAGACTTAGCTGATGCCGTTTCCCGCTTGATGAATATGCCCATTGTAACAGTGTTTCCAGATTTATATTCAAATTGTTGGCATCTAAGTAGTCTAAGATATTTTTCGTGGTGACCGTAAAGTTGTTTTCAAAGGTTTCTTTAGTACTTCTGGTAATTAATCAGAAAATTTGTATAGTTTCCTGTCACCAGTATTACTGTTTATATCCAAATCATTTACATATAGTAAAAACAGGTTTGATCCAGTATGGAATCTTGGGGAACTCCATGTTTTGCCACTATTAAATCCTAATGTGAATTGGAAGGAAGAATGGTCAGTCTTCTGACTTGGAAAGTATTTAAATTACTCTCAGTTCTCAACAGTTTCATAAGGTCACGACATCAGAAGGACAAATATAGCAGAAGGTAACTTATGTGCAAGGGCTGTTCAAAAAGTATCTGACATTATTTTTCATTATTGAAACCAACAATGATATCAGAGCATGTGCACTCTCTATGTTTGTAGGCATGTGTAGTGCACATGTCTGATTTTTTTCATAACTGTGGAAACAACCATTCATTCACTATCCATTGACAAGTGAACACTTGCAAGTGGAACTCATTGGATTTTGTGTTGTGGGCCAAATAACAGAAAAAGTTATTGCATCGAATTTTGTTTTTTGCTCAGCAGCTCTCAAGTTGAAACAATCTGCAAGATTTAACAAGAGTTTAGGGACAAAGCAATGGGTACCTCACAAATAAAGGAGTGGTACAACTGCTTCAAAAATGGCCACTCATCAGTGAAGAGTAAAGCACATCCAAGTGGGCCCTCAACATCCACAAATGAGGTTGGTATTGATCACATAAGGACCCTGGTGATGCATAATAAATGAATCACAGTCAGATAACTTGCAGACAAGGTTAAAATTAGTACTGGATCAATTCATTCCATTTTAATGGAACATTTGAATCTCAGGAGGACCTCAGCAAAAATTTTGCTAGAGCTGCTAACAACTGAACAGAGACCACCTTGTTTAGAAATCACACAGGATTTTCTGGATACTGTGAAAAGTAATCCCAAATTTCTTATCACAGTGATCACTGGTGATGAAGAAAAAAAAAATGTTAGTCATAAAGACTGATTGAGCACATATAAAACACAAAGCAACCTTTGGTGGAATTAAATGTGAAGGCATCAACATTCAGAGTGAAAGAGTAATTCCACTGTTAAATGCAGAGGAGAGTAGGTAGGTGGAAAGGGTACACTGAAGGCCCCTTCAAGGTGGAAAACCTGTCTAATGGCACGACAGCAGAAATAATGAGAACTAATAACAAAAACATATGGGATCTGGTAGTAGAGTGATTGGAAGACTTGTGGTCAAATAAAGTGGAAGAAATAGTTAACATTCCTCCAGAATTTATAAAATCATTGGATGATGATGGTGATAATGTTTGATTTTTGGGGTGCTCAACTGTGCAGTTTTCAGCGCCCGTACAAATTCCCAACCTTTCCTCAGTCCAAACTCACCACTTTCATGAATGATGTAAAACCATTAGAGGAAGCAGCAATCAAATGACTAGTCACATTTGTTTGTAAAATCCATGAGTTTGGAAATATGACATACCATTACACTTTCAGAAAAACATCACATACACAATCCTGAAGATTTAAAATGCAGGACAGATTGAGAACTTTTGTAGAGTCACCTTAACATACTGCACATCCAAGTTGATAACAAGAACAATATACAAAAAACAGAAAAGAAAGTTCAGGATCTGTTGGATAATGATCAGTTTGGCTTTAGGAAAGGTGAAAGCACAAGGGAGGCAGTCACCATTGTGCTTGATAGTGGAAGCAGCACTTCAGAAAAATCAACACATGTTCACAGGATTTGTCAACCTAAAAGAAGTGTATGACAGTGTAAAAAGATGCAATACATTTTAAGTTCTCATGAAAATAGTTGTAATCTATAGGGAAAGACAGTAATATCAATGCAAGACATACAAGAATAAAAACAGAAAAATATGAATGGATGACCAATATTGACATACTCAAATTATACAGGGTGTAAAATTGGGATGCAGAGTCATGCCCACTGTTCAGTCTATACACAGAAAAAACCATTGAAGGAAATAAAAGAACAGTTCAAGAGTGAGATTAAAATTCAGGGTGAAAGAATAACAGTGATAAGATTTGCTGATGACATTACTATCCTCATGAAAGAGATGAAGGACTGTACCACCTGTTGAATGGAATGAACAGTATGACGAGTACACATTATAGGCTGAGAGCTAACTGAAGAAAGATTAAAGTAATGAGGAGTAACAGAAATAAGAAACTTAATATTAAAACAGATGACCATGAAGTAGGTGAAGTGAAGGAATTCTGCTATCTTGAAGGAAAAATGGCACATGACAAATGAAGTAGGCCATAAGGAGCAGAGTGGCTCAAATAAGGAGGGCATTCCTGGCCAAAATAAGTCTACTAGTATAAACATCAGACTCAATTTCAGGGAAAATTCCTGAAAATGTGTGTTGGAACACAGCACTGTACAGAAGTGAACCAAGGACTGTAGGAAAACTGGAAAAGAGGAGAATCAAAATGTTTCAGATGTGGTGCTTTAGTAGGATGTTGAGAATTAGAAGATAAGAAATGAGGAAGTTCCTTGCAGAATCTGTGAGGATAGGAGTATGTAGAAAACATTGACAACAAGAAGAAACAGGATAATGGGACATGTATTACAACATCAAGAAATAAATTCCATGATACTATAGGAGTGTGAATAGGGTAAAAGTTGAGTGGGAAGACAGAGACTGAAATATATCCAACAAATAATTGAGGGTGTTGAATAAAAGTTCTACATGAGATGAAGAGGTTTGCGCAGGAGAGGAATTTATGGTGCACCATATGGTGCAGCCATGTGGAGGGGCATGAGACAAGCACATCACTCTCCTGGCCACTGTAGGTTTGCAGACCTTGAACCTACTACTTCTAATTTAAGAAGTCCCTCAATTGGCTTCACAAGGTGTAGCAGTTCCCCTACTTTGTTTCTTTGTTGATTTGTTGTCCTCGGTGTGTTATAACCTTTAATCACTAATAAATTGCGTGGATATACAAAAGTAGAAACACTAGCGGGTTACATGCTACTAACTCCGTATCTGTCATTCGACTGCCGTGCCGCGACATGCGGCCGGCGCCGTTCATAGCCAGGTGGCGCTCCCGCGCTCGGCCGAGCTGCGGAGCGCCTCTATCGCCGTGTTCACGTACTGACGTAGCGGCACTTTTAAATCTCGTGGCACTGTCACAACACTTTTCCCCCCTTGAAAAGAAAACTCACTCACTTCCGTGGAGACACGGACAGTGCGGAGACATCCATGGCCTCTTGGGACGCCCCGAGAAGATCCTGCGGAGAAACACGAGAGTATGGTCGAAAATGTCCAGGACGGAAGCTTGCGCGTGGAATGCGCCTCCTGGACGAGATGATGGGGGAAAACTCCGGAGCAGCATCCATAGGTGTCGTGGACCTGGGGGTGTGCCCTAGCGAGATGGGTCCCGGAGAAGGCAGCGTCGCGACTGGGGCCGGTTCCGGCGTACTCGGAAGCGGTAGCGACGTCGCCTGCAGCAACACGCCCGGAAGATCGGCAGCAGCGACAGGACTGGCTTCTCGGGCTGGTGGAGACAAAAGAAGGGGCGGTGGCACCGGAGTGGCCACCACTCGTGGGCGCATCTGGTCATAATGGCGAACAACCATGCCGTCGTCCGTACGTATTTCACAAAGCCGGCGGCCGCGAAGAGCCTGGACCACCCCTGGAATCCATTTAGGGCGCGATCCATACCCCCGTGCCCACACATCGGTGCCCACCGGGTATTTTCCCGCACTAGGGGACACAGTACAAGGCCTGACAGGGTGAAGCAGGTGCAGTAGAGTGCGCGGTTGGCGGCCATGCAAGAGTTCAGCAGGGCTGCGATCACCCAGAGGCGTGAAGCGATAAGAACTTAGAAATTGCAACAGAGCATCATCTGTGGACAAATCACTAAGGAATTTTTTCATCTGGCTTTTGAAAGTGCGGACAAGGCGCTCGACCTCCCCATTCGATTGTGGATGGAAGGGTGGTGCTGTAACATGATGAATCCCTTGTCCAGTACAAAAATCACGGAAGGCCTGCGAAGAGAACTGAGGGCCATTCTCCGTGACAGTCGTGGATGGAAGACCTTCTAGCACAAAGATTTTGGTCAAAGCCAGCATCGTCGCCACAGTGGTGGGCGACGGACATCGAACAACAAACGGAAACTTCGAGAAGGCGTCAATCAACAGTAGCCAATAAGTGCCGAGGAAGGGGCCGGCAAAGTCAGCGTGCACCCGTTCCCATGGCTGTGCCGGATCAGGCCACGGAGAGGGCATAGTACGAGGTGCAGCCAGTTGTTGAGCACACTGACCACACGCAGCGACCATGTGGGCGATGTCCGAATCAATACCGGGCCAATAAACGTGCCTGCAGGCCAGGGACTTAGTCCGAGAAATCCCCCAATGGCCTTCATGCAATAGTTTGAGAACATCTTTGCGAAGAGAGGCTGGCACCACGACCCATGGAGATGCGCCATCCATGGCCAGAAGAACAACACCCTCACGAACAGACAGACGAAGGTGCAAGGCATGGTAGTTGCGAAGGGGATCCGATGCCCGGACCTTGGTCCTGTCCGGCCAACCCCGTTGAACAAAACCGATCACCTGATGCAGGACCGGGTCCCGCGCAGTAGCCAACGCGACCTGCGAACCTGTAAGCGGAAAACCCTCGACCGCACGACGTTCTTCCTCATCAATGTGGAAACATAGGAGTTCATCTCGATCGAAAACCGGGTCGGGGCCCATCAGCAAACGCGACAACGCGTCAGCGTTGGCGTGCTGGGCCATGGGGCGATAGTGAATCTCATAGTGAAAATGAGACAAGTATACGGCCCAACGTTGCAGGCGGTGAGCTGCCTTATCTGGAAGCGACGCTGAGGGGCTGAACAGAGAGACCAGCGGCTTGTGGTCGGTGATGAGGTGAAACTTAGAACCATACAAAAAAACGCTGAACTTTTTTAGAGCATAAATGATAGCGAGCGCCACCTTTTCGATTTGAGAGTAACGCCGTTGGGCATCGTTGAGGGTCTTGGAAGCGTAGGCGATGGGTCGTTCTGACCCATCCTCATACCGATGGGCGAGAACAGCCCCTAGGCCATACTGTGACGCGTCAGTCGCCAGAACCAAGTGCTGACCCAGACGGAACGTGGCAAGACAAGGCGCTGACTGCAAATGAGCCTTCAGGCGGACAAAAGCCTGCTCACACTCGTCGGACCAACAGAAAGGAACGTTTTTGTGTAACAGATGATGCAGAGGATGAGCCACTGCCGCCGCGGATGGAATGAATTTGTGATAATAAGCAATCTTGCCTAGAAACGCCTGAAGTTCTTTGACCGTAGACGGCCGGGGTAGAGCGGTAATGGCCGCAACATGCTGATGTAGAGGACGTATACCCTCATGGGACAAGTGGAAACCAAGATACACAATGAAGGGTTGGAAGAACTGTGACTTGTCCAGATTGCACTTCAACCCAGCCGAATGCAGAACCCGAAACAGTGAACGCAAATTGCGAAGGTGCTCGTCAGTGGAGGGCCCCGTGACAACAATGTCATCCAGGTAGTTGATGCAGCCAGGAACGGAAGCCGTGAGCTGTTCCAAAAACCGCTGAAAAACGGCCGGCGCGCTAGCGATGCCAAATGGTAACCGCTGGTACTGATACAACCCACAAGGAGTGTTGATGACGAGAAATTCCTTGGAAGACGCATCCAACGGCAACTGATGGTACGCCTCTGATAACTCAAGTTTGGAAAAGAACTGGCCCCCAGCGAGCTTGGTAAATAACTCCTCAGGATGGGGAAGAGGATAAGTGTCAATGAGGCTCTGAGCGTTGACAGTGGCTTTAAAATCACCGCACAATCGCAGACTCCCGTTTGGTTTAGAAACCACCACGATGGGCGATGCCCATTCGCTGGAGGTAACAGGAAGGAGAATCCCTGAAGCTGTTAACCTGTCTATCTCAGCCTTGACAGGTGCACGCAACGCCATCGGAATAGGGCGTGGCCGGAAAAACTTAGGGTGAGCTGTAGGTTTAAGAGTAATGTGGGCTTCAAAATCCTTGGCTCGACCCAGACCAGCAGAGAACATGGACGAGAATTCAGAACACAATCCATCCAGTTGTTGATACGGAATATCCTCAGATATGAGGTGCACATCATCATCAATGGAGAACCCGAACAACTGGAAAGCATCATAACCGAACAGGTTTTCCGTGCCCGCATGATCCACCACATAAAACGTGAGGGACCTAACAACAGACTTGTAGGCAGTGGAAGCATCAAACTGGCCAACGATAGGAATTTTCTGCTTATTATAAGTTCTCAGATTTCGCGTAACTGGAGACAAGGGAGGGGAGCCCAACTCCAAATACGTGCGAGAATTAATGAGAGTTACTGCAGAGCCCGTGTCCACTTGCATGCGAATGTCTTTATCCAGAACACGAACAGTAACAAACAACTTATTTGTTTGAGAAAGCACACAGTTAACATCCATGTCCGATGCCTCGTCCTCGTCGACAGGAACTTTAGGGGACTGACACACAGAAGCAATGTGGCCTTTTTTCCTACATGAATTACACATGGCCCAACGTTTTGGGCACACGGCCCTGTCATGCTGTACGAAACAACGTGGACAAGAAGGAAGTGCGGAACAAACCAGCTTCTGTGGTTGCTGTTTTCGCTGCGAGCGTGGTGACCCAACGCGACGTTGTTGACGTGAGTGAACCGCCGCCACATCGTCGTTACCCTGTGAAACAGGCAAATTGTCCACGTCGAAAGCAGTCTGTACAGCGTCCACATCACACCACACGTCTATTTGCGCACCAGCAGCGTGAGACACTTCAAAAGATTGAGCGATGCTGAGAACTTCCGACAACGACGGGTTTGGCAGTTGTAAGGCATGTTGCTGAACTTCTTTATCAGGAGCAAGCCGTAGAATAGCGTCCCGAACATTGAATCAGCATAAGACTCATGATGAGTGTCCGTGACAAACTGACATTTCCTACTCAGACCGTGTAGTTCCGCCGCCCAAGCCCGGTAAGATTGATGGGGCTGCTTACGACACCGGTAGAACGCCACGCGGGCGGCAACGACGTGGGTGTTTTTTCGGTAATAGTTAGACAATAATTCACACATTTCTTGGAAATACAGAGAGGCAGGTTCCCGCAGAGGGGCTAACTGAGATAGCAGCTGATAGATCCGTGGGGAAATCCAAGATAGAAATAACGACTTACACATAGGAGGGTCGACAATGCCGAAAGCCAAGAAGTGTTGCCGCAAATGCTTCTCATAATCCTCCCAGTCTTCAGCGGCCTCGTCGTAAGGAGGGAACAGAGGTGGAGAAGAGGAAGACAGACGATGAGTAAGCGACGTCGACAACGCCTGAATAGTAGCCGTCAGCTGTGTTTGTTGTGCCTGAATAGCAGCCGTCAGCTGTGTTTGTTGTTCAATGAGCGCTTGCAGAAGCTGTTCCATGTCTGCCCCGACACAAACACACAATTCCACAACGCAGGAAAAAAAATATCCGACCTCGTCACCAAAAAGTGTTATAACCTTTAATCACTAATAAATTGCGTGGAGATACAAAAGTAGAAACACTAGCGGGTTACATGCTACTAACTCCATATCTGTCATTCAACTGCTGTGCCGTGACATGCGGCCGGCGCCGTTCATAGCCAGGTGGCGCTCCCGCGCTCGGCCGAGCTGCGTTCAGTTTCCACAACCCCCCCCCCATATACACATTTAATATGGCCAGTGCACTGTTGTTTAAACTTTCCAAAAGCCTCATTAATAGTCTGCAGGCGAACATCCACATACTGCTACAATAGTTTACTATTGAACGTCTATGACCAGTAGAAACCTAACAACCACAAAGTTCACAGTTCTTGAAGAACAGACAGGTACATATGGAGCAGACACTGTCATTGTTTTAACACATGGGCTAATTGTGTAACACTTATTTCACAGTTATGTTGAAGCATTGTTGTTCTTATATATCTTCACAATAATGGGTGCTGAAACTTCACATTGTTCAAAGTTAAATCTACAGAAATTACAATAAAAACTTAACTCATTAAATTAACTGAATACATTGAAACATTGGTTCTTTTTAACAGTTTCTTCTACTACAAGGTTTAGGCCAAATTATTTGTTTAAATCATGAAATTAACAAATATGGTTATGCAAACAATACTTTTGACAAAACTGTTAACTACTTTGGAATTAATGAAGGGCTGGTTTTGCTAACATGTTTTCAAACAGAGCCAAATAGATCCTTTAAGAATGCTATTGTTTCATCTTCCAAATGTTTATAACTAGTACAGAATTTATATTTGTTTATAAGTCAACAATAGAATTTAAGTTACGAAACAATTACAGATTTTGCCCTATAATGAAATATACTAACTATGAATAGTTGAAATAAATCAGAAAATCAACTAAGCACGAAATTAGATCTGGTGTTATATTCTTTAAAACTGAGGGCCAACCTTTCTCTTCTATGAAAATGCAGATTATATTCACATATGTTAATGAGACTTAATTCAAAATAGAAAAATTGAATTTTAAGGAGGCAGAGGGAAAAAACAGAGGGGAAGTAAAACTATCCCAGCTTGCTCCATCACAAAGGCTATGTTCATTCTATTCCAGTTCTCTCACCAAGAAAGAATTCCTGTCTGTTGTCTGAATTGAACCGAAGTCCATATATGGCACTCACTGCTCAGCTACAGAAGTGGACATACATGGCTGTTGTCTGCTGACAACCTTTTAAAGAATGTCCTTCTGAACTTTAGACTGGAAGCACAGTCCATATGGAAATTACTCTTACATTTAGTACTGTGTATATGAATTTCATTGAACCAGTACGTCCCAAATTTACTTTTATTATTAAACACAATTACCATTAAAGAGGAAATGTTTTGTCACATAAATACAATAATATCAAGGTTCTTAAGGAGGTTTCTGCTAGGTATTCTATTATAAGCTTAGCATACACGATCCAGTCACATTAATGTGATCCCACCAATGTTCAACATCAACATGCAATAATCACTCATTTACAGTGGATGGCAGCACTAGTAGTGAAGGTCATATAAAGTGTGTCTGGGGGATGCAGTAAACTGCACACAGTCATTGTCGTAATGTGAAAACAGAGTGATTTATCTGAAATCCAAAAGGATGTTACATTGGCTTTCAGGACAAGGGTAGAAGCATTTCTGAACTAGCTATGTTTGTAAACTGTTCATGTGCCACCATGGTTAAAGTATACCATGCATGGCAAAAGGGCACTATGCCAAACTGGCTCTGAGGCAGCTGTGGTGCACCATGGGCCATAGATGACAGCAGTGGACAAAAACTGTGAATATGAATATGGATATACAGCTGTTGAGCAATTGACCACCAAGATTAACCAAGGGCTACCAACAGTTTCCAGTTTCTCGTTACTGATCATTCAGGAAACATTTCTGTGTATGGGCCTCCGCAGCACATGCCTGCTTCACGCACCAATATTGACTGCTGTTCATGGGTAATGAAGGCTGGACTTTGCACATGAGTACTGCAACTGGAGAACCACTGAGTGGTTACAGATGACCTTTCCAGCTGAATCACATTTTCTGCTCAATTTGTCAGATGGACGGTGGCATGTATGGTGTGAAACTTCTGAAAGCAAACAGACTGTAAGAATATTGGAAGCGTCCTGGCCGGGGGGCATGCCCTGGGTGATCTCATCATTCTGGAAGGCATAATGGATCAACACAAGTATGCATCTATCCTTGGGGACCATTTCCATCCACACATGCAGTTTGTTTTTCCTCAGAATGAGGCATCTGTCAGCAAAATGCTGCAATGTGTCACACAGTTTCCAGTGTACATGCACGGTTCGAAAAGCACCAGGATGAGTTTACTGTACTCCCAGGGCCACCAAACTCTCTGGATTTCAACCCAATTGAGAATCTGTGGGACCATCTCAGTCAGGCAGTTTGTACCTTGCATCCTCAACCAAGAAACCTTGTGCAGCTGGCCATGACACTGAAGTCAGCATGGCTTTCACTTTCCTTTCTGTACCTTCACCAGTGACACTCTCCCTGCACATCTCACAGCTGACCGCACTGAAAAAGGGAGTTATTCAGGTTTTTAACAAGTGATCACATTAATGTGACTGGACAGTATATTATTACTGCATGCTTTTGTAGAATAAACTCATTTTTTTTTTTTTTTTACTTTTCTTCCCTGGAAGATTATAGCATAGTACAGTTATGACTGACAGTATGAAAATGTGTACTAGCAATCTAATGTACAGGCAACAAGTCAGACAGATTTTTAAGTGCAAGGACGACAGAACTGAGTTTTTTTAATAACTTTTCCAAATTATTGCCCAGTTTCAGTCTGTTATTCATCAGGATGTCTATCAATTTCATACACAGAGTTTCGTATAGTATGGATCCACTGATCTCTATTTCTGGTACCTGCAACTATTTGTACTTGTCTGGAACTGTGTAATTGAGTTTTTGTAATATTAGGAATAAGAATTATTTGTTGTGAACCAGTTTTAAGTTAGTCATGGAATGCTCCTGGCTGTGTATATGGATGTGTTTGGTCCCTTTCCCAGTGCAGTTATACACTATGTGATCCAAAGTATCCAGACACCCCCAAAAACAAATGTTTTTCATATTAGGTGCATTGTGCTGCCACCTACTGCCAGGTACACCATATCAGTGACCTCAGTAGTCATTAGGCACGATGAGGGAGCAGAATGGGGCTCTCGGTGTACTTCAAACATGGTCTTGTGATTGGATGTCAGTTGTGTCATACCTCTGTACGCAAGATTTCAACACTCCTAAGCATCCCTAGGCCCACTGTTTCCGATGTGATAGTGAAGTGGAAACATAAAGGGACATGTATAGCACAAAAGCGTACAGGCCAACCACGTCTGTTGACTGACAGATACTATCAACAGTTGAAGAGGCTCATAAAGTGTAATAGGCAGACATCTATCCAGTCCATCACACAGGAATTCCAAACTGCATCAGGATCCACTGCAAGTACTATGATGTTTAGGAGGGAGGTCAGAAAACTTGGATTTCATGGTCAAGCGGCTTCTCATAAGCCACACATCACGCTGGTAAATGCCAAACAAAGCCTTGGTTGGTGTAAGAAGTGTAAACATTGGACGATTGAACAGTGGAAAAATGTCGTGTGGATGACGAATCACAGTACAAAATGTGGCCATCCGATGGCAGGGTGTGAGTATGGTGAATGCCCAGTGAACATCATCTGCCAGCATGTGTAGTGCCAACAGTAAAATTTGGAGTTGGTGATGTTATGGTGTGGTCATGTTTTTCATGGAGGGTGCCTGCAACCATTGTTGTTTTGCATAGCACTATCACAGCACAGGCCACCATTGATGCGTCTTCCCACTGTCGAAGAGCAATTTGAGGATGGCAATTGCATCTTTCAGCACAATCGAGCACCTGTTCATAATGCACGGCCTCTGACGGAGTGGTTACACGCCAATAACAATCCTATAATGGACTGGCCTTGACTGAGTCCTGACCTGAATCCTATAGAACACCTGTTCATTATGCACGGCCTATGATGGAGTGGTTACACGACAATAACAACCCTGTAATGGACTGACCTCCACAGAGTCCTGACCTGAATCCTGAAGAACACCTTTGGGATGTTTTGGAATGCTGACTTTGTGTCAGGCCTCACCAACCGACATCGATACCTCTCCCCTGTGCAGCACTCCGTGAAGAATGGGCTGCCATTACCCAAGAAACCTTCCGGCATCTGTTTGAACATATGCCTGTGAGAGTGGAAACTGTCATCAAGGCTAAGGGTGGGCAAACACCATATTGAATTACAGCATTACCGATGGAAGGAGCCACAAAGTAGTAAGTCATTTTCAGCCAGGTGACCAGATACTTTTGATCACATAGTGTATCATCAGCAAATAGCACAGTTTTTCGAGAGACCTCAGATGTCTTTGGTAAATGATTACATGCCAAGTTACATAGGACATTATTGATTCCCCAAACTAAATTTGTTGATGTGGGCCCTTGTTTTCTGTTGTTGAAATATGACTCCATCACTGCAAGTTAGGTAGTGTCTTTAACCCATGATGTAGGAAGACAGACATTCCTTTCAGAGTAGCACAGTTGTCCATGTGTTCACTAATAAACAATGCATCTTTGGTAGTTTAGTTATGATGATTGCCAATTTTAATGTGCTTCACCACTGTTCAAGGATTCCTTTTTTTTAAGTGATAGTCTTTCCTCATACCATTTTTCATCAGATGCAATAGTCTACATTATTATAGAAGAATGCAGATGCCTTAGTCATTGATCCAGGAATCAAGAGTAATGAACAAAATATTCTAGAGACTCTGTAATTCGCTTCACTTTTAAAAGTTTCCAATTATTTTTAAACTACTCTTGTTAATGTTATTGCACTATCTTGTTCAACCTAACCTCATGTTTCTGAGTGATGTTCCTCTTCTTCTATTACAGGCCATGCAGAACAGAAATAGCAGAAATGGAAACTGTTCTGTGATTCATGTGCTAATTGGTGTGTTGGCTGGTCCAATATATTTTCTCATAGCAACAGTAAAGTATTCCTAAACCAACAAAACGAAATTTGTGAGATAAATCTAAAGCTGATAAAGACAAGCAAACTTTGTACACATAACACTTCATGAAAGGTGTAAATATTTTAGTGGAAAAAAGAAACAGAGCAGCAGCAAAAATACATTATGTAGAACATCAAGAAAATGGTTTTCAGTTCAAAAAAACATGTGCTACCTAATATTGGGCAGTGTACGGTAATGAATAAAATGCATGTACTAAAGGGCGTAAACATAACATATTTTTTGTGAACCTATGCATTTGCAAGTGTGAGTGTGTGCATATGTGTGTTTTGTGTGTGTGTGTGTGTGTGTGTGAGAGAGAGAGAGAGAGAGAATACACTTGCATCTTGTGTGCAACTACATATTTCAATTATACGAATGATTGTTTTATTGTATTATGAACCACTGAATTTGCATTATTTTAGACAGCTTTTAACCATATGATATGTAACTGTTGAAATACCACATAATCATTTGTTTAATTGTGCAATGAAAAACCAAAATGCTCAAAAAATCAAAATGGTGCTACCCATGTAATAATGAGACAGCTGAATTGCAGTTGCAAATTGAACAGAATATGTTAACTGTTCTTGTTCATGCACATGTGCCATGTTATGACTTACAGTTGTTGTTAAATTACTATTTTTAATGTTGTTAATGTCACGAGCATCTATGTTCTTATGTCATATACATTAAAATACAGCATTGAGAGTCACAGCATTTTCAATGAGAAGAAACTTCTCAGTACTTACAAGACACAGAAGTGAGTGGACATAAACATAATGTCATAGTTGTCATCTACCTGATTGATTTGAAAAAACATAATTTTAGGTTTAGAAATTTATAAAGCTTCCACAGATGAGCTATATAAATGAAATATGTTTTCTATTTTATTCTTTGCTGATTCATTGTGAATAAAAAAATGGGCTAAATTAAAATATATTATTGTCACATTATGTTCATTTATTAAAAAAATGAATTAAATGTTCAATGCAGTGTCCTGATGTTCATGTGAGACTACTTGATTTGTAACCATATGTTAGTAAGTGGGTAATAGGAGCACTAGAATTATGATTATTGTTAACATTATGTGTAACACAGTGTACCGTCAGTAATGACAAACAAATAAGTCAGCATAATTAATGAGCAATATGAAACACACATGGCAGGAATTTATTAATTCCAAATGCTATGGCTTCCATTTTTATTAAAAAATAAAAAAGGGCAGAAGATATGAAATACTTGAAAGTTCGTTATGGTACCTGAATATGTTGTTGTGTTGCTACTTCTCAGTTTCATATGTCTATTTCTTTCATATAAATGCAAAAAGTGCTGTTATCATAGATTCACTAGTGTGATAAAACAGATTTTATGTAATGAGTTTTGCGAAAGTGTATTTGACAAGAATCAAGATATTTGTCTAAAGCCTGCTGGAAACCTAACTTTTATAATTTTTAAATAACACACTTACAACTGTTAAAGCTTACTTTTTAGATATATGATGCACATGAACAACTCATTAATTCTTAAAGATGAAACTGAATGTCTATTCTATCGACAGTAAGAAGCTGATGGAATTTGATTACTTTGATACATCAGATTATTATGGCCTTATATACATTATGGCATATTCACTGTGGAGTAATAAAAGTCACTGAATCATACTTCTAAATAATAAGTGTTAAATTTGTCACACTTATTATTCACAGTTAATTAATTTCACATTAAAACAATAAATGTTGAAATGATGACCTCGCTGGGCCACAAGACAGGAATAGTCTACAGTTTTTTCAGCATAAATCTCTCTGTACTATTAACATAATTGTAAACCAAAAATATTTGTCCTTAATAGCTTTCACCTTTTATACTGTTGTTGTACATGTAAAACAAAGAATATGAAGAATATAACTCATATTTTTAAAATAAAAATTATTTCAGTCTTCAATTATTCCAAAGTAATACAAAACAATTACTTCCACTGCATTGAGAATAATGCAGTGTATCATGGAATGTGAAATTTTAGCAATTTATAGTGCATTCTCACAAATCATTCCTCCCCAAGGGACAAATGCAGTATATTAATAACAGTGGTAGATTTTCCTCCATACATTATATCTGAAGCCACTTAAATCAAAATTTCCTTACCTCTCACAACTATAGTCATATTTTTGGTACTTTTTATTAGTAGTATCTCTGTGGAAGCTCATATAAAATGATGTAATTACTTTAAGACATGTAGACATGTTGAAAATGTGTAAGTTATAATGTAAATGACATAAGAATCGTTTTCGACAGAAATAAGTCTATATATTTCTTGTTGTCCTTCCATATCTGTTATTGCTTCCTTCTCTTATGTGTAACATAACTTATTCTCCTTCATCTACTTTGCCAGCGCCTATACGAGTACATTTGGGCAGTGCAAAACTAAATAAAACATATAAAAATATTATTGTTAACACATTAATGAAATATTTATTACTACAATAATATATAGTATACTGTTTGTGTACATACTGCATAAATATAAAAATTATAAATAATATATTGAACTCAATATGTTAATATTATAAATGGAATAGCTTGTAAAATACATTATGGCTAGATGTACATGTATGCATACATATATAAATATGTACTACCTAAATTGTTTAAAGCAAATATGTGCCAAATATTTTTTCCATTGAATGAAGACATTAATACATGGAAAAATGTAAAACAAACATTGATGTAGTTTTTTTAATGGCAATACATATTCTTCGGGTATTCAAGAATTTTAAACAGTAGTATTTTAAATGTTATGAGTAAAGTCACTTTGCCAGTCACATAAGTAAATCATACAACCAAAAGATAAATTTTCTAACGAATGCCATCCAGTATTTTAATGGTACCTCATCACAGTGTAAATAACTAAATGGTAAAAAAAGTTAATACCATCAGTGCTATGTTTAGTCTACCAATTATGTTACTGATAAACATAAAAATGAGAAGTGGTTATTATACATTCAAAATCTGCTGAGAACTCAAGGTGATCAGAAAAACCATTACAGAACTTTCAAACCTCAAGTTATTACTGGTGTGAAACTAAAGTTTAAAATGTGTATAAAATTCAGACTAAAATATGAACAATAAAAAATGTTAAAATGTTAGTTAATTACTGAGAAGGAAACTTATACTTAGAAATGAAATGTAATTCAAGAATGGAATTCCTTTTGGGCATGTGTCCATTTGTGTGTGTGTGTGTGTGTGTGTGTGTGTGTGTGTGTGTGTGTTAACTTATGTCATAAAACTTTCATATCTATAAACATCAATTAAATATACATTTAACTAAAACAATAATTATTCTTTGTGAAAAATGAAACTAGCAAAATTAGTTTACACTCTGCACCCAAAATTATGCCATTTTTGTACCATAAATCATGTGCTGGAACAATTAATTTTCAAAGTATGGTGTTTTATCCATTTCTATACATATTTAACTAACAAAAACATAAAATTATGACAAATGTACATAACCAGAAGATTTATGTAATTAGCACCCCTTATTTCGACATACATTATGTCACAGTTAAAAAAAAACGAAGGTCCAGTTTGCTTGCTTCTAATTTTGTATCACTTTGGCAATTTATGTCAATATCTTTGCTGTTGATTCAAGAAATTAGTTAATATTTATCAACTTGAATAAGCCCTGCTACATACAGTCTCATTATACAAAAGTCAAGAAGTTTGTACATAGACATCAACCTGATAGCTCCCCACCAATAAGCTTAATAGCTAGATTAAATGTTGGTGAACTCGTCTCTAATCCTACATTTTTCTGATGTGGGAATAGAGTGTGCTTATTGATATTAAATCTGCAGCAACTGAAGTGTTAACAAAATACACTACTGGCCATTACAACTGCTACACTATGAAGGTGATGTGCTACAGATGCAAAATTTAACCGACAGGAAGAAAATGCTGTGATATGCAAATGATTAGCTTTTCAGAGCATTCACACAAGGTTGGCGCTGGTGGCGACACCTACAATGTGCTGACATGAGGAAAGTTTCCAACCAATTTCTCATACACAAACAGCAGTTGACCAGCGTTGCCTGGTGAAACATTGTTGTGATGTCTCGTGTAAGGGGGAGAAATGCATACAATCATGTTTCTGACTTTGATAAAGGTTGGACTGTAGCCTATCATGATTGCGGTTTATCGTATCGCGACATTGCTGCTCACGTTGGTCGAGATCCAATGACTGTTAGCTAAATATGGACTCTGTGGGTTCAGGAGGGTAATACGGAACGCCGTGATGGATCCCAACGGCCTCATATCACTAGCAGTCGAGATGACAGGCATCTAATCTGTATGGCTGTAACGGATTGTGCAGCCATGTCTCGATCCCTGAGTCAACAGATAGTGACGTTTGCAAGACAACAACCATCTGCACGAACAGTTCGACGTCATTTGCAGCAGCATGGACTATCAGTTCGGAGACCACGGCTGCGGTTACCCTTGACACTGCATAACAGACAGGAGTGCCTGCGATGGTGTACTCAATGATGAACCTGGGTGCACGAATGGCAAAACATCATTTTTTCGGATGAATCCAGGTTCTGTTTACAGCATCATGATGGTCGCATCCGTGTTTGGTGACATCGCGGTGAACGCACATTGGAAGCAGGTATTCGTCATCACCATACTGGCGTATCACCCGACATGATGATTTCAGATGTGTTACAACCTGTGGCTCTACCCTTCATTCAATCCCTGTGAAACCCTACTCCCACCAATTGAAAACGTCTGGTCAATGGTGGCCAAGCAACTGGCTCATCACAATACGCCAGTCACTACTCTTGATGAACTGTGGTATCATGTTGAAGCTGCATGGGCAGCCGTACCTGTACACACCATCCAAGCTCTGTTTGACTCAATGCCCAGGCGTATCAAGGCCATTATTACGGCCAGAGGTGGTTGTTCTGGGTACTGATTTCTCAGGATCTATGCACCCAAACTGTGTGAAAATGTAATCACATGTCAGTTCTAGTATATTTGTCCAATGAATACCCATTTATCATTTGCCTTTCTTCTTGGTGTAGCAATTTTAATGGCCATTAGTGTATTTAGTAAGTGTAAAATCATTATTTAGAAACAGTCTTCATCATAACAATGGGAAGAGGTTTTCTTAGTGTACATAGTACATGAGACATAATGTTTTTAAAGTATGATTCTACAAAACTTAATAGATCATTTCCATGGGCTAGGCATATTAATGTCCTTAAGGGGAACACAGTGACTATCTAGTAACAAAATTCTTTTACTGTATATTTCATCCTCATGTCACACAAATAGTATCATGACTGGTTTCATTTTATAGTAAGCCATGAGCTGTTGATAAAAATCTGTTACATAGTGACTTGTCAGTTTAATGGCCAGGAAAGGTGCTCACTTTGTATCATATTCAAATCATCTGACAATGATTTATTATGAAGTTGAAATTGGCTAAATAATGCAATAAAAGAATAATGTGTTTTTTTTTTTCATTTACACAAGAGGGACTAAAATCAAGCTTGAATAAATTCAGAAATAAGTGTTTCACATAATAAAATAGAAAAAATCATGAAATAATGCACAGAAGCAGTTAAGGACTGAAACTAAACTGCACACTAATTGCAAATATTTTAATATTTGCTGTGACAAGAAAGAAAACATTTTATACACACATAAAACTCAAGGAATAAAGTGAAAACAACATTCAGCTTTACTAAAAGAATAGTAAATGGTAGAAATATGGCAAACATGTCAGAGGTCTATCCTTATGGGATAAGAAATGTAAGCTTTATAATGTAACAGCCAATCTCTTTTACTTAAATAACCAAAAAATTAAAAGGAAACAGGTAAAAACAGTAACTTAACATGGTTTTTGTTTATTATGGTGGATCAAATATTGACATGAATAAGTTATTTTACAAGATATTTAATGTGTGAGACAATATAAGCTGACACTATAACTCTTGCTATTTTTCCATGTGTGCACTAAGTCTCATAGTATAGCATGTCCCCTCCTTTTATTTATTTATGTTACCTGCAGACAATTAATGTGATCATAATATCAAACTGAAAGTGACACCTACCCAAAGCTCTCTTGCCATACAGACGAAATGAAATGAGCATGTGGAATTGTTGGCCGGGAGGCCCCGTCCGGGGAAGTCCAGTTGTCGAGTGCAAGTCTTACTTCGGTCGATGCCAGACTGGGTGACTTGCACACCAGTGATGAGGATGAAGTGATGATGAGGACAACACAATACCCAATCCACAAGTGGAGAAAATCTCCAACCCGGCTGGAAATCGAACCCGGGTCCGCTGCATGGGAGGCAAGCATGTTACCAATCAGCTAAACAGGTGGAAATTCAATGGCACAAGATAAAAGGCTGAATGATGAGTGCTACAGCACCTGTGGCACAAACTATTTGATACTGGTACAAACAAAATCTCCAGCATAGAGCAACACACTGTGCTGAAGTACTCAAAAAATTTTAGCCTTGCTGTTTGTTTGTGTGTCATGAAGAGTTTGACAACAGTGTGGTATATACTTCTGGTGCTGGTCCTGTTTGGGGAGAACTCCACTGAAAGAACACCGTGTGTGCCCCAAACTCCATCACAAACACTTAATTTACAGAGCATGTCATATTTAATTTATTTAGTGACACAGAAGAGGAATGATTCCACATTGCAGAAGCCTGCTTACATTTGAAACATTGTGGTATAACCACAAATCATTAACAGTTACTACCCCTTCCCTAAAGACATGGCCAGCTGCTGTGTAAAGCTGTATGTGGTAAAGGCTTGCTGTCATTCTCTGCCCCAACACTCCTACAGCTACAAAGAATAAACAGGCATCTTCCTTCTGGAAACTCTGCTTACTATAAAGTTGTTTTGATACTCTGTATGGAGTTGTGTAAGGTGGTAAGTAAGCATACCTGATGTCTATGTTAATGTCAACAGGTTCTGAAGGTTATGTCTTTGCTGTTGACTATTAATTACTCAAAATTTAAATAACCTTACATCACAAGATAATTAAACCTAATTTTTCTACTGTGTAAACATATCAGAAGCTCACTGAAATAATGTTCCTTTTGTGTTCTTCATTCATTGTGGTCTGTAGACTATCTTAAGATGGATAAGCTTCAGGATTGTGGAACGAGACAAGATATACATTAACAAAAGACAAGCAAATGACATACACTTTATCTGTATGCTGTATTAACAGTAAACTATCACTGTATTGCTCAGTGCTATTCGTCCTTATGTCAGCTAAATTTAATCAAGTGCGTTATAATGAAAGTTCTTATTACAAAACAGCTGCTGCTGCATAGGTTATACTATATTGTTTCTGTTTACGTGCTATTGGTAGCTTATTATTTACTTTACTATAATTGTATTGTTCAAAGATGATACTCCCTATATCTATATGCACTGAGTCCTATTTACAATACATTACTACTTGTCACACATCTTCACAGCAGACACTGGTACTTACCATGTTTGTGACAGAACTTTCCAGTCCTTGGACCTAGATAGTGAGATAGTTTGCAGAAAGCTTGGCTAATGAGGTATGTTCTTAGTTTTCTTTCAGAATGGTTGGAATTTGTTTTTATTATTATTATTATTATTTATGTTAGAGGGAAACTTGTTGAGTACCTTTGCATCAGAGTACATAACTTCATATTGAACCATAGACAAAGCAGCAAAGTCTACCCAAAAATTATTTTTGTTTCCTTTGTTATGATTAAATGGCATTAAGTAATAAATATATTGGAAAGTCAGTGTAATAATTCCAATATCTGTAAAAAGGCTTCGGCAAGATGTACCAATATAATCTTTGCCTAATATCCTTTCTAGTCACTTCTGATGAATAAACACTTTATTTACTTTTGAGTGTATTCCCCAGTAGACAATTTCATACTACAAAATGGAGTGGAAATATACAAAATAAGCCAAAACTGTTATCTTTAGGTCAATTCAGTACAAAATGCTTGTAACACCAAAATTTGCAGTACTGAATTTCTTGACTAGTTTATCTGTGTATTGGTCCTAATTTAACTTGTTATACAGCTCACTCTTAATAAATTATGCGCACAATGTTTCATTTAGTGTGTGACAACAAATGTTTACTTCCCTATTTTAAATTTTGTAATATGAATCTTTGGGAGATTAAGATTTTAACTGTTAACTGTGACTTTGCAGCTGTCATATGAGTCATGTTTTGTAAGGCTGAATTTGGATGTTTGATTAGTATGCTTGTTTCATCTACAAAAATTACAGTTTTTGAACTGCCCTTTAAATCATTTACCTCGGTTAAGCTCAGTACCAATCCTTTGGGAGCATTCAGCTATCTTTCGCCATCCTGAGGATAGTTTCATGGCTCTAACAGTCTGTCAATGCAACCCTCTGCTTTCTGTCAGGAAGGTAGGACTACATGGATACCATTAATGCCATAACACTTCAATGTTGTGTACAGCTTCATATACAGCAGTAAGGAGGGCTACAGAGTGGTGTGGCAACTGTCGTAGGAGCAGAAATGATTAGCTAACTGGATAATACAACAAACATAAGATTTACTTAACTTGTATTTCTCCAAGCATATGAAGACTCAGTATAAATAATGCAGCAATAGATAAGTCTACCTATTACAACAGCGACAACAATGAGTCCCTCTGTACTAAAGCCCAGGAAGATGGAGTCAGACCTGCGACAAGGCAGTGACTGCATATCATCATGTGGTGAAGAGGTTCCAAGTGTGAGGGGGTTGTCTGTCTGCTGCTGGCCATCCTACATTGTGGTGGCAGAGGGCGCTTATAGTTCAGGACTGCTGGAGGCATGGCTCAGTGGCATCTGGCGGAAAATTGAAATTCCATTGCAAACTTAAAGATGCCCATGCATAGGAATCAATACATGACACCATATCCCTCCCTCCTCCTCCTCCTCCTCCCCCCCCCCCCCCCCCCCGAAACCTCCTCCTCATCATCATGTAGTGCAGATAACCGAACAACAATGGAGCAGGGAGGGGGCCTGGATGCAGCTGGCAATGAGGAGACAGGAGCCAAAACTAAGGCCAGTGTCAAGCCCCTACCTGCACCCTGGCATACATATGCCCTGAGTCTGACTGGACCACATCCAGAAGTGGAACAGCAAACAAAGGCAGAGGCATCACAACTGCAGAGGGATCCAAGGTGGAACAGGGGACAGCCACTGGCCCATCTCCAGACGACAGTGGCTATCCATATGGTGATGACCATAAAAGAACATTGACTCCATACATTGGCTCTGGGATGGGTGCTGATTGCATGGGGCCAGCAGGAACCAGATGCAGTGAGAGCTGCTGTGTCCAGGCAGGCAAGGAATCTGAAAGTACAAAGCCTGCTGCAGCAGGATCAAGCAATTCACATCGATAAATTTGATTCTGGTGGCACCTCAGTAATACTGTCAGCACGTGCAACATGCCATATGATGGTGTCTTGCTCCCAGAGTCTCCATCAGCCATACAGTCTGTAAAAGACTGAATTGTTAGTGCAGTATTTAGCCTGTCTGGGCAGAGTGGGTGCTGCTCACCATGCTGGTTGCAGCAGCTGAAACAAGGTGTGGTGGAGCCGTCTATGCCACAACTCTGCTAGTGATGGTCTGTCATGTGGCTGAGTGTAGTAGGAAGACAAGAACAGCAAAGGAGCTTGATACCATGTATCCATCTGTTTTTTAAATTTCTGTACAAAGCATTCAGCTTTGCCATTGGATAGTGGGTGGAATGGTGCACTCGTGATGTGGGTGATGCCAGTGGTGTTGCAAAACTGTTGAAACTTGGCAACAACAAATTGAGGTCCATTGTCAGTCACTATCACTTCAGGCAATCCCTCAAGGCAACAGATTGATGACAAGGCCTGGATTGTGAAGCAAGCCATAGTAGAGTGTATGGAACCACAAAGGGAAATTTGCTGAAAGCATCAATGATGATGAGCCAAAATGTGTTCCAGTAAGGATCCATGAAGCCCAAGTGCAAAAATTGCAAAGATGCTTGAGGTCTGGGCCATGCAAAGAACTGCTGAGGTGGGGTTGACTGATGTTCAGCACAAGCTTGTCACTCAGAAGTCTGTCTGCCTACACAATTTCACTCTGGCTGAGTACTATTGTAGACCTAGTGGTCACTATGGAGGTGTAGCCATATATGTAAAAGATAATATAGAGGTTACTAAAATAGATAATGTCACCTCCCTAAGTTGTGAAAAAGACTTTGAGATGACAGTGACAAAAATTCCAAAATTAGATTTGATAATAGCTACAGTGTACCACTCTCCAACTGGAAAGTTTGAGGTAATTTTAGAAAAAATGGAAATTTTCTTAAGCAAGCTGCATAAAACAAGGTGTGATGTTGTAGTATGTGGTGACTTTAACATAGATTTTCTTAGTAAATGTAAACAGAAAACCGCCCTTGGCAATCTCATTAAAACACCTAACCTTACAGCCACAGTTAAAGTTGCAACGAGAATAACACCAACCAGTCAGACAGGTTTAGATCAAATCCTGATTGATAAAGAGAAATTGGAGTGGTCAGTAAAAGTGTTTAACACAGGATACAGTGACCACAAAGCTCAAATACTTACCACCACAAAGGAAGGAAGACCGGTTAAGAATAACTTACTAAAGGTCAAGAGAAGGATCTACAGGCAGAAAAGCACTGACCACTTTAACTCACTATTGAATACTGAAGACTGGTCTGATGTCTACGAAAAGCAAAATCTGAATTCGAAATTAAATATTTTTCTAGAAAAAATGGTAAAGCATTTTGATACAGCCTTCCCTCAAAAAATGGTAAATATAAGAGAGAAGACAAGAGGAAAGGGTTGGATTACAAAGGGAATCAGAACTCCCTGACAGAAAAAAAGGGAGCTCCACAGAATCTGCAAAGAAAATAATGCCACTGAGGAAATGCATACTCACTACAAAACATACACTAAAATCTTACAAACTGTCATTAAACAGGCAAAAAGAATGTACAATGATTACTACATAAATAATTCTACAAATAAAGTGAAAGCTATGTGGGACATCATTAAAAAAGAAACTGGCAAAAAAAAAAAAAAGAGAACTGAGGAGAACATTGACTTGATACACAACAATAAAAAGATTTTACAGCCTACAGAAACAGCAAACATATTCAACAAATACTTCACTGGGATAGCTGAAAATTTAATAAAAACTAATTTTAGTTCAACTCAGTATCTAGTGGTAAACAAGTGCAACAGTAATAAATTTTCAATGTTTGTGGACCAAGTAAGCAGGGAGGAGACATTGAAGGCTGTCAGAGAACTAAAGACAACATACTCAGTAGGAATTGATGGTATACCGAACAGAATCCTAAAACTCTGTATCCAAAATATAATTGACCTCCTTACTCACTTATGCAACTGTTCCCTAGAGTCAGGCATCTTTCCAGATCAACTAAAAACATCAAAAGTCATCCCTATTTTCAAAGCTGGTGACAAAGATGAAGTAATAAACTATCATCCCATTACATTAACATCCTGTTTCTCAAAAGTAATAGAAAAAATTATATGTAGTAAGTTGTTAAAGTTTATAAACAAAAATAGTGTGCTATCTAATACTCAACATGGCTTTAGAAGCAAGAAATCAACGGAGACAGCAATCTATGAATGCATATCTACTGTATTAAAAACAATAGATGAAAATCAACAAACAACAGGTATATTTTTGGACCTAACCAAAGCCTTTGATATGGTAAACCACAAAACCCTATTGAAGAAGCTAGAGCACTATGGAATTATGGGGTTGACAAATGATTGGATTCGTTCATTTCTCAGTGACCATAAACAAAAAGTATCCATCAGACATATAGATGATAAAGCATGAATAATCACAGAATATGTATCATCAGAAAGCCCAATCACTTACGGGGTACCGCAAGGGTTGGTAATGGGTATATCAATGATTTGGATATACATATTGATTCCTACAAAGTAATACTGTTTGCTGATTGTTAAAAGAAAAGAAAAAATTCCTTGACGTCTATATTTATGTGCTGCTCCATGACTCTGCTGTCAATATCTTTATTCTTGGCTTGTGTGTAACTTCTGTGTATTTTCTTACAGTAAACGTGTTTTTTTCGTATCCAGGGTGTAATTACAAAGCTAATAAAATGTTTTCTTGCCTTTAAATAATATTTTTCATCAGGTTATGGGCCCAGTACACGTGTAAAGGCAAACAACACAGTTTAATTAAAACAATATTTGAAATGAGCGTATGTCTGTAAAGAAACATGACTGCTAGCGGCGATTATAAAGTCAGCATTGATAAGCTTGAAGGACCTAACGACTGGGCCAAATGGAAATGGCATATTTCTATGGTGCTACGTTCATATGGACTAGAAGATATTATTAACGGTACACGTGAACGTGTAGGGTTGCCGCAAGATGCGACAAGTGAACAAAAAGAAGCGTATGTGGAATGGCTCAAGGACAACGCAAAGGCAGCAAGTCTTATAGCAAGTGCGCTAAGTAAACCTGTTGCAGAACTCGTCTTAACGTGCAAGAATGCTAAAGAAATCTGGGACAAATTACGCGCCCGATTTGAACGAAGCAGTACTCAGCGTTTGAATATGTTGATTGAAACATTTTTCCGTGTTAAACGTGATGAATCGGAAGATATTAGTGCACATGTGGCCAAACTGCAAAAGTTATTTGTGGACCTGAACGATGAATTATCAAAACATGAAGAAAATACGCTATCTGAAAGAATCTTAAATGGTCGAATTTTGTCTACACTGGGAAAAGACTACGACAATTTTAAGGATCTCTGGGATATGATACCGATAGAAAAGCAAAGCTTGAATTTATTGATTGAAAAACTCTGTACTATTGAACTGCGTGAACAAGACGTTAATGGAAGTGCAGCTTTTGTCGTTTCTAAAACAAGAAAACGGCAAACAAGTAATCAGCAAGTAAAGATGACGAAGTCACAATTAAAACAGAAGTTTCCGTGTAATAAATGCAATACAATCTCAACTACTATTGGACGTGAGGACAATAATCAAAACGAAGAAGTTTCGTCATCTGTACCCTACCGTGAAGCAATTGGTTGTCTCATGTACCTTTCAACAGTAACTCGTCCAGACATCACTTTTGCAGTCAATAAAGCTGCTCGATCTATGGAGAAACCAACCACTGAAGACTGGAATAGAGTAAAGCGCATTTTCCGGTATTTGAAAGGGACCTTAAATTTTGGAATTGTATATAATAAAAAAGAAGAGTTAAAGATTTACGCTGATGCAGATTTCGCAGGTGATAACCGGACAAGGCGCTCAACAACTGGAATTCTTGCAATGTACTCAGGTGGTGCAGTGTCATGGACAAGTCAGTTGCAGAAAGTAGTGGCCACATCCACAACCGAGGCGGAAATAATTGCAGTTAGTGAAGGAGCAAAAGAGTTAGTTTGGTTACGTCGTCTGCTATCAGAATTAGTGGAAATGTCGGGGCAGCCTCCAGTTCTTTACATTGACAATGCTAGTGCATTGAAGTTGGCAAAAAATCCAGAATATCATTGACGTTCTAAACATATAGAGGTCCGACATTTCTATGTTCGTGAAAGATATCTGAACGGTGAGATTTTCTTGGAACACATTGATGGACACAACCAGTTGGCAGATATTTTGATGAAACCTCTTGAACAAGTTCGATTTAATTTTCTATGTTCAGAAATTGTCATGCAAGAGACAGAGCAATAATTTCATGATTTTTCTTTTGGAGGAAGTGTTAAAAGAAAAGAAAAAATTCCTTGACGTCTATATTTATGTGCTGCTCCATGACTATGCTGTCAATATCTTTATTCTTGGCTTGTGTGTAACTTCTGTGTATTTTCTTACAGTAAATGTGTTTTTTTCATATCCAGGGTGTAATTACAAAGCTAATAAAATGTTTTCTTGCCTTTAAATAATATTTTTCATCACTGATGACACAACAATACTGGTAAAAGCAGCAAAAAATGAAGATATACAAGAAGAAGTAAACACAGTTACAAAACATCTAAGTAATTGGACAGCAGAAAATCAGTTGATAATAAACTACAACAAAACAGTAGCCTTAAATTTCCATAACCACCAAAACACCACATTGATATATCCAGAAATAAAAATCAATCAACACCCTAATGCAAATAATGAGGCTACAAAATTTCTCAGCATCTGGATACAGAGAGACTTAAAATGGGACAAACACATAGAACAAATTAATGCCATGCTGAGCACGGGCTGTTATCTTCTTAGGGTTCTCAAACGATGCATAAATGAACAGGCACTATTGTGTGCCTATTATGCGTACTTCAATGCCCATCTCAAGTATGGACTCATATTCTGGGGAAATTCCCCAGCAGCTCAAGGGACTTTCAGAATACAAAAATGAGCCATTAGGATTATGACAGGGAGGGGTGCTCGACAGTCCTGCAAACCAATATTTAAAGCACTGAATATACTACCTCTACCGTGTATGTTTATTGTTGACACACTAATGTACATAAAAAAGTATATGATTGGAAATGATGATAATACTTTAAAAAACAAAGATATACATGATTATAATACTCGAATAAAATATAACTTGCATGTATCCCCAGCCAGTACCAGTTTGTATCAGAAAGGTACATACTATCTGGGTATTAAACTCTATAATAGACTATCAAATAGTATAAAATGCTTACAAAATATTAGTGCTTTTGAAAGATCTGTCAGAGAATATCTACAGTATCACTTTTTCTACTCAGTAAAGGAATACTTGGGCCAGAATAACTATTAAGAACTAAAGCTACTGTAATTTGTAACACTGTATCGTTGTAAGAACTACAACTATTGAAATTGGTAGCATGTTGAAAAATGATTATTTAAATATGTATCATTTTGAACTTAGTAATAAGTCCAATATCATCCTCTACACTGTACTACACTCCTGGAAATTGAAATAAGAACACCGTGAATTCATTGTCCCAGGAAGGGGAAACTTTATTGACACATACCTGGGGTCAGATACATCACATGATCACACTGACAGAACCACAGGCACATAGACACAGGCAACAGAGCACGCACAATGTCGGCACTAGTACAGTGTATATCCACCTTTCGCAGCAATGCAGGCTGCTATTCTCCCATGGAGACGATCGTAGAGATGCTGGGTGTAGTCCTGTGGAACGGCTTTCCATGCCATTTCCACCTGGCGCCTCAGTTGGACCAGCGTTCGTGCTGGACGTGCAGACCGCGTGAGACGACGCTTCATCCAGTCCCAAACATGCTCAATGGGGGACAGATCCGGAGATCTTGCTGGCCAGGGTAGTTGACTTACACCTTCTAGAGCACGTTGGGTGGCACGGGATACATGCGGACGTGCATTGTCCTGTTGGAACAGCAAGTTCCCTTGCCGGTCTAGGAATGGTAGAACGATGGGTTCGATGACGGTTTGGATGTACCGTGCACTATTCAGTGTCCCCTCGACGATCACCAGTGGTGTACGGCCAGTGTAGGAGATCGCTCCCCACACCATGATGCCGGGTGTTGGCCCTGTGTGCCTCGGTCGTATGCAGTCCTGATTGTGGCGCTCACCTGCACGGCGCCAAACACGCATACGACCATCATTGGCACCAAGGCAGAAGCGACTCTCATCGCTGAAGACGACACGTCTCCATTCGTCCCTCCATTCACGCCTGTCGTGACACCACTGGAGGCGGGCTGCACGATGTTGGGGCGTGAGCGGAAGACGGCCTAACGGTGTGCGGGACCGTAGCCCAGCTTCATGGAGACGGTTGCGAATGGTCCTCGCCGATACCCCAGGAGCAACAGTGTCCCTAATTTGCTGGGAAGTGGCGGTGCGGTCCCCTACGGCACTGCGTAGGATCCTACGGTCTTGGCGTGCATCCGTGCGTCGCTGCGGTCCGGTCCCAGGTCGACGGGCACGTGCACCTTCCGCCGACCACTGGCGACAACATCGATGTACTGTGGAGACCTCACGCCCCACGTGTAGAGCAATTCGGCGGTACGTCCACCCGGCCTCCCGCATGCCCACTATACGCCCTCGCTCAAAGTCCGTCAACTGCACATACGGTTCACGTCCACGCTGTCGCGGAATGCTACCGGTGTTAAAGACTGCGATGGAGCTCCGTATGCCACGGCAAACTGGCTGACACTGACGGCGGCGGTGCACAAATGCTGCGCAGCTAGCGCCATTCGACGGCCAACACCGCGGTTCCTGGTGTGTCCGCTGTGCCGTGCGTGTGATCATTGCTTGTACAGCCCTCTCGCAGTGTCCGGAGCAAGTATGGTGGGTCTGACACACCGGTGTCAATGTGTTCTTTTTTCCATTTCCAGGAGTGTATGTACACTCCTGGAAATGGAAAAATGAGCGAGGGCGTATAGTGGGCATGCGGGAGGCCGGGTGGACGTACCGCCGAATTGCTCAACACGTGGGGCGTGATGTCTCCACAGTACGTCGATGTTGTCGCCAGTGGTCGGCGGAAGGTGCACGTGCCCGTCGACCAGGGACCGGACCGCAGCGACGCACGGATGCACGCCAAGACCGTAGGATCCTACGCAGTGCCGTAGGGGACCGCACCGCCACTTCCCAGCAAATTAGGGACACTGTTGCTCCTGGGGTATCGGCGAGGACCATTCGCAACCGTCTCCATGAAGCTGGGCTACGGTTCCGCACACCGTTAGGCCGTCTTCCGCTCCCGCCCCAACATCGTGCAGCCCGCCTCCAGTGGTGTCGCGACAGGCGTGAATGGAGGGACGAATGGAGACGTGTCGTCTTCAGCGATGAGAGTCTCTTCTGCCTTGGTGCCAATGATGGTCGTATGCGTGTTTGGCGCCGTGCAGGTGAGCGCCACAATCAGGACTGCATACGACCGAGGCACACAGGGCCAACACCCGGCATCATGGTGTGGGGAGCGATCTCCTACACTGGCCGTACACCACTGGTGATCATCGAGGGGACACTGAATAGTGCACGGTACATCCAAACCGTCATCGAACCCATCGTTCTACCATTCCTAGACCGGCAAGGGAACTTGCTGTTCCAACAGGACAATGCACGTCCGCATGTATCCCGTGCCACCCAACGTGCTCTAGAAGGTGTAAGTCAACTACCCTGGCCAGCAAGATCTCCGGATCTGTCCCCCATTGAGCATGTTTGGGACTGGATGAAGCGTCGTCTCACGCGGTCTGCACGTCCAGCACGAACGCTGGTCCAACTGAGGCGCCAGGTGGAAATGGCATGGCAAGCCGTTCCACAGGACTACATCCAGCATCTCTACGATCGTCTCCATGGGAGAATAGCAGCCTGCATTGCTGCGAAAGGTGGATATACACTGTACTAGTGCCGACATTGTGCATGCTCTGTTGCCTGTGTCTATGTGCCTGTGGTTCTGTCAGTGTGATCATGTGATGTATCTGACCCCAGGAATGTGTCAATAAAGTTTCCCCTTCCTGGGACAATGAATTCACGGTGTTCTTATTTCAATTTCCAGGAGTGTATGATCAAAGGACTCAATAAGTAAATAAATAAATAAAGTCAACTGTTCAGTTTGCACATCCAGCCTGTGCCAAGTGCAATGACATCACACCAACTGCCTGGAAGTATGATGCCACAGTGACCTTGGTGTAGCAAACAAAGCATGTCAGGCTGGAGAGGCTGAGGAACCACAACATATGACTGGTCTTACCAGTGTGAAGCAAAATGGCACCTTGGTGAATTGTAAGGACATTCTGATGGGCAAAATATCAGCGAACCACAGAGCTACAAATTTGTCCGACTGAATGTGGCCAACCAGTGCAGATGCAGTGCAACAAAATCTGCAAATCTGGATCAGCTGCTGTGGCCTATGTGATTTTTTGATGATTAAGTAGAAAGTTATGCAAAGCATCTGTGTCTTGAGCATAAATGTAGCAACAAGAATCAGAGGACTCATCAAATGTTGAATCTGGGCCAACAGGGAGGCAAGAAAGAGCATCTGCATTGGCATGATTAGTAGTCTGATACACAATCTCATATTGCAGCTTCTGTGTTGGGTGAGCTGGCACTGACTGAGAAGGGCTAAACAAATATTGTAGAGGGTTATGGTCTGTCACCAAGTCAAATTTTCTACCAAAAATATACTGGTGAAACTTAGTGACACCAGATACAATGGTGAGAGCTGTCTTTTCACTTTGCAAATAATTTCATTGAGTCTTGTTCAACAATTTCAAAGCAATGGCACTTGGCCTGTCAGCAGCATCAAATTTATGCCATGAGAGGACGCATCCATAGCCAAGATGACAGGATTAGCTTGAGCAAAATAAACAAGGTATCCATTGCTAAGCAAAGCATCTTTCAACTTCTGGGAAGTAGACAGACACTCTTGCAACCAAACAAAAGGAACATTCTTCCTGAACAGGTGATGCAAGGGAGTCACAATTTGAGCAGTGTTAGGAATAAATTTGATGTAATATGTGAGATTCGCTAACAAAGACTGCAATCCCCGCACATTGCATGGGGATGGAACGTCATGAATAGCAAGCAAATGTGATTGCAATGGGTGAACACCTTGGCTAAGTCTGAAGAAAAACCACACATTTGTATCTGTTACATCTGAGGCCAGTTGCAGACAACACTTGAAACAGAGTGCAAAGATTCCTAATGTGTCCTTCAGGAGTCTGACCTGATTGTCATCTACATAATTTGAGTAAAAAGAAACTTTTTCAAGCAGTTGCTCTAGAAAGCACTGAAGTATGGTGGGTGCAAAAACACTGCCAAACAGCACTCACAAAAATTTCAAGAGACCTAGATGAGTATTAATGACAAAGACCTCTTGCAACTGCTCGTCCAGAGGGATCTGCAAGTAAAGTTTCATGCAAATCAACTTTGTAAAAGTAGCAACTGGCACCCAATTTATCCATCAGTTCTTTCAAGTGCAAAATGGGATTACTGTCAATGACAGTTTGAGAATCCACAGTTCCATTAAAATTGGCACAAAAACAGAGTCTACCAAATGGTTTCTTTAGAATAACAAGAGGGGACACCACTGACTGGCAGTAATGGGTGTCATGACCCCACTATCTTGCAAAACAGTACGTTCCTGAGTCATCTGTCCTCAAAGAGTGCGAGAAACAGGACTAACTTTAACAAAATGTGGCTGTGCATCATCCTTCATTGTGACATGGGCAACAAAATTATTAGCTTTGCCTAAACCCTCAGAAAAAAAAAATCCTGGAATTCTGCACATCACTTAGAAATACTGTCCCAAGGATGAAATGAAGAAACAGAAAGTACATTGTTCCGAATGCTTAACCCAAACTAATCAAAAGAGTCTACACAAAAAATGGTAGCACTGTAAATGTCATTGTCTTCATCAAATTTAGGAAAGTTTCGGGAAGGCTACAAGTGCCTAAGACAGGAATGTCTTATCTGTTATATGCAATGTGCACAACTGACGTTTTCCAGGCAAACTGCAATGTTTATAGTTAAGCGAAGGCACTGAAGCACCAGTATCAAGTTACAAGTGAATTAATTGTCCACACAAAAGTTTTTTGTCCTCATGTAGTACTGCAGATGAGTAGGAAGCCTGTCCTGAATGGCCACTGCACTGTTGTTTCACACTCATGACACTATGGGGCTTTGAAAACAGACTACTTAGACTTGCATAAGGGAGCAGCGGAAGGGGATGTCTTACATTTCTGTAAGCACACTGACTGAATATGGCTCTGTTTGCTGCAAAAAAAGCAAGTCACTTCATGTGAGCGGCAAAATCAGGGATCGTGCCATGGGCCATATTACAGTGAGGGTGTGACTTCACACTTTGTGTCAGATGCATCACATTTTTATGTGTGTGTTGTGCCTGCAGCCACTGATTGTGAGCTGGCTGTAAGGCCTGTTTACCATGTCTGCCTCTATTGAACAAACAGAAACTACCTCAAAACTGTCTGATGTGCTTTCACAGGAATCTTGATAGTCTACAATCTGTAGAACTTGTTGCGAGGATGGGTCCAGGTATTTAAAAATCAGTTCCCAAATTCGAGATTCAGCTACATTGTGCATAATAGTATCATAAATCATGGCATAAATCATGGCATCACTGTCATATTTGCCATAGTCCCATTTGAATCTACACTGTCTAATAAGTCCTTGTAGTTTAATCACCTACTGACAGTATGACTGTCCTTGCTTACATAACCTAAAGAGTTTGTAACAGGCAGGAGGTCACTTGTACTCTGTCCTCATATTACTTTGTAAGTACCTAGTTCAGGTCAGGATATGGGAAACAACTTCACACACTGGTAGTATAATCATTCCCGCTGTAGCCAAGAAATAAGTTGTTTACCAGTACCTTCTATTTGACATGCTGAGATGTGCGCATTGGACTGTGCAAAGTACTCAGTCCAGTCTTCTTCATCTCATCAAACTCATGAAACTGCGGCACTTAAGCGAGTGATGCAGGTGGTGGCACTGCTGTTGGGTCTTGTTGACTCTGAAACTGAGTAAACCGAGTTTCATCAACTGCAGGTAGCACAGCAGGTGACTGCAGTGGAGTAGGCATATTCCACTGAGTGATGTGCAAATAACAAGACAAATAAGCACAGAAAAGCAAAAAGGGGTACAAAAGCAGCAACTGTGGATTCTAGAAGATAAAGAGCAAAAACAAGGCAAACACTGAGGACCCAGAAGACAATCAAAAACAGCAAAAACCAATCAGAAAGATGACAGAACAGGAAGAAGTCAATTTGAAAACTGTCACACATATGTACTGCCACTAGCCACCATGTATGTCATGTGTGACTTTGTACTCAATGGTAAGGAGAGGTGGACTACAGGGTGGTGCGGCAACTGTCATAATAGCAAAGCTTGACAGGAGTAGAAGTGATTAGCAAACTAGACAACATACTAAACATAAGACTTAATTAACTTGTATTTCTCCAAGTATACAAAGACTCATGACAAATAATGCAGCAAAAAATAAGCCCAGCTATTACAATAGTAACAGCAATGAGGCTCTCTGTAGTAAAGCCTGAGTGATGGAGCTGGAACCACAACTAGCATCGCATGGCAAAGAGCCTCCAAATGTGATTGGGTTGTCTGTGTGAGCAAGCCATCCTATTTTCCACTGGCAGAGGGTGCTCATTGCCCACTGCTGCTGGAGGTGTGGCTCAACAGGCCCACACCATTGGGTCCACTAGATCTCACACAACCACTATCAGCATCTGACAGAAACTTGCAACTCCACTGCCAACTTAAAGATACCTATGGATTGGTACTGAAATATGATACAACATTTAGTTTGCCAAGTAGAATTTTGTGATCCCACAATCAAAAGAAGTGGCAAGGGTATGAAATATACGTATGAAATATACCAATGGGATAATTTTTCTTGTTTATCTGTGTCAGGATTTCATTTATGAAGTCTTTTGATTGCTTTTGCTGTGGAGGATACGTTACAAAAGCCAAGCTGAGAGGCAACTAACAAATTTTGCTCAGTTAAAGAGTCACTATCATAAGACACTTTTTCATACACTTCTGAGAAGACTAAGAAGATTGAAATAGGTCTCTAATCAGATATGGTTTGCTTACCTCCATTTTCATAGATGGATGTTACTGCAGAATATTTGAGTCTACCTAGAAATATACGTTAGCTTAAAGGTAGTCATATCATATCAGCACAAGAATCTAATACTGTGTTACCAAAACTATTGTAAAACTAAACTAAAGTGAACTCCATCAAAGCAGATCTCAGAAGGGCCAATATTAATGACTGAACACCATACCATCCTGAGTCAGTAGGCATCATTGGATGCAGATTTGGAGGGCACATGGGCAGCACACAGCTCTCCCAGCCAATGTCAGCTTTCATGACTGGAGCTGCTACTTCTCAATTGAGTAGCTCCTCAATTGCCCTCACAAGGGCTGAGTGCACCCTGCTTGCCAACAGCACTCAGCTGACCTGGACTATCACCAATCCAAGTGCTAGCCTTGCCAGACAGTGCTTAACTTTGGTGATCTGACACAAACCAGTGTTACCATCGTAGCAGGGCCATTGGAAAAACTGTCACAGCCAACATACTTATAACTTTTTAGTGACCTGTTGAATTTTGTGATATCCTTAGGAGCTGTATTTTTTAAACTAATATCTTGTCATAGTGGATTTGGTGTCTGTACAAGTAAATCTAATGCATTTTTATTTGATTGTTTATTAATGAATGTATCAATTTCTGCCTCTGTACAAAAGTAATAATTGAATTTAGTGGTCTGGTTTTAATGTATTACCCCTTCTGCCAAAGTTATTTTATGGGGTCTCTACTTCATTTGGGCCATTGTTTGATTTTTTCTTGTATAGTAATCTTTCAATTTTTTTTTGCCTTATTCTTCAGATTCTCTTGTGTGTTGCATTTTAATAACAGCTATAGGATTTTGCAATCCTTGTGATAATGGACTTTCTACTTTTGACTACAGTTTCTCCTCTGCATTAGCCAGAGTTCTCTCTTACTAGCATAAAATACTTTAATCCCAGAAGTTATTGACGTACTATCCTTATTTCCATTCAGGTTTACCCTTGTTTGTTTTAGGGAAAATAGGGTTTGAAGTGGTGTAGAAATATGTTTAACAATGAATTAAATTTTTCATCTGCCTGTATGCTTCATATATTCCTGCTTAGCATCCTTCCCGTAATTTCTCTATAACCTCTGTGACTGAGCCTCTGCTTATGATTCTGTGTCTAAACAATACAGTCCCACAGTCCAATTAAAGAAAAGGATCATTAACTGTCACAATCTGGATTTACGTAACTACATTTCTGTCAAAAGAAATAGACCTAGAAATGATTTTTTTACTTTGTAGGATGTAGGTTGCAGATCATTTCATCTTAATTATACTGAAGTTGTCTTAATTGTTATTGTTCATTATCCTGTAGTAAAATGGGGTATGTTCCCAGTGAGGAAGGACACGGTTTGTCACATTTAAGAATCCCTGGAATCAAAGTTTTGGTGTAATCAATTCATCAAACAATTAGGTCAGCAATGAAGTATGGTTTAGTTCTGAGATAATGTAAACAGGTAAACTTGAAATATTCCTGAATGAAACATTTTTCAAAGTACCAGTTATATGTATTTCACACAATTGACAAAAAACACCTTGACTGCTGATACTTTTTGTACAACAACATAACTTTCTGAATGCATTTAAACGGGTGCAATGGAGACAAGTTACAATCTTGCTTCCCCACATCCTTCCACCATTAGAACTCAAACCACCATTAATACTCAAACCAAACCTCCTTACAACTCCTCTACATAGCAACTTCAGGTACACAAAAGCAATACAATGGTATCAAACTTCAACAAGTGTCAGACTTTCATTAATATCAGTACAGTTTAACCAATAAAACATTTATGTGAAAAATAATATTGAACTTTTGAGCATATTTTGTAAAATATAATTAATTAGGTAATTTTTAAATACAGTTTTTATAATAGCTTTTTAATAACTTGTGTTTGCTGAGAATAAATTTAGCTGCTGACACTTGGCATAGAAAGCAAGATGGGTCACATGAGATAATTAATTCTTTCAGATAATAGGCAAAATTTATAGAAAAGGACTTTCAAAATATAAGAGAAATAATGTAAAATGATGAATGAAATTTCAAATATAGGTATCCACGATCTGCAATCACACACAGGGAAAATATGTTTTGTGAATACTGACAAATATTGCAAGGACATGTATTGTATCGAGATGTTCATTAGACCCAACTGTGGTGTTATCTACTGTTACACAGGTGTTACTAATGTACAGGTGCATTTCATGTGGTATAATGCTTTTCTTCTATGATCTTTACCTAATTGTATGGTATATTTTATGGTTAATATTTGCCCATAATGGTCAGTATGGTCAGTGTTGTTGCAGTTCTTCTTTGACATGGCAGCAGAGAGAAGTGTGCTGACAGCAGTGTAACCAAATGTAAATACTGAATACAGAAGTGATAACAAGCTGTCTTTTCAGATGATTCCTAGTATGTGCACACCATGATGATGGACTTAAGCATGAGACTAGTGGAATGAAAACATCTGTTCATATGTTGCAAAGAGACTGGCATACCATGATTCATCAGCCATTGTTATTGCTGAACTCACACTGAGTTGAAGCAGTATGAAATGACATACCTGTATCTGTCATATGAGCTCAGTCCGGCTCATTGCACAGACAAGTTAGAACCATTCTTGCTGCTAGATGTGGCAATTCTGTGTGCTTCATTTTGCACCCTATATACTCCCAAATCACTACAAATTTAACTATTGTATGTGCACAATAAATAAAATGTTATTTGCTATCCTTCTTGGTGTTGCTATCTTTGTACTCAACTGTGTAGCTCAGGATTGTCCACTTATCTTTCCAGCTGAAGGTTCACCAAGTTCTGTTGTACCATTAAATACTATACCCATTGCTTAAAACAAAAATTCCCAAATTGAGTATCTGGTCCTTATTGTAAATCCTAAAAATGTATAGGAAGAAAAATAGTACACAATTAATAAACTCTTCTACAAAATTTTTGGAAATATATTTACTACACTTTACTTTCTGCTTTTTTTTGCAATAATCAATAGAAAGAAACGTAACATATGCAAATTTATTGAGATACCATTTACACCTCTTTCCCAAACTTCATTCAATTTATCATTGAAACTCTCATTACATCTTTACTTGTCCCTATGATGACAGTTATTCAGTAGTAAAATACACATTCCATTTAGCAGTAGTCAACCATACTTTACCTGTAGGCAATTCTCTTTGAAACTTTTTTACTACAGACTGAAAATTTTTAGATTGTTCAAATATTACATTACCACTGTTCAACAAACTGAAGTGTGTTAAACAACTGAGTAATCTCTAAAAAGAGCAACTTTCTCCCAGTTACCTCTATTTAAAATCTCTTTCACAATATCCCCACAAGTAAATAAAGGAGGTCACTTTTATATGTATCTCCTCGTTGCCATCTAGCAGTACGTAACAAAAGACTATTCAAATGCGTAATACACATACACTGTGCAACACAATTAAAGAATAACTTTTTTGAAGCACCCATACTTTTCTCCCATTGTGACACAGAAGTTTGAAATTTGGCTCAGAGCTGCCTACAACTTACCTCTGTGATAGTGCAAAAGTATGGTATCCTGTGACATCACTCTTGTGCTCAGTGATATTCCAAACCGCAAGATGGTAACACATGCAAATAAAAGGCCAGAGCTCGGAAGTTCGTGTGAAGTGTAAGGAGGGTTAATGACACCAAATTTCACCACAGTTCTGACCAGTGTCACTGTGGATGTGTCACATAAAGGGAAGATCATTACACAGTCCCCCCCCCTCTCCCCCACCCCAACATGCATTTCACCCCTTCATTTGATGCCTCTGTGATGGAAGACAGAACCACGATGCCTAATGTCGAAGTCATGAGGGTTTCTTATTGGTGGATGAGAAAAATATTTTGAACAGACTGTCACTCAAAACAGATACAAAAATACCAAGGGAGCTGGCATAAAGGATGCTAATTACACCGCCTGTTCCCTAGATGCATCCATTTTCACACACTTCATGCTCAAAAATCACAGTTTGAAGTATGATGTAAAACATGATGAAGTTCTTGACACATATTGCCACTGATAGCAACCCCCAGATGAGTCAACACTTTTCCAAGGACATTACAGGACCGCAACCTCATTGAACATTATCTCACCTCTTTGGAATGTAACATGACTGCATGTTTTGCTTTGGTATACAGAGTGGAACCACTAGGGACTGTTTAAAACCATTTCGCAAAATTTGAACATCATCCAAAGCAGAAAAGGGTTATTGTTGTTGTTGTGGTCTTCAGTCCTAAGACTGGTTTGATGCAGCTCTCCATGCTACTCTATCCTGTGCAAGCTGCTTCATCTCCCAGTACCTACTGCAACCTACATCCTTCTGAATCTGCTTAGTGTATTCATCTCTTGGTCTCCCTCTATGATTTTTACCCGCCACTCTACCCTCCAATACTAAATTGGTGATCCCTTGATGCCTCAGAACATGACCTACCAACCGATCCCTTCTTCAGGTCAAGTTGTGCCACAAACTTCTCTTCTCCCCAATCCTATTCAATACTTCCTCATAGTTATGTGATCTACCCATCTAATCTTCAGCATTCTTCTGTAGCACCACATTTCGAAAGCTTCTATTCTCTTCTTGTCCAAACTATTTATTGTCCATGTTTCACTTCCATACATGGCTACACTCCATACAAATACTTTCAGAAACGACTTCCTGACACTTAAATCTATACTCGATGTTAACAAATTTGTCTTCTTCAGAAAAACATTCCTTGCCATTGCCAGTCTACATTTTATATCCTCTCTACTTCGACCATCATCAGTTATTTTGCACCCCAAATAGCAAACCTCCTTTACTACTTTAAGTGTCTCATTTCCTAATCTAATTCCCTCAGCATCACCCGACTTAATTCGACTACATTCCATTATCCTTGTTTTGTTTTTGTTGATGTTCATCTTATATCCTCCTTTCGAGACACTGTCCATTCCATTCAACTGCTCTTCCAAGTCCTTTGCTGTCTCTGACAGAATTACAATGTCATGGGCGAACCTCAAAGTTTTTACTTCTTTTCCATGGATTTTAATACCTACTCTGAATTTTTCTTTTGTTTCCTTTACTGCTTGCTCAATATACAGATTGAATAACATCGGGGAGAGGCTACAACCCTGTCTTACTCCCTTCCCAACCACTGCTTCCCTTTCATGTCCCTCGACTCTTATAACTGCCATCTGGTTTCTGTACAAATTGTAAATAGCCTTTCGCTCCCTATATTTTACCCCTGCCACCTTTGTAATTTGAAATAGAGTATTCCAGTCAACATTGTCAAAAGCTTTCTCTAAGTCTACAAATGCTAGAAACGTAGGTTTGCCTTTCCTTAATCTTTCTTCTAAGGTAAGTCGTAAGGTCAGTATTGCCTCTCGTGTTCCAGTATTTCTACGGAATCCAAACTGATCTTCCCCGAGGTCGGCTTCTACTAGTTTTTACATTCATCTGTAAAGAATTCGTGTTAGTATTTTGCAGCTGTGGTTTATTAAACTGATTGTTTGGTAATTTTCACATCTGTCAACACCTGCTTTCTTTGGGATTGGAATTATTATATTATTCTTGAAGTCTGAGTGTATTTCGCCTGTTTCATACATCTTGCTCACCAGATGGTAGAGTTTAGTCAGGACTGGCTCTCCCAAGGCCGTCAGTAGTTCCAATGGAAGTTGTCTACTCCCGGGGCCTTGTTTTGACTCAGGTCTTTCAGTGCTCTGTCAAACTCTTCACGCAGTATCGTATCTCCCATTTCATCTTCATCTACATCCTCCTCCATTTCCATAATATTGTCCTCAAGTACATCGCCCTTGTATAGATCCTCTATATACTCATTCCACCTTTCTGCTTTCCCTTCTTTGCTTAGAACTGGGTTTCCATCTGAGCTCTTGATGTTCATACAAGTGGTTCTCTTATCTCCAAAGGTCTCTTTAATTTTCCTGTAGGCAGTATCTATCTTGCCCCTAGTGAGATAAGCCTCTACATCCTTACATTTGTCCTCTAGCCATCCCTGCTTAGCCATTTTGCACTTCCTGTCGATCTCATTTTTGGGACGTTTGTATTCCTTTTTGCCTGCTTCATTTACTGCATTTTTATATTTCCCCCTTTCATCAATTAAATTCAATATTTCTTCTGTTACCCAAGGATTTCTACTAGACCTTGTCTTTTTACCTACTTGATCCTTTCCTGCCTTCACTACTTCATCCCTCAAAGCTACCCATTCTTCTTCTACTGTATTTCTTTCCCCCATTCCTGTCAATTGTTCCCTTATGCTCTCCCTGAAACTCTGTACAACCTCTGGTTTAGTCAGTTTATCCAGGTCCCATCACCTTAAATTCCCACCTTTTTGCAGTTTCTTCAGTTTTAATCTACAGTTCATAACCAATAGATTGTGGTCAGAGTCCACATCTGCCCCTGGAAATGCCTTACAATTTAAAACCTGGTTCCTAAATCTCTTTCTTACCATTATACAATCTATCTGATACCTTTTAGTATCTCCAGGGTTCTTCCATGTATACAACCTTCTTTCATGATTCTTAAACCAAGTGTTAGCTATGATTAAGTTGTGCTCTGTGCAAAATTCTACCAGGCGGCTTCCTCTTTCATTTCTTAGCCCCAATCCACATTCACCTACTACGCTTCCTGCTCTTCCTTTTCCTACTGTCGAATTCCAGTCACCCATGACTATTAAATTTTCGTCTCCCTTCACTATCTGAATAATTTATTTTACAGGGTGTTTCAAAAATGACCGGTATATTTGAAACGGCAATAAAAACTAAATGAGCAGCAATAGAAATACACCGTTTGTTGCAATATGCTTGGGCAACAGTACATTTTCAGGCGGACAAGCTTTCGAAATTACAGTAGTTACAATTTTCAACAACAGATGGCGCTGCAAGTGATGTGAAAGATATAGAAGACAATGCAGTCTGTGGGTGCGCCATTCTGTACGTCGTCTTTCTGCTGTAAGTGTGTGCTGTTCACAATGTGCAAGTGTGCTGTGGACAACATGGTTTATTCCTTAGAACAGAGGATTTTTCTGGTGTTGGAATTCCACCGCCTAGAACACAGTGTTGTTGCAACAAGACGAAGTTTTCAACGGAGGTTTAATGTAACCAAAGGACCGAAAAGTGATACAATAAAGGATCTGTTTGAAAAATTTCAACGGACTGGGAACGTGACGGATGAACGTGCTGGAAAGGTAGGGCGACCACAGAGGGCAACGCGCAGCTAGTGCAGCAGGTGATCCAACAGCGGCCTCGGGTTTCCGTTCGCCGTGTTGCAGCTGTGGTCCAAATGACGCCAACGTCCACGTATCGTCTCATGCGCCAGAGTTTACACCTCTATCCATACAAAATTCAAACGCGGCAACCCCTCAGCGCCGCTACCATTTTCTGCACGAGAGACATTCGCTAACGATATAGTGCACTGGATTGATGACGGCGATATGCATGTGGGCAGCATTTGGTTTACTGACGAAGCTTATTTTTACCTGGACGGCTTCGTCAATAAACAGAACTGGCGCATATGGGGAACCGAAAAGCCCCATGTTGCAGTCCCATCGTCCCTGCATCCTCAAAAAGTACTGGTCTGGGCCGCCATTTCTTCCAAAGGAATCATTGGCCCATTTTTCAGATCCGAAACGATTACTGCATCACGCTATCTGGACATTCTTCGTAAATTTGTGGCGGTACAAACTGCCTTAGACGACACTGCGAACACCTCGTGGTTTATGCAAGATGGTGCCCGGCCACATCGCACGGCCGACGTCTTTAATTTCCTGAATGAATATTTCGATGATCGTGTGATTGCTTTGGGCTATCAGAAACATACAGGAGGCAGCATGGATTGGCCTCCCTATTCGCCAGACATGAACCCCTGTGACTTCTTTCTGTGGAGACACTTGAAAGACCAGGTGTACCGCCAGAATCCAGAAACAATTGAACAGCTGAAGCAGTACATCTCATCTGCATGTGAAGCCATTCCGCCAGACACGTTGTCAAAGGTTTCGGGTAATTTCATTCAGAGACTACGCCATATTATTGCTACACATGGTGGATATGTGGAAAATATCGTACTATAGAGTTTCCCAGACCACAGCGCCATCTGTTGTTGACAATTGTAACTACTGTAATTTCGAAAGTTTGTCTGCCTGAAAATGTACTGTTGACCCAAGCATATTGCAACAAACGGTGTATTCCTATCGCTGCTCGTTTAGTTTTTATTACCGTTTCAAATATACCGGTCATTTTTGAAACACCCTGTATCTCAACATACATTTCTCCAATTTCTTCATCATTTGCAGAGCTAGTTGGCATATAAACCTGTACTACTGTAGTAGGTGTGGGCTTCGTATCTATCTTGGCCACAATAATGCGTTCACTATGCTGTTTGTAGTAGCTTATCCGCATTCCTATTTTCCTATTCATTATTAAACCTACTCCTGCATTACCCCTATTTGATTTTGTGTTTATAACCCTGTAGTCACCTGACCAGAAGTCTTCTTCCTCCTGCCACCGAACTTCACTAATTCCCACTATATCTAACTTTAACCTATCCATTTCCCTTTTTAAATTTTCTAACCTACATGCTCGATTAAGGGATCTGACATTCCACGCTCCGATCCGTAGAACGCCAGTTTTCTTTCTCCTGATAACGACATCCTCTTGAGTAGTCCCCGCCTGGAGGTCCGAATGGGGGACTATTTTACCTCCGGAATATTTTACACAAGAGGACGCCATCATCATTTAATCATACAGTAAAGCTGCATGCCCTCAGGAAAAATTACGGCCGTAGTTTCCCCTTGCTTTCAGCCATTCGCAGTACCAGCACAGCAAGGCCGTTTTGGTTATTGTTACACGACCAGATCAGTCAATCATCCAGACTGTTGCCCTTGCATCTACTGAAAAGGCTGCTGCCCCTCTTCAGGAACCACATGTTTGTCTGGCCTCTCAACAGATACCCCTCCATTGTGGTTGTACCTATGGTACGGCTATCTGTATCGCTGAGGCACGGAAGCCTCCCCACCAATGGCAAGGTCCATGGTTCATGGAGGGGGTCTAAGCTTTTTCATTCCTCCTCTTTTGTGTCCTCCTGTGTTGTGTGCCTGGAGGGATGTGACACTGACATGCTTGTGAGTGAAACAGCAAAGAGCCCTCTAAGACTCACAGTTTGGTAACTTCCTTGGCGCCACTTTGTTGAGCACTTTAAAAATTTCCCAATATAGAGATACTCATTCACTGGTACCTACTCACATATGGGACAAGTACCCCACTCCACACTAGTTCTTGCTGGCCACGTACAAAATCTAAGGCATGCCTGTCTGGCCAGCAGGTGGAGATTGCTAGATGGACGTGTCTGTAGAGAGACATGTTTAAAGTGTCCAACAAATGTTCCCTATATACCGGGTGATCAAAAAGTCAGTATAAATTTGAAAACTTAATAAACCATGGAATAATGTAGATAGAGAGGTAAAAATTGACACACATGCTTGGAATGACATGGGGTTTTATTAGAACAAACAAAAAAAAGTTCACAAAATGTCCGACAGATGGTGCTGGACAGCAAAACATCAGTGACTGCACATGACAATCGTGTATAAAAGGAGCTGTAATGAGAGAGAGAATCAGATGCGCCTGCAGTCACAGCATGTTGATGTTACCTGAAAAGGCACTTTTAGTGAAGCTGTATTATCAGAATGGGGAATGTTCTGGTTCAGCATTACGATCCTATCGCCATAGGAAGGAGATTCAAATGGGTAAAGGTCCGTTGACAAATGTAGCTGTGGCGAGAATGATTTCGAAGTTCGAAGCCATGTGTTGTTTAGACAACTTACCCCATAGTGGCTGACCGAGCACAAGGCGCAATGCTGCTGAGACAGTTCAGGAAGAAATGGAGACTGTAGCGGGTTTGTCTATGCATGGGGAAGTCAGCACTCGTGCAGTTGCATGTCGCACCGGCATTCCATACACTACTGTTTGGTTGGCACTGAGGCGTACCCTCCGATGCTATCCGTACAAAATCCATCAGCATCATGAACTGTTACCTGGCGATTTAGTGAAGCGGAGGGCTTTTGGGGTGTGGGCGTTTCAAAAGATGATGGAAGATGACGATTGGTTGAGTAACGTGTTGTGGACCGACGAAGCTCATTTCACACTCTGAGGGTCTGTCAATGCCAACAACTGCAGAATTTGGGCTACCGCAAATCCTAGAACTGTCGTGGGAAATTCCATTGCACGACGAGAAAGTCACAGTATGGGTTGGTTTTACCACATCCCCTGTTATCGGGCCTTTTTTCTTCAAGGATATGCGTGATTCTGGTTTTGTAACTGCTACTGTGACGGGTGAGAGGTACCCTAATATGTTACAGAATCACATCAACTCCAGCCTGGCTGATAAACACCTGCTGGAACGTACGATGTTTATGCAGGATGGCGCTTCACCCCATATTGCTAGACATGTGAAAGATCTCTTGCGCCTGTCGTTTGGTGATGATCGTGTGCTCAGCCACCACTTTCGTCATGCTTGGCCTCCCAGGTCCCCAGACCTCAGTCCGTGTGATTATTGGCTTTGGGGTTACCTGAAGTCGCAAGTGTATCGCGATCGACCGACATCTCTAGGGATGCTGAAAGACAACATCCGACGCCAATGCCACATCATAACTCCGGACATGCTTTACAGTCCTGTTCACAACATTATTCCTCGACTACAGCTATTGTTGAGGAATGATGGTGGACATATTGAGCATTTCCTGTAAAGAACATCATCTTTGCTTTGTCTTACTTTGTTATGCTAATTATTGATATTCTGATCAGATGAAGCGCCATCTGTCAGACAGTTTTTGAACTTTTTAATTTTTTTGTTTCTAATAAACCCCCATGTCATTCCAAGCACGTGTGTCAATTTGTACCTCTCCATCTACATTATTCTGCGACTTATTTAGTTTTCAAATTTATACTGACTTTTTGATCACCCGGTACATAAATGACCTGGCAGACAGGGTGAGAAGCAATTTATGGCTGTTTGCTGATGATGCAGTAGTGTACATGAAAGTGTCATCGTTGAGTGACTGTAGGAATCTACAAGATGACTTAGACAAAATTTCTAGCTGTTGTGATTAATGGCAGCTTGCTCTAACTGTAGAAAAATGTATGTTAAATGCAGATGAGTTGGGGAAACAGTCCCACAACATTCAAATAAAGCATTAGTAGGATCCAGCTTGACACAGTCACTTAGATTAAATATCTAGGCATGACACTGCAAAGTGATAGGAAACAGAATGAGTGTGTTAGGCTGATAGTAGGGAAGGTGAATGCTCAACTTCATTTTATTGGCATTATTTTGGGACAGTGTAGCTCAACCATAAAGTAAATGACATATAGAATGCTAGAGTGACACATTCTTGAGTACAGTACAAATTTTTTGAATCCCTATCAGGTCAGAAAAAAACAAGTCATCAGAGCAGTCCAGAGACAAGCTGCTCGATTTGTTACTGGTAGATATGATCAGCAGGCAGATATTATGGAGATGCTTCATGAACTCAAATGGTTAAACCCTTGAAGGAAGATGATGATCATTCCACAAGGCACTATTATCCAAATTTAAAGAACTGACATTTGAGACCAGCTTCAGAAGGTTTCTACTGCTGTCAACATACATTTGCGTGAATATCAGGAAGATAAGCTGTGTAAAGCAATTATATAATTTTTTAATGAATATATAGACACTAGTGCAACTACCAGAGATTAATGCGTAAAGCATTTGATGAAAAAAATAAAAACTTTACGCTCTTCGTTTATTAGTTTTAGAATAAGTTACCTTTCGCTGTTATCCTATGCTAGTGTTAAGACATGTTGTGCCATTTCTTACTGATAAAATTGGGTTATATAATGAAAGTGATTTTGAAGCGGAGCGATTGCGTCTTTTGTGATACCATGGGTCCCAGCTCCTGAAATTCTGGAAAATTATTACTATTATTTTAATTTTATGCAGAGAATTTAGATGGCGGCGACGATCTTCACGGCGACGCTGCTCAACAATAGAGGTACGTGAATGTATTCATCTTTTTCCTTTCGTGACCGCTACCTTCTATTTCAATATATTTGTCGCGACATTCAGAACCTGCAGTCTTTCTCTTCATTTAATTTCGAAGTCCACGCATTTACGTTCTAAGATGAATAAATGCATTTAACTGTAATTCTTTTTATCCAGGCCACGGGGGATGATTACACTCAAAATGTACGTGCCTCTATCCCGTTCGTATGTTCGCATATATTTGAGTAATGTACAAGCGTAACTATATTTCCTACACTGTATTAACACTCATTCGCGAATGTTTGTGCTCTCTTATTTGATTTAGTCAGTCGGCCGTATTCTTTAATAACATTATTTGTAATATTCAGTGGCTTAGTTTCCACAATTGATCTTTGCCTGTGTCGCAACAGCGCTTCGTGCGAAATATTTATTACGCGACATCCACAATAACTTTTATCTCAAAAATTCGAGGACCGACTAACAATAACATTAGCAAAACATAATAATATAAGAGGACGCGTTACGAATGGCGACCTAGTGCCATGATGTTTGTTAATTTTCAGAAAAATTTAGTACAAATTTTAAGTGGAAATATTTAAGTAATTTTTCCCATCCATTATTGCGACTATAACCAATTGTTTGTTACATGTTTCGCTAACTGCGTATAAGATCACCAAATTTACTAATGAAACCAGCCCATAAAATATACATATATCCATAAAATAAAAATTTTGAGAAAAGTAGAAACATCTGGAACATCAAATTTTTATCCGACTACTAAGAAAACGAACGGCGAAAGAAAATACGTAAGGTAAGAGCAACAGCTCTACTACGCTTTTAGGTTGACCGTAAATGTGGGACTGAATAGCAATTTTCTGACACCCACAGCGTAGCACGCATTTTTTTCAAAATTTCAATTTTTTTAGATGATTTGTAGATTACTATTAGTAAAATATACGTTAATGCGTCACAAGATGGCGGATCATTTTCATTGATTGCGCGCGTGAAAGTCATTTATCAGTCTACTGTTTTGCCAGAGTCATATTTTACTACATTGAATAACGCGAAAGAGCGCGGCGTCATCTGTGATTTGTTTACGTGTACTACAAGCCGCAGTAGTAGTGAAGTTCGGCTGCACGCTGGTTTACGATTACATAATGGTGAAATTAAGATCACAAACCAAAACGATGGATATTTCGTGAGATGAGGAATCAGTTGCTCAACCTATACCTGACACAGGGATAGAAAACATTGCAGATACAGATACCGCAGTCGCAGCGACTAGAGGTACGGTACTCAGTCGCAAGCGACAGACGAAAATATGTCAACTCTAGAAACTGTTCCGAATTCAGCATATGTACCAGGTCCAGCAGAGCGAGGCATTATGCAAATGTAAAGAATAATAACAACACAGATAGGGAATGTAACAGCCCAAATGAATGCACAGGCAGGGAATGTCACAACACAGATAGAAAATGTAACAGTCCAAATGAATACACAGATAGAAAATGTCACAGCACACATAGGGAATGTAACAGACCAAATGAACAAGCTAAACAGTGATGTAAAAACCCTTACTGAAATGCACAATAACCCGACGACACAACTAAAGAGAGAGGTAGCGGATCAGGCAATCAGTGGTGCGTGAATATCTAAACTGTATAAATCGGAATAGTTATAATCTGAAAAGCACAGTTAAGGATGTGCCAAATCAGATAAGTAAGTTAACTGAAAATTTCGATGCCATGAGTGTGCAGCAAACCGAGCTCAATACAAAAAATGCAGGAAGCTGTAAATCAAGTTGAGGACTTGATAAAACAGCAATTCGAGGACTTTTTAGAAGAAAAAGACACACATCTACAGCTACGTGATTACTATGCTATTCACAATAAAGTGCCTGGCAGAGGGTTCAATAAACCACCTTCATGCTGTCTCTCTACCGTTCCACTCTCGAACGGCACGCGGGAAAAACGAGCACTTAAATTTTTCCGTGTGAGCCCTGATTTCTCTTATTTTATCGTGATGATCATTTCTCCCTACGTAGGTGGGTGCCAACAGAATATTTTCGTAATCGGAGGAGAAAACTAGTGATTGAAATTTCATGAGAAGATCCCGTCGCAACGAAAAACGCCTTTGTTTTAATGATTGCCACTCCAATTCACGTATCATGTCTGTAACACTATCTCGCCTCTTTCGTGATAATACAAAACGAGCTGCCCTTCTTTGTACTTTTTCGATGTCATCCGTCAGTCCCACTTGATGCGAATCCCACACCGCACAGCAGTACTCCAGAATAGGGCGGACAAGCGTAGTGTAAGCAGTCTCTTTGGTAGACCTGTTGCACCTTCTAAGTGTTCCACCAATGAATCGCAGTCTTTGGTTTGCTCTACCCACAATATTATCTATGTGATCGTTCCAATTTAGATTATTTGTAACTGTAATCCCTAAGTATTTAGTTGAATTTACAGCCCTCAGATTTGCGTGACTTATCGCGTAACCGAAATTTAGCGGATTTCTTTTAGTACTCATGTGAATAACTTCGCACTTTTCTTTATTCAGGATCAATTGCCACTTTTCGCACGATACAGATATCTTATCTAAATCATCTTGCAAATCGTTTTGATCATCTGATGACTTTACAAGACGGCAAATGACAGCATCATCTGCAAACAATCTAAGACGGCTACGCAGATTGTCTCCCATGTTGTTAATAAAGATCAGGAACAATAGAGGGCCTATAACATTTCCTTGGGGAACGCCGGATATTACGTCTGTTGTACTCGATGACTTTCCGTCTGTTACTACGAACTGTGACTTTCTGACAGGACATCACTAATTCAGTCGCACAACTGAGGCGATACTCCGTAGGCACGCAGTTTGATTAGAAGACGCTTGTGAGGAACGGTGTCGAAAGCCTTCTGGAAATCTAAACATATGGAATCAATTTGACATCTCCTGTCGATAGCACTTATTACTTCATGAGTTTAAAGAACTAGTTGTGTTTCTCAAGAACGATATTTTCTGAATCCGTGCTGACTATATGTCAATAAATCGTTTTCTTCGAGGTACTTCATAATGTTCGAACACAGCGTATGTTCTAAAACCCTACTGCAAATCGACGTTAGTGATATAGGCCTGTAATTCAGCGGATTACTTCTACTTCCCTTTTTGGGTATTGGTGTGACTTGAGCAATTTTACAGTCTTTAGGCACGTATCATTCTGTGAGCGAGTGGTTGTATATAATTGCTAAATATGGAGCTATTTTATCAGCATACTCTGAGAGGAACCTGACTTGTACACAATCTGGACCGGAGGCCTTGCCTATATAAGTCATTTAAGCTGCTTTCTTACACCGAGGATATCTACTTCTATGTTTCTCATCTTGTTCCTGATTGGAATTCAGGAATATTTACTTCGTCTTCTTTGGTGAAGGAGTTCCGGAAAACCGTGTTTAATAACTCTGCTTTAGTGCCACTGTCATCATCAGTGACTTCACCGTTGTTATCGCGCAGTGAAAGTATTGATTGTGTCTTGCCACTGGTGTGCCAGATTTCGAGACCGAATTTCATTGTGGAAATTATTAAAAATATCTCGCATTGAAGTGCGCGCCATATTTCGAACTTCTGTAAAACTTTGCCAATCTTTGGGATTTTGCGTTCTTTTAAATTTGGCATGCTTTTTTCGTTACTTCTGCAACAACGATCTGACCCGTTTTGTGTACCTTGGGGGATCAGTACCATCACTTATTAATTTATGTGGTATATATCTCTCAATTGCTGTTGATACTATGTCTTTGAAAACATTCCACAACTTTTTTACACTTACATGATCAGATCGGAAGGAGTGAAGACTGTCTCTTAAGAAGGCGTTAAGAGCATTTTTATCAGCTTTTTTAAATAGATATACTTTGCGTTTCTTTTTGATGGTTGTAGGTGTTACGGTATTCAGCCTAGTAGCTACTGTCTTGTGGTCGCTAATCCCTGTATTCGCCACAACACTCACTATTTGTCCAGGATTATTTGTTGCTAAAAGGTCAAGTATGTTTTCGCAACCATTTACGCTTCGAGTGGGCTCATGAACTAATTGTTGAAAATAATTTTCTGAGAAAGCATTTACTCCAATTTCGGATGATGTTTTATGCCTGCCGCCGGCATTAAACGTATAATTTTTCCAGCATATCGAGGGTAGATTGAGGTCACCACCGACTATAATTGTATGAGCGGGGTACTTATTTGAAATGAGACTCAAGTTTTCTTTGAAGTGTTCAGCAACTATGACTTCTGAGTCGGGGGGTCGGTAAAACGATCCAATTAATAGTTTAGTCCGATTGTCGGGTATAACCCCTATCCATACTACACTCCTGGAAATTGAAATAAGAACACCGTGAATTCATTGTCCCAGGAAGGGGAAACTTTATTGACACATTCCTGGGGTCAGATACATCACATGATCACACTGACAGAACCACAGGCACATAGACACAGGCAACAGAGCATGCACAATGTCGGCACTAGTACATTGTATATCCACCTTTCGCAACAATGCAGGCTGCTATTCTCCCATGGAGACGATCGTAGAGATGCTGGATGTAGTCCTGTGGAACGGCTTGCCATGCCATTTCCACCTGGCGCCTCAGTTGGACCAGCGTTCGTGCCGGACGTGCAGACCGCGTGAGACGACGCTTCATCCAGTCCCAAACATGCTCAATGGGGGACAGATCCGGAGATCTTGCTGGCCAGGGTAGTTGACTTACACCTTCTAGAGCACGTTGGGTGGCACGGGATACATGCGGACGTGCATTGTCCTGTTGGAACAGCACGTTCCCTTGCCGGTCTAGGAATGGTAGAACGATGGGTTCGATGACGGTTTGGATGTACCGTGCACTATTCAGTGTCCCCTCGACGATCACCAGTGGTGTACGGCCAGTGTAGGAGATCGCTCCCCACACCATGATGCCGGGTGTTGGCCCTGTGTGCCTCGGTCGTATGCAGTCCTGATTGTGGCGCTCACCTGCACGGCGCCAAACACGCATACGACCATCATTGGCACCAAGGCAGAAGCGACTCTCATCGCTGAAGACGACACGTCTCCATTCGTCCCTCCATTCACGCCTGTCGCGACACCACTGGAGGCGGGCTGCACGATGTTGGGGCGTGAGCGGAAGACGGCCTAACGGTGTGCGGGACCGTAGCCCAGCTTCATGGAGACGGTTGCGAATGGTCCTCGCCGATACCCCAGGAGCAACAGTGTCCCTAATTTGCTGGGAAGTGGCGGTGCGGTCCCCTACGGCACTGCGTAGGATCCTACGGTCTTGGCGTGCATACGTGCGTCGCTGCGGTCCGGTCCCAGGTCGACGGGCACGTGCACCTTCCGCCGACCACTGGCGACAACATCGATGTACTGTGGAGACCTCACGCCCCACGTGTTGAGCAATTCGGCGGTACGTCCACCCGGCCTCCCGCATGCCCACTATACGCCCTCGCTCAAAGTCCGTCAACCGCACATACGGTTCACGTCCACGCTGTCGCGGGAGCTACCAGTGTTAAAGACTGCGATGGAGCTCCGTATGCCACGGCAAACTGGCTGACACTGACGGCGGCGGTGCACAAGTGCTGCGCAGCTAGCGCCATTCGACGGCCAACACCGCGGTTCCTGGTGTGTCCGCTGTGCCGTGCGTGTGATCATTGCTTGTACAGTCCTCTCGCAGTGTCCGGAGCAAGCATGGTGGGTCTGACACACCGGTGTCAATGTGTTCTTTTTTCCATTTCCAGGAGTGTATTTCACATGAACTATCTACTTCAATTTCGCAACAAAGCAAACTACCTCTGTTAGCAATAAATACTCCACCACCAACTGTATTTAATCTAACCTTTCTCAACACTGTTAGATCGCTTGAAAAAATTTCGGCTGAACCTATTTCAGGCTTTAGACAGCTCTCTGTTCCTACAACTATTTGAGCTTCAGTGCTTTCTATTAGGGCTTGGAGCTATGGTTCTTTTCCAACACAGCTACGAAAATTTACAACTACAATACCAATCGTTTCTACAACTACCTTACTGTGTTTTACCTGCCCACTTTCTGACGGACGCCCCTTCTGTGGTTCCCTGAGACCCTCTAACCTAAAAAAAAAACCGGCCAGTCCCTTCCAAACAGCCCCCGCTACTCGTGTAGCTGCCTCCTGTGTGTAGTGGACTCCTGACCTATTAAGCGGAACCCGGAAACCCACCACCCGATGGCAGAAGTCAAGGAATCTACAGCCTACACGGTCACAAAACCGCCGGAGCCTCTGATTCAGACCCTCCAATCGCCTCTGCACCAAAGGACCACATTCGGTTCTATCGACAATGCTGCAGATGGTGAGCTCCGCCTTCATCTCGGAAGCAAGACTGGCAGTCTTTACCATTTCCGCTAGCCGCCCGAAACCAGATAGAATCTGCTCCGATCCAAAGCGACACACGTCATTGGTACCGACATGAGCCACAACCTGCAGTTGGCTGCACCCTGTACTCTTTATGGCATCCGGAAGCACCCAATGGCTCTGAGCATTATGGGACTTAACATCGAAGGTCATCAGTCCCCTAGAACTTAGAACTACTTAAACCTAACTAACCTAAGGACATCACACACATCCATGCCCGGGGCAGGATTCGAACCTGCAACCGTAACGGTCGTGCGGTTCCAGACTGAAGCGCCTAGAACCGCTCGGCCACACCGGCCGGCCCCGGAATGCACAAAGAGTGCACAATGGCTTTCTTCCCCTCCTTGGTAGCCATGTTCCTAAGGGGCCACGTCCGGGTTCCCGGGTTCGATTCCCGGCGGGGTCAGGGATTTTCTCTGCCTCGTGATGACTGGGTGTTGTGTGATGTCCTTAGGTTAGTTAGGTTTAAGTAGTTCTAAGTTCTAGGGGACTGATGACCATAGATGTTAAGTCCCATAGTGCTCAGAGCCATTTGAACCATCCTAAGGGGCCCCATTACGCGCCTAACGTTGGAGCTCCCAACTACCAGCAAACCCACCCTCTGTGAATGCCCAGACATTGCGGGCCGAGAAGCTTCCTCTGGAATGGGGTGGACGACTGCATCCGGCTCAGAGACATCGTCAGCCACAGATAACGCCCGAAAGCTGTTCGTCAAACGAATCGAGGAGGCTCTACGATCGGCCCCATAGAAAGTTTTTCGCTGCCTGCCAGACAATGGAATGATTTCCCACACGACCACGGGTGAGGGGTCAACCTCAGTGCAAGCAGTACCCGGGGAGGGCACAGCTGTGGACCGATTGGAGGACACGTGTGACGTGCTCGACGTCCCTCGCACCCCGCGTCCGATCTCCCACAGTGACGCCCCTTGGCAGCAGCCTCAAGCTGTGTGACGGAAGCCAACGCAGCCTGAAGCTGTGAGCGAAGGGTCGCCAGCTCAGCTCGCATCTGTACACAACAATCACAGTTGCTCTCCATTACTGCACTCCTCCTGTTTGAAGCTCGTAAAAATATGTAAAAAGCGAACGGTGTACTCGACAGTCGATAGCAACGGCGATACTGTACACTACACTGTTATTGAAATAAAAGGTTGTGCCTAGTAATCACTCGAACACGCAAGAAATTACAGAAATAAACTAGTAACTACACAGATAACTGAAAATAAGTCGCTCCTGTTTGAAGCTCGTAAAAATATGTAAAAAGCGAACGGTGTACTCGCCTTAATAGTAGCAGGAACTAGCGATGCGCTCTCTCTCTGACGGTCTAACTGACACATAAACCGTACTCTAGAAACAGAGCTACAAAAAGCAATAAGTAACACTATGGAGCAAGTATACACTACACAAAACACATTTGTATTTAAACTGCAAACTGACATAGGCCAGATACAGACAACTTTGACACGGGACTTACCAGGTTGGCAGAATCAAATAGTCGAGCAACTAAACAGGAAACTTGGTACAATGAAAGAACGAAACCAAAATGCAGCAGAAGAACTTGACAACATACTCACAGGTAAGAGCGATAGTGCGGTCAGTGGATATCCTACCTCGAATGTACATGTGTATTCACTAAACTATGAGGTGAGGTGTACGGTAACCAACGACACCGTGACGAAAGAAGGGAGCAGCACATAGCTGAACCCACTTTGTCATCAGTTTTGTTAGAAGAGATTCTTATAAAACACCGCCAATTTCAAGTGTTTATCCCGGAAAAAAATGCGTGCATTTGGTAATTTTTATAAAGTCATTCAAAAATGTATTGCCTAAAATGTGGTCGGAACAGCAAAAGACACAATATGTTACGGGTTATATCCAAGGCGATGGAGCGTTATGGGCGATGGAAATGTCAGAAACTTGTCAGACATTAGAACAGTTTGAAAACGCGTTTCTTTCAAAGTACTGGTCACATGGCGTGCAAGGGAGATTAAGAAAAGCCTTGTTCAGCCCTGAACAATATAATCCAAAATTTGGATCACTCCGAAAGTACTTTGAGAAATATTTAAATAAAACAAGATTCTGGGATGAACCAGTGACACACACGGACGTCCTAACACATTCTGAAAGCTAAACTACCGCTAAATATTCGGGAAAAGCTAGTACAAGTACCCGAAAGCAATTTGGAGTATTTTCTATCTGTCTTGGACTCTATTGACTTAATTAATGAAGACGCAAGACAAAGCCACACCAATCAAAATAATTTCCGTAGCAGCGGTGGCAACCAGCCTCCGCAGCGCCAGCCGCAGTACGGCGTCAACAATGTAGCGTGCGCGGCCGAGTCACGACCGGCTTTGGCTTACTTCACATATACCCGGCAGCCAACAAACCGGCAGTCTTGCCGGGCCGATACAAGAGCCGCGTCTCTACACTCTCACCCGACAGCAGCACGGCATGCCGTGCCGCGCCGTCCTTCCGCCAGCAGTTGCTTGCAGACGACAAATAGAGCCCGACCAGTTATTAGCGTGGCTTGTCTTGTACAGACGTTTGAAGAGAAGAAGGTTATATTGGGTTCATCCACTCAATGTGAGAAGAGACGAAGTGGGTGCATTCTTTGTTCTTTTTGGGGAATTAAGGGGAGATGCAGAAGTTTTTTAATTATTTTCGGATGAGTTTACGAACTTCTGGCGATCTACTCATAGAATGAAGAGTTCCATTCAACGCCGCAACACGTCCTTCCGAGAATGTATCCAGCCTAAACAAATGTTGGCAATTACAATCAGGTTAGTGGGATAAACAATAGTTAATTTTTTAAAAGTATATTATTCTGAAGGATGTGCATTTTTGTAATCATATTAAAAAATTGAAACATAGCTTAAAAATTGAACGACCCAGCACATGAATTTTCAGAGGTTTGTGATGGCGTAGAGGATCTGGAACATGTCCCTGAAAATTGCTCCACTGCTTGTTGGTAACACTGTGAGTCGGTTGTGGGTCGTTGCCTATTGACTTCTGCATTTGTAATTGGTTGTACCTCATAAAGGGGTAAACATGTGTATTCACGTGATGTACTAGGATGAGCGGCAGTGTTATTTTTATCCCACGACTTTTTACGCTGTTTAATTTTAGAAACAGTTTGCGTAACTCTTAATTGAAACTCGACTACCTCATCGTCGTCAAATGTTTCCAGCGTTGGAACTATCCCGCTGAAAAAAAGACATATGGCGATTGGATTTTCTGTGCAGTGCATTGTTCAGCTCTACCTCTACAGGGTCAAGCTCTCTCTTCTTGTTACTGCGTGATTTCGGTATGTCAGAATTACGTACTTCCTCTGTGAATGTCTCATTACAATCAGTTTCTGGATTCTGAGTATCGTTAGTGAAGGAAAAAGTGTCATCAGAAACTGGTCTTTCCGTGGTCGCATTTTCAGTCAGCGAGAAACTGTCGGCAGTCGGACGTGCTTCTGTTGTTTTCTTCAAAAATTGAAGCTGTTGGCTGTATATGTACGTTTTGGGTGGTTGCCTCTCACTCCCAGATTTTAGACATGACTTATACATCCTCTCGCTTCTTTGGAAAGAATCGCGAATATTCGCCCACTTCTTCATAACCAATTTGCCTGAAACAAAAATGCTAGCTGAAGAGGTACATCACACTACTATTCTTATAAAAAGAAGTTTAATGGTTTTCTACCTGTCTGATATAAAAAGCGTCATGAAAGCCGGAAAAATTAAAGTGACAAACTCACAGTATATATAGACGACATCTTAATAGCAACTTGGGATGAACATATAGAACTTTTAGATAGGATGGTACAGAGGTTTTCAGCAGCTGGTATTACAGCGAACTTTAAGAAATCTAAATTTGTAAGAAAAGACATCAAATTTCTAGGTCACATAATTTCGCCCTCTGGGATAAATCGTGACCCTGAGAAACTACTAGCGATAAAAAAATTTCCAGCCCCTTGCACAAAGCGACAGCTAAAGGCATTCGTAGGCTTGTGTTCATTTTTCCGCCGGTTCGTCCCGAACCAATTGCTCAATAGCCCTGCATTATTAGACCTGTTAAAGAAGGACAAACAGTGGAACTGGACGCAACAGTGCCAAGCTGATTTTGATAGTATAAAACATGCTTTGGTAAACTCCAATATTTTAAGACGTCCTGACACGAGCAAAGATTTTTGTATAGCGGCAGATGCTTCATTTTCGGGATTACGAGCCTGTCTGTTTGAACTGGACGAAGGTGGGGGCAAAGACAATGTTAATGTGAAAGCAGATATTCTACCACAGAGTTAGAAGCCCTTTCTATTGTGTGGGTATTCAAGAAATTTAATTATTATCTATTTGCTGTGACCACCAGGCGTTAAGCTTTTTACTCACATGTAAGTTATTACATAATCGCCTTGCGCGGTGGACTTTGTTTTTGCAGTCTTATGATTTTGAAATTATATATGTAAAGGGCAAAGACAACGTAATCGCCGATTCACTATCACGGTTACCCCAAGGATTACTCGAGTTTGAAGAGTTGATAGAACAAAACACAGAATTTAAGGTTATGCTCATAAAAGACACTAAATTTAGAATTTTTTTATATGTGTAACAATATGGCGAAATTTCAGGAAGAAGATGAGCAGTGGAAGAAAGTCAGATTTCAGTTAAACAATAACCCACCTGCACCTATACGACAGCATTACAAGGAGAAACATAAGCAGCGCTGTGTGGTGCGTTTGTGTACCGAGCGTGTGAGAAAAGTTTAATTTGGCATACTCATTTCACTTGGGGACACTACGGTGCCCGCAAGTGCTGTAAAAAGTTGAATGTGTACTGCTATTTTCCCAATATGCTTCGACGCACACAACAAATTTTGAAAATTTATATTGTTTGTCAAAAGGCTAACCCTGTCAATCTGAACTGCAAGACAGAGTTACATCCTATTTTACCAAAAAACCCTCTAGAGCTAGTATGCATAGATGCTATGGGTCCTTTATCCTCTGCAAGAGGAGGGGTGAAATATATAATTGGTGTATATGATGTATTTTCGAAATACGTGAAACTGTATGCCACAAAAACAACCGCAGCTAAGCCTATTATTAGACGTATGCTAAATGACTACTTTCCGTCTGTTGGGAAATCGCAGGCGATCTTATCAGATAATGTAACCAATTTTACATGCCATGCTTGGAAACAATTTCTATAAGAGCAGCAGGTGAAACAAATTTTGATATCCAAATACAGCCCGCAATCCAACCCGACAGTAAGGGTTTTCCTTGAATTGAACATGTTTATGAGGACGTATGTAGCCAACAAACCGTCTAAATGGATTGAATACTTAAACGTTTTTGAACAGGTAGTAAATAATCTTCCGATTTACGAAACAACATTTACACCGTCGGAATTAATATATAATTGGAAAGAAAACAATGAAAGGGGTTAACCCCATCCCATCTGTTCCAAGACAACCAGGAGATTTAAATGAAAAGGTAAGACAGGTATTGATATCTATTACAGAACAAGCTCAACGCTGTAGGAAACATTTTGACAAACAGCTACATGGTGTTACCAGATTTCTGGTTAGAGAAATAGTATTACTTAAGACCCATGTGAAATAATCTCTGTCAGCCAAAAATAACACTAAGTGGCAAATAAGATATACTGATCCGTACATTATTGTACGTATTCCTTATGACGGTTGTTATTTACTTGCATATCCTCACAATGGTAAAATCAAAGGACTCTATACACATACCACGTTTAAGTATCACACTTTATATCTATCTATGCACACGAGTGGAATAAGTAAACTATGGTAAAAAGAAGAAATACAATTAGGTTAAAGTAGGTATATCTTCCTATGCAGCTACGTGAATCAGAGCATTTCACTACTTCTGTTTACATTTGTCAGTGATTGTGGACTCAATACACAAGCAAGCCAGGACATAAATGTCAACTGATGACTAGCAATGTCAACATAGGATGTAGCCTACTTGGAAGGTTGACTGAATAGTTTCTGATCACGGTGGTATTTTAGTTTTAAGTTTATGTACAAAGGATTCTGGAGCGAACAATTAGCACAGACCTTGGAACAAAGTAGATGTAAGGTTTTTTTTTTTTTTTTTTTTTTTTTTTTTTTTTTTTTTGCCTCTTGTGTTTCAACATTATAAGGTACAGGGTAAGTTACAGAAAATATTGTACTCTCTAAGGTACATAAGTATACGGTCACACAAGTACATGCCATGTTGCAGAGTGAATTTTCTTTCTTGACGTGTCCACACCACTATGATTTATTTATGACTATATCGAGTAATACGATATTAAATTTTTTTTCATGCTCTGATGATGATACGATTTCTGGCTGCTAAACTCCCATGAACCATGGACCTTGCCGTTGGTGGGGAGGCTTGCGTGCCTCAGCGATGCAGCTGGCCGTACCGTAGGTGCAACCACAACGGAGGGGTATCTGTTGAGAGGCCAGACAAATGCGTGGTTCCTGAAGAGGGGCAGCAGCCTTTTCAGGGGCAACAGTCTGGATGATTGACTGATCTGGCCTTGTAACACTAACCACAACGGCCTTGCTGTGCTGGTACTGTGAACGGTTGAAAGCAAGGGGAAACTACAGCCGTAATTTTTCCCAAGGGCGTGCAGCTTTACTGTATGGTTAATGATGACGGCGTCCTCTTAGGTAAAATATTCCGGAGGTAAAATAGTCCCCCATTCGGATCTCCGGGCGGGGACTACTCAAGGGTACGTCATTATCAGGAGAAAGAAAACTGGCGTTCTACAGATCGGAGCGTGGAATGTCAGGTCCCTTAATCGAGCATGTAGGTTAGAAAATTTAAAAAGGGAAATGGAGAGGTTAAAGTTAGATATAGTGGGAATTAGTGAAGTTCGGTGGCAAGAGGAACAAGACTTCTGGTCAGGTGAATACAGGGTTATAAATACAAAGTCAAATAGGGGTAATGCAGGAGTAGGTTTAATAATGAATAAAAAAAATAGGAATGCGAGTAAGCTACTACAAACAGCATAGTGAACGCATTATTGTGGCCAAGATAGACACGAAGCCCACGCCTACTACAGTAGTACAAGTTTATATGCCAACTAGCTCTGCACATGATGAAGAAATTGAAGAAATGTATGATGAAATAAAAGAAATTATTCAGATAGTGAAGGGAGACGCAAATTTAATAGTCATGGGTGACTGGAATTCGGTAGTAGGAAAAGGGAGAGAAGGAAAAGTAGTAGGTGAATATGGATTGGGGCTAAGAAATGAAAGAGGAAGTCGCCTGGTAGAATTTTGCACAGAGCACAACTTAATCATAGCTAACACTTGGTTCAAGAATCGTAAAAGAAGGTTGTATACATGGAAGAAGCCTGGAGATACTGACAGATTTCAGATATATTATATAATGGTAAGATAGAGATTTAGGAACCAGGTTTTAAATTGTAAGACATTTCCAGGGGCAGATGTGGAATCTGACCACAATCTATTTGTTATGAACTGTAGATTAAAACTGAAGAAACTGCAAAAAGGTGGGAATTTAAGGAGATGGGACCTGAATAAACTGAAAGAACCAGAGGTTGTACAGAGTTTCAGGGAGAGCGTAAGGGAACAAATGGCAGGAATGGGGGAAAGAAATACAGTAGAAGAAGAATGGGTAGCTTTGATGGATGAAGTAGTGAAGGCAGCAAAGGATCAAGTAGGTAAAAAGACAAGGGCTAGTAGAAATCCTTGGGTAACAGAAGTAATATTGATTTTAATTGATGAAAGGAGAAAATATAAAAATGCAGTAAATGAAGCAGGCAAAAAGGAATACAAACGACTCAAAAATGAGATCGACAGGAAGTGCAAAATGGCTAAGCAGGGATGGCTAGAGGATAAATGTAAGGATATAGAGGCTTATCTCACTAGGGGTAAGATAGATACTACCTACAGGAAAATTAAAGAGACCTTTGGAGATAAGAGAACCACTTGTATGAATATCAAGAGCTCAGATGGAAACCCAGTTCTAAGCAAAGAAGGGAAAGCAGAAAGGTGAAAGGAGTATATAGAGGGTCTATACAAGGGCGATGTACTTGAGGACAATATTATGGAAATGGAAGAGGATTTAGATGAAGACGAAATGGGAGGTATCATACTGCGTGATGAGTTTGACAGAGCACTGAAAGACCTGAGTCGAAACAAGGCCCCGGGAGTAGACAACATTCCATTAGAACTACTGACGGCCTTGGAAGAGCCAGTCCTGACAAAACTCTACCATCTGGTGAGCAAGATGTGTGAAACAGGTGAAATACTGTCAGACTTCAAGAAGAATATAATAATTCCAATCCCAAAGAAAGCAGGTGTTGACAGATGTGAAAATTACCGAACTATCAGTTTAATAAGTCACGGCTGCAAAATACTAACGCGAATTCTTTACAGACGAATGGGAAAACTAGTAGAAGCTGACCTTGGGGAAGATCAGTTTGGATTCCGTAGAAATATTGGAACACGTGAGGCAATACTGAACCTACGACTTATCTTAGAAGCTAGATTAAGGAAAGCCAAACCTACGTTTCTAGCGTTTGTAGACTTAGAGAAAGCTTTTGACAATGTTGACTGGAATACTCTCCTTCAAATTCTGAAGGTGGCAGGCGTAAAATACAGGGAGCGAAACGCTATTTACAATTTGAATAGAAACCAAATGGCAGTTATAAGAGTTGAGGGGCATGAAAGGGAAGCAGAGGTTGGGAAGGGAGTGAGACAGGGTTGTAGCCTGTCCCCAATGTTATTCAATCTGTATATTGAGCAAGTAGTAAAGGAAACAAAAGAAAAATTCGGAGTAGGTATTAAAGTCCATGGAGAAGAAATAAAAACGTTGAGGTTCACCAATGACATTGTAATTCTGTCAGACAGAGCAAAGGACTTGGAAGAGCAGTTGAATGGAATGGACAGTGTCTTGAAAGGAGGATACAAGATGAACATCAACAAAAGCAAAACGAGGATAATGGAATGTAGTCGAATTAAGTCGGGTGATGCTGAGGGAATTAGATTAGGAAATGAGACACTTAAAGTAGTAAAGGAGTTTTGCTATTTGGGGAGCACAGTAACTGATGATGGTCGAAGTAGAGAGGATATAAAATGTAGACTGGCAATGGCAAGGAAAGCGTTTCTGAAGAAGAGAAATTTTTTAACATCGAGTATAGGTTTAAGTGCCTGAAAGTCGTTTCTGAAAGTATTTGTGTAGTGTCGGCAGACTTGCCAACACTACGCACACTAATTGAAAGAGGCGGCCAAGATGCACGCGCTAACTCACGAAGGATGGAGTGAGGTCTGAAACAGGAGACTTAATGAATGTGATAAAGAAAATACGTATCTTTGGAATATACTTAACTTTTAATACATCCTTGTATACATCGTTCTTGATGAGACATCAGGAGATTGTGGCGATACAAGTGACTCTTTATATACAAGCTATTTAAGGCTAATGGCGCCTTGCTAAGTCGTTGCCATTAACTTAGCTGAAGGCTATTCTAACTGTCTCTCGGCAAATGAGAGAAATGGCTTCGTCCGTATAGTCGCTAGCAACGTCGCCGTACAACTGGGGCGAGTTCTCGTACGTCTCTCGAGACCTGCCGTGTGGTGGCGCTCGGTCTGTGATCACACAGTGGCGACACGCGGGTCCGACATGTACTAATGGACCGCGGCCGATTTAAGCTACCACCTAGCAAGTGTGGTGTCTGGCAGTGACACCACAATTTGTATGGAGTGTAGCCATGTATGGAAGTGAAACATGGACGATAAATAGTTTAGACAAGAAGAGAATAGAAGCTTTCGAAATGTGGTGCTACAGAAGAATGCTGAAGATTAGATGGGTAGATCACATAACTAATGAGGAGGTGTTGAATAGGATTGGGGAGAAGAGAAGTTTGTAGCATAACTTGACTAGAAGAAGGGATCGGTTGGTAGGACATGTTCTTAGGCATCAAGGGATCACCAATTTAGTATTGGAGGGCAGCGTTGAGGGTACAAATCGTAGAGGGAGACCAAGAGATGAATACACCAAGCAGATTCAGATGGATGTAGGTTGCAGTAGGTACTGGGAGATGAAGCTTGTGCAGGATAGAGTAGCATGGAGAGCTGCATCAAACCAGTCTCAGGACTGAAGACCACAACAACAACAACAACAATGTAAGTTTAGCGTGTTATTAATCATACGTACGACAACCTGATCTAAATAAAGTGCATCCAAAGATAGAGTTTAGGAATAAAAAAACTAGTGTGATCTTACTGAAATAAAAACAATTTTTCAACTTTATACACACGTTTGAGTGCAAGTACTCTGCTGAGGTACGCTTTGTAAACATGATATGAGGCATACTTAATACCGTCTCTTCTAGAAGAAAGTAAAAGAAATATGTACGAGGTAAGTTACAGGAAACTGACGGGCAGAGAAATTGGACAATGCCGAAACAACCTTAATTCTTTACAGGCGGCGTTCATCGAGATGCTACCAGACTTCAATCGGCGAAGAGAAGCAACTATATTACTCTTATGTCACTACGACTTACGATCTACGTTACAGAATTTTACCAATATCACTTAGAAGTACACTACTTGACACTCAGTAACACCAGAAAGTTTTAATAAATGGTCTTATTTTTGACATGAGAGTGCCAAGAATCTATGCTGACTTTAGAGCAATGTATGCACTGATTTTCTCTCATGTTTACAATATTTTGTCCAATCCGAGTTGGAAATATTTTGTGAAGAATTAGAGCAAGAAAGGACTTAGGTCACGTTCGATAAAAAAATATTATATATAATGTTCACGTGCCAGTGATACAATGATGCACACAAGTAAACATGAACAAACACAGACTCAGAGAGCAGTATAGCGTAAAGCGGCCAAGCTTCGTCATCAATCTGTTGTTCGTACTGCCTAACACTTTAATTTTTCTAGTTATGTATGAATTTCTTCTTTCCCCCCCCCCAGTTACTCACGGGAAGTAAATGAACAGATTTTGCCTCATTTGGAGACAATTTCTATAAGCACTTTTTGTGCATTCATTTTTTTAGTGTCATTTCAATGTGTAAGTGCGTCTATAGCACGATCCTAAGTTGGGGGAAGTGCTGTTGTTCACGAAAACGTGTTCTCTTATGCCCTGTGAGATGACATGTCACTGACACTGAATAACTCACAGTCGTTGGGTAACTATACACCGTTCCATTGGTTTTCTCTCTGTTCCAAAAAAAAAAAAAAAAAATTTGCTCATGAGACCAGTGCCTTGTTTTTAGTACTTTATGCCCACGTTCGTTATTTGCTCCTGTATTCTCTTTCAAAACTTTATTGGGGTACATATTGCTCAAAATAGTTCATTATAGAAGTTGGTAGGTGAATGTGTTCACAGAACATACATGCCTCTATAAGTCCGTGAGACGAGTGATTGGTACTGACAGTTCCGGCAGGCAGACGGCGCTGTTGCCGAACGTGGCTCAGCACGCGGCGCCCTGTCTGCTGCACGCATTCTCTAGCAGCAGAAATAAAAGCGAGACAAAATACAAGTCGCATTGGTACGCGTGAATTTATTTAAAGTTGATGCTTGAAATATATTAACTCGAAAACTGATAAGAGCTATTTAGTACAAGTATCTAAGATGCTGAAACATAATAAAGTTATTTGTTAAACTTCACAACTGAAATGAAAACTATTTTCGCAAGTTGTTGAACATTAGCAGTTTTGGTTTCCATTGTTAAGTATTAGCATTATTAATTTGTTCTACTACAAGCTACAGAATAATTGGTCAGTGTATTAAGAGTTATAATCTGAAGAAAGTACTCACAATATGATGATCTGGTTGTAGATCGATAGCAAACTCCCTCCTTACATTCCTGAATACGTTGTAGTTACTGTTAACAATTTTAGCCCACGTCTCGCTTTTCACTTTATTGATAGCTGCTGGAAGGAGAGTTTCCACTTCAGAGATCGTGAATTTTTTATTGTTTGCAGCAATGTAATTTTTTATCTGCGCCCACACTCCTTCAATTGCATTGAAGTGACAGTGGTATGGAGGAAGCCGAACGATTTCATGCCCGTGCCTTTTAGCAATCTCGTCAATTACATATGTTGGAAGTTGGGGTTTCTTTTGTGCCACAATTTCGAGCAGTTCCGCCTTCCTTAAATCTTCTCTGAAATCTACTTTTCGCCGTTTCAACCACTGAATGATATCGTCTTTTTTTGTTGCCAAGGTTGGTGCCTTATCGTGAACAACGGAATGATAAGGCGCATTGTCCATAACAATCACTGATGGACTTGTCAGATTCGTCATAAGCGATGTCTCGAACCATTCTTGAAATACTACACTGTTCATTTCTTCATGGTAATCTCCCGTCTTTTTTGACCGAAACATTTTCAAGCAGTTTGGCACAAAACCTTTCGATGTTCCTGCATGTAAGACAATAATACGCCCTCCTTTGCCAACAGGCACTGCCATTGTCCCCTCGGGCGTTCCATCATTCCAGTCTCTATGTAAAGAATGGCTGGCATTGACCCAAGTTTCATCTAACCACACTACACTTTCGAATTCCACACCCATGATTCTGCGCAGAAATTTGCACCGCCATGCAACTACATCTGTCCTTTCCATTAATATTTTGCGTCCGTTAAACAGTGAATAGCTGAAGCCTATGTCTTTCAACACTGTACGCAATGAAAATTTGCTCCCTTTAAAAAGATCGTCTTTCTGAAGCGACACCAGTAATTTAGATAGAGTGGGATGTTCCCTTCTCTTATAAGAGCTGTATATATGACGACGAATAGCGTCTTTCTGAAAATCGTCCAAAGCTGTCACCCGCTTATTTCTCGATCGCTTCTTTCCTGGTGTGTGCAGCTTTGTTGTGCCACTCTCGTCACAACCTACACTATACTGTTCTTTCCCTATCTTTACAACAGTGTTCTTACTTATTTTCAATGCTGCTGCAGTTCTCTTCACAACCTGAACAACATGAATTAAGGGCCCACCTTTGTCCTTTCCTTTCTCAAAGTAATCCCTCACAGAGCACATGAATTCACGGGCCTGGGTGTGTAGCACACTTTTCTTCCTCCGTTTCACTTCTTGTGTTGGGCTGGTACTACCCACCGCACTAGACATTGTTTACAACGAAACATAAACAAAGGAACACTAAAAACAACAAAAACGAAATAAACTGCGAATTCAACTTCAGACAAACGACGAACGACCGCACCGTCTGCACGCGAGACACTGGTAAGTTTCATAAGCGCGCGCGACCGGGTTTCAGAGCGGCAACGTGGCCCTTGCTACCCGCTCAAAGTCAGGCCGTCATTGGCTGCCTGCTTGCGGTCGCTAGGCAACGGAAAGACGCTACCGAGCTGTCAATACCAAAGACTTGTCCCCCAGACTATAGAGGCATGTATGTTCTGTGACCACATTCACCTACCAACTTCTATAATGAACTATTTTGAGCAATATGTACCCCGATAAAGTTTTGAAAGAGAATACAGGAGCAAATAACGAACGTGGGCATAAAGTACTAAAAACCAGGCAGTGGTCTCATGAGCTATATATTTTTTTTTTTTTTTTTTTTTTTTTTGGAACAGAGAGAAAACCAACGGAACGGTGTACAGTTACCCAATGACAGTGAGTTATTCAGTGTCAGTGACATGTGAGATATACGCATAGGAACCAGTGAGAATACTGTTATACCATAAGCTTTCTCCTTCAAAATAAAGAAGACTTGGTAAATCGAGAAAGCCTGTTACGGCAAAAGTGTTTGTGCAAAGTATAGGACAGTGTGCCGTTGGCAAGCTAAATACACTACTCGCCATTAAAATTGCTACACCACGAAGATGACGTGCTACAGACGCGAAATTTAACTGACAGGAAGAAGATGCTGTGATATGCAAATGATTAGCTTTTTACAGCATTCACACATGGTTGGCGCCGATGGCGACACCTACAACGTGCGGACATGAGGAAGGTTTCCAACCGATTTCTCATACACAAACAGCAGTTGACCGGCGTTGCCTGGTGAAACGTTGTTGTGATGCCTTGTTTAAGGAGGAGAAATGCGTACCATCACGTTTCCGACTTTGATAAAGGTCGGATTGTAGCCCATCGTGATTGCGGTTTATCGTATCGCGACATTGCTGCTTGCGTTGGTCGAGATCCAATGACTGTTAGCAGAATATGGAATCGGTGGGTTCAGGAGGGTAATACGGAACGCCGTGCTGGATCCCACTGGCCTCATATCACTAGCAGTCGGGATGACAGGCATCTTATCTGCATGGCTGTAATGGATTGTGCAGCCACGTCTCGATGCCTGAGTCAACAGATGGGGACGTTTGCACGACAATAACCATCTGCACAAACAGTTCGACGACGTTTGCAGCAGCATGGACTATCAGCTCGGAGACCATGGCTCGGGTTACCCTTGACGCTGCATCACAGACAGGAGCGCCTGCGATGGGTGCACGAATGTCAAAACGTCATTTTTTCGGATGAATCCAGGTTCTGTTTACAGCATCATGATGGTCGCATCCGTGTTTGGCGACATCGCGGTTAATGCACATTGGAAGCGTGTATTCGTCATCGCCATACTGGCGTATCCCATGGCGTGATGGTATGGGGTGCCATTAGTTACACGTCTCGGTCACCTCTTGTTCGCATTGACGGCACTTTGAACAGTGGACGTTACATTTCAGATGTGTTGTGACTCGTGACTCTACCCTTCATTCGATCCCTGCGAATCCCTACATTTCAGCAGGATAATGCACGACCGCATGTTGCAGGTCCTGTACGGGCTTTTCTGGATAAAGAAAATGTTCGACTGCTGCCCTGGCCAGCACATTCTCCAGATCTCTCACCAACTGAAAACGTCTGGTCAATGGTGGCCGAGCAACTGGCTCATCACAATACGCCAGTCACTACTCTTGATGAACTGTGGTATTGTGTTGAAGCTGCATGGGCAGCAGTACCTGTACACGCCATCCAAACTCTGTGTACGACGGGTGGAAGCAGATGCAGTAGTTTCGTAAACGCTACAAACGCTGCACAAAACACTTCACGGAAATGTATTGATCGGCACGTGCGACGACCCTATCCGGCGATGTTTGCACGACTACAGGACTCCAAACGGCGCGTTGCATGCCGCCAGCCAGACTCATTGTTGAGCGTGCGGTTGCTTGTAACTGACACATTATTGACTGGCATCGTGAAGCTGGAGGGCAATTTGAATAGGAAGCAAAACTCTACGTTCAAATGGACACCCATGTTCATTGAACAGTAACCATGTTTGTGTATATGTTAGTGTTAAGCTAGAATAAGTACTAATCTCTGTGAATTTCATTTGTTACATGTTTATCTTGCCCATGATGAGACAAATATGAAACCCAGAAAGGACATTATCAAGTAGATCCTGGTATAAAAGAGGAAGGAAGTGGAGAGCATAAGCAACTATAAGGAAGAATTTCTCCCACTTACTACCCCAGATACCCTTGCAGCCATACAGCCTGGATCGATACACTAAAATATACGATGTTCTTGTAAAACTTTCTTGTTTTCAGCAAAAATGTAATTGCAAAATCATAGAAAAGACTTGTTAAATGTAATGTTATTGTCAACGTGTGATTAAAGATGTTTTCTGTACGTAGGAACAATGACACTGTGAATCGTCGTAAATAACTGAACTATAAATTTGATCTAAAAGACGATGTAATGTAATATCCATGTATTCGATCTAAAAAAACAATGTAATGTAATGTCCATGTGTTTGATCTAAAAGACGATGCAATGTAATATCCATGTATTTGATGTAAAAGATGATGTAACGTACTATCCATGCATTTAATGTAAAGGACGATGTAGTAATTTTTGTATCTATTATGTAAGTATTTTGTGTGCCCTAGTGTGTACGTTTTGCTTTCCTTGTTAAGAACCCGTGCCAGCACCAGAACTATATGAAAGATGAGAGATGAAGAGAACTCCATTAAAGAAATGAACAATGCCATTTAAGTACGTGTATGGACGAGTCAAGAACTACCAGTGTGTAAAGTGGTTGGGCTCTTTGCCCGGAATTTGACATTTCTTCGGACAGTTCACCCAAGGGGGTAATGTAAAGGAATTATATAAAAAAATTTTATGAACATATAGAAACTAGTTCAACTAACAGAGATTAATGCGTAAAGCAGTTGCCGAACAAAAGAAGCTTTACGCCCTTCGTTTATTAGTTTTAGAATAAGTTACCTTTCGCTGTTATCCTGTGCTAGTGTCAAGACGTGTTGTGTCATTTCTTACTGATAAAATTGGGTTAAATAATGAAAGTGATTTTGAAGCAGAGCGATTGCGTCTTTTGTGATGCCATGGGTCCCAGCTCCTGAAATTCTGGAAAATTATTACTATTATTTTAATTTTATGCAAAGAATTTGGATGGAGGCGGCGATCTTCACGGCGACGCTGCTCAACAGTAGAGAGAGGTAGCCGTACGTGAATGTGTTCATCTTTTTCCTTTCGTGGACGCTATCGTCAAATTAAATATATTTGCCGCGACATTCAGAACTTGCTGTCTTTCTTTTCATTTAATTTAGAAGTCCACGCATTTATGTTCTAAGATAAATAAATGCATTTAACTGTAATTCTTTTTATCCAGGCCACGGGGGATGATTGCACTCAAAATGTACGTGCCTCCATCCCGTTCGTATGTTCGCATACATTTGGGTGTGTACAAGGTTAACTATATTTAAGACTTATTTCCTACTCAGTGTTAACGCTTTTTTTTACCTCTCATTCGCGAATGTACGTGCCCTCTTATTTGATGTAGTCAGTCGGCCGTATTCTTTAATAACATTATTTGTAATATTCAGTGGCTTAGTTTCCACAATTGATCTTTGCCTGTGTCACAACAGCGCTTCACGCGAAATATTTATTACGCGACATCCACAATAACTTTTATTTCAAAAATTCGACAACCGACTGAATAAAATTTTTTCCAACAATAACAATAGCAAAACATAATAATATAAGAGAACGCGTTACAGCTGCAAGAAATTAGGATTCATATGGAGGCTTTTAAACAGCAAAACATAATAATATAAGAGGACGCGTTACAGCTGCAAGAAATTAGGATTCATATGGAGGCTTTTAAACAGTTGTTTTTCCTTTGTTCTGTTTACGAGCGAACAGGAGAGGAAATTACTAGTAGGGGTACAAGTTACCCCCAACCATGCACTATACAGTGGCTTGTCAAGTATGTTTATAGATGTAGATTTAAAGGTGGCACTGATGGTGTCATTGAACTGGGCCCCTTAGAGAGACCCTTTGCTATTTTATTCAATGTTCCATTCCCCTGTACTCATGCCACAGGAGAGCACAAAAAAAGAAGGATGAAAAAGCATTAACAGCCTTATCTGCTTTGGATGATGTTCAAATTTTGCCAAACGGTTTTGAACAGTCCCTAGTGATTCCACCCTGTATGCCAAAGCAAACCTTGCAGTCATGCTACATTTCAAAGGGGTAAGATCATGTTCAATGTGTTTGCAGCCCTGTAATGTCCTTAGAAAAGTGTTGAATAATTAGGGGGTGTCAGCAGTGGTAATATTTGTCAAGAACATCATTTTGTTGTTCATCACATTGAAAACAGTCATTTTCAAGCAAAAAAACGTGTGAAAATGAATGCCCAGGGAAGGGGTGGTTTCATTGATGCCCTTTATGCTACTTCCTGGGACCTTTCCATGTCAGTTCTGAGCAGTGTTGTGTTTGAAATGTTTCCCTCAACCATCCACAAGAAATGCATGTGATTTCAGTGCTAGGAGTCATGGTTCTGACCTCCATTCCATCATGCGACACACCCACAGTGGCATTGGGTAGAGTTGCTGTGAAATCTGGTACCAATGTTACATTATTAACCCGTCTTATAGCTCACATGAACTTCCGAGCCCTGGCCTTTTTTGCACTTGTCGACACCTTGCTGTTTGAAGTGTCGCTGAGTGCAAAGGTGATGTGGCTGAGTGCCACACTTTTGCAGCATTACAACGGAAGGTTTTAAGCAGCTCGGAACAAAATTTCAAACTTTTGCATTTTAATGGAAGATAAGTACAGGGTTTCAAAAAGTGGTCCTTTAATACTGCTGCACAATGTATACCTACTTTTACTTTCTCATTACCAAGGTATTACATACACTTTTGGAACTGTGGCTGTTAGCAGTTCTCCATTATTGCTAATTCACACTGATTGCTGGTGGGGAATCATTTCATCAACTAGCAACATTGATCATCTGATTCCAAGTTGCATCTAATAGTTACCCACCCAAAACAAACAGCTTTGAATATTTAAACTGGCTCCAACCCCTGGTTGATCAAAATTTCTCCATCACACAGTTGTGCTTTCAGACATTGGATGCCATCCACATTACACTAACATTCCATATTTCCTACTCTTTCAACAGAAATAGACATTCAAACTATGGATAGTCCAGGATGGAGTAACAACAATATGGAAAGGATAGATTGCTTCTCACCACATAGAAAAGCATTGGGTTACAGTCAGCCGTAATGGCAAAGGCTGCTAAAATATTTAAACTTTTGAACAAAGTTTTCCTTCCAAAGTAGGAAACACATACACATTCACACAAGAGTAACTTACATGTGCATGGCAGTTGTTTCTGGGCAGGGTAGTGGGAGTAAGGAAGAGGCGAGTGGCAGGAAGTGGGAGAAATAGCAGGGAAGGCTTGGGGGATCATTCAGGGATGTGGTGAGGACAGGATAGAATGTGTGTGAGTCTTTTCTACTTCAGGAGAATGACTTCCAGGTTACTCATGATAATTGGCTGCATCAGAACAATTTATTTATTTGCTAACAGTTTTGGTCAATGACCATCATCTGTCACTTGAATCAACATTAAAAAACAAAAATGACAATAAAACCTCAATGTATAAAACCATATAGACACAAAAATACAAAATGTAATATACGAAAAATTGGCTAACAGAAGTCACGCATCAATCATCTACAACCATAAAGTCACATTTGCTATCAAAATCATGAATAATAACACAGAATAACAGTATTTTCCCCACATCAGCAACCTTCATCATGGACATGCAACTGGAAACTGGACGTGTGCAGCCTTGACATAAAATGATTAACCAAAGTACACGTAGCCTCAAAGATAATATCACAAAGATGTCCAGTCAGTATTAACCATGGCACACAAAGATAAATTTAAGATAAAGCAACCATAATTACAGTTGCAATAAAGACATAAGTAATATTTGTATAAAAGGGGATAATGGTCTGACCACTTGATCTCAAGCATCAGTTATCAAAAACATTTACTTTTTCATGTGCAATTAATGTTATACGCCAATCACAAAGTCCTATCCGTTTCATATGCATTTATTGACAATAATGTAACCTGTGACAAAAACCTTTAAATTGTAATTAAAACAAAAGTACCAATAGCATGCATTATATATGATTTCTGAATACATTATCTCATGTGTCCCAATAGACAGGGAATCAGGAACAAATGATTAAGGTTGAGTCCCAGTACATTACAGAGAAGCTATGTCATTATGGATGTAAGAAAAAGCTAACTGTGGTCCAGTGTTAATCAATACAAGGCACATAGTGTTAAAACTCAACATTTTAATAAATGGTATCTTAATGTCGGTATACAGAAAATTTGTCAATAAATTTAATGTCCATTTATAGCACATGGCTAAAATAATGTAGCACATAACATCAACCTTATAAACAAACAGGAATTATATGGAACACATATCACAAGAGGAATCAGTATACAATTCTAAAATGTGTAAGATCAACATGGAACATCAAACAAACAGCAAATGAGCTTGCAATAGTTACACAAAACTAGGGAGAACCATGGTCATCTGGTTTAGGCAACTGAACACTGTATAGAATGGGACAAAGCATGTGAATAACAAATGGATAACTTAAGTAGTGTTTTTTTGGGAAGTGGCTATAAATTAAAAAATATAAAATCAATTTTTGACTATTACAACTCATTGAAATGCTTAAATAACTAATGAACAATGTTGTGCAATGATGATGGGAGACACCATCACAGCAGAGACAAGAATCCCTCAACTCCAATAAGCCATACCGCCATCATAAAGCAATCCTATTAAATGGCATATATATACGTATAATCTCAAATTTTACAGGACTAACCAGAAGGGGTAATATAAGTCATCAATATGAACTGTATATGATGGTATCAAAGTGAAATGTAACACTAAAATTACCAAAAAAATACATAATGGGTAGTGCACATACGTGATAATGGACCAGGCTGAATAACAACCATCACAATTCCTTGAAAGTCTCTTAGTCATACAGCCAGATTGATTGATCATTGTAGAACTATTTTTTGGTGGCATAACATACTATCATCATGAGGTTACTCTTGCTGACTGACATCCTGGACGAGTGGATGCCATATATATACGGGGCATCTCCCCCTTCACTGACTCCATGTGTGGATCACATGATGCACCAGCCATGGTAGTGGGGGTAGCTGGCACTCAGGAGTCAAATTACGGTCGTCTGTCTGCACTCCACCTTTTTCCGTGTCAGCATTCCATTTCTGCTGCATCTGAAGAATTTTAAGAGCTGGAGCCCACACCTGACTAAGTTGAAATCCATTGTCCTTGTTGATTTTGCCAGGGACTGTATAGTTCCATCTTGGTTCACACTCTTTTGCAGTATCACACATGAGTCCTGAGGAGCAAGGAGGTCATACACAGAAAAAACTTGGGTAATGTGACAGAAGTTCACTCTACTGACGTGTGTTGGTGGTGGGACAAGCATTGCCATCTACCCCGGCGACATGTGTGTGTCTGCTGTCTAAGTTTTGGAGCTCTGTGTTTCATTCATGATAAGAAAGCTGGAATAGTGTGATTGCTCCTGTGTGATGAGTTGCAGATAAGAAGACACAACACTGAACTCAGCTGCAGTTAAAAGAATTTTAACAAGCAGTTTGTGATTCTCCTCACAGTCTGATCACCTCCTTTTGACTTCTTCATAAAACCGTGTGATCTGTGGTACATCTAATTCCTTAGCCTGGCAGCCATGAATGTGCCACAGTTGGTTACCATAAGCAGCAATAGGGTTTGATGTCTGTGCATCTGTATTTGCCAATGGCTGTTGTGTGTATTGTGGTGGGGTACCAATGATGCCAATGACAGATTCTCCGCTGTGGTGTGTGAGGGTTCCACAAGTCAAATCCAGAGAGAGGTGGAAGTGGCAAAGAAAGTCTGGCCCCAAGACAGGTTCTCTGACCAAAACCCACCCTGGTAAAACGTCATGCAGCCCTGGTTGACAGTTCAAGTGTCAGTTCCATAAATCACTAAATCATAATAAGAGAATTGTTTGCGCAATAAAAAGCTGGATGGCTGGTATATGCCACTCCATTGGGGGGTCCTCATTGGGGGGGGAGGGGGGGGGGGCATGGTGATCACTTCTGGACCAATGTCATCGAGAAAGAATTGGTTGGTCGAACAATCCTGTAAGTAGAGTCTGTCACCTCACACGGAATTGGGACAAAACTAGTTTCACCCACATATCACGATTTAATGATTTTAGGTGACTTGGACAAGTACTGCGATTTGGGGCTCCTGTTCATCTACTGCAGATCATGTTCCAATTTTGGATGACTGCACAGTGGTGAGCAGTTGCATGCTTTGTCACCAAAGTGTGCATGGAACCAACACTGGCAAGACCTCACCTGCTTGCCTGGGTATGGATTGTTGTTCATAGCTGGAGGAATGTTCATTTTGACATCACTACTCTCATGATGGTTGTTGGTGGCATCATCCTCAGTAGTGCCTGTGACCATTTGGGTTGGCATGACTGTCTGCAGCACTGTGCCATGGTATGATCCTCAGCTGTGCAGCTGGCTGTTATTATAATAGAGTTAAAAGAATTTAAGGCATAATTAATTTTCATTTCATCACTTCATCCTCATGCAAAATCACAGCCATCTGTATCTCTGTATGCTTGGCAGAAGCTTGACAAGCCACACCACAGCATTCATAGTGCATCATTGGCATCAGGGTCAAGTCAGTTAATGTCTGGAGGTGTCTCCAGAGCTGAGATGTGTCTTTGGGTCTAATCATTCATTGCAAATGACTTGACTTACCGGTAGTTACCGCTCTGGTGTCTTGGCTAGTAGGTGGAGCAGTGCTGGCTTTGCTCCATCAAATTTTCAGTCAACTGGTTGTGTCTGCATGATATCACTGATGATGAGAGATTGCTCACTTATGTGGGGCAAGTGACAAACTTGGAGTTGTCAAAAATGCTGTAGTTCTGCAGGATGCATTTGATCTGGGCAAAAATTGTGCAGTTTCAGGCGAGGTCCAGGTTGAGCAAATGCTCCACAGAAATTATATTGTAGATATGGAGGCACGTAAGGTTGGAGAGCTATGGCAGATGAGCTTTCTGAGTCCAGTCTGAGAATTTTCTCACGTAAGCAAGCTGGCTGGGCCACACATTACATTGTGAGAGGGCACAGGTGGAATGTTCTTGATGCAGATGGTCCAAGAAAACTGGACACTGTGCCACTGTGTCTGTCTGAAACAGTCTGTGGAACCATGTATTGAGGATATGAGAATTAGTTGCAATCATTACCAAAATCATTTAGGAAGGCAGCAGTCTTCACACATTGTCTACACGCACAAGGGTCGTTGTTGTTACCCACAGTACAAGATGTAAAAACACCACTTTTGTATTTCACACCTAATAGTGCCAGTTCCTGCTGGTTTGAAACACTAAAAGAAGTACCATAGACATCACTGTTTTGTACCCATCATTTATTAGGACTCTAATTGTGCGATGGCTCCATTGTTGGAACTTGAATGATGAGGTGAAGTACACTGAGTAATGATAGTAGCTACTGATGTGCTCTGCAGTGTCACCAATGTGGTGTATCTGTATAGGATGGCAGAAAAACTAAGGCAGCTAGTGTGGATAACACACTCTTTACTAGCAGCTCTGTGATACAGACGAAAGCTCATAAATTCACAATTTTTTTCAGAGAGAACTTGCTCAGCCAAACATAGTCTCATCACAGCACTCTCACCTCCGACCAGATTTTCCTTCTCTACTGCTACCATTATTGACGTTGGAGCTGCCAAAAGCTTAATGATTGCTTGTATAGCTTGTGTTGTTCTCTGCATTATTTTTCATTTAAAGGAATCCTGGACTGAGATTATGATGCATGTGTATTTATACTTTTGATATGTAGTATCTCCATCTGTGACGATATCATGATGTTTGTTTTTGATAAAGAGATTTTTGTTTTAGAAATATTTATTGTTAGTCTGGCCTTATTGTATGTGTCTATGATTTTTCTCACCATGCACTCTATATTATAGTCATATGTACCCAATATAATTTGATTGTCATTGAACAGTTAGCTGGATTGTAAACCACATCATGTCTAGGCCCGTTCCTTCACACTTTTTCATCCATTCCTTAACAACTTAGATGAGACACATTTTAAACAATGTAGCTGCTATGCAGCACCATAGTCTGAGGCCTTTGGTTGGTTGCGTTACTTGAGAGATTTCCTTTTCTGTTTTGATTCTCATCTCTAATTCTCCATAAACTTTTTTAACTGTGGGAACATATATCTTAATTATTTACTCTCACTGAAATATCAATACAGATTATTTAATGGGATGCTGTCATAATGTTTTTGTAAAGCTATGAAAATCAAGAGAAAGATCTTGGTAAACAGAAAAGATAATGAGGGTGTCAGTTGACAGTTCAAACAAAATGTGAATTACATAATTCTCTATTGATAATGTTCTTCTTATTAATACCAAAATTAAATAAGAAGAATGAGTACTATGGTTCTCCTTCCTATTGCCAATGAGTTTATTAGTGATGGATAGTGGTGTGCCAAGTGTGGCATTATTTTTCCTTGGATAGTGGTGTGCCAAGTGTGGCATTATTTTTCCTTTGACACTGAGGTTGGCACTACTCTGGTTCGACATGTCACTGGGCTGTGATGATGTGCCCTCTCTGGCAGAAGAAGTAATATCTGGTGATGCCAAGTGGGGAAAGGGAGTGGACTGCAAGCTGCGTTGCAAGTTTATCATTGATTGTGGAGGATAGCAGACTGCAGAGAAGTTCACTGCAAGCCGAAGCTGGCTTGTTGTAGGGGAGGATGGATGACTGCAGTCGAGCTGTCCTGTGGCATGGTGAGCAGAGCACAAACTTCGAGTTGTGGAATGTATGGCTCGCCAAAATCATTTTGGATACAGGGTGATATGACATGGTTGATGTGTGATTATGAACAATTGTGCTAAGAAAGAGAGTGCCTCAGCAGGTATTCATAGAAACATTGTTAAGTACAGACTTTCATACCTGATTTTGTTAATATGACTAGACAAAGAGAATGATTAGGTGAGTTTGGATACAGACTTCACGTCATTGTGGTCTTCAGTCCAAAGACTGGTTTGATGCAGCTCTCCACGCAGTAAACTTCTCTGCAGTCTGCTGTCCTCCACAATGAATGACAAACTTGCAACACAGCTTACAGTCCACTCCCTTTTCCCACTTGGAACCGCCAGATATTACCTCTTCTGCTAGAGAGGGCACACCATCACTGCCCAGCAACATGTCGAACCAGAGTAGTGCCAACATGTGTAAGCCTCTTCATCTCAGAGTAACTACTGCAACCTACATCTTTCTGAATCTGCTTAGTATATTCATCTCTTGGTCTCCCTCTATGATTTTTACCCTCTACACTACCTTCCAGTACTAAATTGGTGATCCCTTGGCATCTCAGAATGTGTCCTACCAACTGATTGCTTCCTCTAGTCAACTTGTGCCACAAATTCCTCTTCTCCCCAATTCGTTTAAGTACCTCCTCATTAGATATGTGATCTACCCATCTAATCTTCAGCATTCTCCTGTAGCACCACATTTCAAAAGCTTTTATTCTCTTCTTCTCTAAACTGCTTATCATCCATGTTTCACATCCATACGTGGCTACACTCCATAAAAATACGTTCAGAAAAGACTTCCTGACACTTAAATCTATACATGATGTTAACAAACTTCTCTTCTTCAGAAATACTTTCCTTGCCATCACCAGTCTACATTTTATATCTTCTCTACTTTGACCATCCTTAGTTAATTTGATAGTCAAATGATAAAACTCATCTACTACTTTAAGTGTCTCATTTCCAAATCTAATTCCCTCAGCATCACCTGATTTAATTTGACTACATTCCATTATCCTCATTTTGCTTTGTTGATGTTCATCTTATATCATTCTTTCAGGACACTTTCCATTCCGTTCAGCTGCTCTTCCAGGTCCTTTGCTGTCTCTGACAGAATTACAATGTCATTGGCAAACCTCAAAGTTTTTATTTCTTCTCCATGGATTTTAATTCCTTCTCCAAATTTTTCTTTTGTTTCCTTTACACTTTGTTCGATGTACAGATTGAATAACACCGGGGATAGGCTACAATCCTGTCTCACTCCCTTCTCAACTATTTCTTCCCTTTCATGCCCCTTGATTCTTATAACTGCCTTATGGCTTCTGTACAAATTATAAATAGCCTTTTGTTCCCTGTATTTTACCCTTCCACCTTCAGAATTTGAACGGCAGTATTCCAGTCAACATTGTCAAAAGCTTTCTCTAAGTCTACAAATGCTAGGAATGTAGGTTCGCCTTTCCTTAACTTGGTTTTTAAGATACGTTGTACGGTCAGTATTGCCTCATGTATTTCTACATTTCAGTGGAATTCAAGCTGATCTTCTCTGAGGTTGGGTTCTACCAGTTTTTCCACTCATCTGTAAAGGATTTGTGTTAGTATTTTGCAACCATGACTTATTAAACTGGTAGTTCAGTAATTTTCACATCTGTCAGCACCTGCTTTCTTTGAAATTGGAATTATTACATTCTTCTTGAAGTCTGAGGGTATTATGCCTGTCTCATACATCCTGCTTACCAGATGGAAGAGTTTTGCCATGGCTGGCTCTCCCAAGGCTATCAGTAGTTCTAACAGCATATCGTCTACTCCCAGGCCCTTGTTTCTACTTAGGGCTTTCAGCGCTCTGTCAAATTATTGGCACAGTGTCATATCTCACATCTCATCTTCATCTACATCCTCTTCCATTTCCATAATATTCCCCTGAAGTACGTCGACCTTGTACAGACCCTCTATATACTCCTTCCACCTTTTGGCTTCCCTTCTTTGCTTAGGACTGGATTACCATTTGAGCTCCTGAAATTCATACAGGTGGTTCTCTTTTCTCCAAAGGTCTCTTTAATTTTTCTGTAGGTGGAATCTATCTTACTCCTAGCGATACATGCTTCTACATCCTTACACTTGTCCTCTTCCGAGCATGGTAGTGCAGTTGTTAGCACACTGGACTCGCATTCAGGAGGGTGATGGTTCAATCCCGCATCCGGCCATCCTGATTTAGGTTTTCCATGATTTCCCTAAATTGCTCCAGGCAAATGCCGAGATGGTTCCTTTGAAAGGGCACAGCCAAAATCCTTCCTCGTTCTTCCCTAATCCGATGAGACCAATGACCTTGCTGTTTGGTCTCTTCCCCCAAACAACCCAACCCAACCCAACCTTGTCCACTAGCCATTCCTGCTTAGCCATTTTGCACTTCCTGTTGATCTCATTTTGTGGATATTCATATTCCTTTTTGCCTGCTTTATTTACTGCATTTTTATATTTTCTCCTTTCATCAATTAACTTCAATATTTCTTGTGTTGCCCAAGTATCTCTACTAGCCCTCGTCTTTTTACCTACTTGATCCTCTGCTGCATTCACTAGTTTGTCTCTCAAAGCTACCCATTCTTCTTATGCTGTATTCCTTTCCCCTGTTCTTGTCAATTGTTTCGTAATACTCCCTCTGAAACTCACTACAGTCTCTAATTCGTTTGGCTTATCCAGGTCCCATCTCCTTAAATTCCTATCTTTTTGCAGTTTCTTCAGTTTTAATCTGCAGTTCACATCTGACTCTGGAAATGTCTTACAGTTTAAAAGCTAGTTCCTAAATCTCTGTCTTACCATTACATAATCAATCTGAAACCTTCTAGTGTCTCCAATCTATCCTGTGCAAGCCTCTCCATTTCTGAATAACTACTGCAACATACATCCTTTTGAATTTGCATCTCTTGGTCTCCCTCCACAATTTTTAACCCCTTCACTTCCCACCAGCAGTAAATTGGTGATCCCTTGATGTCTCAGAATGTGCCCTATCAACTAATCTCTTCTTTTGGTCAAGTTATGCCACATTTCTTTTCTTCCAAATCCTGTTCTGTATGGTACTTGAGGACAATATTATGGAAATGGGAGAGGATGTAGATGAAGATGAAATGGGAGATACGATACTGCGAGAAGAGTTTGACAGAGCACTGAAAGACCTGAGTCGAAACAAGGCCCCGGGAGTAGACAACACTTCATTGGAACTACTGACGGCCTTGGGAGAGCCAGTCCTGACAAAACTCTACCATCTGGTGAGCAAGATGTATGAGACAGGCGAAATACCCTCAGACTTCAAGAAGAATATAATAATTCCAATCCCAAAGAAAGCAGGTGTTGACAGATGTGAAAATTACCGAACTATCAGTTTAGTAAGTCACAGCAGCAAAATACTAATGCAAATTCTTTACAGACGAATGGAAAAACTGGTAGAAGCCAACCTTGGTGAAGATCAGTTTGGATTCCACAGAAATGTTGGAACACGTGAGGCAATACTGACCCTACGACTTATCTTAGAAAATAGATTAAGGAAAAGCAAACCTACATTTCTAGCATTTGTAGACTTAGAGAAAGCTTTTGACAATGTTGACTGGAATACTCTCTTTCAAATTCTAAAGGTGGCAGGGGTAAAATACAGGAAGCGAAAGGCTATTTACAATTCGTACAGAAACCAGATGGCAGTTATAAGAGTCGAGGGGCACGAAAGGGAAGCAGTGGTTGGTAAGGGAGTGAGACAGGGTTGTAGCCTCTCCCCAATGTTATTCAATCTGTATATTGAGCAAGTAGTAAAGGAAACAAAAGAAAAATTCGGAGTAGGTATTAAAGTCCATGGAGAAGAAATAAAAACGTTGAGGTTCACCAATGACATTGTAATTCTGTCAGACAGAGCAAAGGACTTGGAAGAGCAGTTGAATGGAATGGACAGTGTCTTGAAAGGAGGATACAAGATGAACATCAACAAAAGAAAAATGAGGATAATGGAATGTAGTCGAATTAAGTCGGGTGATGCTGAGGGAATTAGATTAGGAAATGAGACACTTAAAGTAGTAAAGGAGTTTTGCTATTTTGGGGAGCAAAATAACTGATGATGGTCGAAGTAGAGAGGATATAAAATGTAAACTGGCAATGGCAAGGAAAGCGTTTCTGAAGAAGACGAATTTGTTAACATCGAGTATAGATTTAAGTGTCAGGAAGTCATTTCTGAAAGTATTTGTATGGAGTGTAGCCATGTATGGAAGTGAAACATGGACAATAAATAGTTTGGACAAGAAGAGATTAGAAGCTTTTGAAATGTGGTGCTACAGAAGACTGCTGAAGATTAGATGGTTAGATCACATAACTAATGAGGAGGTATTGAATAGAATTGGGGAGAAGAGGTGTTTTTGGCACAACTAGACAAGAAGAAGGGACCGGTTGGTAGGACATGTTTTGAGGCATCGAGGGATCACAAATTTAGCATTGGAGGGCAGCGTGGAGGGTAAAAATCGTAGAGGGAGACCAAGAGATGAATACACTAAGCAGATTCAGAAGGATGTAGGTTGCAGTAAGTACTGGGAGATGAAGAAGCTTGCACAGGATAGAGTAGCATGGAGAGCTGCATCAAACCAGTCTCAGGACTGAAGACAACAACAACAACAACAATGGTACTTCCTCTTTTGTCACATAACCTACCTATCTAATTTTCAGCATTCTTCTCTAGCAACTCATTTGAAAAGGTTCTATTCTGTTCTCATCTGAACTGTTTATCATCCATGTTTCACTTCCATATAGGGCTACACTTCAGATAAGTACCTTCAGTAAAGACTTCCTAACACCAAAATCTATGGGGTGATTCCATGATGATGTTGCAAACTTTCAGGGATGATGGAAAAGGACAGATGTATTAATATGTGTTAAGGGATACAGGTCTGAAAACAACTGAGTAGAAAGTTATAAGTGAAAATAGCTCTGATACCTCTGACAGTGGAGTTCATGTACAAGTACTGTTGTTGCCAACACTGTTGGGTAGGCACCTTTCAGAAGTGGTAGCTCAGAAAAAAAATATCTAACAAACTTTGACTCTAAAATAGCTCCTAAGGTATGCATTTTAGAGTCCATATTTACTCGACTTTTTTCTTGGTTTTGATCCATAATACCACCTCTGAAAGTTGCCTACATGGCAATCTTAGCAACAACAGTACCTGTACATGTATTCCACTGACAGAGGTATTGGAGTGATTTTTAATCATAATTTTCCACTCGGTCATTTCCAGACCACAGTCCCTTAGCTCAGATTGATGCATTTATCTTCTCCATCATCCCTGAAACTTTGTAATATCACCACAGAATCACCCTGAATATTCAAAGTTATCATACTGATATCCTTCAGAAACACTTTTCTTGCCATTGCCAGTCTAAATTTTATATCTTCTTTATTTCAGCCACCATCAATTATTTTGCTACCCAAATAGCAAAACTCATCTACTAATTTTAGTGTCTTGTTTCCTAATTTAATTTGGTCAGTATTACCTGATTTATTTTTACTATGTTCCACTATTCTTGCTTTGCTTTTATTAACGTTCATCTTACATCCTCCCTTCAAGACACTGTCCATTTTGTTCAACAGCTCTTTCAAGTCCTTTGCTGTCTCTGAAAGAATTACAGTGTCATTGTCAAACCTTAAAGATTTTATTTGTTGTCCATGAACTTTAATTCCTTCTGCAAATTTTTCTTTGGTTTCCTTTATTGCTTGCTTAGTGTACAGATTGAATAACACCTGGGATAGGCTACAGCCTCATCTCTCTCTCATCTCAATCATTGGTCCCCTTTCAGTACTGCCTCACATGTGCCTAGATTTCTCACACAAGGATCTCAGTAGGTCTGGGGGAATGTCATCTACTCCATTGGCCTTGTTTTGACTCAGATCTTTCAGGGCTCTGTCAAATTCTTCTTGCAGTATCTTATCTTCTGTCTTATCTTCATTTATGTCCTCTTTCATTTTTATAATGTAACCTACAAGTTCATTTCCCCTGTTTAGTAATCAGGCAGATAAAGCCTGGGAAGGCCACTGGAGTTGATGATACACCTGCAGATCTCATCAATGCCACTGCAGAAAAACTACATGAAGAATGGTTTCACGTTATACAAGTTGTATATGAAACTGGAGAGCTCCCAACAGGCTATAAAAAGTATCACAGTGCCAGTAACAAAGAAAACTTCTGCAAACAGATGTGAACAATATAGGGCCCTCAGTTTGGTAACATGCCTTGAAGATCTTGACCTCTATCATTCTAAGGCAGATCGAAGGCAGGATAGATGCAATGGCCACAAATGAGCAGTTTGGTTTTAGAAGAGGTGTAGACAATGAAAAACAATACTCTGCTTATGATTAATTCTTGAGGAAAGACTAAAGAAGGCCTTCATCAACTTCAAAAATACGTTTGATGGGGTTTGATTAGATTAGATTAGTTTTTCGTTCCATAGATCCGTGCTGAGGAGATCCTCGTGGATGTGGAACATGTCAATTTTTTTAAGGCTGAAATAACAATACTAATAGTATGAATATATACAATACATCATGTGTTTCTATTAAAAAATGGTCAATGGAGTAGAAGGAGTTGGCGACTAGTAAGTCTTTCAGGCTCCTTTTAAACTGATCTTTATTTGTAACTAAATTTTTTATGTTTGCTGGCAAATTATTGAAGATGAGTGTTCCTGAGTAGTGGACCCCTTTTTGAACTAAGTAAGTGCTTTTAAGTCCTTGTGGAGATAATTTTTGTTCCTGGTATTGTATGTATGAACTGAGCTGTTTGTTGGAAAAAGAGATATATTATTTAGGACAAATTTCATTAAGGAGTAAATACAGGTATACTGAGAGGCAGTAGTTAGTATACCCAGTTCTTTGAAGAGGTTTCTACAGGACATTCGTGAATTTACTCCACAAATAATATGTATTACACACTTTTGGACTCTGAAAACTTTTGTTTGACTTTAGGAGTTACCCCAAAATATTATACCATATGACATTATGGAATGAAAGTAGGCAAAGTATGCAAGCTTTTTCATTTTTATGTCGCCTATGTCTGCTAACAATCGAATTGCAAATACAAATTTGTTAAGGCATTTCTGCAGTTCTGTGGTGTGCATTGGTACATTGGTGACAGCTTTTTAAGAAGCTGAGAGAGATTAGCTTAAAGTATAAGGACAGAAGAGTTATGTAGAGATTCTATAGAGAAGAGATGGGTGTGATAATATATGGAGAACATATTAAGAAGGGTGTATGGCATGGATGTTCACTCTCTCCTGTCTTGTCCAATGAATACATTCAGAGGGCAATAGATGAAGTTCGGGAGAAACTTTGAGCTATAGGAGGAATTACAATTCATGGTAAGAAAGCTGACATGCTAAGATTTCCTGATGATATCACCATATTAAATGAAGATGCACAATAATTAGAAGCAATGCTGGACCAGATGGAAATCACCCTCAACTCTTTCTAAAATATGAAAATTAATAAAGGTAAACCAAATCTTAATGATGAGTAGACAAAATACGATTGCCCAACACTCACTCAACAATGAGCAACTGGAATCCATTGAATCCTTTGCCGACCTAGGGAGTAAAGTTACATCAACGGGAGATCAAAGAAGGATATTGCAAGCTGAATCCACCAGGAGAAAGTTGCTTTTAACAAGAGAAGAAATCTTTTCACATCAGCAGCATCATATCTCAGGAAAGACCTCTTAAAGATGTTTGTTTGGGGTGTGCTGTTGAACAGAGATGAAGCATTGACACTTGAAGAAGCCAAAAAACATAAAATAAAAGACTTTGAGATGTGGTGCTGCCACAGAAAGCTCAAGATTTGCTGGGTAGACAAGATATGAAACAAAGGGAAGCCTTGCCTGCTGAATCTCATCAAACACAAAAGGGACACACAGGTTGGCCATCTGTGAGACATGATGATATCATCAGAAGAATGCAAGATGTAGCCTGAGACTAGAATATATCAACCACATTATGGAGGATACCAAATGCACTACCCATACTGCTCTCAAGAGGGAGACTGAAGTCAGAAATGCATGGTGAGTTGCTGCTAACCAACCTGATGGTTGAAGATCAAATAAAAAGAAACCCCTCTAAATACTCATTCCATCTTTCCCTTCTTTGTTCAGTACTGGTTTTCCATCTGAGCTCTTGATGTTCACACAGCTGCTTTTCTTTTCTCCAAATGTCTCTCTAATTTTCCTATAGGTGGCTTCTGTCTTTTCCCTATGGAAAATCCATGTTACATATTCTTCTATATCCTTATGTTTGTGCTCTAGCCATTCCTACTTAGTCATTTTGCATCTCTTGTCAGTTTCATTTCTTGCAAGTTTCCTTTCAGCTGCTTCATTTGTTGCATTTCTTATTTCTTTCTTTCATTACTTAAATTCAATATTTCTTGTCATATCCAAGGACCTCTACTTTTTCTTTGTACCTATTTGATCCTCTGCTGCCTCTACTATTTCATCTCTCAAAGCTATCCATTAGTCTTCTACTGTATTCCTTTCCCCAGTTTCAGTCAGTCACTGCTTAATGCTCCCCCTGCATCTTCCAACAACCCATGGTACTTTCAACTTATCCAGGTCCCCTCTCCTTAATTTCCCATCTTTTTGCAATTTATTCAGTTTTAATCTAGAGTTCATAACCAATGAATTGTGCTCAGAGTCTACCTCTGCGCCCGTAAACATCTTCCAATTTAAAATCTGTTTTTTTTTTTTTTTTTTTTTTTTTTTTTTTTTTTTTTTTTTTTTTTTTTTTTTTTTACAGGGTGAACAAAATTCACGCACTTGGGCTTCACAGCACAACTCCTCACAAGCCAGGGGTAAAAAAGTGTCTCTCAAAAAATTTTGGCCGGCAAGTATGTGCAGCAGAAAATGGGCATTAAAGAGTGGCAATCTGGCAACACTGTAACCACATGTATGGTAACTACTTCTGTCAGCACATAGTCCTTGTGCTGTACAGTTGGTGCAATGGATAGAGTTTTGAGTTAGCATGCAGCAGGTCAATGATTCGATCCTGGGTTGAGGCTTATGTTTCTTATTTGGTAAACGTAGTGCAGGTGGTACGGTATCTGGCATCTTGATCATCAACAGCAATTGCAGCAGCTCCTCTAGAAAACACTTGCACTTATATGCTACAATTGTAGAAATGGAAGATTGGTCAGCTTTGAAAGAAGCCCTTTTCATGTCACGGAATTTCACCATTACGTCATCCACTAGGTGTGAAACCTATTTTCTTTGTATCCTTCTCCAGTGATCTCAGAGATTAGTAGCAGCTATTATTCTTGCCTCGTTCAGGTCCATACATTTCGTTAGGGCCTTATGTTACCAGTAGGACTACCAATTTTCTTTGCGAATAATGTCCAAACTCAGTTACTATTTGTATGTGTTATCACCATGGTCCCATGCCCTTCAACACTGAGTCTGGTAAACGCAAGCTGTTTAGCATGTATTTCAATGCATTATTATTATTATTATTATTATTATTATTATTATTATCATTCTATCCAATCAATTCCATATGTGGCATACGGCAGACCAGTGCTTAACAGTATTGGTTAAAAACAGTCTTGGTTGCAATTTTAGCTTTTTATTTCTCAACTACGCGTTTCGCCTTATTTAGGTGTCTTCAGGTTGATCTTAATTTGGTATTTCTTAGAACAATCCTTCAGACAGTGTAGCCAAAGGGCATCCTCAAATACATCAGGCCAACATTGCCTTCGTTAAACTCAGTAAAAACTTTTCTAGAGGGACGCGAGTGACTCCAAGACCTGCATAACACGTTCCCATTCACAGGAGTGAGTGAACAGGAATGCGTTATGCAGGTCTTGGAGTCACTCGTGTCCCTCTAGAAAAGTTTTTACTGAGTTTAACGAAGGCAATGTTGGCTGGATGTGTTCGATGATGCCCTTTGGCTACACTGTCTAAAGGATCGTTCTATGAAATACCAAATTAAGATCAACCTGAAGATGCCTAAATAAGGTGAAACGCGTAGTTGAAAAATAAAAAGCTAAAATTGCAACCAAGACTGTTTTTAACCAGTATCATTCTATTGATGGTATTGTGGAAACATCACGTCTAATACCGTTATGGATACAGTGCAATTCAAAACAGAACATTTCACAATTAGCAATGTCGGTATGAATCATGCAGAGCAATATCTGTCACAGGGGTAATGCACGTTACATGGAACAGGCGCAGCTTTAGCATCTCAATATTGATATTGTTTTTGTAGTTATTCTGTCCTATGAGAGGTCATTTGCTTCAACTGTCTATTTCTTATTTGTCTAACCACGTTTTTGTTATGTTCAGAGTTACAAAATGTTTAAATTTAGTATACATGTGACCTAAGAAACAGTTTATATTACAGTATGAAATGTCAGAATGAAATTAGCAAATAAAAAAATGCACCCCAATCCAGGACCAAACCCATGACTTCCTGGATACTAACACAAAACTATATCCACTGCACCAACTGTGCAGCACAAATAGTATGTGAAGACAAAGGTAGTTACCATACATGTGGTTACAGTGTTGTCAGATTGCCAATCTTTAATGTCCATTTTCTGTTGGATGCACTCGCTGGACAAAATTTTGCAACAGACATTTTGACAAAATTTTGCAACAGACATTTTGACAAAATTTTGCAACAGACATTTTTTTACCACTGGTATGTGAGGAGTCACACTGCGAAGCCCAAGTGCATGAATTTTGCTTCACTCTGTATAGTCAATCATCACTCACTTTCCAGTGCTTCCAGGTCTCTTCCATGTATACAACTTTCTTTCATGATTCTTAAACCCAATGTCAGCAATGATTAAATTATGCTTTGTGCAAAATTCTATCAGGCAGCTTCCTATTTCATTCCTTTCCCTCAGTCCATAACCTCCTACTACTATTCTTTCTCTAGCTCTTCCTACTACTGAAATCCAGTACCCCACCACACTAATATTTTCCTTTCCCTTAACTATCTGAATAATTTCTTCTATCTCATGGATATGTTCTTTCAATCCCTTCATCGTCTTTGAAGCTTGTTGGCATAGATAATGCACTACTGTGGTGTTGGAGCTAGTTGGCATAGATACATGCATTACTGTGGTGGGCGTTAGCTGTCTTAGCTACAGTAATGCATTCCTATGCTATTCATAGTAGCTTTCCCCTATTTCTATTTTCTTATTCATTATTAAACCTGCTCCTGCATTGCCCGTATTTGATTTTGTATTTATATGTCTGTACTCACCCCATCAGAAGTCACGTTCAACCTGCCACTGAACTTCACTACCGCCCATCATACCTAACTCCAACCTATCCATTTCCCTTTTTAAATTTTTAACCTACCTACTGCTCTGATTAAGGGATCTAACATTCCACAATTAAATCCATAGATTGAGTTTTGTTTTTCCTAAGTAGTCCCTACCCAGCAGTTCACATGGGGGACCATTTCACCCCTGGAATATTTTACCCAAGAGGATGGCATCACCATTTAACCACACAGTTGAGCTGTGTGCTCTTAGGGAAAATAAAGGCTGTTATTTCCACTTGCTTCCAAACATTTGCAGTACCAGCACAGTGAGGCAATGATGGCTGATGTTACAAAGCCAGATCAGTCAATCATCCACAGTGTTGTCCCTGCAGCTACTGAAAAGTCTGCTGCCCCTTTCCAGGAGCAAAACATTTATCTAGCCTCTCAGCAGATACCTTACTGTTATGGTTACACCTGTCCTGTCCTGAATATAGGTTTGATGGCTTCCATGATAAGATGGCGCCCAGTACACAGTGTAACGACACATTGCTTTGCCACAAAAAGGAAAAAACTATCAGTTCTTTGTGTAAACAGTGCAAGTGTGTAATGAAAGGTATCTTATGCATAAAGTACAATTTCTGGGTGCACGAAAAGTGTGCAAAAGTAAGTCTAAAACTCATAAACGACGATTCTCCGTGGACGTGCCCAGTATGTTTACAAAGTGAAACAACCTACCTAGAAAATACGATCAAATCAAAGGACGAAATAATCAGACTTCTGCAAAGTGATATTAAATTGCTTAGAAGTGAAATTGTGTCTCTTAAGGAAGTAAATGTGTGAAGCTACAAAGTGATTTGGCACCCTGTATTTGTGGGAATCCAGTACCAAACACGGAAAAAAACTGTGAAAATTCTAGTGTGCAATCTACGAATCCTGAGCCTAGTGTGGAAATGAACAGTGAAAATTATCATGGGCAAAATAAATCGAAAAAGACGCAGGGTTTTTAAACTGTGGAAAATCTGTAAGTAAATACAGCTGGAAAACAGTGACATATAATAAAAGGGTGACACGTGAAATTGCCTCACAAAAGCAGAGTAACGAAAAGGAGGTCTTTGTAATTGGCGATTCTATATTAAAAAATGTAGTTTCACCAAACTGTGAAATCGATGTTCGCCCTGGTATCCGACCTCATCAGCTCAACAAACATTTTAAAAATATCTTAAGTGCAAAACAGTCTACAACTAAAAATGGAAACGATCCAAAGACCAATTACGAAGGTGTTTTTATTCATTCTGGGACAAATTCAATTCGAAGCAGTAGTCAGGAAGAAATTGTAAGTGAGACGAGAAACATCATTCTTTTGGCCAAAGCATTGTACACAAACTAAAGACTGGTTATAAGTGGATTTCTGCACAGGTCAGTAAGCAGTTCTTATATAAGCAACATAAACAGTGCTATCAGGGAACAGTGTGACGAACTCGGGACAATATTCGTTGACCAAACAAATTTTTAAGTGATAAATGCTTGGGAAAGGATGGCGTCCATCTAAAGAGACTAGGCTCAATGAATTTCAGTAAAATGGTTACAGACATCTGTAAAATCATCAAGAACAAGGGAAACTGATACCGTGTGGAGGGGGTGAAAATTCAAAAATGAAAATTGAAAATAAAAAATATCTTCCATGCAGAAATTCCAATATAAATACAAGTACTAAGGATAATAAGTTTCAGAACTCATGTTTAACTCCAAACCTGACGGTATTTCATCAAAATGTACAATCCCTATCCAACAAAGTAAACGAATTTCAAATTTTGTTGGAAAATGACATGAAAAACACCTCTGTATTATGTTTTACTGAACATTGGCTTGACAAAGAGAAACTTTTGTATTGGGTAGTTATTTTTGTCGCAAATTGTGTAAACATGGTGGTAGCTGCATTTATGTTAAAAATAGCATAAATTTTAAATGTATGCCGTGTTGTTGTTGTTGTGGTCTTCAGTCCTGAGACTGGTTTGATGCAGCTCTCCATGCTACTCTATCCTGTGCAAGCTTCTTCATCTCCCAGTACCTACTGCAACCTACATCCTTCTGAATCTGCTTAGTGTATTGATCTCTTGGTCTCCCTCTACGATTTTTACCCTCCACGCTGCCCTCCAATACTAAATTTGTGATCCCTCGATGCCTCAAAACATGTCCTACCAACCGATCCCTTCTTCTAGTCAAGTTGTGCCACAAACTTCTCTTCTCCCCAATCCTATTCAATACCTCCTCATTAGTTACGTGATCTACCCACCTTATCTTCAGCATTCTTCTGTAGCACCACATTTCGAAAGCTTCTATTCTCTTCTTGTCCAAACTGGTTATCGTCCATGTTTCACTTCCATACATGGCTACACTCCATACAAATACTTTCAGAAACGACTTCCTGACACTTAAATCTATACTCGATGTTAACAAATTCGTCTTCTTCAGAAACGATTTCCTTGCCATTGACAGTCTACATTTTATATCCTCTCTACTTCGACCATCATCAGTTATTTTGCTCCCCAAATAGCAAAACTCCTTTACTACTTTAAGTGTCTCATTTCCTAATCTAATCCGCTCAGCATCACCCGATTTAATTTGACTACATTCCATTATCCTCGTTTTGCTTTTGTTGATGTTCATCTTATATCCTCCTTTCAAGACACTGTCCATTCCGTTCAACTGCTCTTCCAAGTCCTTTGCTGTCTCTGACAGAATTACAATGTCATCGGCGAACCTCAAAGTTTTTACTTCTTCTCCATGAATTTTAATACCTACTCCGAATTTTTCTTTTGTTTCCTTTACTGCTTGCTCAATATACAGATTGAATAACATCGGGGAGAGGCTACAACCCTTTCTTATTCCTTTCCCAACCACTGCTTCCCTTTCATGCCCCTCGACTCTTATAACTGCCATCTGGTTTCTGTACAAATTGTAAATAGCCTTTCGCTCCCTGTATTTTACCCCTGCCACCTTCAGAATTTGAAAGAGAGTATTCCAGTCAACATTGTCAAAAGCTTTCTCTAAGTCTACAAATGCTAGAAACGTAGGTTTGCCTTTCCTTAATCTTTCTTCTAAGATAAGTCGTAGGGTCAGTATTGCCTCACGTGTTCCAACATTTCTACGGAATCCGAACTGATCTTCTCCGAGGTCGCCATCTACCAGTTATTCCATTTGTCTGTAAAGAATTCGCATTAGTATTTTGCTGCTGTGACTTATTAAACTGATAGTTCGGTAATTTTCACATCTGTCAACACCTGCTTCCTTTGGGATTGGAACTATATTCTTCTTGAAGTCTGTGGGTATTTCGCCTGTCTCATACATCTTGCTCACCAGATGGTAGAGTTTTGTCATGACTGGCTCTCCCAAGGCCATCAGTAGTTCTAATGGAATGTTGTCTACTCCCGGGGCCTTGTTTCGACTCAGGTCTTTCAGTGCTCTGTCAAACTCTTCACGCAGTATCTTATCACCCATTTCATCTTCATCTACATCCTCTTCCATTTGCATAATATTGTCCTCAAGTACATCGCCCTTGTATAAACCCTCTATATACTCCTTCCACCTTTCTGCCTTCCCTTCTTTGCTTACAACTGGGTTGCCATCTAAGCTCTTGATATTCATACAAGTGGTTCTCTTCTCTCCTAAGGTCTCTTTAATTTTCCTGTAGGCAGTATCTATCTTACCCCTAGTGAGACAAGCCCCTACATCCTTACATTTGTCCTCTAGCCATCCCTGCTTAGCCATTTTGCACTTCCTGTCGCTCTCATTTTTGAGACGTTTGTATTCCTTTTTGCCTGCTTCATTTACTGCATTTTTATATTTTCTCCTTTCATCAATTAAATTCAATATTTCTTCTGTTACCCAAGGATTTCTATTAGCCCTCGTCTTTTTGCCTACTTGATCCTCTGCTGCCTTCACTACTTCATCCCTCAGAGCTACCCATTCTTCTTCTACTGTATTTCTTTCCCCCATTCCTGTCAATTGTTCCCTTATGCTCTCCCTGAAACTCTCTACAACCTCTGGTTCTTTCAGTTTATCCAGGTCCCATCTCCTTAAATTCCCGCCTTTTTGCAGTTTCTTCAGTTTCAATCTGCAGTTCATAACCAATAGATTGTGGTCAGAATCCACATCTGCCCCTGGAAATGTTTTACAATTTAAAACCTGGTTCCTAAATCTCTGTCTTACCATTATGTAATCTATCTGATACCTTTTAGTATCTCCAGGGTTCTTCCATGTATACAACCTTCTTTCATGATTCTTAAACCAAGTGTTAGCTATGATTAAGTTATGCTCTGTGCAAAATTCTACACGGCGGCTTCCTCTTTCATTTCCTGCCCCCAATCCATATTCACCTACTATGTTTCCTTCTCTCCCTTTTCCTACTGACGAATTCCAGTCACCCATGACTATTAGATTTTCGTCTCCCTTCACTACCTGAATAATTTCTTTTATCTCGTCATACATTTCATCAATTTCTTCATGCCGTATGTAGAAAAATTATCCATAGAGAAAGATATTGAGGTAAATGGAATTGAAATCACAGACAAAAAAATTGCTATAATTTGTCTATACAGGGCGCCAACTGGCAATATTAACATTATGTTAAAGAACCTTGAAAATATCTTACACAAGACTACACAAAAAAATAGAAAACTAATTATATGTTGGGATTTCAACATTGACTTTGCAAGTGAGTCTAATCAAAAAACTGCTTTACTGAACCTCTTAGCAACTTTCAATTTAAAGGCTACTATAGAAACGCCAACACACATAACAAAAACCTCAGCCACAATCCTTGATCAAATATTTACAAATGTGCCCTTGAAACATACAACACAAATCCACAATACAGGCTTTGGGGACCACACAGCCCAAGAAATTAGTATAAGATTAGGAAAACCGTTTAGTTCAACTGAATGTCTAACTACTACATCTAGGAAGTATAATGACCAGAATATACAACATTTCCTTAACTATCTGTGTAAAGAAACTTTGGAAGACATCTATGCATGTGAAAGTACAAATGTTAAGTTCAACAAATTCCTAAATAGTTTTACCTATTATTTTGAACTTTGCTTTCCACTCCATAAAAAGACAGTCACAAAAAAGGATCTGAAAATAAAATGGGTCACAACAGGGATACAAATATCTGTGAAGAAAAAGAAACTACTTCATGAAATATCTAGACAGCACACCACATCCCCAGAATTTGATTCCTATTCTAAGAATTACAAAAAGATTTTAACTAAAGTCATAAAAGAAGCAAAAAAAAGGCAAATAGTTCCTTCATAGCAAATGCACATAATAAAATGAAAGCCATATGGGAGATTGTAAGGCATGAAACAGGAGTAAAACGGAGAGAATACCATAATATCAAACTGAATGAAAACACTTCTGTAATATCTGATCCCCAGCAGATAGCAAATAATTTTAACTCATATTTCTCTGAGGCAGCTGAGATTCCGGTGAAGCAAAACTTTCAAAATGCTATCACTGCAAATCAGATTAAAACTATCCCTAGTAACAAGTGTCTCTTCCTACACCCAACAGATGAACAGGAAATGCTAAAAATAATAGGGGAGCTAAAATCAAAATTTTTCTCTGTTACTGACAACCTACCAGACCATATCATTAAAAAATGTGCACACTTAGTAGTTAAGCCCATGGTAGACATATGCAATAGTTCACATTCTCAGGGAATCTTCCCAGAAAGACTAAAAATAGCTAAAGTGAAGCCATTGTTCAAAAAGGGTGAAAAAACAGATAGCCTATAACAAATTATAGGCCAGTCTCTCTATTATCTGTTTTTTCTAAAATAATTCAAAAAATCTTTTATAAAAGACTCGTAGATTTCATTGAAAAAAATAGACTTTTTCTCAGCTACACAGCATGGTTTCCGAAAATGTAAATCCACTGAGACAGTTATTATCAATTTCTTAAATGAAGCTTTAAATGCATTAGATAAAAAAGAACACATAGCAGCAATATTCCTAGATCTTTCAAAAGTAATTGACATCATTAACCATGGTCTATTGCTTAGAAAGTTAGAAAATGTTGGTGTCAGAGGCCCAGCCTATGAATGGGTAAAGTCATATCTACAAAACAGACACGAAATAGTTGAAGTCTTGTACAAAGAAGGAAAAAATTTAACTTCCTGTTGATCAGAAAAACAGTGTGTTAAATATGGTGTGCCGTAGGGTTCCGTACTGGGACCAATCCTGTTCTTGCTGTTTGTAAATGACCTGGAACCATCCAGCCCTAACTATAAGTACATTAAATATGCCGATGATACAAATATACTTATCAAAGGAAAGACCCCAGAAGAGCTCCAAAATGAAATAAAAAAGAGCACTACACATGTATCAAAATGGTTCGCAATGAACAACTTAATAATAAACACACATAAAACAAACACTATGCATCTACACACAGTGCAGAATAAACAGCCTTTAACTGCAACCATAGAACTGTTAGGCAAAAGACTTGAAATTGTAAATAGCACCAAATTTTTGGGAGTTTGGATCCAAGATGACCTAAGATGGCAGAAACACACACAGCACCTATGTAGTAAATTAAATACCATTTGTTATAGTATAAAAATTCTTGCTGGATGCACATCTATGCAAGCCATAAAAAATGTGTACTATGCCCAAGCAGAATCACTACTAAGATATGGTTTAATTTGATGGGGAAATTCACCACCCAGCAAAAGCTGTTTTATTGCACAAAAAAGAATTATAAGAGCCATGGAAGGCTTAGCACCTCGATCTTCATGCAAACCCTCATTTAAAAAGCTTCATGTTCTTCCATTACCATGCCTATATATCCTAGAAACAATAATGTTTATAAGGAAAATCGTAGATGAAAATAGCAAGATTGCTCCAAAAAAACAAAATATCCATTCATACAACACTTAAGGAATAATCAAGATTTACATATGCAGTTTTCACATACAACACTAAAACAAAAAGGACCCTTGCAAGCAGGAAAAAAACTGTATAACAAACTACCTAAAGAAATTAAGGCAACAACTGGCATGCATAAATTCAAAACTGCAGTGAGTGACTACTTGCTACAGAATTGCTACTATAGTGTTGATGAATTTTTATCTACAATGTAAATATGTGAAAAATTTAAATATTTTATACAATTAAGGCCAAAATAAGAAATGTGTACATGTAGATTTATCTGTGTATTATATGTGGTCTATTACATATATGTGTGTGTCTGTATAATCAAGGCCAAAAGTATGAAATGTGTGCGAGTAAAATTTATTTGTGAAATGTTATTCCCATATGTTAGAGTTATATTGCTATATACTGAAAACCATACAACAGTTTTTTCTGTTAAACTTTATTGCAAATTATTTGACTTGTCCTATATCATTATGTACCCCTGTACAGTGTATGATTCATAGGACCAATAAATATACAATACAATACAATACATTAACTGTATCACTGAGGCACACAAACCATACCAGCATGGCGACATCCATGGTTCATGGGTCATGGTTGATGGGGTGGGGGGTGGGGGAAGGACATTAATCTTTATACAGGATTGCTGTGTTCTGTGTCTAATTCTGAATTGCTACAGGTAAATCACTGCTTTGTTAACTTTCATGAACACTATATGTGAGGATGTTGACTGATTGTACTGTATCAAGATGGATGTTAGTGGCAGCCAACTGAAATGGCAAACATCAATACTCTTTCTAAAAGGGAAGCTACAGTTTTTAATTGTTACAACTGTGTATGTGTAACTTTTGATCAAGGTTCAATAATAATTTTTGAAGTCTGGTTTTTGATGTTGACGTATCACTGTTTAGCTTATTTAACTGTTCTCCATTATATTATCGATTTTAAGTATGGGATTTTAATTCTTATTAACATTTTTTAAATTCCTTTGGTATTGTCAGGAATTGGTGGACAGAAAGCCATTAATCCATAAATGTTGGAGCATAGTAGTTTGCTCACTGAGATCAATCTGTGTCTGAAAAATGTTTATCGTTTCTTACAATACTTGTAGTAAAAATAAATGTATGATTACTATTTTGGTAACTCAAACTCAAACAGCTGACTATCCCATCCTTTAATCCTACTGACCAGTACCACCACAGTGTGAATACTGTGTTACTATCCAGCTGTATCAGTACCCTTACAGAACTAGGAGTATTGCTAAGAAAATAGGGACATTCATGCATAATTGTGTGTGTGTGTGTGTGTGTGTGTGTGTGTGTGTGTGTGTGTGTGTGTGTGTGGGGAGGGGGGGGGGGGTGCATTGTCCTTCATTTAATTGCTACATACAGAGAACTGGTGTGGATCTGATTGCCTTTGGTAAGAGACAACATGCACAACTGTCAGAAGCATCTGTCTGATCACAGCAGTATTCATTTAATCATGAAATCTCTCATGTGTAGACTATAACTTTTATGAGTACATTATATTGAAAGATATAGCTGCATTGTTTATGTATGTACCATTGAAACAACTACTAGCAATGTGAGTCATTGTATCTTTAATATAAGTATGAAAATGAAAGAATGCTCATTTAGTATATTCCATCAAATGACACAAAGCCACACAAATAAAAAGCACTGACTTCTACACGGTACAGTCATGATAATGTGACGACCTATCAGAAGCCTGAGAGTAATGGCTTTTTGCATGAAGAGTCGATGAGGTTCTGAAGGTACCAACAGGGATGTGAAGCCATTCCAACACCAGTGCCATGGCTAGCTGCACTAGGCTTCTAGGATCCATGGTGTGAACAGCCAGATTGAGGTGGTCTGACGGATTCTTAACTTTAAATCCAGGGAGTTTGGTGGCCAAAGGAATATGGTAAATTAATCCTGGTGCTCTTTGAACCAAGCATTTCTGTTGATCTATTGTGTCTTCCTAAATCATGAGATCACCCAGGGAATGTCAGAAAACATTCCTCAGACCATAATACTCCATCTTCTGGTGTGGACCCTTCTGACAATTATTGCGGGGCCATTCAAAGCCAAAGGCAATCTGTCCAGTGGAGCATGGAACATGAAACATGATTTGCCTGAAAGAACCACCTGTCACCACTCACTGCACATCCAGTTGTGGTAATGGCATGCAAATTCCAACCTTCATCCTATATGAACAGCAGTCACTATTGGTCATGAAACAGGTGTCTGCTGCGGAGACCCATATGCAGCAACGTTCACTGAAGGATCATTGAGGAGACACTGTTGGTAAACCCTTGGTTCATCTGGGTGGTCAGCTGCTCAGCAGTTGCACATCTATTTGCCTGTACACATCTCCACTGCCAATGGTTGACATCAGTTGGCGACGGGTGATGGCGGCCATTTTGGTACCCACAATTTTTGGTCAAATTGAAACGGTTCACACGTCTACAGGAACAATATCTCACCAACTGAGTACAATTAAGTGTTCAAGGACCACAGACTAGCTTTCCAATTAGGAATAGATGTCAACAATCGATGTTTGAAGGATGCAGTTGCTGCTGTCATAAGCCATATAATCAATGGCAATTGACATTTCCCCCTATAAAATGGGTTGTGATTGACAGAACTAAACATGGAAATGTATTAGTAAAAGGTGACATGAGCTACAGAATGGACACTGGTGAATTAAGAGGGATATATAAACATGGCAAAACCTACTTGTCCATGGAAAAAAATGAGATGCCGAAGGAGAGTGTAGTTTCTCTGGCTGCAAGTTGGGGATTGATGTCCCTCGTGGGTTGGGAGTTGATGCCGCCAAAATAGGTGTGGGGAAAACAACAAGAGGAGGGCCCCCAACCACCAGGAGAGATGGTGTAGCTAAGCACCCTGAGGCCCCGATGTAGAAGGCACAAACTGTTGCTGAAAGGTTGACGTCATGATCGTCATCATATGTACAGGATGCAAATCATAATATTTCTTCTTAGCCTCCTAAGTAGGTCAAGAGTCCTATATTCTTGGACTTCCTTTTCTCTTTGGAAGATGATACAGTCTGGTGAACAGGGGAACTGTGTTCACCACAGTTGGCACAGACAAGAGAAGGGGCACAAGGAGCATTTTTATGCAACCAATGTCCACCATCCCTACAGGCGCAGCTGACATTATAACATGAAGAAATGTGCCCAAATCCCATGCATTTGAAGCACTGCATGGGAGGGGAGACAAACGGTTTCAGATCATATCAACACACCATCACCTTGACCGTTTCAAGTAATGAGTTGCCTTCAAAGGCCAAGATGAAGGCCCCAGTATCAAATCTGTTGTCCTTTGGTTCCCAGTGGACATGATGGACAAAATGCATATCCCGTTGCTCCAAATTGGAGCACATAACTCGTCATCAGTTTGTAAAAGGCGGTCATGGTGGAAGACTTATAGGAGGCGGTGATAGTTACAGGTATGTCACCCAGCATGTCATAGGCAATGTAATGGTACAAGAAGGTTCCTTAACAGCTTTCTTGGTCAGCACAAAAGATACACAGCTGTTAAACATTTTCTTGTTTGTGAATTGTAAGGTGTTTGTTTATCTAGTATCTTCACACTTTTTTTCTTTCTTTTTTTCCCGATGAGTGACACAGGAAGGAATAGACAATGATGGCAGCCTTCACCACCCTGTCAGCCATAAGAGTATCTGGTCAACTTCACCATCCAGTCAATGGCAATGGGAAGAAGACAAAGAAGAAGATGAAGAATAAGACGAACAAGACACCTTGTGCGTTGACTTCAGACTGTGATGTATTAAAGGAGAAGATGAAAAACAAGACTTCTCATGTGTCATCTTATGACTGCTACAATTTGGAAAAAAAGGGGGGGGGGGAGGGGGAATGTCAAGTAATTTTGCATTGTATAGAGTCAGCCTATGTTTTGCTCCTAAGTCAAGATGGTTGTTATATAGTGTATTGTATGCCATGAGCAGTCATTACTTATGTTACTTGGCTCATGTTGTGTGAGGAGAATGAAATAAAATTATCAAGAAGTGTGTAGAGTTTCTATGAAGAGTTTTGACTTTTTTATGTTTGATGTCATCTGAATATCTATTAAGAGGCAACAAGGTTTTTTTTTCCAAATGTGAGGAATTTATAGAAAAGTAAAGTCAATTGATTCACCATACAGTTGGCCATGAACAGCATCTTTGACATTTGTGGCAGTTTCTTTAAAATGAAATTAGCCCTTACTACTGCAGTCTGTAAAAATAGATTGCACCAGAATATTTACTTGATTGGCATTTTAATTTGGAATTTAGACTGTAAGTGGCATTTGGAGAGGTTTTTTTTGTGTATAATAATTTTGACATATTCTGTAAACATGAAGTCCAGAGGTAGTGTAACCCACTGATTCACTCAGGAAGAGAATTTCTGGCAGAGAGAGCTTATGCAAATGTTTGTGAAAATGGGATATTAATTAAGTCAACTGGACTTCAACAACATGTACAGTGAATGAAAATTAAAGAGAAGAAGCCCATATATACCTATGTCCCACACTAACTTGAAATATGTCTAATGATGTATGTATATTGATTTTGCTAATAGTCTGATGGCTCGCTGTCGAAGATAAATATAGGTTTTGAGGTACCCATAGCACTGAAAGACATAATGTAGAAAATCTGACCTACATCACTGACAACATCATCATACTAAGCTGGCACACTTATCTCTTATCTATCCACATACAGACTGCAAAACCCACTGAGTCTGCATAATTTAGATAAAAATTTCTTCTGAGCTAGTGTACATTAACCTTGTGGAGGTTTGTACTGCTGTCAAAAAGTTTATGCCATATGTCACACATAACTTCTGCTAGACTTATAGAGCACATACCCCTACAGAAAAGATCATACAACTACAGTGAGCAGTACCCACTACTGAGCAGGGGATGCAGTTTTAATCAGAAATCAACCACTTTTCATTTTTTAAATTGCTTCTACTTCCCCAAACCTGTCCTCAAAGTGTTCAATAAAGAATAATGGCTTTGTGGCCATAAAGCAGTCCTAGAGCAAACTAAGTATTGTGGGAACATTTCCCTCACTGACTCTTAGCCCTACATTCCTCCCATCATACAGCTAGGGAAAGAAACCTTGTGAGATCTTATCTCACTGCATTATAGTAATTCTTTACTTCAGAAGAGACTGCTGGGGCTGTGCAACCACCAGCACAAGAAAGTATATGCCGCCTTGGTACCACTCACTCCAAATGAAGGTTCTTTCTATGTGTGCCACCCAACAGCAGCAGAAGCAGCAGCAGCAACAACCTGGCCCACTAAAAATTGTCGAGTCCTCATGCCCCAGCCACGACAGGCACATTCTCCTTGGCATGTGCGGAGTGCTTCCATCTAAAGCACCCATACTGGTACTTATGCTGAACATAACAAATACGTGGTTAGAGAAATAAGAAATAGACAATTGGAACAAATTACCTGCAATAGGACAGAATAACTACAGAAACTTATCAATTTCAAGATACTAAACATGCTCGTACAGTATAATATCGCAACATCTACTTGTCATTTATACTACATGTAATATGAGTGCTCAGATGTTGCACATTAGCAAACAGTGACAATAATAATGTCCATATTAATGACCACATGACCTTCACAACAGAACACGTTGTCCTCAGAACAACAGATGCTCAAAGTGACCTCCTGCAGTCCAAAACATTATGCAGACCGAATGACCACATGACCTTCACAACAGAACACGTTGTCCTCAGAACAACAGATGCTCAAAGTGATCTCCTGCAGTCCAAAACATTGCGCAGACCGCCGGATCATACAGCTCTGGACCCTTTGCACTAAAGTTGCGTCCACAGTAACAAGAGGAGCATGAACACACACTACCAATTCTTCCACATTTGTCGGCAGAGTAGAGTACACATGCTCCTTCAGGTGTCCCCACAGGAAGAAATCCAGGTCAGATGAACGTGGTGGCCACACAACTGGACCTCAACGTCCGAGCCGTTTCCCTGAAATGTTCTGCCACACATTAATTCCAGAGTTGGAGGTGCAGCATCATGTTGGAACATGTAGTGGAACGTCTTCCAGTGCATCAGGCAGATAGTTTGAGAGGAATGCATCATACCTTTGTGCAGTCAACTGGTCAGGCAACATGTAGGGGCCCAAACACGTCATCCAAAATTCAGGTCCAGACACTGATACTAAAATGAACTTGATATCCACGGTCGCAGGTGACATGTGGGTTAACCTCCCACCAATGTTGGGCATTGTACATATTGAAGACACCCTCACGGGTGAATGCTGCTTCATCTGACCATACTACAGTGTTCTGGAAGTCATCGTTGGCTTCCTGTTGTTGTTGGAACCATTCACAGAATTGCATTTACTGATGGCAATCTGCAGGATGAAGGTCTTGCATGAAAGGGGTGCAAGCCAAGCTCATGCAGAACGTTAACGACCGTGCATTGCGAGACACACAGCTGCTTTGCTACACTACATGTACTTCACTGAGGTTCTTGGTGTATGACCTCTAGAACATCTTGCTCAGTACTGGAGTATGGCGAGTCCGTGGATGACCTCTGTCACACGATGCTAGAAGGAGAGAACCTGACTCCTGAAGGTGCAGCTCCAGACGACGAAATACATTTTTATCTGTATTGCGTTGACGAGGATATCTAGCAGCATATTCATGAGTGGCAACACCTGCCTGGTTATCAGATGCACCAAGGACCAGAAGTATATCAACATATTCCTTGTTTCTGTATGCCATACGTCTGCCACACTGGTTTAGAGGTTTACAATAAGAAAATTCGATACATGTACGCTTCTACATTGGAGTCTGTCACTGGCGCGTTACTCCACTCACAACTAATCCCTTTCTGGTGAACAGGACATACAGTATAAACATGCCATCAGTTCTGCGTAATGTTCCACATGACGTGCATTACCCCTCCGACAGATACTGATCTACATGATACAACCCGACACCCCTAATTGTGAAATGTTTGGTTTCGAACTACACTGTTTCCCTAACAGTAATGGACACGATGTTTCCACAATCCCATTGACAGAATAATGTTGTTGTTGTTGTTGTTTTTGTTGTTGTGGTCTTCAGTCCTGAGACTGGTTTGATGCAGATCTCCATGCTACTCTATCCTGTGCAAGCTTCTTCATCTCCCAGTACCTACTGCAGGCTACATCCTTCTGAATCTGCGTAGTGTATTCATCTCTTGGTCTCCCTCTACGATTTTTACCCTCCACGCTGCCCTCAAATACTAAATTGGTGAGCCCTTGATGCCTCAGAACATGTCCTACCAACTGATCCCTTCTTCTCGTCAAGTTGTGCCATAAACTTCTCTTCTCCCCAATCCTATTCAATACTTCCTCATTAGTTATGTGATCTACCCATCTAATCTTCAGCATTCTTCTGCAGCACCACATGTCGAAAGCTTCTATTCTCTTCTTGTCTAAACTATTTATCGTCCATGTTTCACTTCCATACATGGCTACACTCCATACAAATACTTTCAGAAATGACTTCCTGACACTTAAATCTATACTCGATGTTAACAATTTTGTCTTCTTCAGAAACACATTCCTTGCCATTGCCAGTCTACATTTTATATCCTCTCTACTTCTACCATCATCAGTTATTTTGCTCCCCAAATAGCAAAACTCCTTTACTACTTTAAGAGTGTCATTTCCTAATCCAATTCCCTCAGCATCACCCGACTTAATTCAACTACATTCCCTTATCCTCATTTTGCTTTTGTTGATTTTCATCTTAAACCCTCCTTTCAACACACTGTCCATTCCGTTCAACTGCTCTTCTAAGTCCTTTGCTGTTTCTGACAGAATTACAATGTCATCGGTGAACCTCAAAGTTTTTATTTCTTCTCCATGGATTTTAATGCCTACTCCGAACTATTCTTTTGTTTCCTTTACTGCTTGCTCAATATACAGATTGAATAACATCGGGGAGAGGCTACAACCCTGTCTCACTCCCTTCCCAACCACTGCTTCCCTTTCGTGCCCCTCGACTCTTATAACTGCCATCTGCTTTCTGCACAAACAGTAAATAGCCTTTCGTTCTCTGTATTTTACCCCTGCCACCTTCAGAATTTGAAAGAGAGTATTCCAGTCAACATTGTCAAAAGCTTTCTCTAAGTCTACAAATGCTAGAAACGTAGGTTTGCCTTTCCTTAATCTTTCTTCTAAGATAAGTCGTAGGGTCAGTATTGCCTCACGTGTTCCAACATTTCTACGGAATCCGAACTGATCTTCTCCGAGGTCGCCATCTACCAGTTATTCCATTTGTCTGTAAAGAATTCGCATTAGTATTTTGCTGCTGTGACTTATTAAACTGATAGTTCGGTAATTTTCACATCTGTCAACACCTGCTTCCTTTGGGATTGGAACTATATTCTTCTTGAAGTCTGTGGGTATTTCGCCTGTCTCATACATCTTGCTCACCAGATGGTAGAGTTTTGTCATGACTGGCTCTCCCAAGGCCATCAGTAGTTCTAATGGAATGTTGTCTACTCCCGGGGCCTTGTTTCGACTTAGGTCTTTCAGTGTTCTGTCAAACTCTTCACGCAGTATCATATCTCCCATTTCGTCTTCATCTACTTCCTCTTCCATTTCCATAATATTGTCCTCAAGAACATTGCCCCTGTATAGACCCTCTATATACTCCTTCCACCTTTCTGCTTTTCATTCTTTGCTTAGAACTGGGTTTCCGTCTTTCAGTGCTCTGTCAAACTCTTCACGCAGTATCATATCTCTCATTTTTGAGCCGTTTGTATTCCTTTTTGCCTGCTTCATTTTCTGCATTTTTGTATTTTCTCCTTTCATCAATTAAATTCAGTATCTCTTCTATTACCCAAGGATTTCTACTAGTCCTTGTCTTTTTACCTACTTGATCCTCTGCTGCCTTCACTACTTCATCCCTCATAGCTACCCATTCTTCTACTGTATTTCTTTCCCTCATTGCTGTCAATTGTTCCCTTATGCTCTCCCTGAAACTCTGTACAACCTGTGGTTTAGTCAGTTTATCCAGGTCCCATTTTCTTAAATTCACACCTTTTTGCAGTTTTACTCTACAGTTCATAACCAATAGATTGTAGTCAGAGTCCACATCTGCCCCTGGAAATGTCTTACAATTTAAAACCTGGTTCCTAAATCTCTGTCTTACTTACCATTATATAATCTATCTGAAACCTTCCAGTGTCTTCAAGGTTCTTCCATGTATACAACCTTGTTTCATGATTCTTGAACCAAATGTTAGCTATGATTAAGTTATGCTCTGTGCAAAATTCTACCAGGCGGCTTCCTCTTTCGTTTCTTAGCCCCAATCCATATTCACCTACTACGTTTCCTTCTCTTCCTTTTCCTACTGTCGAATTCCAGTCACCCATCACTACTAAATTTTCATCTCTCTTCCCTACCTGAATAATTTCTTTTCTCTCATCACACATTTCATCAACTTCTTCATCATCTGCAGAGCTAGTTGACATACAAACGTGTACTACTGTAGTAGACGTGGGCTTCGTGTCTATCTTGGCCACTATAATGCGTTCACTATGCTGTTTGTAGTAGCTTACTCACACTCCTATTTTTTTTATTCATTATTAAACCTACTCCTGCATTACCCCTATTTGATTTTGTATTTATAACCCTGTATTCACCTGACCAAAAGTCTTGTTCCTCCTGCCACCGAACTTCACTAATTCCCACTATATCTAACTGATTAAGGGATCTGACATTCCACGCTCCGATCCATAGAACGCCAGTTTTCTTTCTCCTGATAACGATGTCCTCTTGAGTAGTCCCCGCCCGGAGATCCGAATGGGGGACTATTTTACCTCCGGAATATGTTACCCAAGAGGATGCCATCATCATTTAATCATACAGTAAAGCTGCATGCCCTCGGGAAAAATTACGGCTGTAGTTTCCCCTTGCTTTCAGCCGTTCACAGTACCACAACAGCAAGGCCGTTTTGGTTAGTGTTACAGGGCCAGATCAGTCAATCATTGAGACTGTTGCCCCTGCAACTACTGAAAAGGCTGCTGCCCCTCTTCCGGAACCACACGTTTGTCTGGCCTCTCAACAGAAACTCCTCCGTTGTGGTTGCACCTACGGTACAGCTATCTGTATCGTTGAGGCACGCAAGCCTCCCCACCAACTGCAAGGTGCATGGTTCACAGGGGGGGGGGGGGGGACATAGGGTAGTAATAATAATAATAATAATAATATCTAGGATACAGACAAAAAATAGGAATAGATAATACAAATATTAAAGAAGAACTAAAAGAAAAATATAGACAAAGACTAACAAAAATACTGAAAACAGAATTGACAGCAAGAAACAAGACAAAAGCTATTAATACCTATGCTATACCAATATTGACCTACTCATTTGGAGTAGTGAAATGGAGTAACACAGACCTAGAAGCACTCAATACACTTACACGATCAAAATGCCACAAATATAGAATACAGCACATACATTCAGCAACAGAAAGATTCACATTAAGCAGAAAGGAAGGAGGAAGGGGATTTATCGACATAAAAAACCTACATTATGGACAGGTAGACAATTTAAGAAAATTCTTTATAGAACGAGCAGAAATCAGCAAAATACACAAAGCAATCACTCATATAAATACATCTGCTACACCACTGCAATTTCATAACCACTTCTACAACCCTTTAGATCACATAACATCAACAGATACGAAGAAAGTAAATTGGAAAAAGAAAACACTACATGGCAAGCACCCGTATCATCTAACACAGCCACACATCGATCAAGACGCATCCAACACATGGCTAAGAAAAGGCAATATATACAGTGAGACAGAAGGATTCATGATTGCAATACAGGATCAAACAATAAACACAAGGTATTACAGCAAGCATATTATTAAAGATCCCAATACCACAACAGATAAATGCAGACTTTGCAAACAACAAATAGAAACCGTGGATCACATCACAAGCGGATGTACAATACTAGCAAATACAGAATACCCCAGAAGACATGACAATGTTGCAAAAATAATTCATCAACAGCTTGCCTTACAACATAAACTTTTAAAACAACAAGTTCCTACATACAAGTATGCACCACAAAATGTACAGGAGAATGATGAATACAAATTATACTGGAACAGAACCATTATAACAGATAAAACAACGCCACATAACAAACCTGACATCATACTCACCAATAAAAAGAAGAAATTAACACAATTAATCGAAATATCCATACCCAATACAACAAATATACAAAAGAAAACAGGAGAAAAAATTGAAAAATACATCCAACTGGCTGAGGAAGTCAAGGACATGTGACATCAGGATAAAGTTGACATTATACCAATTATACTATCAACTACAGGAGTCATACCACACAATATCCACCAGTACATCAACGCAATACAGCTACATCCAAACATATATATACAACTACAGAAATCCGTAATTATTGATACATGTTCAATTACCCGAAAGTTCCTAAACGCAATGTAACATATACCGTACAGTTAAAAGGAAGTCACGCTTGATCAAGGTCCACGTCACTTTCATTTCGAACCAGACCTAAGGTCTGAGAAAGGAAATAAATAATAATAATAATAATAATAATAATAATAATAAACACCGCCGCAAGCCGGTCCCAAGCCCGGGCCCATCTAAAAACAAGAGGATGGGGAAGTGTGGAGGGGGAGGAGTAACAACCTCGTAAAAAAACCAGGGTCCGTCCGGCTCCAGATGGTAGCACCCTGTCATAGGGCCCCTGCCTAGGGTTACTAGGTGAAACCCAGCCAACGGTCTCAATGGCGGAAGAGGAACATTTTCCCAACGGCAGTGAGAGCGGAAGAGCTAACTCCAGGGCTTACTACCTTGGTTTTAATTTCGGATTCGGGGCAACCTGATCCCCTAATTTATTATCCAACAATTACTGCAAAGCATGATGGGAACGTCGTCAAAGATAGACACTACTCCAAGAGGTAGACCGAATGGCAAATCCTCCGTTGTTCGTAGAAACAATGCAAAGGGGTCAAAGGATTTTGGAGGACCCCGACCAACATGTATGCAGCCCTCAACACTGAAATTTAAGAAAGCAACTATGTTTGCAACCCTAAATGTAAACTCTCTAATTAAAGTAGGAAAATTGAAATTATTGATTGAAAAGCTGAACCAGAAAGAAATTTTAATATGTGCATTGCAAGAAACAAGGTTTTTAGATGAAACTGCTTTAGATTTTGAAAACTATCGTTTATTTAAAGGAAAACCAGGTAAAATCTTAATGAAACAAATGCCATACCTGGGAACAGCATTTCTGGTACATCACTCAATTTTAGATTCAGTTACTAACTTCTACTCGAGTTCTGAGAGACTATCCATTCTTGAGATTAAATGTAAAAACAAAGGATACTCTATAATCAACTGCCATGCACCCATAAACCAGGACAACAAAAATAACCTGGAGAAAGTTGAAGAATTTTGGGAGATACTTGAAATGGAACTGGATAGGTGCTCAAAGAAGAACATCAAAATGTTAGTAGGCGATTTTAACGCACAAATAGGAAGGGAGAAAAAATACCATGGAACAGTAGGCCTCTTCCCAGGTCACAAAAGAACTTCAAAAAATGGAGAAAGGCTTATAGAGGTATGTAGGCATTTCAACTTGAAAATAATGACAACACATTTCAAAAAGCTGAGCCGAAAAACTAAAACATGGAGATCACCAAATCCACTTCTCGGAGAATTCCAAATTGACCATGTGGCTATCTCACTTCATTGTCAAGAAGAAATTCAAAACACTAAAGTGCTGAAAAGCCTTGATGTTGATTCAGACCACTATTTGACTACGATTAAATTCAGACCACTCCCATTTCGAAAAGAGAAGAAAACCTTTTACAAAATTCCAAAATATAACACAGAAACTTTAAAAAATGAAGAAATTAAACAACGGTTTCAAAGAGCATTGCACAAAGATAGCGATGGCATATCCACAATAAATAAGGAAGCGGGATGGGAGGAGATCAAAAACGAAATAGTTGAAATAGCAAAAGAAAATTGTCTCGTGAAAAGAGTAAGAAGACATCCATGGTGGGACAATGAATGTGATGAGAACCTGGAGAAGAGACAGAAATTGTGGCAGAAATGGAACTCCACAAAAGATCCTCAAGATCTTGACAATTTTAAAATCCAGAGAAGAGAAACAGCTAAGCTTTTCCGTAATAAAAAAAGAAGACAATTTCAGGATAACCTAGAACAGATTGAGGAAGACTTTAAAAGAAATAATTCTAGAGATTTCTACAAAACTTTTAGAAAACAGCTAACCAAATACCAATCCCCAAATTTATGTTTTAAAGATGAAGAGAACAAGCTAGGTTTGACAAACAAGACTAATTGTGAAATATTAGCAAAATATTTCGAGAATCTACTAAATTGTGAACCCCCCAAAGATAAAATGAGTTTTGAAAACCACCGAAATACTAATACCGAGTCAAAACCTCCAGACGCTGAAGAAATAAAACACATAATACACAGTCTAAAAAACAATAAAGCCCCAGGTGAAGACTCCATAGTACCAGAAATCCTAAAAATAATGGATACCAACCTCCCACAAGTTTTGGAACATATGTTTAAGTAGATCTGGGACGAAGAAAGAATTCCTGAAGACTGGCAGTGTGCCCTGATACACCCACTACACAAAAAGGGGGATAAGATGAATGTTAATAATTATAGAGGGATCTCGCTACTACCAGTAGGATACAAAATTTTGTCAAGGAAATTACTTCAAATCGTGGAGCCAGTTCTGGATAAAAAAATAGGTGAATATCAAGCAGGTTTTAGACAAGGTAGATCCTGTGTTGAACAAATATTTAACCTGAAAACACTAATTCGTTACAGAATCTCAAGAGGCCAGAGATTTGCAATAGTATTTGTAGATTTCAAAAAAGCATACGACTCGGTAGATAGAGAAACACTACTGAAAGTACTGGAAGAATTTGGGGTCGATAAGAAAACAATTCAAATTATCAAACAGACGCTAACAAACAGTAAGGCCAAAGTTAAATTTATGGGTGAAATTTCAAGGAAGTTCGAAATTAAAACAGGTGTTAGACAAGGTGATGGTTTATCCCCAATCCTCTTCAACTGCGTACTGGAAAAGATATTGAGAATATGGAAAGAAGAACTCAAAGGCACCAAGAATGACATCAGAATTGGAACAAAAAAAGAAAAAATAGAAGTGGACTGTTTAGCTTTTGCAGACGATCTGGCAATAATTACAGAAAACGAAGAAATAGCTCAGAATTACTTGGAGAAACTACAAGAAGTTTCGGCCAGAGCTGGACTGCAGATTTCATTTGAAAAAACCGTGTATATGTCTAATCATAGAAATAACAAGAAAAATCTTATTACTAAATACGGCAATATTAAGAGAGTAGAAAAATTTAAGTATTTAGGTGAAATAATCCAAGTGAATGGTTTAGACAAGAGTGCAAACCAGGCGAGAGCAAGGAAAATGGAATTTGCTTTTCAAAAAACCAAAGACATATATAACAAAAAAAACATTTCGATTCAAGCTAAATTAAGACATTATAAAACTGTCATTAGACCAGAGTGCCTGTATGCATCGGAGTGCCTAACTCTTAACAAAAAGGGGGAAATAGAAAACATGGAAAGGAAAGAAAGGAAAATTTTGAGAAAAATATTAGGACCGAGAAAGATTGGAGAAGAGTACAAGCTAAAGAGTAATAAGGAAATATACAAAACTATTGAGAAAGTGAGTGATGCAATGCGTAAACGCAGACTAACGTTTTATGGTCACCTGTCGAGGATGGATGGAAACAGACTAACAAGAAAAGTGTTTGAACATAGTAACAGGAACGAAAAAACCAACAATAAATGGATACAGATGGTGAAAAAGGATTTGGCCTATTTTAATGTCACCCGTGAGTCAATCAGGGACAGGAAAAAGTTTAGACAAATAGTGAACGAAATTAAGTGTTTTCCAGAAGAAACGAAACTAAAGAATAATAACAGGAAATGGTCGGAAGAGCGGAGGAGGAACCATTCGAAAATGATGAGGAAATATTGGGAAGAGAGAAAAAAGATCAAAAAGCCGGGCAAGTGAATTGTTGAACGTGGTCCAAAGATGGCCGAAATCGAAAGAATAATAATAATAATAATAATAATAATAATAATAACAATAATAATAATGCATTGAGATACATACTATACAGCAGGCGGTTACCAGACTCAATGTTGAAAGGCATAATTAGTGGGGCCATGGTGATAACACACACAAATAGTAACTGAGTTTGGACATTATTCACAAAGCATGTTGCTAGTCCTACAGGTAACGCAAGGCCCTAACAAAATGTGATGGACCTGAACGAGGCAAGAATAATAGTTGGTACTAATCTATGGGACCATTGCAGGAAGGTACAAAGGAAACAGGTTTCGCATCTAGTAGATGAAGTGGTGTGAATAAATTGAGGCCCACGACGTAGAAAAGGCTTCTTTCAAAGCTGACCAGTCTTCCATTTCAATGGTTGTAGTATGTAGGTGCAAATGTTTTATAGAGGACCTACTGCAATCGCTGTTGACGTTTAAGATGCCAGATACCTTATCAGCTGGACTACATTTACCAAATAAAAAAAAAAAAAAAGCCTCAACCCAGGATTGAACCATCGACCTCCTACATGCTAACCCAAAACTCTATCCACTGTACTAACTGTACAGCACGACAAACATGTGCTGACAGAGGTACTTACCATACAAATGGTTACGGTGTTACCAGATTGTCACTCTTTAACACTCTTTTTCTGCGAGATGTACTCGCTAGATGAAATTTTGTGACAGACATTTTTTTATCACTGGCATGTGAGGAGTCGTGCTGCGAAGCCTGACTGCGCGAATTTCACTTCCCCCTGTATAGTTTGGGTGCTCATTTTAAAGTTCATAAAACTTCAGATAAAGTTTTTGGCTGTTGCTACATGCCAAGCTGAGCGCTACATCATTATTGCCTAATCTACCTGCACTCTGTAGCCTACTTTTGTGCTGGGGTTACCTGAGCAACCTACCTCGCCCTCTGACCAATATTTCTGGAATGCTTTCCATGGTGTCTCCTTCAGTCACACCCAGACAAACATTCCTGTAAGGTAAAAACTAGTTTCTGACTTTGAAGCTTTCTGTGAATTTAGCATTTGGTACAAATCTGCACATATGTGAAGATGGCTTTTCTTTCAAAAGTTTCTGATCCAATTTTGGAAACCAATGCCAATAGCTACTAAGAATTTAAATTTTTTGGATTCAGAAGGACTATCAATTACATCTCTTATCGAAATGTACAAATGTAGTGTTAGACCTGCAGATGTAGGTGGCTTACGTCTGTTACTTTCAGAATGTGTGGAGGAGTTACCACTTACTTCAACACTGTATTCTTCATCCTCACTATAGTTCTTCATGGGTAACGCCATGATGTCTTCCTCAGCGCAACAAGACATCTCATTTTCTGACGATGAGAGGTAAACTGTAATGCCAATCCCGATGAACAGTAAGGCATAAATCAAAGTCAAATACAGCAAAATGAGATCACAACTCACAAGACAGAATTGTGCAAAGCTACTGGGACACAAGTGAGAAATTCTGCTGAAGGCTTAAATTCATCAAAAGCACTCATGTACCTAAGTGGTGGCACATCCATACTTATCATTAGCACTCAGGTGTCAGTGATGAAGCCCGAGCAAATTCATCAGCAGCAATGAAAGAAAACCCAGAGCCTGCATTTTAACTAGTCAACACCAACTGAGGATCAGTGACGCATGTGTTAATTCATCAACAGCAGTCAAAGGGTTGAAAACAAACAGAACTGCAGTCACCCTTGTACCTCATGAAATCTAGTATCAGTCTGCACATGATCAATAACAAGAGTGGCAGTTAGTTCTAACCCTGCATTTGGGTCAGCAGTTGCCCCGTACCAAGTGCGTCTAGCACATGCCTCACACAGATTCCAAATGGCCTTGTTACTCATGGACAGTTCGTGAAAACTGGTTCATTTGAAAGGCAAGCAATGATTTAGTAGGCTGGCAAATTTGGTATGCTGGAGATAGACACCTGACATTACCATGAGGAATTACTACCAGATTATTAGTAGTGCCTCCCCAGCCTTAGCACAGAGGCTCAATGTGCAGAAGGGAGGGGGGGGGGGGGGGTGAGGGTGAGAGGCTGATCTTGCAGGCTACTGCGGGCAGCCCAACTTCTCGTGGAGAACAGTGTCACAAAGATTTTATGATATGTAGGCCTTGCCGAAATGTACAATAGGCAACCATAATCTAGACATCTTACAATAGCTTTATAAAACTGATGTATTCCAGTTTGTGGTTTTCTGTGTAAACCCCCACCCAAGACCTGTGGCTCTTGTTTCTACAACACACTTCTCAAACTTCCTGACTGGGCTGCAACTGGTTACTTGCTGTTTTGGCATTAGAAGGAGAACGAAAAAGCTGCAAAACTGTCCACAGATAACAAGGAATGGATTGGCTCACTACTGTTGGTGTTGTGCCATTTATGGCAATGGTAGAGATGACTTATTTAAAATACTACAGTACCTTGAGTGACAACCATTCTTCTGTCACATAAAACAGAGTCATCTCGCATGTAAATAAAAAAAATAAAATAAATAAAAAAAAACACTGGGGTGGGACAAATCAAACAGAAACAGCCAGCCACTGAATTACCGTTGATGAGGATAACCCTTGAGCACATGTGTGTATGTATAAAGTGCACTAAACACAAATTAAATTGTTTTGTATTGTTCCAATGTTGTTTCACAATTGCAAACCCATACCTATTTCTTCATTATTGCTTCAGTTAACATAGTGATAAACTGTGTTGTCATATATCCAAGTGAGCAGCAGCAGTACCGTATTTTACAGACTATAAGACACACTTATTTCTTGAAAAAGTTCAGATGCTTCTTATACTCAAAATTAATATAAATATGTCCAGTGTTTGACTTAAAATTCCTGCCAGTCTTAAAAATGGCCATATATTTGATGCTGCGGGAAATCTCTATCTGGCAACAACTGCAGTCTAAGGCACCAGAGAGCTTGAATTGAAAGTGATTTGTGTTATTGGTAACAGTACAATGTTTTTGTTAGTAGGGGAAAAAAATATATTCATGTGATGTGGGCTACAAATTGAAAGTAATAGCATATTCAGGACAACGTGGAAACAGACCAGCCGAGTGGCATTTCGCTCCTCCATTAACAGAAAAAAACATTCTCAGTTGGCAGGCTTGTAAGGAAAAACTGAAAAAAATGAGGAACAGTAAATGAGCAAATAGAAGATTGAATGCAAAATGGCCACAACTACTGCAATGGATTCAAGGACAACATCAAAATGGCATTGGAATTAATACAAAAATGATTCAAATACATACTGATAAGCAAGCACTACAGTAGAATTTAACAGACTTTAAGGGTAGAGTTGACTTGTGATACAGGTTTATGAAGCGTCATGGACTTAGCATGCAAAACAAAACCAAAATATCTGAGAAAATACCATATGAGTTTGAACAGAAAACATTATCTTTCCATCACTTTTATTATTGAATATTAAAAGAAAACCAGTGTGGAAGTAAGCCAAGTAGCGAATATGGACGAAACTCCTCTAACATCTGATGTGCCAAGTTACACAACTGTTGAAAGGTGCAAAAATGACAAATATAAAAATAAGTGAGCATGAAAAAATGCATTACACTGTTGTCCGTTAATGTTTTGCTGCCAGTACTAAACGTAATCCAATGATCATTTTCAAGTGCAAAACAATGCCAAAATCTTAAGAAATACCACCAGGTGGTAATGTTCACATACATGAAAAGGATTGTATGGGTGAGGCTGGTATAAAATTATGGATTAACAGAGTGTGGGAGAAAAGGAAAGGTGCTTTATTAAAGAAAAGTCCTATTCTTTTGCTAGACCAATTTAGTAGTCATTTGAAAAATTCTGTGAAAGAGAAACTGAGACAGGAAAATACAGAGCTTGCTGTTGTTCTGGAAGAACTTACTTTACAATTGCAACCTCTTGATTTCTCAGTAAATAAACCATTTAAAGTATATATGAGAGAAATGGAATGAATGGATGATGGAAGGAACCCAACATGAATTTACACCAAAGGGAGCTTTAAAACAACCTACAATCAAATGTGTGTCAGTGGACAAAACAGTCGTGGTCTAGAATGAGAGAAGAGATTTAACAATAATCTTTCAAGAAGTGTAGCATAAGTAAAGCTCTCAATGGCAGTGAAGATCATCTTATACATGAAGAGGACAACAATGATGACAAGGAGGAGGAGGAGGAGGAGGAGGAGGAGGAAGAAGAAGAATACAATCCTAGCAAGAAAATGACCCACATTATGAGCTAGCAGCTTAATCTCACAATAAGGCAGTTGTCTACGAGATAATGAGCAATTGAATAAGCAGCCAGCTTGATCTGATGCAACTGTGCTGTTTACTGCTTCGAGTGGGTCATTACTGTGGGAAAAAAAGCTTTCAATGGCAACAGAGTGAAATAATGAAAGTTTATTTCATTATTGTTTAATTAAACAACACTTTATTGTATATTATGTAAGTTTATTTTACCATCATGTAGATCAAACAATGGCTTTCCTCTTAAACGTTTATCTTGGTGACATAAAAACAGCTATTCTTCACATGTGTACAAAGTATGCTGTGGCCGCTCATGTTATGAAAATTGCCCCCCCCCCCCCTTAATTGTTAAGCAAGTATAATGTGTTTCCAAGTAGGATCACATACATCTTATCTACATTAAAAAAATGCCAATTAAATATTGTTTTTGAGCCTGTGGTATAGCGGACTCCATAAGGATCATTGATACATCCTGAGCCCACACTAAAAATACCTGTAAGGCTTTCTGGTCTTTATTATCTAGATCATTTGCTAAAAACAAAGTTTCAGCATATATGATCATTTCCTGGTTTGAGGAGGAATACAAAAATTGCCTTCCTCCAAGAGCTGGAAAATGTCATGTCTGCCACATTTTGTTAAAAAGTTGTAGACAGACTTCTTTGGGTTTGTTGTCAAGGATCTGAAGCACATTGCACTTGATATAGCTGTGATCATGAGCAGAACCTCAAATGACAGACAGTGCTGAACCCAGCTCCCACATGGAGATAGGGCAGTTATCAGACTTACAATTGTTGAATCTGAAGGCCATCTCACCCTCTCCACATGGCAGTGTGGTACTAAATACAAGTAGGCATGGCTGCAGGTGTGGAGAAATGGACTGCCACCACCTTGCAGACATGTCTAGGTGATGCTTGGAGATAACTTTCTTTCAGTACTGCTGTTATATGGACCAATTGAGTTTTCTGGAAATCCTTTTGGTGGCATCCCTTACTTGTGATGAGTTAATGGAGAAATTGATGTGGTCCAAGAATACTCATTGCTCTCTTTTACAATTCATTGGGCATTTCCACTTGTAACCCAAAAGGCTGTAAAGTTCTCTGCAGTTGTTCAGATTTTGTAATGTGAACTCTGTTGCAGTGTACAAATACATCCAATGGCTGAACAGCATCCAGCTAGTCTTGTTGTTCAACAATTTTGGCAGCTTTATTTCTGCTACTGTTCATTCTTTTACATTTACTCATTGGGAAATCAGCAAACGGTCACTGGAGTGCACATTATTGGTTACTTTCCATTGATCTCTATCTCCAAGGATTGAAGAGAAAACTGGCAGGCCTAGGTGAACAACATACCCATAATAGAGGTGAGAATTTATGGTGTACACTATGTTGTAGAAAAGTTTGGATTAATGTCCCATCAAGCTCAGATCAGGGTAAGACTGGAAAGGAAATCAGTTGTGCACTTTTCAAAGGAACTATTCCAGCATTTGATTTAACTATTTTTTTCCTGTCTTCACAAGACTGTTTTTGAAGCACAGCCCACATCATTATGGACCACCACCAGCTTGCACAGTGCCAACAAGGCCACAGTTTTCCAGCTATCTAGTGTCAAACTGATATGGTCACGAGCCCAAACACCCTCGCGTTGGTCATCTGGTGGCATAGACCATTAAAACCAACTTTTGCTGTTTTGTCCTAATGGATACATTGATCATAAGTCCCATGTTGGCACTGACAACTCTACTGAAACACCTCTGCTCTCAGTCATTAAGTGAAGGCTGTTGGCCACAGCATTGTACATAGTGAGAACTAATGCCTGACGTGGTATTCTTGGCACACTCTTGACACTATGAATCTCAGAATATTAAAATCCCTAATGATATCCGAAATGGAATGTCCCATGCATCTAGCTCCAACTACCATTCCATGTTCAAAGTCTATTAATTCCCATCATGTGGCCACAATAAGGTCAGAAAGCTTTTCACAAGAATCACCCGAGCACAAATGACAGCTCTGACAATGCACTGCCCTTTTAATACCTTGTGCATACAATACCATTGCCACCTGTGAATGTGCATATCGCTATCCCATGATTTTTGTTACCTCAGAGTAAAGTAGCACAGAGAAAGAGTGGGTGGTGAAGCCACACAGCTAGTTCTGTGAGAACTACAAAGCCCACAGTCATTAGAGCGGCAGGCATGGTGAACAATGAAGCTTCTATCTGTCTGTAGAAACTTGCAACAAAGATAGAGACTTGCAACAACAAAAACAACAACAAAAAATGTGATCTGGTAAAGCATGTATTTCTTAGAAGTGCACCAGTGTTCAACTACCTAGCAATTCTTGATATGTTCAGAATGGCTCTATATAATGGACAAATGTTCAAAGAAAAGTAGCACAATCTGCCGCACATTTTAATGGAGTCCTAGATAAAACACAAAACTTCAGATGGAGAGCTGGAGAAGGGGCACAAGATAATTTGAGCCATATTGTTATTACAATTATGAGAACTTACTACACTGAAATGTAGTAAACATTTCTAATTTTGTTGAATGTGTAATGATAGGTTAGAAAAGTTAAAAATGTGTACACAATATAGAAAACTGTATCCCATACAGGCTTACAGCCTTAAAGTGAATGTGTCTTTATTTTGATAGGAAACTAGAGCTTGTTGTGTAGAATACGACAGCTGTATTTATTTATTTATTCATTTATTTATATCCTTTTTATTCAGAAATAGCCCAGTAAATTGGCATAACAACAACATAAGTACATTTTGTATATAAAACAACAAGTAAAAGAGTAAGTACAGTTCTTTGAAATATTATTAAGCACCCGACCGTTATATACTGAGATCATGAGATATAAAAACAGTATCTTTAGTTAACATGAGGAAGAAGAAAGTATGTAGAGAATCCAACTACTGGACATCCTGTCGGTTCATTTGGCAGTGAACCAGAAGAGCCTGCAATGTCGACATGGGTGTACTTCATTGGCTTGTCAGACCCAATTCCATTCTGTAAAAGAAGCAACACACACTGAGTACAATGCAAATTAAAGAAATACTACAGTACTACAGCTGTGTTATTGCTAGCATCACATTTTTATAAAGTAGTACCGTAAAAATAATTTTTAAATTATTGACAAAATGTTTGTCAATTCTGTCAGAATCCATTATTCTGATCATAGTCACCTATTTTAATCATACTTCACTGAATCTGTAGTATTAACGTCTTTAGTATTAGTGTCAACATCTCATATTCACAAATAAGTGTTCAAAGTGTTGCACAAGCTTTTACAGCATAGTCACTACAGTTAATTTAGTAGAAATTAAGAACATGTTGTCATAAAAGCACAGAAAAAGTTTTTCATGTCTTTCTGCTTGGACCAGCAATAGTCACATCTGACTCAACACAGATGAAAATCAAAATTTTGCAGATTAAACTGCTGAAGCACTCACTTTATCAAGCCCTGACACTCTCAGAAGAAAAGCTGCTGGAAACTGATGCCCCCTTGGAGTCCGTGAGGAGGGTTCATTGTTGCTCTGGAGCACATCAGCCACTTCAGCTTTATCTATATATATATCAAAAAGAAAAAAAATGGTGTCCATCCTTGGCATCAAGAGGAGCTGGCAATTCTATCAGCTAGCATTTTAAATATGTACGGTTAGTAGTAGTGAGTATGAAACAAGCACACACTAGCAAAAGTTTAGGGTTCAAACAAATATACATTTTTTGTTGGCTGTCCTGTAACATGGATAACTGAATAGGCTCAAACAAAACACAAAGTTCCATAACTGATTAGTCAAAGCATTACTTTTATCCTTGAGATATTCTCGCACAGTTCAAATAGACAGATAGTGTCTGCAAAAGGCACATATATATAAAGTCGCGTCCTGTTAAGCCAGTCGCGTCCTGTTAAGTCAGTCAAGTTGAAATTATCATGCCTGTTAAATTTAGTGAATATTCTGTTAAAGGTTTCATTTCACTTACATATTTGTGGTAAAACGTATGCCTAGTATTATCATGTGCTTATTCCTCTGTTTTAATTTATATGGAGAAGAGAATGGTGAAAAAATGGAAATAAAAAGACATGATCACTTCTTTATACACACATCGAAAAAAGTTTTGCATCACCCCGGTTCCCAGAACTCCTTAAGATAGGCATTGATTGTGGATATTGTATCACAGACACAGTCCCTTTGACTGTTCAGAGATGTCACTAAACCCACCCAAAGATGTAAATAATCATGCATCAGCAGCGCCTATTAGACGGAGGGTGACAGCCGATCAATTCCAGCCATTGCACCAGGAAAGAGGTACACGGCTTGTGTTGTCTGTAGTTCAACCATGCCTAGATGGTCAATACCGCAGTTCGATCGCGTCCGCATTGTTACTTTGTGCCAGGATGGGCTCTCAACAAGGGAAGTGTCCAAGTGTCTCAGAATGAACCAAAGCAATGTTGTTCGGACATGGACGAGATAGATAGATAGATAGATAGATAGATAGAGAGAGAGAGAGAGAGAGAGAGAGAGAGAGAGAGATAGGAACTGTCGATGACATGCCTCGTTCAGGCCGCCCAAGGTCTACTACTGCAGTGGATGACCACTACCTATGGATTATGGCTTGGATGAATCCTGACAGCAATGCCACCATGTTGAATAATGCTTTTTGTGCAGCCACAGGATGTCATGTTATGACTCAAACTGTGCGCAACAGGCTGCATGATGCGCAACTTCACTCCCGACGTCCATGGCGAGGTCCATGTTTGCAACCACGACACCATACAGCGCGGTACAGATGGGCCCAACAACATGCCGAATGGACCGCTCAGGACTGGCATCACGTTCTCTTCACCGATGAGTGTCACATATGCCTTCAACTACACAATCATAGGATACGAGTTTGGAGGCAACCCAGTCAGGCTGAACGCCTTAGACACACCGTCCAGCGAGTACAGCAAGGTGGAGGTTCCATGATGTTTTGGGGTGGCATTATGTGGGACCGACGTACACTGCTGGTGGTCGTGGAAGATGCTGTAAAGGCTGTATGATACGTGAATGCCATCTTGCACCTTTAGTGCAACCATATCAGCAGCACAACGGCAAGGCACCCGTCTTCATGGACAACAATTCGCACCCCCATCATGCACATCTTGTGAATGACTTCCTTCAGGATAACGACATCGCTCAACCAGAGTGGTCAGCATGTTCTCCAGACATGAACCCTATTGAACACGCCTGGGATATATTGAAAAGGGCTGTTTATGGATGACATGACACACCAACCACTGTGAGAAATCTATGCCGAATCGCAGTTGAGGAGTTGGACAATCTGGACCAACAGTGCCTTGATGAACTTGTGGATAGTATGCCATGACGAATACAGGCACGCATCAATGCTAGAGGATGTGCTACTGGGTATTAGAGATACTGGTGTGTACAGCAATTTGGACCACCACCTCTGAAGATCTCGCAGTATGGTGGTCCAACATGCAATGTGTGGTTTTCATGAGCAATAAAAAGGGCAGAAATGAAGTTTATGTTGTTCTCTATTCCAATTTTCTGTACATGTTAACTCTTAGAACCGAGGTGATGCAGAACTTTTTTTGATGTGTGTACTTTAAAGTAGGGCTTCACTGAAAAGGTGCATTGCGAGCAGGCAGTGAGTGCAGGCCAGTGAACAGTGAGTAATGTATCCCTCCACCATCACAGGGAATATGGGCAGAAATCGATCCTAAGGGAAATGCTTGGAGAAATGCTAAGACAGTAACGTTCAGCTGTGTGCCTGTGATATCTACATTTTGTAGAGCCCTAGAGAATATGCAACAAACTCTTTACACAGATTTTGCAAGTTAACTCTGAATGTAGTCTGCATAACCTGTGTGTGATGCACGACTGTCATGTTTGATGAACATGAAATTGTTCTGCCTGAAGTAAATGTTAAATGTTAAGCCACAACTACCAAGTACTGTATTCTTTTATTAAATAACCATGCATTACAGGCCACAAATACATTGCTAAAAGTAGTGCAATTTTGTAGCTCATCTGAATAGTGCATTCACTTTATTTTTCTTCCCCTTCTTTCTCCTCTTAGAGAGCTTCCTTTAAATATTTGTTTACATTTTCCATTTCCATATTCTTTGACACAGTAAGATGTGTAGTGTCTTTCTTCCTGGAAGAATTCAGCATCTTAGAATATGCTAAACATTATGTGAATACATCTTTTGGTGTAAAAGATAATGTATCTCATACAGTGGATTGAAGAACGAAGACATTGTTGATGTTACATGATGCCAACTTGCCCTGTTGATATTAGATGGTACTGCTGTCAAAACTGAACCACCTCTACTTTGCAGTTGTTGCTAGTCCTTTATTGTCAAGACAACATGATGCATGTTCATTTCCTTCACTCCCCACCATGCCGCAACTGCTCTGCTTGTGATCAAGAGGGTGAGCTGGTGCAACTACTCACACTAAAAAACAGTGATTCATTAAGCCCTGTTTTACAGGATCACTTAATGACTATTTTACAGTAAACAGAAAGATCAAATAAGAAACAGAAAATTAGTTTTCAGAATCACATAGTGATGTTGCTGGGAGGGTTAAGGACAACTGGACATTCAAAAATTAATTATTCCACAAAACTAGAAGAGAAGGAGTGACGTGCATTTTCCTTCTTTCTCTCCACAACATTCACCATGGTAACCTCACTTTGTACTCTTCCTCTATGTCGCAATACACAGACTATACAGATACTTTTACTAGACTATCGAAATCTGCCCTCTTAGTGTTAATTTGCTTTTTCACACAGCAGGATTTTTTCCGCTGCTCAAATGTATGTGTTCCAAATCTCTGATACTTCACCTGTGCTTGTGAGTAGTTCACACATATTCCCTACACAGTGAACTTTGATTTTCCTCTGAAGTTGAAATTTTTCTTCCTACAAGTTACAACGTTTCCCTTTGCAACTACTCTGATTCACGGTAGCAATTCTGACTTATCCTATTTGATGCTCACTTTGTTTGTTGCTAATTAGTTACATCATCATTTGCATTTCTGTGTTTCCTTCTGTCATTAAATCTTTGAATTGTCACATTTACTTGATGATGATGATAGTTGGTTTGTGAGGTACTCAACTGCGTGTTTATCAGTGCCTCTACAAATTCCCAATCTTTTCACTGTCCAGTCTTACCACTTTCTCAAATGATGATGAATTGATAAGAACAACACAAACGGAATCCTGCTCATGAAATAGTTTCATATCAGCGCACACTCTGCTGTAGAGTGAAAATTTCATTCTAGATACATATTGTCATAATACACAAGTATAAATACAGAAACCAACAAATCTGGTATGAAATCAATGTGGTGGCTGCTCAATTTGCTTCTATCAGCCAGTCACAGCACAGGACTTGTGATATCATGGAAACATTACTATTTTGTCTCTCAAACCCACATATGCACCAGATTAAACACACACAAAACATTAAACATCTCAAGTTTAGAGCTGAAAAAAATAAAAATAAAAAAATTAAGCTTGCAACCAAATTAACACACACTGCATTAAAGATTTCTCTGAAATGTGTACAGCTTGTTTTGAATAGTGTCAAATGTGACTTGGACAGATAAATATCCTACCTGCATATCTTATCTTTCCATTAGTTTTTGTTGTTATTTAGCAGCTGGATACGAAATGGAAAGGAGGCACAGTATGTAAAGTTTTGGATACAGTGTGATGTGGGCCTCCTCACTGAAATCTTGATTGTGGTATCTGTCTGCTCTAGGGTAGTTATGATGAGTAAATGTTGCAGCCTTCCCCAATATGGAAACCATGAAGTGTGCCAGCCTTGAGGGGTACTATTATTTGCACACACTGTGGTTGGAACAACTTATCAGTGCCACATTCTGTTCCTGTGTACCTGTGGCTTCACCCTCTCAGGTGTGATTTGTTGTGCCAAATTGTGAAAAAATGCGATATCAGTGAGAAAGGATTGTTACCATCCATATTTAAGCCCTCCATTTAGTATGCTAAATAACAATTTCTTCTTATCACTTATTAATGCACATTTTGCTTACCTTACTTTGTTTGTTTACTGATGAAATCAGTTCATCTCCCCTTCTGTGCTTTAAATGGTCTATGATCAAGTCATCAAATAATCTTACAGAATTGACAAAACTGGAAATGAAAAACTGTCTAAAACACCACCTAAACAAAATTAAGCATTGATTAATGTTACATCAAAGCATTATAGAAATATACTGAGGCAAAGGTTTGATAGCAAAGTTTCAGCCACTCCATTTTTTCCTCTTGATGTAAGCAGCAGACTGTGAAAATAGTGTTCAAGTTGGTAGGATACCCTTAGGCTCTGCAAGTTAAGCCTTCAGGAGGCCCATGACAGCTGCACTTTGTACAAGCCACATACCCCCAACCTCCTACTGGCATTCTAGGGCACAGTTTTAACACTAGCAACTGCCTGTCCAAGAAACATAAGCCAGTGTCAACAGTTCCAAAAATACTGACTGCCTTCCAAAAACACTGACTGCCATCATTTGTTTGAGAAATACAGGTATACCTCGTTATGCACAGAATCATTATCTGCATTTTCATACACACACTGTTTTAGTTTTAAGTCCAGGTCTGCTATTTACTAATAGTACACGGAAGCAGTAATGCATTCACACATCATCTACTGTGTTTGTCGAAATGTGGATTGTCAGTTTGTAATCTCCCCACGGAAAATTACCCTCTACCACGCAATAATTAATAATGGTCAATCAAATCATCCACATTTATTTACGTTTGAAAAGTATCTGATCGGATTTTCTAGTAATATATGCGCTGACAGCTCGTCGACGCCAAGGTATTTTTCTAGTACGGTTATTCTTTGGAATAACAGAGATACAGAGATGTATGCTCCATGGTTATTGTAGAGGGATAAGGGAACAGCTTCGGAAGTATCGGTTGGAAGATTGTCGGGTTGCTAAAAGAGACATATTTACTCTTCCTCTCGCTAAAACGAGCGATTAACGTTTGTGCCACTAGCGTGATAGGTAAAGAGAAAGAAAGAACTGTAAAAGCAAATTACATAAGACTTGGAATCCACAGAAAACGGAACATGTAATGGAGATGGAATGAATATACAATTTTCCTCAGAAATAAGGTTTGTGACCATTTTATTCTAGAGTGAATGACGAATGAGTTCTCTGTCTGAATCATTGATGATTGTCTTGGCCCTGTAATTAGTGGGGAAGTTTCAGCTGTGACGAAGAGAGCCTGCAATCTCCGAGTTTTTACAAATCGTCCAAAAAGGCTTCGTCCACATCTGAAATTCTAAATCTGTCGTAAACTGAACGAATTGTTCAAACGATCGATTTTCCCAACTGAATGCAGCGCTTAATAATAATAACAAATGTAAAGATCTTTTCTAGCAAGCCAGCCGCTGAATATTAAGACGAAGGGCTCCACCAGAGATTCTACTAGGCTGATTTCACGTAAATAATATATTTAAACTGTACACAGATAAAGGACAGAGAGAGAGCGAATGAAATTCGAGAAATTACTCAGAATCCTCCATTAGCATAATTGTTTGTCTGTCTTATCACGGATCAGCCTAGTCTAAACATAAAATAGGAAGCCCTAACTTTATTGTACCGATTTATGTGTGAGAGTGAAGGAGTAATAAAGGCGACAGATACACCTCTGTACAGACAAAACATTACACCAAGTTAGCGGCAAGCTGCATTCACATACTTTCATCATTTACAGTAGTAGAGAATTCATTATAATGGCCAATCCGTGACAGGACACGTTTTTGGACGTTGTTAAAATAATTTTGTTCTCTGTTTCATGTGAACTACGACGAGACAACTTAACCTGGAAAAGAGAAGAAATACTCGCAGTCAAATTAAGTGGATCTACACATATAAACAGCACGCTGGGCGCAGAAAGAAGGCCAGATCTATAATTTTTTATTAAAGCTTGCTAGTATAATTGGACATTTGATTGACCTGCCCTAGTTGCATTTATCTGTATAAGTACAGTAAGAAAGTAGACACAGAAGTACTCTTGTGTGAAGGGATATATATATATATATATATATATATATATATATATATTGACTGTAGAACATTTATATGGTTTTAACTAGGGCAATGTTTAAGATGAGTCAAGCAGAGCAGAGCAACACGCAACAGCCTTCAGCTGTTAGCACTGATGATAATGATGTAGTAAGAAGTGTTGTAGAACCGATCGCTACAGATAGCGCAATAGAACGCCCTGTAGACACGGCTGGAGATGTAACAGCAAGTATGCAACATGGATTAGATCCATTAGTAATTATCATGAGACAGATGCAGATGATAACCGAGAGCATGAATAATATGAAAACCGACATTAACGCGAAATTAGCCTCAGTTACTGAAGGGCAAAACCATTTGAATACAAAATTAGCCTCAGTTACTGAAGGGCAGGAAAATTTGAAAACCGACATTAACGCGAAACTAGCCTCAGTTACTGAAGGGCAAAAACATTTGAACACGAAATTAGCCTCAGTTACTGAAGGGCAAGAAAATCTGAAAATTGACATTAATGCGAAGTTAGCCTCAGTTACTGAGGGGCAAAATGATTTGAATACGAAGTTAGCCTCAGTTACGGAAGGGCAGGAGAATTTGAAAGCTGAGATTAAGCAGCAGTTACACGACAGTTTTTCCGAATTAGAGCAGCGGATAGAGGCGAAGACAAAGGAACTTAAAGATCAGGCCGAAGAGACGGAACGAAAATTAACTGCACAAATAGAATTGGTGAAAGCTCAATGTGAGGAATCTACTCACCGCGTACGTGTAGAAATGAAGGAGTATGTGGCTATTAAGATAGATACCGTACGGGAACAGGTGGAAATGGTTCCGCAATTAGTACAAAAGCAAGATGCCATGTCATGTGCAATTGCGCAACTTCCTGAATTGGCACGTATGCAGACTAACCTAAAGGAAAGTGTTGAACATCTGACAGAACGTCAAGACGTTATAGACCACCAAATTAATGTATTAACGGGTAAATTATCCGAAATCACATTAGAAAACAAAAGGCTAATGTGTGAAAACGTTGAGCAAAATGTTAAAGCAGCATTCCAGAGTGTGTGTGGCAAACAGGAAGAGAATTTGTTTGCGAAAGGACTTGAGGAAGTGCGACAGCAGTTAGGTGCTGATTTCGAGCATTGGAAACAAAAGATAGAAGAGTCGATACGCGTTTCACAACAAGGCTCAGAACAAATGAATACAGGCCAGCAGCAGAAGTTGGCAGCGACTATAGAGCCAGTTACTGCACATTCGCACACGATACCGACTTGTGTAAGTAACTCAAATATTAAATTGCCACGAGCTAGTGGTTCGCGTGAAGTTTTATCTGACGGAGATTACGAAATCCTTTGCCATGCCGAAGAAAAAATGATAAAGCATCGGCAATTCCAGATTTTTAACACTGACAAAAGGGGGGTCCATCCGATTGTTTTTATTCGAAGTTTTAGAGGAGTGCTACCCAGAAATTGGTCGGAGTGGCAGAAGATCAGTTTCGTTACGGGGTATATACAAGGTTCGGGGGCGATCTGGGCCTCGGACATGACTTCTGTTTGCTCGACATATGACGATTTTGAGAAAGCGTTTTTAGCAAAGTTCTGGTCAGAAGGGGTACAGGAATGCCTAAGGCAGGAGGTGCTCTACCCAGAGCCTTTCTCTTTTTCAAAAGGAAGCCTTAGGAAGTATTTTGAAAAATATATAAATAAAACTAGATATTGGGACAGACCTATGCCATTACCAGACATAATAAACATACTTAAGGCAAGACTACCAACTAGCATCCGGAATCAATTAATTTACGGCAACGATAAAGACCTGGAGTCGTTCCTCACGACGTTAGACCATATAGATATTATCGAAGAGAACAACCAGAAAGCCCGTAACAACAGATTCCAATATAGGGAGATAGAACCTCCGCCAAATGGTAGGCAAGTGAACGCACAGAGATCAATAAATAGTGGAGAAACCCCTCAAAATCTCAATAATAATACCGGCAATAGTCTTGCGAGGGGCTATCCAAGGAACAACAGGAATGGGAAAAGATACAATCCCGTATGGGGGAACGAAAGGAATTTCAGACCGCAAGCCTGGAACAATAACAGTAACAGAAAGTGGAATCAACCGGGGGGAATAAACTCAAATAACCAACATCAGTGGGGACGGACATCTGCGAATCAACCGGTAATTACCGAAGTGACGGACGATGTCAACCACCAGGCGAATCAAAATCAAACAAACTTGTAAGGACCCACTCGTGCCCCGGAGGAGCGGTCAACAATTGGTTGAGGGGCAACAGGATATGTGTACCCATGCTAACGTATAATGATGGACGATTACTGGCAGATGAATTGACCGAGGACTTAGAACCACAAGATGAGGATAAAGAACAGGTGGCAGTAGCCGAAGTGCAAGTCATTTTGGAGACTGTACCTATAGTGGCGGTTTTAGACACAGCTGCAACCACAAATGTTATTTCGGAGGCTCTATTCAACAAGATCAGAAATATACGACGAGTACCAATTTTTCCAGTTCAAAATTGCAGAATAATAGGCGCCGTTGGGGTTAGATCGGCTAATGTAAAAGTGCAGTCACTACTTAGTGTAGAAGTCGGAAATGTAGCAATATTAAGCACATTCCTTGTTGTGAAAAATTTGGTGGTAGACTGCATTATCGGAGTCGACAGCCTACGTCAATACGGATGCAGAATAGATTTTAAAACAGGAAAAATTTGGTTAAATGTAAATAAACAAGAGATTGAGTTGGACTTGTTGAAAAAAGAAAGCCTTACCAGAAAATATAATAGTGGGATCAGTGTGCAAGTAATCAGGACTGCACAAAATTCTAAACAGCACGTAAATAATGAGTTCCAAGTCAAAGGAGATTTCGGTCAATTAGTGTGGGATACATATGCCATCTCTACGTTAAGCCGCACGAAACGTATTGTAGAACTTTCTATCCTGTTCCCTGGAGGTTAAAGGCGCAAATTCAAAAAGAAATAGATCGCATGTTGAAATGGGGTTTGATCGAACCCTCTACAAGCCCATACTGCTCCCCATTGTTGGTCGTGCCAAAAGCAAATGGGACTGTGAGACTGGTACTCGACGCCAGAGAAATAAATAAAATCATAATTCCAGTGAGAACACATCCGGAAAACATAGACGAACTTATACAACGGTTCCAGGATGTCCAATATTTGACGAGCGTTGATTTGCGGAGTTCTTATTGGCAAGTCAAGCTGGATGAGTCATCAAGGAAATATACCGCTTTCATTTATTCCGGAAGAAGTTACCAATTTACTGTAGTTCTTTTCGGACTCAACATTAGTGCTGGAATCTTTATAGCAGCTCTAGATTATGCACTAGGCCCAGAACTAAGAAGCAGGGTAACAGTATTTGTTGACGATTTGCTTATAGCATCGAAGACCTGGGAGGAGCATATTACCTTACTGAATCGGGTGTTGGACGTGTTCAAAACCATGGGAATAACTGCTGACCTACAGAAATCCCATTTTGCACTAAACAGAATCAAGTTCCTGGGGCATATAATTGACGCAAAGGGAATTTTACCAACCAAGGAGAAGCTAATTGCGATTAGTAAGTTTCCAACACCGAGAAATAGGAGGCAATTAAAAGGGTTTATGGGTCTTGCCTCATTTTTTAGAAGATTTATAACAAATCAGGCCATGAATGCAGCAGCTCTAAATAGTTTGCTGAAGAAGGATGTGCCCTGGCTCTGGACATTAGAGTGTCAAGAAGCATTTGAAGAGATAAAGAAGCAATTAGTAAATGCACCGCTTTTGTACCATCCGGACATGCAAGAGGAATTTTACTTGTCAACAGATTCGTCAAATGTGGGTCTTGGAGCGTGCCTTTTCCAAGTACGCAAGATAAATGGACAACTTACCTTTTGTCCTATTGCGTTTGCTAGTCGTGTTTTGTCCAACTGTGAACGAACTTACACGACGACAGAATTGGAGGCTCTTGCGGTCGTCTGGGGATTTAAAAAATTTCATTTTTATTTATATGGGTCAAAGACTATCGTATATTGCGATCATCAATCGTTAACGTTTTTACAAACGTGTAAACTTTTACACCCCAGACTGGCTAGATGGACTCTCGCTCTGCAACAATACCAGTTTAAGATCGTACATGTCTCAGGGCAGCAAAACATTATTGCTGACGCTCTATCAAGGTCACCGCAGGGTTTAACAAAAGAGATTGAAGTAAATAATTCCTCAGAATTCCCTGTATTGCTGCTGCAGGAAAATCCATTTAAGACGTACTACGTCAATTTGTGTGTGCATATGGCCCAGTTACAGAAAAAAAGATGCTCAATGGGGAAGTGTCATTCAAAGGTTACAACAGCAACCTTCGGATCAGATGGCGAATTATTACAAGCTGGTAAATGGCGTATTATTTTTCCGCTGTGGAAGGCCAAACAAAGTCCGTTGGTGTGTTTGTATACCTGAGGCGCAAATAGAGAAACTTGTATGGTTCACTCATTTAACCTGGGGACATTTCGGTGCGACAAAATGTGCAGACAAGATAAGTGGGTACTGTTATTTTCCCAACATAAAGCGCAGAGTGCATGAGGTCTTAAAGAGATGCATAATCTGTCAAAAAACAAAGCCGGATTCAAAAGGGACTAAGCACCCATTATGCTCTATATTAGTACAAGAACCAAAAGAATTAATTTCGTGCGATCTGTGTGGACCGTTACCTACTTCAAGAGGTGGTGTTAAATATGTGTTGGCATTTCTCGATGTGTGTACGAAATACGTAAAGATATACCCGATAAAGGCGGTTACAGCCAAAGTAATTGTATTAAGATTGATAAAGGATTATCTTCCACATGTTGGTACACCTAAGGCGATCATAACAGACAATGCTAAAATATTCACGGGACTCCGATGGAAGCAGACTTTGTCACAAGTCGGTGTGAAACACATACTAACATCATTTTACCACCCACAAGGCAATTTGGTTGAGCGGATTTTTAGAGAATTCAATCGATTTATGAGGACGTATTGCCATAATAAGCAAACTGCGTGGGCAAATTATGTGGAAGAGTTTGAGCAGATATACAATAACATGCCCCACTCCTCAACTGGATATACACCTTGTGAATTGATGTTCGGAGCGAAAGAGGAAAACTTCTGGACTGACAATATCCCCAAAACTCAGGAAACTGAGATGCCTTGGGAAGAAAAAATAAGACAAGCTATCATAAATATGACGAAAAAGGCTGATCAGAGAAAACAACAATATGACAAATTAATCAAGAGGGTACAGACATACCATGTCGGAGAGAAGGTACTAGTCAAACGACATACCAAGTCATCCGTAATAAAGAAAAGTATAAAGAAATGGGAGTTACTATATACTGGCCCATACATTATCCTACAAATTCCGAATCCTGGAGCTTATCTGTTAGCATACCCGGGATCGAACAAAATAAAAGGGTTATTTTCTCATAACGACTTAAAAAAATATAATGAAGATTAGAAGATAGGGAGGAATGGTGTTCCGAGTGATAGAGATGAACGCTCGTAAAAAACATAGCAATAAACTGTGTGTGTAGTGTTAGAAACCTTTAAATTGAAATAGTTAATCAGTGACATAGAGTATAGAAATAGTGACTAATTATTACTATCGAGTGTTGTAAAGAAGATAGTGGAAATAGGCTTCACCTGTGGTTTGGGTGAACATGGAACTTTAGCATTGCTAATGTTATCAAGATTTATAAAGGATCTAACTGACCTTCAAGAAGAATGAAATGTTTCCTGCAAATGACGTTGAATAATCAAAAGAGGTTCCGAGTGAATATTCATATATAATCTCATGTGAACGCTTAGATGTGTAAACGTGTGGAGGGATATGTTGTGGCAGTGAATCGTGAGTGACGGTTAACGCCGCAAAGATAATTTCCCGCGCAAAACAGTTGACGTCGGCGCGAGAGTTAAAATCGATACAGACGACACAGATATGCTTTGTAAGAGACTCGCACTAAACGCGAGGGTAAACTGATTCATGTTGAACTTTAAAAGGAAAAGGTGTTATAATTAGAAGTTAAGAGTTGTTAATTTATTAATGAATGATTAAAGAAAGTAATATTCATAGAATTAGTAGTAATTTAATGGTTCGTGTTCGTTTGGGAATTTTGTTTGAAAAAAAAAAATCTATTTCCATATGTGAGCATGGATGAACGCCGTATGAATCAGAGAGTAAATGAAAGAAGTGAATCCGCAGTCCTCAATGCTAATAACTTTTACATTACAGCGATCAAGCGGAGAAATATATGTATTTAGAATAAAAAGTTTTTGAGTATAGATAAATTATATGACTTATCAAGCAAATATGGATTATGTCTTTGTATAAAATGAATTACACTTTCCATTATTCGATGATTTGAATCCAAAATCTATTGTAAGTTGCATGAATCCTTTAAATTACGAAGAACAAATCAGTGATAGAAAATCTGTTAGAACTTTTGGACTTATAAGCACAAGTGGGGAGGCAAAGTCAAAAGGAGTATTCAAACGAGAGTCAATCGGATGATGCTTTTGGCAACATCATTAGTTAAGAGTTGAATTCCTTGAAGTACGTCGTAACAAAAAGGATCCATGAAGCCCTAAGGATTTTGCTTTCAAAAAGGAGAATCTTGGACGGTGCAACCTAACCAGTTCTCTTACAGGAAGAGTTTCCCTTTTGGTCATTACTAATTCTTTTGGAATGAATGTTGCATGTGAATTCGAGTGTCCCTGTCCCTTCTACTCTTCCCATTGTGGGCCGCGTAGAAGATCAACTACAAAGGGGGCTGCGTAGAAGACTGACTACAAATGTGGACGTCGGGGACATGCAAGACCAGGGGGAGTTTAGCACCACAAGATATTGTCCTAGGAACAAGATTGTAAAACGAGAATTCACGTTATTTATTGTAAAACGTTTTTTTTTGCTAGAGGCACAAACCACTCTTCTCCAAATCGTAATACAAATTGATCCCTGTCTTTCCTTTAGAGATCTATTTCAAAATTATAATTTTTTTTCTTCTATAGGCTTTCCTATCTTCTATGTACCGTAGGCTGGGGGTCTAGGCTTAAGAGGTTTTCCAAGGTTTCCCTGCTTAAGAAAGTTCCCGAATGGGTAGACCCTGATAACAGTTTCATGAAAGATAATCTTCCTTGGTTGTGCACAGCAAACATAACACCTAGATGCACGTAAAAGCAATACAGCCGCGGTACCTGTCTCTTCATTTCTTCTGTCTTCAACATTTCTTTTCTTCGTCTGTCTCAAACATAATATTCTTTTTCAGTCGGAGGACTGACAATCATCACTTCCGGGTTATCCACGCTAATAGATAGCTCGCGAAGTGTGTTTGGTGAATCAAAATTGAGCTCACAAACTTCGCTCGCTGCGAGGGGCATTGTAATCTCCCCACGGAAAATTACCCTCTACCACGCAATAATTAATAATGGTCAATCAAATCATCCACATTTATCTACGTTTGAAAAGTATCTGATCGGATTTTCTAGTAATATATGCGCTGACAGCTCGTCGACGCCAAGGTATTTTTCTAGTACGGTTATTCTTTGGAATAACAGAGATACAGAGATGTATGCTCCATGGTTATTGTAGAGGGATAAGGGAACAGCTTCGGAAGTATCGGTTGGAAGATTGTCGGGTTGCTAAAAGAGACATATTTACTCTTCCTCTCGCTAAAACGAGCGATTAACGTTTGTGCCACTAGCGTGATAGGTAAAGAGAAAGAAAGAACTGTAAAAGCAAATTACATAAGACTTGGAATCCACAGAAAACGGAACATGTAATGGAGATGGAATGAATATACAATTTTCCTCAGAAATAAGGTTTGTGACCATTTTATTCTAGAGTGAATGACGAATGAGTTCTCTGTCTGAATCATTGATGATTGTCTTGGCCCTGTAATTAGTGGGGAAGTTTCAGCTGTGACGAAGAGAGCCTGCAATCTCCGAGTTTTTACAAATCGTCCAAAAAGGCTTCGTCCACATCTGAAATTCTAAATCTGTCGTAAACTGAACGAATTGTTCAAACGATCGATTTTCCCAACTGAATGCAGCGCTTAATAATAATAACAAATGTAAAGATCTTTTCTAGCAAGCCAGCCGCTGAATATTAAGACGAAGGGCTCCACCAGAGATTCTACTAGGCTGATTTCACGTAAATAATATATTTAAACTGTACACAGATAAAGGACAGAGAGAGAGCGAATGAAATTCGAGAAATTACTCAGAATCCTCCATTAGCATAATTGTTTGTCTGTCTTATCACGGATCAGCCTAGTCTAAACATAAAATAGGAAGCCCTAACTTTATTGTACCGATTTATGTGTGAGAGTGAAGGAGTAATAAAGGCGACAGATACACCTCTGTACAGACAAAACATTACACCAAGTTAGCGGCAAGCTGCATTCACATACTTTCATCATTTTCAGTAGTAGAGAATTCATTATAAGTTAAGGTCAGTAGAGCTGCGAAGTTGCACTTGACAGGGTATGTGTTTAAAGAATATAGGGTAAAAGGAAAGAAAGCGTGCCTATCGAGGAAAAGATAAGTGTACAAAGATCATATTCATTAGAAATGAAGTTAGAAGTTTTGGGCTGCTACAGGAAAGGTGAGCATATTGTTGACATTCGGCGTGCTTTGGGACTTTGTGAATCCACTGTGGGAACTATTCGTGACATTGGGGAATCAGTTTGCTGTTAACTCTTCAAATAACTTAAGTGTGCCTAGAGTGACCAAACCTCACTCAGGGACAATGGAAATAATGGAGAAAATGTTAAACCACTGTACTGAGCACCATGACCAACAGTACATGCCTCTCCCTGGAGCTGCTATTCAAGCTAAAACCAAGCGCTTGTATGCAGATGTAACAAACCTTTCTCACTCACATCAAGTTGATTTGAACACTTCAAATACCATTTTGGATTTGACAACATTAAAATTACAGTAGATGCAGCCATGGTAGATTAAGTTAGAGCCGAAGACTTTAGAAGGAGTTTTAAAGAAACTGCAACAGAAAAATGCTGTACTGTGATGCAGGTGCTCAACCCTGATGAAACGGGTTTACATGGAAAAGAATGCCTAGCCACACATTCATTTCTACTGATAAAAAAACAGCACCTGGATTCAAGGCTGCCAAGGACCAATGCACCCTTCTTTTTGGAGGAAATGTTGCAAAGGATTGGAAATTAAAACCTCTTCTGATCTATTGCTGTCGTCAAAATCCTAGAGCAATAAAGGGCTGTGAAAAAAGCAGGCTGGAAATCCATTGAAGATGGAGTAAAAATGTTGGATGACTTCTGCTATTGTCAGTGACTATTTTTTTTTAACGAACTGAATAGAGAATGATAGGTCTACTGTGAGAAAGGAAAATTCCCTTTCAAAATTCTTCTCCTCTTTGATAATGTCGTCAGCCAGCTACATTTCATTACTGATTCAAATCAAAACACTGCCACCTGTTTCTGCCCTCAAACACTATATCTATCCTGCAACCCAGGGAAATTTCTACATTCAAGGCATACTATCTAAATGAAAGTTTTTCAAATTTTACAGAAGAAAGGGATCTGAGTGACGTACTTACCACCAAGTTTTTCTGGCAACATGTTAATATTAAGATGGCAACTGATGCTATTACAGACGTATGGACTGGTACCACTCCAAACTGTGTGAATGGGTTATGGAAGAAACTGTAGCCCAATGCTGTGTCAGTGCTGGAAGATGAAGTTCAAATGGCTCTGAGCACTATGGGACTTAACATCTGTGGTCATAAGTCCCCTAGAACTAAGAACTACTTAAACCTAACTAACCTAAGAACAGCACACACATCCATGCCCGAGGCAGGATTCGAACCTGCGACCGTAGCAGTCGAAGATGAAGTGATATCACCATTGCAGCGGGAGAAATTGCGGACATGGCGCAGCAGATTGGATTTGCTTATGTCTATGAAGAGAATGGCTGTGACCTCTGACACTTTGATTCTGTAGATATGAACAATGAAGAATTGTGTGTACAGAAATCCATTATGAAAACTGATTTGACTATAGAACCATCAGACTCTTCTGATGGACATGATACAGAGGCTATTTAGCTTGTAGATGGACTTAATAACAATGATTTTAGTATATTACTGCGTGTTTCAGTATTAAAATTTTAAGTGTATTAATTTTGCATTATAATGTGTTGCAGAAAGATGTACTGGTAAAAGTACTAAGAAACACTGCTATAATCTCAGCCCACATTTTCCATTTAAAAAGACTCAGTTTACATGAACCTCCCCCCCAAATAAACAATGGACCTTGCCGTTGGTGGGGAGGCTTGCGTGCCACAACGATACAGATAGCCGTACCATAGGCACAATCACAACGGAGTGGTACCTGTTGAGAGGCCACACAAACGTGTGGTTCCTGAAGAGGGGCAGCAGCCTGTTCAGTAGTTGCAGGGGCAACAGTCTGGATGATTGACTGATCTGGCCCTGTAACACTAACCAAAACGGCCTTGCTGTTGTGGTACTGCGAACGGCTGAAAACAAGGGGAAACTACAGCCGTAATTTTTCCCGAGGGCATGCAGCTTTACTGTATGGTTAAATGATGATGGCGTCCTCTTGGGTAAAATATTCCGGAGGTAAAATAGTCCCCCATTCGGATCTCCGGGCGGGGACTACTAAAGAGGACATTGTTATCATGAGAAAGAAAACTGGCGTTCTACAGATCGGCGCATGGAATGTCATATCCCTTAATCGGGCAGGTAGGTTAGAAAATTTAAAAAGGGAAATGGATAGGTTAAAGTTAGATATAGTGAGAATTAGTGAAGTTTTGGTGGTAGGAGGAACAAGACTTTTGGTCAGGTGAATACAGGGTTATAAATACAAAATTAAATAGGGGTAATGCAGGAGTAGGTTTAATAAGGAATAAAATAATAGGAGTGTGGGTAAGCTACTACAAACAGCATAGTGAACGCATTATTGTGGCCAAGATAGACACGAAGCCAACGCCTACTACAGTAGTACAAGTTTATATGCCAACTAGCTCTGCAGATGATGAAGAAGTTGATGAAATGTATGATGAGATAAAAGAAATTATTCAGGTAGTGAAGAGAGATGAAAATTTAGTAGTGATGGGTGACTGGAATTCGACAGTAGGAAAAGGAAGAGAAGGAAACGTAGTAGGTGAATATGGATTGGGGCTAAGAAACGAAAGAGGAAGCCGCCTGATAGAATTTTGCACAGAGCATAACTTAATCATAGCTAACATTTGGTTCAAGAATCATGAAACAAGGTTGTATACATGGAAGAACCTTGGAGACATTGGAAGGTTTCAGATAGATTATATAATGGTAAGTAAGACAGAGATTTAGGAACCAGGTTTTAAATTGTAAGACATTTCCAGTGGCAGATGTGGACTCTGACTACAATCTATTGGTTATGAACTGTAGAGTTAAACTGCAAAAAGGTGGGAATTTAAGAAGATGGGACCTGGATAAACTGACTAAACCACAGGTTGTACAGAGTTTCAGGGAGAGCATAAGGGAACAATTGACAGGAATGAGGGAAAGAAATACAGTAGAAGAATGGGTAGCTCTGAGGGATGAAGTAGTGAAGGCAGCAGAGGATCAAGTAGGTAAAAAGACGAGGGCTAGTAGTAATCCTTGGGTAACAGGAAAGTTACTGAATTTCACTGATGAAAGGAGAAAATACAAAAATGCAGGAAGTGAAGCAGGCAAAAAGGAATATAAATGTCTCAAAAATGAGATCGACAGGAAGTGCAAAATGGCTAAGCAGGGATGGCTAGAGGACAAACGTAAGGATGTAGAGGCTTGTCTCACTAGGGGTAAGATAGATACTACCTACAGGAAAATTAAAGAGACCTTTGGAGATAAGAGAATGACTTGTATGAATATCAAGAGCTCAGATGGAAACTCAGTTCTAAGCAAAGAGGTGAAAGCAGAAAGGTGGAAGGAGTATATAGAGGGTCTATACAAGGGCGATGTTCTTGAGGACAATATAATGGAAATGGAAGAGGAGGTAGATGAAGATGAAACGGAAGATATGATACTGTGTGAAGAGTTTGACAAAGCACTGAAAGACCTAAGTCGAGACAAGGCCCCGGGAGTAGACAACATTCCATTAGAACTACTGATAGCCTTGGGAGAACCAGTCCTGACAAAACTCTACCATCTGGTGACCAAGATGTATGAGACAGGCGAAATTCCCTCAGACTTCATGAAGAATATAATAATTCCTATTCCAAAGAAAGCAGGTGTTGACAGATGTGAAACTTACTGAACTATCAGTTTAATAAGTCACAGCTGCAAAATACTAACGCGAATTCTTTACAAACGAATGGAAAAACTGGTAGAAGCCGACCTCGGGGAAGATCAGTTTGGATTCCGTAGAAATGTTGGAACATGTGAGGCAATACTGACCCTACGACTTATCTTAGAAGAAAGATTAAGGAAAGGCAAACCTATGTTTCTAGCATTTGTAGACTTAGAGAAAGCTTTTGACAAGGTTGACTGGAATACTCTCTTTCAAATTCTGAAGGTGGCAGAGGTAAAATACAGGGAGCGAAACGCTATTTACAATTTGTACAAGAACCAGAAGGCAGTTATAAGAATCAAGGGGCATGAAAGGGAAGCAGTGGTTGGGAAGAGAGTGAGTCAGGGTTGTAGCCTATCCCCGATGTTATTCAATATGTATATTGAGCAAGCAGTAAAGGAAACAAAAGAAAAATTCAGAGTAGGAATTAAAATCCATGGAGAAGAAATAAAAACTTTGAGGTTCACCGATGACATTGTAATTCTGTCAGAGACAGCAAAGGACCTGGAAGAGCAGTTGAATGGCATGGACAGTGTATTGAAAGGCAGATATAAGATGAACAACAACAAAAGCAATATGAGGATCATGGAATGTAGTCTAATTAAATCAGGTGATGCTAAGAGAAGTAGGTTAGGAAATGAGACACTTACAGTAGTAGATGAGTTTTGCTATTTGGGGAGCAAAATAACTGATGATGGTCGAAGTAGGGAGGATATAAAATGTAGACTAGCAATGGCAAGAAAAAGTTTTTCTGAAGAAGAGAAATTTGTTAACATTGAGTATAGATTTAAGTGTCAGGAAGTCTTTTCTAAAAGTATTTGTATGGAGTGTAGCCATGTATGGAAGTGAAACATGGACGATAAATAGTTTAGACAAGAAGAGATTAGAAGCTTTAGAAATGTGGTGCTACAGAAGAATGCTGAAGATTAGATGGTTAGATCACATAACTAATGAGGAGGTATTGAATATGACTGGGGAGAAGAGGAGTTTGTGGCACAACTTGACTAGAAGAAGGGATCGGTTGGTGGGACATATTCTGAGGCATCAAGGGCTCACCAATTTCGTACTGGAGGGCAGCGTGGAGGGTAAAAATCATAGAGGGAGACCAAGAGATGAATACACTAAGCAGATTGAGAAGGATGTAGGCTGCAGTACGTACTGGGAGATGAAGAAGCTTGCACAGGATAGAGTAGCATGGAGTGCTGCATCAAACCAGTCTCAGGACTGAAGACCACAACAACAATACATGAACTCAGTAGTGTGGTGATTGTGTGGAATGTAACTATCATGTAAAACATGATTCACCTCTATTCAAAATGTGTCTTGATAATTCAGAATATGTAATACATTATTAAGAAATTTATTTTAATATATATTTTGGGATGACTTCGCCTCTGAGCCTTTAAATATGAGGTGTGCCTGCCCTCAGGGACATGGTAGCAAGGGATAGAAAGAAATCTAGGTACACTCACTGTGTGTTCCTGGGAAGGAAACTGCGAAGGAAACAGACTACCACATGGTAGGTTTAAAACAAAGCAGGGCACTACAGATATAGATATGATGAATGAAACAATTTGGCTGTCAGCAGGGAATGCATAAAACCTTCAAGAGATTTATATAATAATCTTTCTCGGAAACCCAAAGAAATTATGGTCATTTCAAGGGCCATTAGTGGCTTTTAAATTCGTGTCCAGACACTCACTGATGAGACAGAACTGACATGAGGCAGCAATGTACAAGAAATGCTGGACACCTTTTCCAAATATTCCATTGCAAACGAACGTCCAGGGGTATAGTCCCAATTTAATTTATGCTCCACTCTAAAGGTGAGAGAAGTAGATATTGGTGCTAGTGGCATTGAAGTGGCTGAAATCACTAAAATTGGACACAGTTCCAGGAATGCCTATCAGATTATACACTGAATTTTCAGCTGAGTAGCTCCTCTTTTAATGATAGTGTACTGAAGATCCTTACACAAAGAGCTGTTCCCACTAATTGGAAGAAAGCATTTATCTACAAAAGGGTTAGCAGGAAGTTATTCACAAAACTACCATCAAAAATTCTTTAAATCCATTTGTTGCAGAATCTTAGAATATATTCTGAGCTAGTTCGAGTAGCACTGACAATGTGAAACCCAGCTTGAACTTTTCTCACATGGCATCCTGCAAAGCCATGGATCAAGCAAACAGGTAGATACAGTATTTCGTAATTTCCAAAAAGCATTCGACTCGGTATCAGACTACACTTATTTTCGGATGTATTATAATGTGGGGTATCAAGTGAAATTTATGACTAGACTGAGTAGGGAGGGTGCAGCGTATTATCTTGGAGGAAGATTTAATCAAGAGATGTATACGAAACTTCAGGTGTGCCCCAGGGAAGTGTGTTGGGAGACTTGCTATTCATGTCTTATATTAATGGCCATGCACACAATATTAATAATAAACTGAGATTTACTGTAGATAATACAATTACCTATAATGACTGAAAAAATTTGCACAAATATTCAATCAAAGCCCCCCCCCCCCCCCCCCACACACACACACACACACACACACACACACACGACTGCAGTCTCAGGCAACTTTAGCCACACTTCGACTCAGCATCTCCGCAATATGGTGAGTGGTAACTTCCCTTTTCACAAAACTGTTACATTCCATCCTGGATTTTCCATTGTTGGAGTCACAATCATAGGTACTTCAAGATGCAGATGTTCAGTGGGAGATTGCTTACAAATCACTTGTGTGACCCATCCTAAATATTGCTCAAGTGTGTGGGACATGTACCAATCAGGGCTAACAAGGGTACTGGAAGCATACAAAGAAGGGCAGCATGAATAGTCACAGGTTTGTTGGAGCCTGGAAGAATATTACTGACATGCTAAGAAAACTGAACTGGCTAATGGTTGAAGATAGATGAGAACAATCCCATGAAAGCCTAAATATGAGGTTTCAAGAACCAATTTTAAGCAGTTGCAAGTATTTCTACTCCAAATTTGGGTGCTATGCAGAGAAAGCAGCTAATCGGGTAGCAAAATAAAAGCACAAACAGTGTGAAGCTCACATGTATCATGACTCTCACCCACCATGAAGTTCCAAGTGATTAAAAAATAAAATAAAATAAAATAAAAGAGCAGTTGACTCCTTTATGAAAGTATGTTAAAAGAACAGACCCACAACATTACAGATGAACACCTTAACATCCATTCGCTGCAAAATTGCTGAGCACATTATAAGTTTGAATATAATAAATTTCCTTGAGAGGGATAAGTTTCTACCTGCAAATTGACACTGATTTGGAAATTGTCACTCATGGGAAACTCAACTTGCCCTTTCCTGTTAACCGTGAATGATGGACAACACGCAGATTCCATACTCCTATATTTCCACAAACTGTTTGCACAGTGCCACACTGCAAGCTTAATGAAAATACAAGCATGGGGAATAGGTTCCCAGACCTATGAATGGCTCAAAGACTTTTTAAGCAATAGAACGTTGTCCTTGATGGTGAGTTCACAAGGAACAAATACAGTGTCAGAAGTGCCGGAAGGGAGTGTGATAGCACTGCTCTTGTTCTCTATAAAAATAAAATATTTCAGAAACAGTTACTATCTGTAACTGTTTGAAGTTGATGCTGTAGGGCATGAGGAAGTGTTGTCACTAGGTGAATGTAGAAGGATAAGGACAATGCGGGTAGAATATCCATTTGGTGCAAAGAATCTTAGCTCACTTTATGTATGGGTAAAATGAAAGTAATGCAAAGTAGGAAAATAATCCTGTAATTTTCAAATGCAGTATTAGTGGTGTGATGCTTAATATAGTCACGTCAATTAACTATCCTGGTGTAATGTTGCAAAGAGAGATGAAATGAAATGAGCACATATGGACAGTTTTAAGAAAGGTGAATGGTCGATTTTGGATTATTAGGAGAATTCTTGGAAAGTGTGGCTTGTCTATATAGGATACTGCATAAAGAACACTAGTGCAACTCAGTCTTGAGTAATGCTCCTGTGTTTGGGGCCCCCACCAGATTGCATTAAAACATAGCGAAACAATTAGGAGGCATGCTGCTGGATTAGTTACCAGTAGGTTCAATCAAAATGTGAGTATTATGTAAATGCTCTATGAACTCAAGTGGCAACCTCTGGAGGGAAGACGGCATTCATTTCTCAGAACACTATTTAGAATGATCCTACTACCATCAACATACATCTCGTGGAAGAACAACGAAGACAAGATAAGAGAAAACAGATCTTTTAAGGAAGAATATAGACAGTCATTTTTCCCTCGCTTCATTTGCAAGAGGAACAAGAAAGGGAATGATAAGCAATGACATGAGGTGCCATGCGCCATATGGAGGCCTGTGAAATACATACAGGGTGTTTAGAACTGATGGTCAATATTCTGGGATATGATACAAATATCATTCAAAAGTAAAAAGTCAAGTAAATATGGGATTTAAAAAGCATACCTTAAGTGCTATAAGCAGTGGCAGTGAAAGGAGAGTATGGGTGGAGGACAGTACAATGCTCTTTGTGGAAGCACACAGGGACAAGGTGGAGAGAGGGTGGTGCAGCTAGGTGCAATTGGGAGGCTAGATGCCAGTGTGTGTGTGTGTGTGTAGGAGAGATAAAGACTATGGGTGCACTAGTGAAGTGGAAGGCTGTGGAGTGGGAACAGGAAAGGGAATAGGTGGGTGAACGACTATGATTAATGAGGACAGGCCAGGAATATTACGGGAACGTAGGATATATTGCAGGGAGAATTCTCATCAGCACAATTCAGAAAAGATGGTGTCGGTAAAAGGATCCAGATGGCACAGGCTGTGAAAAAGTCATTAAAATGTAGAATGTTGTGTTGGGCAGGTTGCTAAGCAGCTAGGTCGTCCAGTTGTTTCTTGGCCACAGTTTGTAGATGGCCATTCATGCGGACAGACAGCTTGGATGCTGTTATATGTCCATATAAAAACTCTTACCACATGCTACTTTTATTCTGTTTCCTTATAGATTTGTCTATTAATTCTTTGGTTTCATTAATCATATTTTCCCCCCACACACTGCAGAAATATATTTACATCCTTTTTAAATACCTTATGCTCTTGAACAAAGAAATGATGTGGAGAAAACTGCCTTGCATCACTCTACCTGTACACACTCTGATATTTTAAAAGTTTGCAGTTTTCAATTTTTCTCTTTCTTGCTTCCTGAAGAAAAGCTAAAAGAACTTCAATGTTTCTACTACAATGTGGAGTTTCTTTCCTTGATAGCTGCCTCAAAGAACTATATTTTAGTGAATTCTGTACTCTGGAGAATGTTGGCTTTTGCGAGGAGCATTCCACTAAAGTACACAAAGATTTTTCACTTCATCGATCTGCCCACACAAGGAAGGCCACTACATGCTTACAACTAACAGCTGGAGCTGTACAATCATGGTACTGGCAACTTACTATTTTGCCTATGTTTTCATTCACAACCAAAGTAGTACAATACAAACTGCATCCACTTCATGTTCAGGGCATATCTTGCATTTGACAGTACGAAAACCATTGTCATGATGCAATTGAACATAGCCCACAGCATCGTCTCCAGAGAATTCTCTTGAGGCCTTTTATAAGCAAAATAGAAAGTAAGATACAAAGGAATTATAAACATGGGCTGTGAGTGGGCATTGATTTAAATTAATGGGGAAAGTTGACTTAAGCCATCCAGACACAATGGTCATCACAACTGCATGGACTACCCTAGCACATCTACCACCAGACTAAAATTCTCAGGTTATCCACAAACTACTACACTGCAGTGATTAGTAGTTGAGAAATCAGGTCTGACAGGAGGCGTGCAGTTGCGATGACCAGTATGTCCAGGTGGCTTAGTGGTCAGAGCATCTGCCTAGTAAGCAGGAGACTCTGGTTCGAATCCTGGTCCAGCACAAATTTTCAGTTTTCTCCATTGATTTCAACCAAAGACCACTCACAGCCAATTCTGTAATTCCTTTGTCTCATAATTCATAGTGGATGCTGGATCAAAATGGTGTCTATTCCTTCATACAGATCCAAAAAACAGACACCTCATGTACAAAAAAGAAACAAATATTGTTGGAGAATACATGTATTCTAAAGACATATCCATGGCATTTCATCATATTCCACAGATTTCAGTTTGTTACAGCTTGCTACCAATTGCATAAAAATGAAAGTATTTTCTTATTTGTGTGCTTCACTGCATAATTTGTGGACATTATATGCCACAGTACAAATGAGCAACCCACAGAATGAAAACCGAAGAGTCTAATTTCAAATTCTTCGATACATACAATAAGTAGAGAGAGGTGTTAAACCAGGAAGCTAACAACCAACAAAACAGAGTGAACAAAGAAGAGAAGCAGTGAGAGAGACCACTGGAACTGTAAGCACAGAAACGACCCTAGTAAGTAGCAACAAAAACAACTGCTCTTTACTTGTCACTTTAGAAACAATGCATGATGAGTCAGTGCCATACCTTTAATGAATTCAAAGTCCTCCCGTCGAACAGTGCTAATTTCAATCATATCACCAACAGATTCCGATACAGCTTGCAGTTTCTGTGCTGACTGTTCTTCCCTGGCAGGTCCATTATCCACCAGAACCTAGAAATAATGTGAGACAAACTCATAGCTGCCACCCAGTGCATAGTGAGAGGAAGATAAGAACAGACAAAAAAATGAGGATGGAGAGGAAGAGGGGGACAGGAATAAGAGCCACAAGAAATCTGCATATCTTACCAGCACTAAGATTTGTTTTGTCAGTAAATACAATACTTTTAAATGATAACACATACCGTGTAATTTTCTCCATATGTCAGAACAGCATGTCCAGTAAGAGTTGCTATTGTGAAAAGATGTGGATTCACTTCATTCATAGCTATTTCTCTCATCTGTAAAAGTAATGCAGGAATATGTGACATTTTATCCTTTCAACATGCAGCAATATCATTCTACAAAAAACATTACGCATGTAACAATACTGTTCAACTTAAAAGTGAACTAGATGTAGAAAAACAGAATTGAAGATTACAATTTCTTCTGTTCTTGATATTCCATTCTCATCTACAAACTTAATTTCACAGTTACACAGTTGTGAGCAATAAACAAGTCCCACAGCTTTACTTTCTGTACTTTTCTGTTACCTTAAGTTCAGCTTTGATATGAGAGGTAACTTTTCTTTCTATTATATGATTAACTAATATAACATTTACTGTTGTTGTGGTCTTCAGTCCAGAGTGATTTGATGCAGCTCTCCATGCTACTCTATTCTGTGCAAGCTCCTTCATCTCCCAGTACCTACTGCAAACTACATCCTTCTGAATCTGCATAGTGTATTTCTCTCTTGGTCTCCTCCTATGATTTTCATCCTCCATGCTTCTATCCATCACCAAATTGGTGATCCCTTAATGCCGCAGAACATGTCCTACTAACCGATCCCTTCTTCTAGTCAAGTTGTACCACAAATTCCTCTTCTCCCCGATTCTATTCAGTACCTCCTCATTAGTTACATGATCTAACCATCTAATCTTCAGCATTCTTCTGTAACACCACATTTCTAAAGCTTCTAATCTCTTCTTGTCTAAACTATTTATCGTCCATGTTTCACTTCCATACATGGCTACACTCCATACAAATACTTTTAGAAAAGATTTCCTGACACTTTAATCTATACTCAATGTTAACAAATTTCTCTTCTTCAGAAAAACTTTTCTTGCCATTGCTAGTCTACATTTTATATCCTCCCTACTTCGACCATCATCAGTTATTTTGCTCCCCAAATAGCAAAACTCATCTACTACTGTAAGTGTCTCATTTCCTAACCTACTTCTCTTAGCATCACCTGATTTAATTAGACTACATTCCATGATCCTCGTTTTGCTTTTGTTGATGTTCATCTTATATCCGCCTTTCAATTCACTGTCCATTCCATTCAACTGCTCTTCCAGGTCCTTTGCTGTCTCTGACAGAATTACAATGTCATCGGTGAACCTCAAAGTTTTTATTTCTTCTCCATGGATTTTAATTCCTACTCTGAATTTTTCTTTTGTTTCCTCTACTGCTTGCTCAATATACATATTGAATAACATCGAGGATAGGCTACAATCCTGTCTCACTCTCTTCCCAACCACTGCTTCCCTTTCATGCCCCTTGATTCTTATAACTGCCACCTGGTTCTTGAACAAATTGCATATAGCCTTTCGCTCCCTGTATTTTACCCCTGCCACCTTCAGAATTTGAAAGAGAGTATTCCAGTCAACCTTGTCAAAAGCTTTCTCTAAGTCTACAAATGCTAGAAATGTAGGTTTGCCTTTCCTTAATCTTTCTTCTAAGATAAGTCGTAGGGTCAGTATTGCCTCACATGTTCCACCATTTCTACAGAATCTGAACTGATCTTCCCCAAGGTCGGCTTCTACCAGTTTTTCCATTCGTCTGTATAGAATTCGCATTAGTATTTTGCAGCCGTGACTTATTAAGCTGATAGTTCGGTAATTTTCACATCTGTCAACACCTGCTTTCTTTGGGATTGGAATTATTATATTCTTCCTGAAGCCTGAGGGTATTTCACCTGTCTCATACATCTTGCTCACCAGATGGTAGAGTTTTGTCATAGCTGGCTCTCCAAGGCTATCAGTAGTTCTAACGGAATGTTGTCTACTCCCAGGGCCTTGTTTCGACTTAGGTCTTTCAGTGCTCTGTGAAATTCTTCTCGCAGTATCACATCTTCCATTTCATCTTCACTTATGTCCTCTTCCATTTCAACAACATTGCCCTAAAGTACATCACCCTTGTATAGACCCTCTATATACTCCTTCCACCTTTCTGCTTTCCCTTCTTTGCTTAGAACTGGGTTTCCATCTGAGCTCTTGATATTCATACAAGTGGTTCTTTTTTCTTCAAAGGTCTCTTTGATTTTCCTGTAGGCAGTATCTACCTTACCCCTAGTGATATATGCCTCTACGTCTTTACATTTGTCCTCTAGCCATCCCTGCTTAGCCCTTTTACAATTCCTTTCGATCTCATTTTTGAGACGTTTGTATTTCTTTTTGCCTGCCTCATTTACTGCATTTTTGTATTTTCTCCTTTCATCAATTAAATTCAATATCAATTCCATTACCCCAGGATTTCGAATAGCCCCCTGCTTTTTACTTACTTGATCCTCCGCTGCCTTCACTATTTAATCTCTCAAAGCTACCCAATCTTCTTCTACCATATTTCTTTGCCCTGTTCCTGTCAATCGTTCCCTAATGCTCTCTCTGAAACTCTCTACAACCTTGGGTTCTTTCAGTTTATCCAGGTCCCATCTTCTTAAATTCCCACCTCTTTGCAGTTTCTTCAATTTTACTCTACAGTTCATAACCAATAGACTGCGGTCAGAGTCCACATCTGCTCCTGGAAATGTCTTACAATATAAAACCTGGTTCCTAAATCTCTGTCTTACTTACCATTATATAATCTATCTGAAACCTTCCAGTGTCTCCAGGCCTCTTCCATGTATACAACCTTCTTTCACGATTCTTAAACCAAGTGTCAGCTATGATCAAGTTATGCTCTGTGCAAAATTCTACCGGCAGCTTCCTCTTTCATTCCTTATCTCCATTCCATATTCCTTCTCTTCCTTTTCTTACTATCAAATTCCAGTCCCCCATGACTATTAAATTTTTGTTTCCCTTCACTATCTGAATAATTTCTTTTATTTCATCATACATTTCTTCCATCTCTTCATCATCTGCGGAGCTAGTTGGCATATAAACTTGTACTACTGTGGTAGGTGTGGACTTCGTGTCTATCTTGGTTACAGTAATGCATTCACCATGTTGTTTATAATAGCTGACCCATGCTCCTATTTTTTATTCATTATTAAACCTACTCCTGCATTATCCCTATTTGATTTTGTATTTATAACCCTGTATTCACCTGACCAGAAGTCTTGTTCGTCCTGCCACTGAACTTCACTAATTCACACTATATCTAACTGTAATCTATCCATTTCCCTTTTTAAATTTTCTAACGTACCTGCTCGATTAAGGGATCTGACATTCCACGCTCCGATCCTTAGAACGCCAGCTTTCTTTCTCCTGATAACGACATCCTCCTGAGTAGTCCCCGCCCAGAGACCCGAATGGGGGACTATTTTACCTCCAGAATATTTTACCCAAGAGGACACCATCATCACTTAACCACACAGTAAAGCTGCAAGCCCTCAGGAAAAATTATGGCTGTAGTTGCCCCTTGCTTTCAGTTGTTTGCAGTACCAGCACAGCAAGGCCGTTTTGGTTAATGTTGCAAGGCCAGGTCAGTCAATCATCCACACTGTTGCCCCTGCAACATTTATTAACCATGACAAACTTACCTTACATAAAACATCTGCCATCACCATACGTCCCTCAGCATCAGTATTCCCGACACGTAAGCGAACTTTGCTCCGGGATGTTATAACCTCATCAGCTACATAACAGTTCTCACCAACACTATTTCGTGCAAGGCAGAGTGCTCCAACAATCTTTGTAGATTTAGGTTTCAACAGTGCTGCAACCTAAAATTAAGAAGAATACATGAATATTTTAAAATAAGTTCAACAATTATGATTTATTCCACCAAGTTATTACATTTCAGTATTTTTTTCACATCTGAATTTCAAAACACATGCAAGTTAGCTGTCACAAAAATGGAAAATAAAAATAAAACTAGGATCATAATACGAGTATGGCTTTTCACAACATTTGTAAATGTTACTATTATTCTCAAACTGAATCAAGTGGTTGCCAAAAAATTTAATCAGAACTTAATTTGGTGGCTATTCCCAATTAAAATATGTATGCAGGAATGTAACAATATTATGAAGAGGATAGTTGCTTCTGACCACATAACAGAGATGCTCAGTCGCAGGTAGATACTACAAAAAGGCTGTCACAAAATAAGCTTTCGGTCAACAAGGCCTTTGTCAAAAAATAGACGACACACACACACACACACACACACACACACACACACACACACACACACACTACGAACAGCAGCAGTGCATGAGGGGAGAGGCAACTGGGTGGGAGTAAGGAGGAGGCTGGGGCAAAGAGGAGGAGGGGTAGTAGGGTAGGGGTGGGGGACAGTGACAAGCTGCTGGGAAGCTCACAGGGACAAGGTGGGGAGAGGGTTGGGCAGCTAGGTGCAGTCAGGAGCTTAGACGGAGGTCGGGGAGAGAGCTGAGGGGCAGGGTAGTGGAAAAGGAGAAAAGTAAAAAGTGTGTTGGCGGAATAGAGGGCTGTGTAGTGGTGCAATGGGGCCAGGGAAGGGACTGATGGGTGAGGACAATGACTAGCGAAAGTTAAGGCCAGGAGGATTACGGGAATGTAGGATGTACTGTAGGGAGAGTTCCCACCTGCGTAATTCAGAAAATCTGGTTTTGGTGGGAAGGATCCACAGGGCACAGGCTGCGAAGCAGCCATTGAAATGAAAAATGTCATGTTGGGCAGCATGCTCAGCAACAGGGTGGCCCTGTAGTTTCATGGCCATAGTTTGTCAGTGGCCATTCATGCAGACAGACAGCTTGTTGGTTGTCATGCTCACATAGAATGCAGCACAGTGGTTGCAGCTTAGCTTGTAGATTATATGACTGGTTTCACAGGTAGTCATACCTTTGTTGGGATAGATGATGTTTCTGACTGGATCGGAGTAGGTAGTGGTGGGAGGATGTATGGGACACGTCTTGCACCTAGGTGCAGTACAGCAATATGAGCCATGAGGTAAGGGGTCAGGATTTGTAGGGATGGACAAGTATATTGTGTAGGTTTGGTGGACAGTGCAATATCACGGTGGGAGGGGTGGGAAGAATAGGGGGCAGGACATTTCTCATTTCAGGGCACCATGAGAGGTATTCGAAACCCTGGTGGAAAATGATTATCAGTTGCTCCAGTCCTGGGTAGTACTGAGTTATGAGGGGAATGCTCCTCTATGGCTGGACAGTTAGTCTTTGGGAGGTGGCGGGTGACTGGAAAGATAAGGCTCAGGAGATTTTGTTTTTGTACAAGTTTTGGGAGGAGATTTACAGTCTGCAAAGACCTCGCTGAGACCCTCGGTATATTTCAAGAGGGACCACTCATCACTGCAAATGCAACAACCATGGGTGGTTAGGCTGGATGGGAGAGACTTCTTGGTGTGCAATGGGTGGCAGCTGTCGAAATGGAGGTGTTGCTGGTGGACAGTAGGTTTGATATGGACAGAGGTACCAATGTAGCCATCTTTGAGGTGGCTCGTTGGGTTGAGTAGGACCAGGTAAAGCCAATAGGATAGAAGCTGTTGAGGTTCTGGAGGAATAAGGATAGGGTGTCCTCACCCTTGATACAGATTGCAAATATGTCATCAACGGATCTCAACCAGTCCAGATTGCAAAGATGTCATCAATGAAACTAAACCAGGTGAGGGGTTTAGGACTCTAGGTGTTTAGGAACGATTTCTCTAGATGGCCCACGAATAGGTTGGCATAGGATGGTGCCTTGTGTGTGTCCACAGCCGTACCACAGATTTGTTTGTATGTAATGCATTCAAAAAAAAAAGTAAGTGTGGGTGTGGATTTAGTTGGTCATGGTGACCAGGAAGGAGGTTGCTGGTTTGGAATCTGTCGGGCTAGGTACTGTTCAATCACGGTTAAGGCCATGGTCATTAGGAATGTTAGTGTAAAGGGAGGTGGCGTCAACAGTGTCAAGCAGGGCACTGTGTGGTAAATGGGCAGGAACTGTGGTGAGACAGTGGAGGAAATGGTTAAAATATATTGTGTAGGTTCGGTGGATGGCAGAATACCAACTAGATGCAAGACCTGTCCCATACATACCACCACCACCACCACCACCACCACCACCACCACCACATCACATCTCCCAACAAAGGCACAGCTACCTGCGAAACCAGTCATGTGATCTACAAGCTGAACTGCAACCACTGTGCTGCATTCTATGTAGGCATGATAACCAACAAGCTGTCTGCATGAATGGCCACTGACAAACTGTGGCCAAGAAACAAGTGGACCACTCTGCTGCTCAGCACGCCACCTCATCTAGATCTTGATTATTAAGACTTATTTTAATTTTTTTGAGATTTTGACTGTTTTGTTATGAAATGGCTCATAAGCGGTTTTGGGCTGTTCACGATTAAACTATTAGGCCCAATACAGTCACAGAAAATGAACTTGTATGTGACTAGTGGTGCTATTATAAATATTTACATTTCTCCTAAGTTTAATGAGTATAGCAAATTGCAAACTTTACTTGAAGCTTTCAACGGTCTGAGTATTATGTAAGAATTGGTTAGTATAACAACTACTTTTCATTTTGTGCATTGCTTTGTAAACAGCTGTACTCTGCACATGTAATTTTGAGAACACAACACATGCATTTCTACACATGTCAAGATGCAAACTCCTCTGAAACTACAGAACATGGACCGAGGTAATAAGTAAAACTAATTTTCTAATTTTGAGCACCATGTTGTCACAACAACAAAGGTAGATCAATGATGAGGTCATTAGTGATCAAGATCCAGCTGTGACTAGACAAGGATGGGTGCAGGAATTTGGCTATGTCCTTTTAAAAGGAACTATTCTGACAGTTTTCTTAAGCAAGTCATGGAAAACCTGCTGTTGGTCATTTTAATTTTCTGCTCGCTCTGCATAACAACGATATTGTTTGTTTGCATCTGTGTAACTACCAACAAAATCTCAAAGAAATAAACACATTTTAAAAATAAAGGTTTATTTCTATTTTTCATCAATTATATCAAAACCCTGCAAAAAAGAGCAAAAAGAAAAACTGGTGTCACAAACAACATCTAAGGCAGAAATTTGCTTCTTTGAACACCCATGCTTTTGTTAAAATTCAGACACTTATCACTATTTACTTGCACTTTTCCTTGTTTTTGTTTCCCTTTAATTTGACGCTTCGCATACTCACCTGCATAAATCCAGCAACAGCAGCTGCTCCACACTTATCTCTAGACATTCCTGCCATAATTCCTCCAGCTTTAATATCAGCACCACCTGTGTCATAGGTTATTCCTTTACCCACCAAGAACAGGGTTTGACTAATAGTATCCCCTGAATCATATGTCAAGTAAATAATACGGCCCTTGTGTCTCTCTATTACTGTAAAGACAGAAACATTATGAGTTAATATATTTATTAGATCATGTTGTTTATAGCATCATAAAGTATTCTCCCAGTAGGAGGAGGACAGTTAATTGTTAAACACACAATTTTAAAAGTATGTTTCCTGATTGAGCATATTATTAACCCCCAAAACACCCAAAAACATGTAACTCAAATGAAACTGTACCAATAAGAATGAATTTGTTGAGACAAAAATCAACACAGCATATGTGGTCTCTTTGGGAAGAGCGGCAGTCCACTTAATGACCAAACAAAATTACGAAAACTCACAATCATTTTAAATTAACAATATCAAAAGGAATATTAACTTGGAAAATCTGTAAAATTACAAGAAGCTGCATTTTAGTAATTGCAAGTACTGCTGACAAATTTACAAGTAGAAAAACCAATCAGGGGGAAAATGCTCCTTTAAGAGTACAGAAAAGGCTAGTATGTTCCTCTTTAACCCTAAAGCGGATGCGCCTACGTATAAAGTGTGCCAACCACAAATAACATTCTCTTGTACCTTTCCACTGTTGTTTTACAATTGCAAGCTCATACCTATTCCTTAAGCAACAATATAAAATAAACAGTGAGCTAGGTGAGAAAAAATTTACAATTCGTACAAGAAAATGACCTAGATTACAAACTAACAGTACAATCCCACAATGAGGCAGATGTCTACCAGATAATTAGTAATCGAATAAGTGTTTTGCTGAGATCTGATACAATTGCACTACTTAACGCTCTGATGGGTCATTACTGTGGGGTAACGTCCGTACTTGGTAACAGAATGATACAACAAAGTTTAATGTTGTTATTGTTTAATTAAACAGGGATTTGGCTGATACAATGTAATTTTATTTTACCGCTGTTTAATTAAACTAACATTACACTACGTTTTTGCTCCTACATGTTTACCTTGGTTACATAAAGACAGCCGTTCTTTACATGTGTTCAAAGTACGCCGCGTGCCTGCCCGTGTTCTAAAAATCGACGCAGCCACTCGAGGGTTAAAAGAGACAGAAAAGTGGGGAACCAGTTGCTTCAATCCACATTCTGCCTTCCTCACTAAAAATTTTTGCATGTGGATGGGTGACCGTCCGGTCTGCTGAATGCTGTTAGCAAGCGGGGTGTACTCGGGCATTGTGAGGCAAACTGAGGAGCTACGTGATTGAGAAGTAGTGGCTCCAGTCTCAGAAACCGACATATGGGCAGGAGAGCCCCTCCACATCTGCATCCAGTGACGCCTATGGGCTGAGGATGACACGGCAGCCTGTCGGTACCGGTGGGCCTTCATGGCACCTTTGGGGGGAGTTTAGTTGTTTAGTCTCTCTTCATACTTGTTCCCTCCTCTCACTGTCATTGCATGTGTCTCTCCCCTCAATGTCTCCCTTTTCTCTCATTGATTTACATTATAATCTACTGCCACTGTCACCTCTCTCCCTTACACTGTCTCCTTTTGTCTTTCTTTCCTACTGTCACTATCTTCACCATATGCTGGCAGTTCAAAACATCTGAGGGGTCCAACACAATTTTTCCCCTACACTCACTTGCTTAAAGTTTCTGCCCAAAATGGGCTTGCACTACACCTACATGTTAATGTTTGGTGGTCTGGGAGGGGGACAGACCCCCCAACCTTATGTATGGTCTCCATTCACATAGTTTTCAGCTTCACTGTTGCCTTTCTCTTTTGCTGACGTTGCTATCTGCATCCTCTCTCTCTCTCTCTCTCTCTCTCTCTCTCGCTCTCTCTCTCCCCCCTCCTTCCCCCACCCTCTTTCACTGCCACTTTCTCTCGATCACTGTCCCCTCTGTTGCCAGAATTCTTTTCCAGCAGAAGAAAGCTGAAATACGTTAGCATACCAAAATTTTTGTTAAGGAAACCAAAATGAGGATTGAGACAGTTTTTTTCCCCACTTTTCTTTCAGAGTCTTTTTAAAGAGGGACACACTTGCCTTTTTTTATGCTCTGGCACAGGAATTTTTCTGCTGGTTTGCTTCTTCTCCCTGTTAGAGCACTGCGTGCTGCATTTATAAATGCCATTTCATGGGTCAGTAAAGTTTTAACAGTTTATTTATCTATTTCAACACATTTATATACTTTAATCAATATAATAGAGGGAAACATTCCACGTGGGAAAAATATATCTAAAAACAAAGATGATGTGACTTACCGAACGAAAGCGTTGGCAGGTCGATAGACACACAAACAAACACAAACACAAACACACACACAATGTGTGTTTGTGTTTGTTTGTGTGTCTATCGACCTGCCAGTGCTTTCGTTCGGTAAGTCACATCATCTTTGTTTTTAGATACATTTATATACTTTGTCACATATAAAGAACAAATGAAGTACGCATAATATAAGGTTAACACTAAATCATTGCTTCACATTTTTATTGGATATTGTGCTCATCAATTACAATCCCCCTGACTCATGATGTGTGTCTTAAAAGAGTAAAAATGTTGTTAGAAATGGTTTACTGAATTTGCAGTCTTTCCAGTTCACATAATTTTTGGCAGTCATTTTCAGTTCTTTTCATGTATTTTAAGACCCTTTTTAGCCAATCTTTTCTTACTGCATTGCAACTTTGGGCATATCTGTGTAGGTGTCAAGAGCTCATTATACAGAGACAGAGCATCAAAGTTCTACTGGCGAAAAAAATGCTGATTAAAAACATAGTTTTGTGACATCAGAACCCTTGCAGTAATCCTAAAATCCTTAATATGTGTTGACTATGTCAATTAAAATTACATTTATGCCTCAGATTGGATATTACGTGTTTATTTTATGTGCATAAGTACAATAACTTTGAACCTTTGGATCTCAATAACGAATAATGATAACGAAAAAGTTTCAAAGTTCCTTGAGAATATCATCTTAAGAACATATAGCTTTTGGCCATCAAGGCGACAGACACACAAACACACACACATGAAAACGCAACTCACACACACGTGACTGCACCCTCTGGCAGCTGAAGCCACACTGCGAGCAGCAGCAGTGAATCATGGGAGAGGCAATTGGGTGGGGGTAAGGAGGAGGCTGTGGGCACCCGCATGGCACCATCCTATGCCAACTTATTCATGGGCCATCTAGAGGAATCCTTCCTAAACACCCAGAATACTACACCCCTTACCAGGTTCAGATTCACTGATGACATCTTTGCTATCTGCATCAGGGTGAGGACATCCTACCCACATTCCTACAGAACCTCAACAACTGCCCCCCTCCCCCCCATTTGCTTCACTTGGTCCAACTCAATGCAACAAACCACCTTCCTAGATGCTGACCTCCACCTCAAAGATCAGTACCTCTGTCCATATCAAACCTACTAACCATCAGCAATACCTCCACTTCGAAAGCTGCCACCCGTCCCATACCAAGATGTACCTTCCATACAGCCTAGCCACCCATGGTCATCACACCTGCAGTGATGAGCGGTCCCTCTAGAAATATACCGAGAGCCTCAGTGAGGCCTTTCCAGACCGTATTTATCCTCCCAAACCCTGTACAAAAACAAATCTCCCATGCTTTATCTTTCAAGTCACCAACCACCTCCCAAAGTCTCACTGTCCCCCACAGAGGAGTATTCACCTCGTAACTCAGTACCACCCAGGAATGGAGCATGAATTATATTCTCCGCCAGGGTTTCGACTACCTCTTGTCATGCCCTGAAATGAGAAGTGTCCTGCCCAGTATTCTTCCCACCCCTACCTCAGTCATGTCCCGCTGTCCAGCAAAACTACACAATATACTCATCCATCCCTACACAACCCTTTCTCCCAACTACTTACCTCAAGGCTCCTATCCCTGTAGTAGACCCAGATGCAAGACATGTCCCATACATCCTCCCACCACCACCTACTTCAGTCTGGTCAGAAACATCACCTATCCCATCATAGGCAGGGCTACCTGTGAAACCAGTCACATAATCTACAAGTTAAGCTGCAACCACTTTGCTGCATTCTATATGGGCATGACAACCAACAAGCTGTCCGTCCGTATGAATGGCCACCGACAAACTGTGGCGAAGAAACAAATGGGCCACCCTGTTGCTGAGCACGCTACCAAACATGACATCCTTCATTTAAATGAGTGCATCACAGCCTGTGCTATATGGATCCTTCCCACCAACACCAGCTTTTCTGAACTGCGCAGGTGGGAACTCTCCCTGCAATATATTCTGCGTTCCCATAACCCTCCTGGCCTCAACTTCGTTAGTCATTTTTGTCACCCATCTAGCCCCTTACCTGTTTCCATTCCAGCACTACACAGCCCTTATTCTATCAACACACCCAGTCTCTTTACTTCTGTCCTTTTCCACAACCCCCACCCCCCACACCACCACCACCTCTCCCCTGCTCACCATCTATCCTCCCAACCGCACCTAGCTGCCCTCTCATCTCCACCTTGTCCTTGCATGCTTCCCAGAAGCACTTCACTGTCCCCCACCCACTATCCTGCTATCCCTCCCCCTCCCTGCCCCAGCCTCCATCTTACAGCCCCATCCCACCCACCCCAGTTGTCACTCCCATATGCACCGCTGCTGTTGCTCGCAGTGTGGCTTCAGGTGCCAGATGCAGCAGTGAATGTGTGTGTGTGTGTGTGTGTGTGTGTGTGTGTGTGTGTGTCTAGCATCATCTATTTTTGACAAAGGCCTTGATGGCTGAAAACATATATTGTGACAGTCTATTTGTTGTGCCTATCTGTGACTCAGCATCTCAGCTACATGGTGATTAGCGATTTTCCTTTTCATAATATTGTTACATTACATCCCAGATCTTCTGTTGCATTATAGAAGTGACCATCCCCAAAACCCAGAAATCATGCTTTTTTCAAGGTTTTCTCAGGAACCAACCATGAACAAATGGTGCTTGTATAAGCCACCTAAGGTCCACAACCATAAACCACACCTAACGAAAAAGAACCAATTGATTTGCTCAATTTGCCTGGGTTGGAGGAAGTGTGTAGTGTTCAAAGTATGCCTGTTCTCCTGATAGGTATACAAACTGTTGCTAGGGTATGGGCTATCCAAAACACTTACTCCTTACCTCTGAGCAATAGAACCCAAGTATGATCCTGAAAAATTACATTTTCACAAGCAGCATATGAAGTCTATTCAAAAAATTCCGGAACATTCGTAATTTTGCACCAATGGTGTGCTGGAGCAAAATGCAGTTGCCTTCCCTGCACACACCTATGTTTAATGTGTAACTACTGGAATTTTCACTGCTGTATGTCTGTTAGGTATTGTTCAGTGCTATATTGAGTAGAATATTATGTCGCACAGTCTGTTAACTTCAAGCTGGCAGAGTTAGAGGAGCAACATGTCTGCATTAAATTTTGCGTGAAACTCAAAAACTCCTTTACAGGGGCACACTAAATGATGCAGAAAGCCTACAGTGATGGGTGCTTAAACTGAACTCAGTGTTTCAAATGGTTTACTTGCTTTAACAATGGCCAGACGGAAGTCAAAGATGACCCTCGTTCAGGACGCCCTCCGACGTCTACCAACGACGCTCATGTCAGGAACATCAATGAAATTGTGCATGCCAATTGAAGACTGACTGTCCAAGAGATCGCAGAATAATGTAGCATTTCAGTTGGATCATGTCATGAAATCCTGACGCAGCATCTTGGAATACACTGGCTTGCCGCCAAGTTCGTCTCACGGCTCATGAGTGAAGACCAGAAAGACCTTTGTCTCACAATCTGAGAGGAGCTTTTGGATAGTGCGAATGAGAATGAGATGTTCCTTACGAGAATCATAACTGGTGATGAGACATAGGTCTACGGTTATGATACTGAGACCAAGGTTAAATATTCACAAAGGGTCAGTGTTGTGACTCGCCGATCATTCAAAGTGCCGCCGCGCAATTACGCGCGTCCTCTACGTGCGGCGCTGTCTGCCAGCCATGCAGCAGCTGCGCCACCTAAACGGCCAGCCGAGCAGCGGACGCTAGACTGGGACTCAGTGTTCATTCGAATGCTAACGTGTACACATGTCTTACTTGACAACTTACTCTGTGACTTATATGTGTTGTTGTGTCGTTCCAAAATATATGTGTTAAACTTGAAGTTCTAACAGTCAGGAAAGATTCTCCAAGACTAAGAAACACTCATCAGACCAGGTCAAATGTCAACTCCATGCTGATAATTTTCTTTTACTTTGAAGAATTGGTTCATCATGAATTCATACCAAAGGGACAAACTGATAATCGATGGTACTATCGGAACGTGCTGCAAAGCCTGCAAGAAATCAGACAAGTTGAAGAATTCTATGAAAGTGACAGTAAAGCTAAGATAGAATCAATAAAATGAATTGGTGCAGTAAAGGGAGATCTGAAGGAAGTAAGAACAGCCACTTTATATACCAGACAGAAGAATTACACTACATGATCAAAAGTATCTGGACACCTGGCTGAAAATGACTTACAAGTTCATGGTGCCCTCCATCAGTAATGCTGGAATTCAATATCGTGCTGGCCCACCCCTAGCTTTGATGACAGCTTCCACTCTCACAGGCATATGTTCAAACAGGGAAGGTTTCTTGGGAAATGGCAGCCCATTCTTCACAGAGTGCTGCACTGAGGAGCGGTATCAATGTCAGTGAGTTAGACCTGGCACGAAGTCAGCATTGCAAAACATCCCAAAGGTGTTCAATAGGATTCAGGTGAGGACTCTGTGCAGGACAGTCCATTACAGGGATGTTGTTGTTGTATAACCTCTCTGCCACAGGCTGTGCATTATGAACAGGTGCTCAATTGTGTTGAAACATGCATTGCCATCCCCGAATTGCTCTTCAACAGTGGGAAGCAAGAACGTGCTCAAAACATCAATGTAGGCCTGTGCTGTGACAGTGCCACTCAAAGCCACAAGGGGTGCAAGCCCCCTCAATGAAAAACACGATCACACCTTAATACCACTGCCTCCGAATTTTAGAGTTGGCACAAAACATGCTGGCAGATGACATTCACCCTACATTCGCCATACCCACACATTGCCATTGTATTGCCACATTGTGTACCGTGATTTGTCAATCCGCACAATGTTTTTCCACTGTTCAATTGTCCAATGTTTATGCTCCTTACACCAAGCAAGGTGTCATTTGGCATTAATCAGCGTGATGTGTGGCTTATGAGCAGCCACTTGACAGTGAAATCCAAGTTTTCTCACCTCCCACCTAACTGTCATAGTACTTGCAGTGAATCTTGATGCAGTTTGGAATTCCTGTGTGATGGTCTGGATAGACGTCTGCCTATTGCACATTACGACCCTTTTCAACTGTTGGCGGTCTCTGTCAGTCAACAGATGAGGTCGGCCTGTACGCTTTTATGCTGTACGTGTCCCTTCACATTTCCACTTCACTATCACATGGGAAACAGTGGACCTAGGGATGCTTAGGAGTATGGAAATCTTGCGTACAGACATATGACACAAGTGACACCCAATCACATGACCACGTTCGAAGTCCGTGAGTTCTGCGGAGTGCCCCAATCTGCTCTCTCATGATGCTTAATGACTACTGAGGTCATGGGTATGGAGTACCTGACAGTAGGTGGGAGCACAATGCACCTAATATGAAAAACATATGTTTTTGAGGGTATCCGGATAAATTTTGATCATATATAGAGTATTAGGCAGAAAATCCATGACCTGACAATTGTCCTGCCAGAATACCAAGAAGACTGAAACAACTTGGTCTGACAAGTGAAAAAGAACCCAATCTGAGAGAAATATAGGCACAAAGGAAAGGTAAAACAAAACTCTGGAAATGCCTTTTGCTGTACATCATGTAGTCCAGTGGGTCCAAAAGTGAATAAAACTATATTTCATTGAACTCACTACAGTGCTTCAGTATAACTTACAAGAAATTGCAATTAAGAGAATTACACCATTTGAAAAGTTTTTATTAAAAAATTTAAGAAATACCAGTAGATGTGTCATGCAACTGATTTAAGAACTACAATACCAACAAATTCTCACAATTTCGAAGTCATATTGCACACAAGAACATTGAAGTCTGCACACACCATTATCAGTATTTCAATTTGTACTTAAGATTGTGAACATGTGACTGCAGACTAAGGCCATGTAAGCAAATAAATAATGAGGCAGGTGGGTGCCGTTTGAAACAAACTCCATTCCAGAAAGTCAGTCATACTGTTTTACTTTTCTTAGCAGAACATCTATCCTCACTGAACTTCATATGGTTTCCCCATTCTAACTGTGGAATAGTGATGTCTGATTTGTTGTTGGGAGATATGATCTGCCTGTTTATTGGTGCAATTACCCAATTACAATGTTTTCTGCAGCCACTCGGGCTGCAAACTCTTACACCTGGGAAAGCAAGTGAAAATTGCCATTGTATTGTACTGTACTGTACTGTACTGTACTGTATTGAATTGGGGACCTAGAAACAACGAAGAGGCTTTGTCTCCGCCATAACCCTCAGTGGTTCACAACCCCACAACAGGCTACAGCAATCCACTCACCCCACTCACCCCACCACCGCACCCCAGTGCCCCCCCCCCCCCCCCTCCCTTCACCCCACGGATGTGTCACAGCAGAAAAGTGTAACATCAAATGTTTGCATAGTAAAGTAATTATGGTGTATGCGTACATGGAGACAGTGTTTGTGCAGCAATCGCCGACATTGTATAACTGAGGCAGAATAGGGGGAACCATCCTGCATTTGCAGAGACAGATGGAAAACCGCCTTAAAAATCATCCACAGACTGGCCGGCACACCGGACCTTGACACTAATCCACCAGGCGGATTTGTGCCGGTCCCACCCGGAAAGCAATGTGTTATATTGCACAGCTAACCGGGCAGGCAAAATTACCCTTTGTCAAACACAGATAGTAATTTTATAATATTCCTTGCCATTTTCATGACATTCACCCTACTTTATTCTCCATAAGTTGGCTGAGAAACTTGGAAAATGTAAAAATATAAAGGTTTTAAGTAAGAAGAGGGGATTGGGGCTGGGGGGGGGGGTGTCCTGACTCCCATGATACCCCCTCCTTCGATGAAGTGAAACTGAGTGTCACAGGGCAGGCACACAAATTCTTCTGCAGCATCTGCAGTTCAACACAGCAATCTAGAGGCGTGCAATGTTATTTGGACTGGAGCAATTGAGGCATACAAAATAGAGAGATGATGAAAACAGATAAATTTTCACAGACATCACACAATGGCAAAGCAGCAACACTAAAATCTAGAGTTTAAATGGGAAGAGGGACTGACTTCGCAGATACATTTCACATTAAGTTGTCTAACGCAGTGCAAGTCATGTTACAAAGAACCTCTACACAGAGTAGTTCAGCTGCCCCTGCAACTGTTGTTTTATGTAATCTACAATCAGAGATGGGCAAACCCATTCATCCTTGGGAACTAGTTCACTGGTGATCGTTCTTTTTTGGGACCACTAATTTTTGCTTGTTCACTGTTCATTTGTCCATGGTATACAGTTCTTAATAAAAATTCAAAATTAGTGGCATAGGTGACCAAAGGATGGAGGGCACCCAGAGGGTGCACTTACCTCTCCCCTGGAGACTGGAGTACAGAGTTTTTACTCATTACATAATTCTCACACACGTGTAGAAGTAATTTCCTTGACTTGGCAAAACCTCCCATTTAGCCAACTGTAGCTTTATATGGCTGATTGCAGTGAAATAATATAGGGTGGCGCACAAAAAACCAGACCCAAGTACAGACTGCTCGTCAATTACGCATGATTTGTTGCCTGCTATGAGCAGATATAACAACACATAGATAAACATGTAATAATTAGGCAGTAAAGAAATAACAAATAAACTAATGCAAACAACAGCTTAGAAATGATGGCTGACAATCGGCAGATTAACAATGAGCAGTCTAGTACTTGGGGCCGATTTATCGTATGCACCCTGTACCACAGAAAGAATACTGTAGAAGTTATCATATTCCTTTACAAAATATGACATGAGACACTCTATTATGGAGTGTAGGCTTCATTTGATTGTAAGATGGTCTGCCTTCCATAACAATGAAAATACTGTTTTACCTTGGATCGAAGTATTGTTATGGAGGTGCATATGAGGCATTTCCTCGCTGTTGTGAAATCAGATTCCCTGTAACAGTCTTCTTAACGTAATCAGCAACAGCTAAACATAGTGCTTCCTGGAGCATTTTTTTGTTTAACAGAATGCCGTGTGCATTCTGCTATGCCTTGAAATTTGTTTTCTGCTTTATCAGTTTTGAGAAGGGTTAGTTAAAGGCTATTTATGACATTCATTTTGTTTATAAACAATAGTATTCTCATATATAATTGTTTCTTACTTCAGATTTTTCACTTTCGGTATCAGTTTAATGTTACTAGTATTTGATAAAAGTATCTTTTCTAAATATTTTACTGATTTATTTCCTAACTTATGGTTCATTTTCTTCAAGACATGTCAAATGTCACTGTAAAATGATATAACTTTAGGATATTAACTTCAATAATGTGTCACAATAGAATCATAATAATAAGACAGAAAGGTTTACTTCAAAGAAGATAATCGTGGACCTTGCATACCTTATAAGTATCAAAGTAATCTACGTACGTATAACAAATATGAACATTGCAACAAAAATAATCAATTATTGATAATATAATAAAAATGGATAGATAAAAAATTACTCGCCAAGTGGCAGCACGGGAACAAATACACAAAAAGATTTAAATTTTTACAAGCTTTCAGAGCCAGTGGCTCCTTCTTCTGGCAGAAGAGTTGAAGGGGAACAAAGAGGGGTGAAGGAAAAGGACTGGAGAGGTTTAGGGGAAGGGTTGCAGTTCAGAAAAGTCATCCAGCACCCTGGGTCAGGGGAGACTTACCAGATGGGTTAGAGTTTAAAAGTGGAAGACAAGGAAATATGAAACACAGATTACTACTTAAACATCACACACGAGTTAATAAGATTGGAAAGCTAAGACAGCAAAAAATAGACAAGGCAGAAAATGAAAGACGTAGGAAACTAAGACGGAGTGAAGAAAGAAGTAGTTACTGTGAACAAATGCCGAGATTGCAGGAATTAACGTAAATTTAGGCCAGGTGGGTGGCAAGAATCAAGGACAAGTTGTAGTTCTAGTTCCCACCTGCGAAGTTCTGAGAAAAAGTGTGTCAGATAAGAATTCAGATGGCATGTGTGATGAAACAGGCACCAATGTCTTGATTGTCATGTTGTACAGCATGCTCTACAACAGGATATTGTGTTGCCTGTATACGACCTCTGTCTATGCCCTTTCATCCTGACTGATAACTGGCTGGTAGTCATGCCGGTGTAAAAGGCCGAACGGTGTTTACATAACAGCTGGTATACAACATGTCGTTTCACAGATGGCTCTTCCTTTGATAGTATATGTTTTGCCAGTTACAGGGCTGGAATAGGAGGTGGTGGTAGGGTGCATAGGGCATGTCTGGTAGCAGGCATGGTCACCGGGGTAGGAGCCACAGGATAGGGAGATGGGTGCAGAAGGAGCATAGAGTGAAACAAGGATAATGCGGAGATTGGGAGGGTGACGAAAAGCTATTCTAGGTGTGGTGGGCAAACTCTCAGACAGAACGGATCTCATTTCAAGGCATGATTTTAGGAAGTCATCGCCTTATTGAAGTATTTGATTGGTAAATTCAAGACCAGGATAGTAATGGGTGACAAGTGTTGTGATCTGATGATGTTTTTTGGAGGGATCATCAGTATCAGGATTGGATGTGATGGCCCAGGAAATCTGCTTTTGAACTAGGCAGTTTTGATAACTACGTCCAGTGAAGACTGAAGTGAGAGTGGTGGTGTATTGCTGTAAAGAGTCTGCGTCTGAACAAATACATTTGCCTCGAATGCCAAGTCTGTAGCTACTTCAAGAAGGCCATGACTTTCTAAAATCATGTCCTGAAATGAGATCCATTCAGCCTGACATTTTGCCCATCACATCTAAAATAGCTTCTTGTCGCCCTTCAAATCTGCGCAATATCCTTGTCAGATCCTATGCTCATTCTGCACCCATCTCCCTACCCTATGGCTTCTACCCCTGTGACTGTACCTGCTGCAAGATATGCCCTATGCACCCTCCGACCACCACCTATTCCAGCACTGTAACTGGCAAAACATATACTATGAAAGGCAGAGCCACCTGTGAAACGACACGCCATACATCATCTGTTATGTAAACATTGTTCGGCCTTTCACATCAGCATGACTACCACCCAGTTATCAGTCAGGATGAATGGGCATGAATGTATACAGGCAACACAATATCCTGTTGTAGAGCGTGCTGTACAACATGACAGTCATGATCTCAGTGCCTGTTTCACCACACATGCCATCTGGATTCTTATCCGAAACACCAGTTTCTTGGAACTCTGTAGGTGGGAACCAGCACTACATGTCCTTGGTTCTCGTCACCCACCTGGCCTTAATTTATGTTAATTCCTTCCATCTCAGCATTTGTTCACAGTAACTACTCCTTTCTTCACTCCGTCTTCATTTTCTGCATCTTTCATTTCCTGATTTGTCTATTTTTTGCTGTCCCTTTCCCACCTATGTTACATACATTGCACTTAGCTTTTCACTCTTATTAACTCATTTCATATCTTGTCTGGTGCAGTCCCCAAAAATCAGTCTTTCCTTCTCATCCTGTCTGGTAAGTCTCCCCTGACCCAGGGTTCTGGATGACTTTTCTGAACTAAGCCCTTTTCCTTAAACCTCTCCAGTCCTTTTTCTTCACCCCTCTTCTTCCCCTTCAACTCTTCTGCCAGAAGAAGGAGCCACTGGCTCTGAAAGCTTGTAAAAATTTAAATCCTGTTGTTTGTGTGTGTGTGTTTTTCCCCTTCCGCCGCTTGGTGAGTAGATTTTTTATCTGTACCTTTATATTAAATACGAATATTGAGTGGATACAGAGAAATAATGATTTTTTGTATAGTGTCCAACTATTAGTTCCGGTGGCATTTCATATCTCGAAAGTGATCAATTAATTTATATCAGAAATGTCTCTCTTAGGGTCTTTGCCCTCTTCAATGGAAAATTTTCTCCAGAAACTCTTGACAAGTTGTATTGTATGCTACAAGCACTACGTTTTTTAGAGTATTGGATAAAAATTGTAGAAGAAATTTTTTAAAATTATAATTCATAAATGTCTTTCTTTCATGACACACAGTAATTTCCATCAAAAAAAGTATTACAGGTAATGCAAAAATTGTAATATTTGAATAGATATTTTACATTCTCTAAACTCAAATGGCTCAGACATTTTTAAAGCATGAGCTATTTAGAAAAAAAAGGTAAGTTGGCGACTCAAGCAAACAAAAATGAGATTAGAATGAACTCAAAGTAGTCAGACTGCCCTGTAATTCCTCCAAAGGATACCAACAGAATCTGAGATGCATAAATAGTACAAGGGACTATTTAAATAAATTCATTTCATTAAATTTTATAATTTTATTTCTTTTAACAGTTTGTAGAACACATATATTCAAACTTAAACATTAGCATTGATAAATATAATTTATGAAACTTCCGATGGCCCCAATCGACTCCTTTTATCAGTCAGTGTTTGTCCTGCTTTCGAAAATATCCTCTCTCAAGATGCTGAACTCACTGTTACACATAGCCTATTTAGGGCCAATGAATATAAATACGGGTAAAGAAGTTTCCTTTGTTCCCATCATAACAGACTATCACTATCCCTCAGGAGAAACATCTTGGAAAAGTGCTTGTCCATTTCGAATACAGCCACAGCCTTAAAATCCAAGTTTCTGTTGTTTTTGCCCCTTCATGATCAAAGCCTTTCCACAAATTAAAATTTGTTAATGTCAGAAAAGATGAAGATGATGAAGGTGGAAGTCCATTTGAAGAGGAAGTTACTGAAGTATGTTCATTAGCTTCCTCTTGTGCTAATAACTGATGAACTTCACTTACAGTTCGATCTGGTTGGCTGGTTTAAAAGAGGGGGGAAGGGATCAAACTATGAGGTCATTGGTTCCTTGTTCCTAATAAAACAATGCCACAAGTGTGAGAATAAAACAGACGAGACATATCATACAAAATGGAAAGAAAGGAAAAACCATACGAATGAAGGAAAGGCAACGAACATTAAAAGGGACAAAAGAGGACAAAAAAACAACAGAGAGACACTAGAAACAGAAGAGAGTAAAACAAGAAAGCAGATTACAGTGGCTGGCCGACCACGAGAATAAAAAGAAAAAGCCAGCCACTCTGCAACACATTAAAACTTCCACGCTGAAAGCACTCTAGGGTGGAGGACACACAGGGACAAAGGACATGCACTAAAACCTACATACAAGTATAAAACCTACTCTCACGGATAAAACGTAGAACTAAAGCTGCTGCTGAGGCATCATTGCTCAACACCGAAGTCAGGGAGCTGGAAAAGTTAAAAGCCCACCGATGAGCGGCTGAAAGTGGGCAGTACAGCAAGAGGTGGACGACCGTCATTTGGGAGCCACAGCGACACAGAGGTGGGTCCTCGTGAAGGAGTAGGTAACTATGCATTAACCGTATATGGCCAATGCAGAGCTGGCAGAGGACAACTGATTTCCTGCAAGAAGACTGCAGGGAAGACTTCCACAAATTCGTAGTCTCCTTAATGACACGCAGTTTGCTGTGCGTACTTTCATGTCATTCCATCTCCCAAAGCCGGAAAACCCTGCAGCGTAAGACAGAATGCAAGTCAGCTTCGGAGATGCCCATCTCCAGAAGTGGTTTCCGTGTTGCAAGTTTGGCCAGCCTGTCGGCAAGTACATTGCCTGGGATTCCGACCTGTCGTGGAGTCCACACAAGCACCAACGGACGACGGGACCGTTCCACGGCATAGATGGACTCCTGGATGGACACTACCAGAGGTTGGCAAGGCTAGCACTGGTCAATAGCTTGTAGGCTGCTCAATGAGCCAGTACACAGGAGAAATGACGAGCCAGGGCATGAACGGATGTGATCAAGAGCACGAGACATGGCCGCCAGCTCTGCAATGAAAACACTTCAGCCATCTGGCAAGGAGTGCTGTTCAATATGTCCTCCATGAAAATACGCAAAGCCTACATGGCCATCAGCCATCAAGCCGTTGTGTAAACCACCTCAGAGCCTCGGAACATGTCAAGAATCTACAGGAAATGACAGCGGAGAGCAGCGGGGTTAACGGAGTACTTAGGGCCATGCAAAAGGTCCAGACAAAGCTGTGGCCAAGGTGCACAACATGGAAGCATACATGAACGGACTGCAAGTAGAGGTGGTAAAGGGAAGGACTCCAGTTTGGGGAGAAACCGCAATCGTTAGACCCGAACTGGGCTGCCGACGCGGGAGATGGACTGCTGCGAGCGGAAGAATGAGATGGTAATTCATATGCTCAGAACTAAGAATGTGTGCAGCATAACTGGTGAGCAGTTGTGCAAGTCTGATCTGCAATGGAGGAAGCCCAGCCTCCACCAGTATGCTGGTCACCAGAATCTGCCTAAAAGCTCCTGTTGCTAGTCGAATCCCGCAGTGGTGCATAGGGTCAAGTAATTGCAACGCTGAGGGGCACTGCCAAACCATAAACCACACTCCCATGGTCAATTCAGTATTGAACAAGGGCTCTGTAGAGCCACAGCAGCGTGGAGCGATTGGCACCCCAATTGGTGTTGTTCAGGCAACGGAGGGCATTGAGGCACAGCCAGCACTTCCAGTTAAGCTGACGAAGATGAGGAAGCCAAGTCAACTGAGTGTCAAAAACCAGTCCTAAGAATCGACATGTCTCCACTACAGTGAGGGGATCATCATGAAGGTCAAGTTCTGAGTCTGGATGAACGGTACAACACTGACAGAAGTGCATGACACACGACTTTGTGGCTGAAAACTGGAAGCCGTGGGCTAGAGCCCATGACTGCGCCTTGTGGATGGCTCCCTGTAGGTGCCGCTCAGCAACACCAGTACTGGAGCAGCAGTATGAAATGCAAAAATCATCTGCATACAGAGATGGTGAGACTGAGGGCCCTACAGCTGCTGCTAGACCATTAATGACCACTAAAAAGAGACAGACACTCAATACAGAGGCCTGCTGGACGCCATTCTCCTGGATATGGGGGGAACTAAGGGAGGCACCAACTTGGACAAGGAAAGAACAAAGCGACAGGAAGTTTTGGATAAAAATCGGGAGCAGGCCCCGGAGACCCCACTCATACAATGTGGCAAGGATATGATGTCGCCAGGTCATGTCATATGCTTTATTATATAAGTCAAAAAAGATGGCAACCAGGTGTTGGCATATGGAAAAGGCTGTTCGGATGGCAGACTCGTGGGACACCAGATTCTCAGGGGTAGAGCGATCCTGGCAGAAGCTGCCCTGACACGGGGCCAGGAGGCTACATGACTCCAGGACCCAACTCAACCACTGACACACCATACGTTCCAGCAGCTTACAAAGAACGTTGTTGAGGCTAATGGGCCAATAGCTATCCACGTCAAGCAGGTTCTTATCAGGTTTGAGCACCGAAATGAAGGTGCTCTCACATCATTGTGATGGAAAGACGCCGTCACACCAGATCCAGTTGAAGACGACAAGGAGATGCCGCTTGCAGTCAGGTGAGAGATATTTAATCATCTGACTGTGGATCCAATCTGGCACAGGTGCTGTGTTGGGGCAGCGTGCAAGGGTGCTGAGCAGCTCCCACTCTGTAAATGGAGCATTACAGGGTTAATTGTGGCGCATAGTGAACGCGAGAACCCTACCATCCATCCACCATTTGAGGACACCAAAGGCTGGGGGTTAATTCTCCGACGCAGAGGCACAGTGCTCTGCAAAGTGCTCGGCAATTGTATTTGCATCGGTAGACAACACGCCATTGATGTGAATACCAGGGATACCCGTTGGGGTCTGGTACCCGATAAGACGTTTGATCTTGATCCAGACATGGGAAGGTGACGTATGGATTCCAATGGTCAAGACATACCTCTCCTAACACTCCTGTTTCCATCTTTTTATAAGCTGGCGAACACGAGCACGGAGCCGTTTAAATGATATTAAGTGCTTTAGGCAAAGGTAACACTTATGTTGCTGTAGAGCTCGCTGACGCTCTTTAATGACCTCAGCGACTTCCAGAAACCACCACAGGACTGACTTTCGCTGGGGGCACCCTAGAGAACGAGGGATCGCATTTTCCGCCGCAGAAATGACCGTAGTGGTGACCTGGTCAACTGTCACATTGATGGCACCATATGGGGGAAGAGACAACGGTGACAGCAGAGGTGAAGGCTTCCCAGTCTGCCTTGTCTACAGCCCATCTGGGTAAGTGTTCCCCAAATTTCTGTAACACTACATTGAAAGGTTCCTATTCTTTTCTTGTCTGAATAGTTTCTCATCCATGTTTCACTTCCATACAAAGCTATATTACAGCCAATTACCTTTAGAAAAGACCTCCTAATACTTTAAACTGATTTTCGGTGTTAACAAATTTCTATTTTTCAAAAAATAGATTTTTTTACTACTGCCAGTCTGCAGTCAATATCCTCTCTACTTCATTTTATGGTACTTTTCAATCTGACGCTTACTGTGAACCCTCAACCACGGACACGGTTATTTATTTTTCTCCAAATCATCACTTAAAACATAAGAAGGCAGTTTTTCATTCATTGCTTCAGCACTTCCATAGTATTTCCTTATCAACTCAAGCATCAGATCATGAATATAAGGTTAATACAATGTATCATACTTCAAATGGTAACGACTTGCACTTTGTCCATAAAACAGATACAGAAATAATGAAAAAGAATGAGTTATCCTCAATTTGAAAAGGTTTTTTTCACTATGTTAACACAAATGCAACACAACAAAAGTAACAAGAATTTCCCATCATCTCCCATACTCCAGCTTCTTCTCTGAAACGATAGATAAACAACTGACAAAGAGCAAAACAGCTCCAGCTTTTTTTGTTCCACTGACCAAAGGAACCAGATACAGCCACTGCAATCAACCAACTAGTAGTCCATATAAAAATGCAGGTATTTACTCTATTACATGTAACAACTGTCCAAAACACTACATAGGATGAATAGGCAGAGTATTTGATACATGATTCAAAAAACATCATAATGGAAACAGCTCCAGATCTGGATTAACTACACATCTATGAGACGACCAACATTCTATTAGAAGTCCTCAGAATAAGTTAGAAATACCACATAAAGAAGGTAAGGGTAATATTTTAAATGCAGTGGAAGAAAAACACATTAAAAGGCCTATCATGCAATCACCAGACTATTCGTTTAACAGTTATACAGAGCTCAAACAAATGAACATTAGCAAACTATGATTACTTACAACCAGTAAATTAGGAGGTTCTATAGCTTAAGGTATTTTGATTGTGTTATACAGAAGACTGGTCTTAATGAAGGAAGAAAGATTGGGTTTAATGTCCTGTCGACATCAAGCTCATTAGAGATGGAGCACAAGCTCGGACTGTGTCAAGGAAAGGGAAGGAAATTGGCCGTACTCTTTTGAAGGAACCATCCTGGCATTTGCCTGGAGAGATTTAGGAAGATCACAGAAAAATCCAAATATGGATGGTCGAACATGGGTTTGAACAGTCATAATCCTGAATGCGAATCCGGTGTGCTAACCACTGCACCACCTCACTCGGTGAGACTCCAGCACCTCGTGCATAGTGCCCTCCCAGACTGCTGGTCAGTCTGCTCAGTTCTTGTGGCTTGTGCATGACGCTGCACCCTCATGACAAGCCATTAGTTAGACATGGTCTACATACTGATATTATGGGACAGATGTTCCAACCGTTTTCATTGATTAAGGAGGTGTACTGGTTTCTAACCACAGCACCAGCAATCAGTAAGTTCACTTCTGTACGTTTATGCTGGCTGCAGTATTAAACCTGATCTGAGCTGTGAATAGCACTTTATCCATTATAGTTACCACCTTACAATAGAAGTTTTACTATAGGGCCACTCACATTATCTGTATGAAACATTTACAAGTTAAAACAGTAATGTTCTCAATTGTACAGGGCATCTGCACATTTTATATTCAACGGGATTGGTTTTAAGGTTAGTTTAACTAATTTTTGGGTGAATAAATCGCTTGTTTTTACCTCGACATGAAAGGTGGTCACATAATTTGAACTTCTGCAATTGCTGAGGATACTGTGGGTCAGTGTCGACCATTATACCTTGTCAATAGTGAACTACAACAGCTAAATGTAACAGGCAAAGTAAGTAAGTCTGCAACACACCAGTACATGTTCAAAATCATTATGCAACAGTAGCCCCTTATCAGAGGTTCATAACACAACCACTTTATGTATAAATTTAACCCTCGAGCGGGCGCGCCATTTTTCATAACACGAGTGGACGCGCGGCGCACTTTGTACACATGTATAGAACAGGTTTCCTTATGTTACCAAGGTAAGTCAAGTATGATAAATCACAGTTTAATCTTAGTTTATTTAAACAAGGAGAAAATAAACTTACATAATATAAGCTACACTACTGTTGTATTAAACAATGATGAAATAAATTTTCACTATAACTCTCTTTTGTCAAGGACAGGTGCGCATCAGATCTCAGTCAGTTGCTTATTCGATCACTCATTATCTCGTAGACAACTGCCTCAATGTGGGATTATGTTGCTAGTTTGTAACTGGGGTCATTTTTTTTAACTGATCATAAAGTTTTTTCCTGCCTAGCTCGCTTTGTATTTTATATTGCTGCTGCTCACTTGGACGTACGACAACACAATTTATTGCTGTGTTACCTGAAGCAATACTGAATGAATAGGTATGGGTTTGCAGTTGTGAAACAAAACTGGAACCACACAAAATCATTTTATTTTTGGTTGGCGCACTTTATAAACAGGCGTGCCCACTTGAGCTTTAAGCATATTGGTTAATCCAATTCTAATCTCATGTTTTTTTTTAATTATTCAACTCACAAATAATTTATTCTGACTACATAAATACATTTTCACTATAATAATAGTATTGGTAATTTTTTATACAGAGATGTGTCAGAAGATGCAACCAAAAATGTCGCAAAACCAGTAGTGTCAGTCTACAAGGACATCAATAAATACAGCTATAATGGATTAACAAGGTTTCATTCATTTTAACATCTATACTTTACTGCTTGAAAGTTCCATAAACTATGTGTATCTATCATAGCCCCTTCTTTAAATTAGATGTATAAATACCAATTCCTCAACTCACCACTTGCTGCTCTATTGACAGCAGCGAACAGTGGATACTCTTGACACAGAACACTTTCATCACTCACTGTGTCAATACATATCTGTGTATTTCCTTCGAACAGCTTGCGCACATACTCCTCTACTCGTGGTGCAGCCATACGCTCCGGATCTCCACCACCAATGTCTCTAGCAGTCCACCTGGATTAAAAATTTAAAACATTTCAAGTTTTTATTAAAAGCTGAATTTTTAAACTGTTTAACTTTATAAAACAGTGTAAAATGATGGTACAGTTTTAGCCGGGCATAGCAATTTCTCAAAACTGTTTCCCACTTATTAGAAGCATGTTGTCTTACATTGAGCACCTAAATGAAATTTGTTTGGTGATCTAAAGAAAGTTTAAATTAACAACAGTAATAATAGCTTTCATATAATACTAACTTCAGTTTCAAGAAATAGCAGAGGCTATTACAGAATGTAGGTAAGTGCTCCAATGCAATGAACACTATCCACAAGCGAACAATTTAGTTTCATTTAAACAACTCCAGGTGAAAGGAAGGTTTTTAATTAAAAAATGAAGAAAATAATTTCTGAGGCAACACATCTCATCTAGCATGGAAACCCCTCCCACCACCCCCAATCTTCTCAAATATGGGCATTTGTGGCCATCTTTCTTCTACAGAAATCTCTAGCACCAGTGCTAAGGGAGACATTAGCACATACCTCCTAAATATTTCTGAATATGCAGTTGCACACTTTACAGAAATGTCTGCATCCAGCAGTTACAAGCAGATCTTTGCAAATCAGTGATGCACAGTAGAATGCAGCTCTTTATCATTTTGCTGTCACCATCTAGAATCTTATAATGTCCCTTTTTAATATGGTTTTTCAAGACCACTTTAAGTTATGTTGAGAGGTCAGCCAGCTAATATAAAATGTTGGAAATAATGGTTAATAATCAACTTCATTGTTGCTTGGAATCTAAAAAACTTCTTCCTCAATCCCAATGTCATTTCCGAGAAACACGGTCCACCGCTTTTACCCTAGAATCAGCACTCCACAATGCTTCTGCACACCACTGACATCTTATTGTTGTATTCTTTGAACTTCAAAGAGCATACAGTACAATATGGCATTACCATATGTTATCCACATTACACAAATGAGGTTTTCACAGCTGCATGCTAATTTTTATGGAGGAATTTTTATTGTACACTGCTTGAAGTCCAAATAAGCACAAGAAAAAGGGAAAGTAGGGTGTGAGGGGAGTGGCAGGGGTACAGTGATTAGTAGCAATTACTGCCAATTTTGCTATAGCAATAAACAATATTGTAAATGCTGGGGAACTTAGTCTCATTGGCACTACAATACACGATTTCTGCTTATACTAAAGCTCTATGTCATTACAGATATCATCTTCAGACTTGTATGAAAGTCAAGTGACTGGGTACAATATGATGGGCATTTCCTCTCAAAAGCTAAATACAGTGTCATCTTTTTGTGTATAAGATACTTAGTCTCAATTTGGACTTAAAAAAGGTCACTCCATAGAACATGCTATTTTTCCGTTCACAAATCACAATATAAAAAATTTAAATGACAAAATATTGCCAAATGGTATTTTCTGTGATGTATCAAAAGCATTTTACTGTGGTGTTCACAGTATTCTCCAAGAGAAGCTCAAATGCCATACATATTTGAATAATCGTACATATTTTTTCTCCAAATTTAAGGACAAAAAACTGGGGTATGCAGATTAATTGAAATAATGTTGTACTGCTTTGCCTGCAACATTAGATCCTATTATACTACTATAGAATTGTTGTGGCCTCAATCTGTGACTTGTCAATTGCATGTTACAAGTGAAGTGTTAACAGAGTGTTAACTTATTAATTAGGGCTACAAGTTCTCGTTATTGTTCATACACAGCTAAAGAAAAAGTTAAAATTATTGAAGAACCAAAGACCATTGGAAACCGTACAGTGGGAAGAAAATACGATGAGAGTGAGGGTTGTATTTGCAAAAAAAAAACTGGCTTCAAGAAGCAATTGGTAATAGCTGAGCATTTCCCAGCTGAAACGCAAATCATCTGGACCTTGAAAAAGGCTGTATGATTATGTCGATGAGAAGCAACAACATGGATGTGCAGTGACTAGTGAAATGTTTAAACTCTCAAAACATTGGCTTTAGCCAAAGAACGAGGCATTACCAGTTTCAAAGTTAGCCAGGGCTGGCTATCAAGATTTTTCATTAGAAACTATTAGGCTTCTAGAACAAAACAATTATCGTTCAATGGCTTTCAATTGATTACAAGGATACAGTCGTGAATTTTCATCGCTATGTGACAAAATGTGCACCATGAACATTCCTATACATTATTGCAAATCGGTAATGTGGATCAAACACCAGTATCTTTTGAGATGCTGCTTGACAATACCATGAAAAGGTAAGGTCAATTCAGCATCATGATACAAACTAGCAGAAATGAGAAGCAAATGCATACAATGATGGTGTGTGCATATTTGCGAGGGCGCGTGTGCACTACCACATTATGTGATATTTAAAAGGCAAACTATTCCGAAAATGTAAGTGAAAGGCATATGGGTGAGAGCAAATCTGAAAGGGGGGCCAGACAACGACCTTGTGGTTGAGTGGGTGATGCACATTTGGCAGGGCCAGGGTGGGGGAGGCGGGAGAGGGGCGGGGGTGATGGGAGGGGGAGGGGGGCGGGAGAGGGTGACCAATGCTTGTCTTCTGAAATGGTAAAGATGCATGTTGTAATAGTAAAGCTGAGATATGGAGAGTTGAGCAGGATAGACTAGTCCAAAGAGCCACATTAAATCAAACCAGTTTTCTGACTTGACAACCAGAACACACCTCAGAAGCTACTGAAAAATGAACTAAATGCTATCTGTACTGTTCACTTATATAGTATTCCTGCTGTATTTGTAAATAGTACCTGAAATACTGAAAAATCTGCATGTAACATTTTGTATACACTATGTATCACTTGACACATTCAACACTTTTCCCGTACGCCTAATGGGCGCACATGTTTCGGCCGTGTGGACGGCACCTGCATCCCGTACAGGCACCGCTTTTGCGGTCACTGAAAGGTGTTTTTCATTGCACAAGGCTGGCGGCTGTGAGATAACTGCAGTTGTTCATATTTTGTCCACTGGATGCAACAGCAGTCTATGAGTTCTGTGTATCACTTGCATGAGTAGAATATCTGTCAGTGTAGTGATCGGTTCTTTGACGACATTTTCACTTGCCGCACAATAGTAAATTTGCATTCTGAGCAAAAATGACAGGGGCTTCTGGGAAAGTGAAGTTCTGGACATTTTATTCAGAGAAACTGACTCTGATACTGATGTCAGTGACGATGAAAGTAAATACGAGTGAGAAAGTGGTTCAAGTGATGAATCAGGTAATAGCTTCTTTCCCCGCTCAATTTTGGTGCTAATGTATATGGAGAATTTGTAAAGAAAACACATTTTTTTTCCTTTTTATCTAATTTTAATTATAGTTTTCCATTAGATGAGGAGCTGCAATGATCAACAAATGTTACAGCAACAAATGGAACTGTAGGTCTTACTCAACACAGTGCTAAGACTGGCAGGAACACGGCGCACTGCTTCAGCTTCCAGTATCTCAGTACCTGGAGCCACTTGTTTGCAAACAGGAACTGATGTTTACAACTGTATTTTGAACTTTTTTAGTCACGGTGTTATCCACAACATAAAGACGGAGACAAACATATGCAGGTACAAAAATTGCCGCAATGAAACAGCAAAATTAAATAAAAAAGAACTATGTGGCACAAATAGGATCGGAAAAATATATCAAAAAACAAAGATGATGTGACTTACCAAACGAAAGTGCTGGCAGGTCGATAGACACACAAACATACACACAAAATTCAAGTTTTTGCAACCAACGGTTGCTTCATTAGGAAAGAGGGAAGGAGAGGGAAAGACGAAAGGATGTGGGTTTTAAGGGAGAGGGTAAGGAGTCATTCCAATCCCGGGAGCGGAAAGACTTACTTTAGGGGGAAAAAAGGACAGGTATACACTCGCGCACGCACGCACGCACGCACGCACGCACGCACGCACGCACACACACACACACACACATCCATCCGCACATACACAGACATTTACAAATGTCTGCTTGTGTCTGTGTATGTGCGGATGGATATATATATATGTGTGTGTGTGTGTGTGTGTGTGTGTGTGTGTGTGTGTGTGCGCGCGCGCGAGTGTATACCTGTCCTTTTTTCCCCCTAAGGTAAGTCTTTCCGCTCCCGGGATTGGAATGACTCCTTACACTCTCCCTTAAAACCCACATCCTTTCGTCTTTCCCTCTCCTTCCCTCTTTCCTAATGAAGCAACCGTTGGTTGCAAAAACTTGAATTTTGTGTGTATGTTTGTGTGTCTATCGACCTGCCAGCACTTTCATTTGGTAAGTCACATCATATATATATATATATATATATATATATATATATATATATATATATATATATATATATATATATATATATATATTTTGCAACATTTCTGCATATGTGTGTCATGAAGTTACCAAAGCTAAGTGACTATTGGTCAACTGATCCATTTTTACAAACGGGCTTTGCGAGTCGATTGTTGAGCCAGGACAGGTTTTCCAATATGTTCATGCTGCATGCCAATGATAACTCAACGTACACAAAAAAGCAGAGGAAAACCACATTCTCTTCTTTAAATTAAACCTCTGTTCGACTTTTTTGTCTACAAATGTAGATCCAGTTTCATGCCATTTGAAAATTTGACTATAGATGAAGCTATTTGTCCATTTCATGGATGTGTTGCTTCAGGGTTTACATGAAAAACAAACCCAATAAATATGGCATGAAGCTTTATGCACTTGTTGATGCTGCAACAGGCTATCTCCTGAACTGCAATGTTTACACTGGGTCAGCAAGGAGGACTGACAACCATATTCCAGAGTTAGTAGACAGACTCTGTCCTCCATATTATGGTCAAGGCCAGTGAATTTACATGGACACACATTACACTAGTGTTCTCCTACTGAAGATGTTGTGGGAGAAAAATAAATTAGCTGTTGGAACTGCAATGTAAAACAGAAAAAGCTTAGCAATAAGCTGCAAAACAAAGAAACTGAAGCAAAATGAAATATTTTTGAGGAATGGGCCTATTCTAGAGCTGAAGTGGAAAAATAAAAGTGATGTATTCTGTCTATACACAAAACCTCAAGTTACCACCAAATACATTCCAGTACGTTCAAAAGGTGGTATTAAATCAGTAATGAAACCAGACGTAATTGACTATAACATGAACAAGACTGGTGTAGATCGTGTGGATCACCAGTGCAATTACTGCCCATTCATGCGAAAAGTAATGAAGTGGTGGAAAAAAACTTTTCTTCCATATTTTTGTAATGTCTGTCATGAACAGTTTTATTTTGTACAAAAAGGTCAGTAAACAAAAACTCTCTCTTGTGGACTTCATAAGAAAAGTTAGCTTGAAATTGGTAGTAACAGTAGGAGACTTTTGATCTTTAGAACCAACACCAAGCACTAGCCTGGACAGAAATCTTGGTCGTCACTTTCCAGAAAATGTACCTCTCACTGCCAACAAAGTAAATTCTATGCATTATTGCACAGTTTGCTCTAATAAAGGGAAGAAAGAAACCAGCAAGCGGGCAAGAAAAGAAAGCAGATGGTAGTGCAAAGACTGTGACATAGGACTCTGTGTACCTCAGTGCTTGCAGGGTTACCCCTTTAAAGTGAATTATGTGTAAAATATATGTAATCATTTTATATCATAAAATAATAAATACGAGGGCCGTTCAGAAAGTAACCTCCGGTTGATTTAAAAAAATACACCAAGTTAAATAAAAATATTTTAATATATACATCTTACAACTACATCTTTGCACTATTTTTCTACATAGTCTCCATAGCGATTGAGGCACTTATCGTATCTCTTCACAAGCTTTGAAATTCCTTCTGCATAAAAATCACCCGCTTGTGCCTGGAGCCAGCCTGTGACCGCATCTTTGAGCTCTTCGTCGTCATCAAACCGCTGTGACCCGAGCCATTTCTTCAAATGCATGAAGAGGTGATAATCACTTGGCGCCAGGTCTGGGCTGTAAGGTGGATGGTTGATAACGTCCCACTTGAAGGACTCAAGAAGGGCCGTTGTTCTGCGAGCAGAGTGAGGACGGGCGTTATCGTGCAAAAAAACGATACCGGAAGTCAGCATACCACGGCGTTTGTTCTGTATAGCCCGTCGTAACTTTTTTATTGTTTAACAGTACATGTCTTGATTAATGGTCGTACCACGTTCCATGAATTCAACCAACAACACCCCTTTGGCATCCCAAATCACCGTCGCCATCAGTTTTCTGGCAGAAAAATCTTGCGAGGCTTTTCTTGGTTTGGTAGGCGAATTTGAATGTGCCCACATCTTTGATTGTTCTTTTGTCTCAGGGTTCACGTACTTAATCCAGGTTTCGTCACCGGTCACGATTCTGTTTAACAATGATTCTCCTTCGTCCTCATAACGTGACAGAAAGTCTAATGCAGAGGCCATTCTTTGAGTTTTGTGGTGGTCGGTAAGAATTTTGGGCACCCATCGTGCACAGAACTTACGGTAACCCAATCTTGCTGTCACTATCTCGTACAAGAGAGTCTTAGAAATCTGTGGAAAACCAATAGACAACTCCGACATTGAGAAACGTCGATTTTCACGAACTTTTGCATCAACTGTCTGAACGAGTTCGTCAGTCACCAATGATGGTCTACCACTCCTCTCTTCTTCATGAACGTTTTCTCGTCCACTTTTAAATAAACGTACCCATTCACGGACAACTCCTTCACTCATAACTCTTGGTCCGTACACGGCACAAAGCTCACGATGAATAGCTGCTGCAGGATATCCTTTGCCTGTAAAAAACCTTATGACAGCACGCACTTCACATTTGGCGGGGTTTTCTATTGCAGCACACATTTCAAACTGCCACAAAAACTAAACTAGCGCAGGTACGACGTTCACTCGACCACGGCTTGATGCCGACTGACCTGTTGAGTGCGTGAACGCACAGATGGTGTCGCTACTCCCCCCACAACCCGCACTGTGACCAATCGGAGGTTACTTTCTGAACCGCCCTCGTAAAAACCCTCCTGTTACCCAAATTCTTTTTATTATAAACACCAGAAATCATGTTAAAAAATGTAAAAAATTTTCCAGGTGAAGGTTTCTCATGTTTTTGGGAATGCTGGTACACCTCTACCGATGCAAGTACACAGTATATACGAGGTGTGATTGGAAAGTTTTAAGAATGGGCTTTTAATTGTACAATGGTGATACTTACATGCTACTGTGATGCATCTCCTTCAAAATAGTACCCTTCTGACTGAACACGCAGACTCCAACAGTGTTTCCACTTTTGGAAACATCCCTGGAATTTTTTTTTTCCTGAAGTGTGTTAAGGACACTCTCCGTATTTGCCTGGATGTTTTCAATCAAGTCAAATCACTTCCCTTTCAGTGAAAAATCAGTTTAGGAAACATGTAGAAGTTCGCAGTGGCCAAATCAGGGGAATATGGTGGTTGTGGAAGCACAGGAATTTTGAATTTGGTGAAAAATTCAATGATGGAGATGGCATGATGAGCCGAAGCACCCAACTCCTGTCTCTCCACAATGCAGGCCTTTTCTTCCGCACCTTTTTGCGCAAACACTCAAGGACACATTTGTAGTATTCCTGGTTAATTGTCTGTCCTCCAGGGGTAAATGCATGATGCACAATACCGGTAGAATCGAAAAAAATCACCAACATAGTCTTCACCTTCCACCAACTTTGCCATGCTTTTTTTGGTCGTGGTGAACCTGGAGTCTTCCACTGCAAAGACTGCACTTTGGTTTCAGAATCATATCCATATACCCACGATTCATCACCTGTAATTACCCTATTTAACAAATCTGGGTCATTTTTAGTCCAGTTAGTCAGATCTTGGCACACTTCAAGTCGGTATTGTCTCTGGTCACTTGACAACACTTTTCGAATGAATTTTTCAGACACTCGACTCAAGTTCACATCTTCAGTTAAAATTGACTGAACTGCATAGAAACTTAAATTAAGTTCATCAGCCATCTACCTAATTGTAAGTCTACGATCAGAGCGCACTAAATCATGAACTTTCACAACATTTTCATTCGTTTTTGAGGTGGAAGGACGGCCGGACCATGGTCCATTTTCAAATGATTCGCGACCATTTTTAAATCTGTTGAACCAGACAAAAACATTTGACTGGCTCATACAATTATCTTCAAAAGCTGTTTTTAGTATTTCTTATGTCTCAGAAGCTGATTTCACAGTTTTAAAACAAAATTTCATACAAACTTGTTGCTCCGTTTTTATGTCCACTTTCCCGGAGACAGAATCCGGCAACGAGCCCTAACAGACCCACACACAATCAGCTGCCACAATGAACTGAATAAGGAAACACAGTTTCCTGTCAGAGGGCGTTCAAGGACAAGGCAATGACTCACTCCCCAGCCTCCATGTACAGTGTGTAAACTTTTAGATGGCAGACCTCTTCCTAGTCCTGAATCGGTAGAAGTCGGTAAACGTCGGGAGGCTTCGGTAGGCACGCAGTTTCGACTGCTGCCAACATTACGTAGCTGACTGTGTTGTACAAGGTAGCCATTGTCGTCTGCTTCGTTATTGTTTTGCGCTGTACTGTTCTGCGTGTTTTTATTGTGCAGTTGTGCTAAATATTATCAAAATGAGTGAAGAGGCAGTTGCTGGCCCATCTTGGGAATCGCCAACAACCCATACCGGTAGGGCTACAGTTAGAAGGAAACCAGTATTACTTAGCGATGCTAGCAAAATTATATTGCGTGTGATTGAATGCTGAGAAAGGGAAAGGGAGCAGAAAAAATTGCTTCACCTCATTTACAAATCTTCAGTGAGAGCTGCTACATACACAGGACAAAGCATGCGTAGCATTGGAAGATTCAAACAGTTTTCCAAGAATCATCGTGGCATATCACCACAAACGCCTAGCAAGAAAAGGTGAGTTTCCATTTCCGCGAACAAAATATCTGAAATGGAAACACACAGAGGGCAGACGTACATACATACATACATTCATTTTTATATATAAAGATTGACTGTTACGTTATACTATAAGACCTGTTTAAGTATATTTAAATTTTATAATTAATAGTTTAACATTGCGGGGAATGAAATAAAATGAAAAAAAATAATAAATAAAAAAATTGCAAGCAGTGGGAATCGAACCCGGGTCTGCTGCATGACAAGCCTCTATTTAATCAATTGCACTACGCATGCTACAGTGACCCAACTGTTGAAACATTGTCCATTATTCTTTTTGGGCGTTCGGAGAACAACTCACCAAAGTTTCATTGCAATCGGATGAATGGTTTGTGAGCGCATAGTAGACAAACATACATACATTCATTTTTATATATATATATAGATTTTAATGTACATAACGATTTCAGTTTTGTTTACAAACAACATTTAAAGCGAGTTTTACTTCCAAGCCTTTCGTATGCTTTCGTGTAAGCATGACGCGCAATTTGTAGTGCCAGCACTGCAACTGGTAGGCGTGCCTTGTCTCCCCCCACCCGCACCCCAACGGCTCCTCACCCCTCGCCAGCCAATGCTTGCTTCCTCCTCTCCCCGCACTCCCATCACAACTCTGCCATCTTACAGTTAACACACTGTACCTGACCTGCCCGCCTAACTAGTAGGCAGTAGCGGATCCATTCTTAAAACTTTCCAATCACACCTCATATAAGACTATATGTTTCCTAATCTATAAAGTATGGAGTTTCAAATGATGCTAGAAATGTGCCTTTGAGGCCATTTGTTATTGTACACTTACTCATTAAAGTTGCTTGAAAATCGCCAGTGCACCTGCACAGTCAAGGCGCGTACATAGCAGTGTGGAATGTGTTAATGGTTGTAGTCTTAAGATGAGTTAGGATTGCATATTCAGTTGATTACCTCCCACTTTCGATGGCAACAGCATTCTTAATGACTTCACGCAGGTCACAGCTACCAACCACTCCAATATTTTTGACCTTGCTGCTTTTACTGGGCACATCTTCACGTAGCTGAAGAGGCTGTGACAAGGAAGGTAGATTATTTATAATGTAATATTATTACAACTAAAACGAAAATACTCTGGAATATATACTTAAAAAGTGAAAAAAAGCTGTTGTGCACTTGCCTTCAGGAGGTGTAATTCTAAATGTCGTCAATAGAAACAAAAAAAGCACAATTACAGATTTCATAACTGGTGGGTTCCTGTCATCCTGGGACCTTAAGTGTCCTGCCTCTCCTTTCTAATCTTCCCCAAGATATCCCTCTTTCCTCCCTAAGGAAGAGACTAACATTCTGAAAGGTAGCGAGGCCTTTTTTTTTTTTTTTTTTTTTTTACTGTATATGACTACTGGGAGTACATAAAATTTTATCTCTTGAAGGTAATTGATTACCATCTTTCTACTTCTAATTTTAATTTTCTCAAGTGAAATTTTCCTCTGGCATGAGTTCATATATGGCAAATTAAAAATATTCTAACTCTTCTTTTGAAATGACATACTAGATTTTCAGTAGCTACTGCTATGGTTGTAGTTTAATAAATAGGAAATATCACATAACTGGGATTTAAATGAAAACATAATTACTGTCTATGCTGGCTTATATGGTAGAGCAACTACAGTGGAACCTCTCTTTTACAATTTTCAGGGGACTTTAAAAAAGTGATACAAATTGCAGGACTATGTAAATGGTGGGAAATTACTTTTTATGCACATACATTAGTTATAAACTTCATGAATACATTGGTAGTTGATACTTTTTGATGAAAAAATCCAGTATTATAGCTTGTTTTGTTTCAATTTCTTGTGGAGGTTTTCCTATCATTTCTTTTAGTTTATCAATACAATGTGAAATTTATAACCAGGTAGTTAAAAATCCACTCAACAAGCAACAGCAGTAAAACACACATACACAAGATATTCAAGTTTGCAAGCTTACGGAGCCAATGGCCCCTCCTCCTAGCAGAAAGGTTGAAGGGGAAGGAAGAGGGGTGAAGGAAAAGTACTGTTGAGGTTTAGGAAGAGGGATAAATTTGGGAAAGTCATTTAGAACCCCAGGTTAGGGGAGACTTACAGGATGGGATGAGAAAGAAAGACTGATTGCTTGATTGATGGGGACTGCACTGTACAAGATTTCAAAACCTGAGAACTTAAAGGTGGAAGATAGAGTAATAGGCAAGAAACAGATTACTGCAAAGACTTTAAGCACGAGTTAATAAGAGCAGAAATCTAAGTGCATTGTATGTGATAGAGGTAGGGGACAGGGAAAAATAGGCAGGATGGAAAATAAAAGAGATAGAAAAGTAAAAGGGAGTGGAGAAAGGAAAAGTTGCTGAGAAGAAATACTGAGACCGAAGAAATTAACATTAAATTTAGGCCAAATGGGTGGTGAGAACCACGGATATTTTGTAATGTCACTTCCCACCTGTGGAGTTTTGAGAAATTGTGTCTTGGGGAAGAATCCAGATGCTACGTATGGTGAAACAAGCACCAAGATCACAAATGTCATGCTGTAGAGTATCCTCTGCAACAGGATATATTGTGTTGGCAGTGTACACCCTCTGTCTATGTCAACCCATCTCAACTGGTAACTTGGTGGTGGTCATGCCAATGTAGAAGGCCCAGCAGTGTTTACATAACAGCTGATATAAGATGTGTCGTTTCACAGGTGGCTCTCCCTCTGATAGTATATGTTTTACTAGTTATAGTAACTGTTATAGGTCATGGAAGGAGGATACATAGGGCACGTCTTACAGCAGGGACAGTCACAGGTGTAGAAGCCGTAGGATAGAGAGGTGGGTGCAAAATGAGCATAGAGTCTGACAAGGATACTGTGGATATAGGGAGGGTGCTGAAAAGCTGTGGAATTTATGTTGTCTACATCAAAAATTTAGCAGAAATCTGGAAGTGATGAAAGACCTGAACATATGTAACAAATTTGTAAATGTAAAACTTTAGGGAAGAAGTATATCTAACTTCAAATAAAAAAACTTACTGCATTGTGCATTAAAAATAATTTAAAAAAAAATATTCCAGATACAGGATATCAGTTGGCAACAGGTGATTACAGAAGATGGCAGACCCAATGACAGATTAACGGGATGCTGCAAAATGAATATACAGTTTTAAAGCTTCGTAGCATGTATTACATTTTACTTACAATTATAAACAATAAAGTACATGATAGAGCAACTCAAACAGTTTTTTTTTTTTTGGCACACCTGTGCGCAAATGGAAGAGTATGGAACAACAGAGTGACTAAAGATGATGAACAAGTGGGTCTTTCACACATAGAACCACGAAATCAGTTCAGAAGGCTCGTCATGGATTAGAAATTCCAGTGACATCTTTGTGGGGGCTTTTAAGAAGACACTTATAACTCAGTTCTTATTGTTTGCAATTCTTACAAGCTCTAAAGCATGCAGACTACAAGCCATGTCTCCGCAATATCCTTTCTTTCAGGAGTGCTAGTCCTGCAAGTTTCGCAGGAGAGCTTCTGTAAAGTTTGGAAGGTAGGAGACGAGGTACAGGCGGAAGCAAAGCTGTGAGGACGGGGCATGAGTCGTGCTTGGGTAGCTCAGTTGGTAGAGCACTTGCCCGCGAAAGGCAAAGGTCCTGAGTTAACTGGTTAAACGACATTGTACCCAACCACTAGATTGGCTGCAAGAGGCTGGATGATAGAGTTTGTTTTCCATGACTTTTACATTCTCATACAACCAGACACCACGAGATTTTTGTCGTATTTCATAAATGAGTATGTGCCTCTGCAACCTGCTGATCCAGCTAACTTAAGAAACAGGACTGAAGCAGTTGTTGCAACAATTATTCCAGCCTTGCTTATCAAGATTTGGGAAGAATTTGGCTGTCAAATCGATGTGTGACGAATGGTGTTCACATTGAACACTTAAGAAAAACTCTGAATTGCTCTTTCATATAATGTATTATTTATGATTGTAAGCTGAATGTAATAAATACTACAAAGCTTTAAACCCCCTATATCATTTTGAAATACCCTGAATATTCTATACATGTCACCATGAAGTTAAATGTATGTATATACACAGTGGCATAATATAATTTTGTAGTACACGATACTGAGTGGAATGTGAAGATAATTTTAATTGTGCTGTCAGGTAATGATGGGAACAACAGAATGAAAACCATCAATTCATTCAATTGTAGTTTTAACATTGGTTGGACTATTCATTCATTCTTTTGCATGAAGTCTGTCTGTAATACTTTCATTCATTGAACTATAGGAATGGTATATAACCAGAGTACACATACGGCTGAGAGGTAGACCTACCCCAGGATAAGTGAAGACATCTCAGGGTATACACCAAAGTTAAAATTAGCATTGAACATATTTATTTCATTGTGTTCTGAATAGACTAATTCTTCTTTTCATTATTTTAAACTGATTGAAATACTGCTATTGATTACGTAGGTCCACATTCTGTTAACGCACTAATGATGCTGATGTATCGCTGGGAGTATGAAGTTGAGCATAAAAGTTCCTTTACAGGCACATCAAGAAGAAAGGAATACCGCCAAATTTTAGTGACTATTTGCATTATGTTTTACTGAAAAGGCTTGATGATGTTCATAAATTAAAAACCATTTTAATCTTGCCCTTAAATACTTATTCTATCATTTTTTGCGTGTGGAAGGTAAATACGTTGTGCAGAAAATTACACTAGTGGCTACATACATACAAATCACACTCATTCACACAAACTTTTACACATTTTACAGCCTTTGAAAAGTAGCAGGTATACATACTCCTCAGGCATGAAGAAGTACTGTTCATATTCATATATTGATACTTCAGTTTCACAGTTAAGCCTAATTCTAACAATCACTGTAAACGGCCTGGACACCATGTTCACACTCCTTTGGACTGCTGTAAGCTAAATGTTATGTCATCTGTGCTGCCAACCAGGACAGCAGGAGCAGTGGAGAGGTGACATGTATCATCCGCTACTTGTTAGCAGCAGGTGCTCACTAGTTCCTGCATTTGCCTGCTCTCCTGGTTGACCAGAATGTAGTGTGCTCCATTCTGAGTACAGGCAGGCAAATTTTCGGAGGAGAAGGGGAGGGGAAGGGGGAGTGGAGGAGAGGAGGTTAATATAAGCAGTAACCTTTTGCTCATACGAAGTAGCTCTCAGCACGTGTTAGCGTTCACAGTTCCTACAATATCCAGCAATGGTCTGCTGAGATTTCCTTAATGTGTAACACATAAAATGAAGTCCCCCCCCCAACACACAAATATTTTTAGAAATATTACCTTTTATTAACCTCCTGAAATGGGATACATTACTTGTCTCATAAAAAGTTGACAAACCTAGACATCCTTCATATATAACAAGAAAGTCTGAAAGAATATATAAGTGAAATCACTCTCAATCAGAGACTGAGTGAAAACCTTCATGTAACAGACACAAACATTAGAGACCTGTGTCAGCTGGTGAAGTGAAACACAAACACCTGGAGAGAGAAAACAAAGCTGAGCAGTGAAACAATTCACTGGCCAATTGGCTGTCAAAACCAGATGGTCGTTTCATCGCTACTGTCAGGTATTATCATTACCAACATCTCAGAAACGGGGTTGTATTCCGAAAGACGCACTGACAGAGTGTTTAAATTATGACTGTATTTAAACTGTTTAGGTTTTGCTATTAATTCCCAACATAACCACTACTTCAGAAATCAGTAAGTATTCTGAAGGAAAAAAAAGTAGTCATACACCACTTGACAACATCTCTCTGCAAATCGAAGTTAGTGTGGGCTGTTTCTGTTGTACTTTTTAACAATAAATAGGAGCTACTGTATCTCTTGTTTACCATCACCAAGTACACTTCCATTCCGAATAAGATGTGCATTTCAGCATAACGAACCGCTTTGTTCAGTTATGCAACTATGAATGACACAAATTGTAGTTACTGTTAGGTTGGTGATGTTGGGAGGCAAAGCATTAGCAGTAAGAGTTGGTTGATCTTTTACTACTTCTACTGGTTCATAACTAGGGAGACTAGAGCTCAGCTTTTGCCAGTGTCGTCATATCTCAGTTACAAAGTTTTTCCCTCCTTCTTGTTTCATTAACTGCAAATGGTGGCAAAGTAATAATTGTGATAATGCAAAAGCAATTGAGAATTAACATTCTGAAAACAGAGAATTTGAAGGGACCAACAAAAATGTCCTAAGCAGTGTGAAAATATCAATTCTGGGATGTAAAAGTGGGGTTATACTGTATTTCTATTAAGCAGTGTATGTTACACATTTCTTTAAATTTTATGTCTGTTACAAACTTACAAGCTAGGATAGTATTTAATATGGTACGTATACAAGAGAACAGCTCGAAAGTCAGTGAAGTGGTAGAGCAACGTAGTTACAAGAACCAGGATAGGTAAAAATGATGAAAGCTTTGACTCACAACATGTAGCTGATGATAATTTCATTAGCTCAGCAGCCTAATTAGCAAAATGTTGATTTGATATACTAAGTACAGTCAAGAAATAACAATACGCATAACATGAAACAATGGCAGCTAACCTATATTTTTTGGCCGCCCCCACCCCCCTCCATATAGAATTCATTGCATTAAGTCAGCACGGAGTGGGAAAAATGAAACTCAACTTTCTAAATTTGAACAGTGTACTCCATGACTCCATGTAGCCAGAATGAAATATTTCTTATAAAACCTCAGCATATTCTGAAAATTCCCATAACTAAATGTAACTAATCTCAGGGACCAAATATCCAGTACAGAAAACAAAAGTTTTGTGAAAGTCTGGAAACTGTTAATTAAAAATGAGCTCCATGATGAAGATTCTCATGCACACTTGTTCATTCTGAATTAGACTACTGTGTTAAGATGTCAGTTTAACTGTTTAAATGAATAGCATATTTTTAAAAATTGGTGTGTTGAGCTAAGGGACCTAAATGATGATATAATGTTGATTTATAGAATCACAATGAGAGTGAAAAACTGAGCATTTCCTACATAAATCTGAGTGTTTAGTAGAACACCTGACTTTGACTTAATAAAAAGATATGTTTTCAAATTAAATTTTTCTGAATGATGATGTTGTTGTTTTTGGGGAAGGAGACCAGACAGCGAGGTCATCGGTCTCATCTGATTAGGGAAGGATGGGGAAGGAAGTCGGCCGTGCCCTTTCAGAGGTACCATCCCAGCATTTACCTGGAGTGATTTAGGGAAATCACGGAAAACCTAAATTTTTCTGAATCTACCAGAGAAAATGCTTGGTCAGCTACCTGTATTGGCAATATTTTAATGAGTTATGTATAACTTTTGTTTGTATTTAGGCATTTCTGATCATTCAGCATTATTCACTGAGCTGCCTAGAGCAAGTAGGGAAATCCCATGTAAAAAAAAAAAAAAAAAAGCCTACATAAAAAGTACTTCATTCAAGAACATCTGATTTTATTTCCTAATAACCTGAATGTGACAGACTGGCATTATGACCAAAATATTCCAAGCACTGCAAATTTTGAAGCACTTTTAAGCATTTTTCTAAATATTAACAGCAGCTAGTTAAGGAATTAAGATATAATAAAAATGTTGACTTCGTTGAATGTTAAATGATACAAAACTACACTAAAGTTATGAAGGCAGCAAAGCAAATGACAAATAATGAATTATTTCTGAGACATCAGAATAACTCAAAGGCAGTGTGTGGTCAGTTGTAAAATCTGAATTAACTATTGCAGGCTATAGTCCTGAAATTTGTAAAATTATACTTGAAAATGAGATTGCTATACACACAGCTGAAATGTCAGAATGCTTAAAGGAGTTCTTCATGACTGTAGTGAAATCATCAAATGTTAATGCTGCAGATTATGAGAACCTCAGTATATCCCTTCCAAATAGATAAAAAAAGTCTGAATGCCTCACAAAATTTAAAACATTTTCAGCAATATACTTAGCGAATATTATATTAAAATTATAAAAACCAAAAAATCTGCAGGCTGAGATGGGAACATGGCCCTTTCCCAGAGGTGGTTAAGTACATAGAAGTAAAGCAGCTATTCAGAAAAGGGTCAAGAGAGAATATGGGAAATTATCATCCCAGCTATTCTTTCAATCATGTCAAAGGTATTTGTAGAAGCAGCTGCCACCCAGAGTCAAAATTTTATTGGAAAATAAATTTGGCTTTCAGTGAGGAAAAAGAACTATAGATGCATTTAACAAGTTTGGTGCCAAGATTAGCACATCATTGGACAATAAGAATAAAGTTGCAGGAAACTTTTATGTCGCAAAAGCCTTCGACTCAGTAAATCGTGCACTTCTAATCTATAAACTTGAAAGGCTTAGCTGTCCCTCAGAGATCTATTCTAGGACCTACTTTGTTTTTATTCCACATTAATAACCTATCTGTGGACCAGGGGTAATGTCTTTGTCTAGTAATCGTAACATCCTGGGTCCCATGTTCAAACCTTGGCACTGTTTAAATTTTGAATAAAAATCATCAGCAATGGCAGCGGAAGACCTGCAACATAAGATGTCAACCTCATTCTGCCAATGGACTTTTCAGAGTGTACAGAGGAAAGGAGAAAGGTTCAGGGCACACTCTTGGACATGGGGTGGGAAATTCCCCCTAAAAGGCAGGAGAATCAGCAATGACCAACAGCATGAGGATGCAAAAGGCAATGGAAACCACTGCATTAAAGAGACACATGTATCTGAAGTGCATGTGGCCTGTAACTGAAAAAGTATCATCATGATCTCTCCATCGGCGAAAGATTCCAGCCTAGCCCCCATTTGGATCTCTGGGAGGGAACTGTCAATGTGAAAGGATAATGTTCTATGAGCGGGTTGGGAATTTCAGAAATCTGAACATAATAAAAAAGATAGAAAATCTGAAAATGGAAATTTAATCGAAACACAGTGCAGTGAGTGAAGAAAGAAAACAAGGATTTCTAGTAAGACGAGTATAGGGTTCTATCAACAGCAGCGGAAAATGGTATAATGGGAGTAGGATTCATTATGAATACCAAGGTGAGAGACCGAATTACTGTACACAGTACAGTGATGGGATGGTCCTCATCAGAATCTACAGTAAACCAATATCGACGACAACAGTTCAGGTACCGTATTTACTCGAATCTAAGCCGCACTTTTTTTCTGGTTTTTGTAATCCAAAAAACCGCCTGCGGCTTAGAATCGAGTGCAAAGCAAGCGGAAGTTCTGAAAAATGTTGGTAGGTGCCGCCACAACTAACTTCTGCCGTCAAATATATGTAGTGCTACACAGGCATTCTTTGTAGGCACAAAGATAAATATTGGCGCCAAAACCTCTGCGTCAGTAAAAAAAAAGTGGAAGACGAGCTTTTTTTCTCCGCCCAGAGTTTTGACCACTGCATTTTCATACATTATCCAACGAACTAAATACAAATTCCATATTGTTCATCTTCGAATGTAGCAGAATTTAAATGTACTACGAAAATCCGACTGGCAAGACTGTTAGGGATGTTTGTCAATGTGGCCAACTCTACGTTCTGAATTTTTTCCTACCTGTGAGAAGAGATGGTTGCTAATAGGAACCTGAAGAAATGTGAATCACATGCAGTATGCTCTGCACCATAAGAAAGAATACGAATATAAATATTTTGCCATGTATTCTTTCACATTTGCTGCTATCTCATTTAAATCCTGTCTGCCTAATAAAATACGAAACTATAGTGAGACAATAGCAAACGCGGAAGAATATACGTATCGTGTCATGTTTATATTCGTATTATTCTTATGCCTATTAGTGATAGTCGGAAATGAAGCAAGCACGGCAACTGACTAGATTTTTAAATCTAAGACTAATTTCTGTGCAGAATTTGATGTACTAAAGAAGCGGCCGCAAAGATTTTCAAACGGAGAAAAATTTTCGCCTAACTCTCGTTCAGAACATGTTCTATTATACGCAGTCTATTATTTGGTTCTTGTTGATCATTATCAAAGAAAGCAGCAGTGTAGGTAACAGCAAATAGCAATCTCTTGCCATTGCTTCGCTAATAAGATGATTCCTCTCTTTCTTTTTTTATTGTAAGCTGCGGTAGCGCGCACAAAAGCGAGCCATGCCGTGAGCAGTGACAGGCGGTAAACACGCACTATCAGAATGCGACAAACAATGCATGACACAGTACAGTAATGCATTTTCAGCTTAGAGTGGCATAAACTCCTATAACAAAGAAAATAGCACTTATCAGATAAAAGCAAAATAAGCAATCGATTCAAACCAGACGAAGCACGTGAAAAAGGAAGGGTACCCGTATGAATACGGACGGAGCGCCTGACGCATAGCAGTGGCTACCTGGTAAAGCTCAACTGCTAAGCTTACGACTCGAACCAAACTACTGTAGCTGTATCGTCATTCATTCGACCTAAATTGTGTCTCGTATTACAATGGACCAACTTTGTTTCGATTTGGAGGTGCGGCCTGAAACTTTTCTCTCCCCTTGAATTTCGAGTCTCAAATTTCACGTGCGGCTCTGATTCGGGAAATTTTTTTTCCTTTATTTCGAGTCTCACTTTTCAGGTGCGGCTTAGATTCGAGTGCGGCTTAGATTCGAGTAAATACGGTATACAAGCTGATTTTACAAGCAGAAGATGAAGACACAGAGAAAGTTTACAAGGACACTGAATGGGTATTTCAGAAGGTAACGGGAATTGGAAAGTAGTTGCAGGGAAGAATTGATAATGGGACAATATGGGCTTGATAGTAGGAATGAGGGAGGAGAGTTCTGCAATAAATTTCAGCTAGTAGTACGGAATACTCTGTTCAAGAATCACAAGAGGAGGTAGTATACTTGGAAAAGGCCAAGAGATATGGAAAGATTCCAGTTGGATTCTACATCTACATCTATACTCCGCGAGCCACCTTACGGTGTGTGGCGGAGGGTACTTATTGTACCACTATCTGATCCCCCCTTCCCTGTTCCATTCACGAATTGTGCGTGGGAAGAACGACTGCTTGTACCATGAGCATAAATCAGATAGTAGATTGTAAAGCATAACCAGGTGCAGATATACAATCACATTATAGCATAGTAATAACGAAGTTTGAGAGACTAGTCATGAAAAATCAGTGCACAAAGAAATGGGATACGGAAGTACTGAAGAATGAAGAGACACACTTTAAGTTCTCTGAGGATGTCGATACTCTGATAGTGAGTAGCTTATTAGGCAGTTCAGCTGAGGAGTGGACAACTCTAAAAAGGGTAATCACAGAAGTTGGAAAGAAAATCATAGGTACAAAGAAGGTAACTGCAAAGAAATCACTTCAGTTGATTGATGAACGAAGAAAGTACAAAAATATTCACGGAAATTCAGGAATACAGAAATACAAGTCACTTAGGAATAAAATAAATACTGTAAGAAGTGCAAGGAAGCTAAGATGAAATGGCTGCATGAAAAACGCAACGATATTGAAAGAGAACTGATTGTCAGAAGGGTTGACTCAGCATGTAGATAAGTCAAACAACCCTCAGTGAAATTAGAAGCAAAGGCAGTAACATTAAGAGTGCAATAGGAATTACGCTGTTAAATGCAGAGGAGGGAGCACATAGGTGGAAAGAGTACACTGAAGGCCTCTATGAGGGAGAGGACTTACCTGAAGTTGTGATAGAAGAAGGAACAGGGAATTACAAGGATGAAATAGTGGATCCAGTATTAGAATAAGAATTTAAAATGCCTTGGATGACTTAAGATCAAATAAAACAGAGGGGATAATTAACATTCCATCAGAATTTCTCAAATAATTGGGGGATGTGGCAAGAAAACAATTATTCACATTGCTGTATGGAATGTATGAGACTTTTGGAAAAACATCATCCACACAATTCAAAGATAGCAAGAGCCAAAAGGTGCAAAAACTAATGCAGAATTGGCTTAACAGTTCATGCATCCAAATTGCTGATAAGAATTATGTACAGAAGAATGAAAAAGTAAACTGAGGATCTGTTAGCTGAAGATCACTTTGGCTAAAACCAGGGAGGCAGTTTGATGCTGCAGTTGATAATGGAAGCAAGACTGAAGAAAATCAAGACACGTTCATAGGATCTGTCAAACTGGAAAATGTGTTCA